>NC_139717.1:31440160-32135160 GCF_964188405.1 Protomyctophum parallelum
TGAAAAACTCGCTCACCGCCCAACATCGCCCACAGTCTTCCACCTACTAGTCGTCGTGAAACGAGTCAGAGAGAGCTGGCTTTTATAGCGTTCCCACACAGGTGCGGCATAATCAAGCTGATGCAGCAGATGGACCGGTCCCGGTCCGGTATGTATCTTCCTTCAATATGACACGCCCAAGGTTGTGACGCTGTCTTCTTTCTTACCTGAATCTTACCTGTTGGGCGGTGCTTTCCGAGCAAGACACCACAACAAACATAAGCATGCACACTTACACGCTCACACGTGTAACCAAGCAAAAGGACACATGCATTTACAGGATGCATGCACACAATCAAACACACAAAGTGCATGCAAACAACAGAACAAACAGCCTGGTCCTAATATCTCTGTGTGGCTCATTGACATAAGCGTTCAGTTTCTTGCACAGGAAACTGTAGCGTGCTCAGCTTGTTTGTGAGCACGAGTGCTCAATGACTGCACACTAATAGCGTCCTAAATCCCTTCCTCTGCTGTTCTTTCCCGCTGTCAGATATTTTGGTCAGGTGGGCCTGTGAATCATTATTTCCCCACTGAGGATTGAAGGGTGAGTGAGGGAGCAGTGGAAACGTTGCTGTAGTGAGTGTAGTCCAACTGTAGTAGTTGGGATACATTGGTGAGAAAGGAGAGCAAGAGTGATGCAGGACCTTGGAACGTTTGTGGTTCATTATCCATTATTTGAACTCTTAAAGGGCAGAGCCAAATTAGAGTGCTCGTGTCTCACAGACGTTATCCAGGGCTTTGTTTTTAGATGATGTTTGTGCATCCAGGAAAAACAGCACCCATTAGTCATTAATTTTGATCATTTTTATCATGATTGATTGTTTGCAGTTCAACCAACTGAGGAGGCTGGCTGTCTGTGTGTATTATGATTGTTAATAATTATGAAACTCTGTCCACCAGAGGGTGCTGAAACCACCAAAACAAACTTGAAAGGCAACAGGCTACCACAGCTCAGATAACTGAAACACACACCTCTAAGTTGCTTGGTTATAGACAAATTCAGAAACGGGTCTCTGTACTTTATACCTCATACTTAAATGCTTAGTATGAGGTATAAAGTACAGCAGCCTTGTGTTCATACAACAGAAAGATTGGGTATTAGACTGACATTAGGCTATATATCTTTTAGGACCTTTCACTGCTTCGTCTCAAACATTACTCTATGGCTCTGGTCTCAGACACCGCAGTGTATTTTTTGACATTCCGTTTCTCTCCAAAGTTGAATTTCTCTATAAAATACTCAAAAAAAGGCAGCTTTGGTTGAATCTCACTTCACTGTGCATTCTATAGAGGGTATGTGCATGCATAAAGTGAGTGGCACTGGCAAATCGAGTGGCAAAGTGAGTTTAACATAGTTTAATGCATGAAGTAGTTTTTTTCCACTCAGTAGGCGTACCCGCATAACTAACCGGGTATGATGATTATGTCACGCGCATACCCTATTACCCTCTATAGAGCGCCGAAGTCCTGACGTCACTCGCTCGTCCCCTCAATTCCCCTGGTTCACAGAAGTAATTTCTCTATGGAGAATAACATGGGCTCATCTTAAAATCGTTTCATATAAGCGTCCAAAAATAAACAAGCTGTCTTGGCATTATTGTCAGCGGTGTCTCTGTATTGTTTGCGACAGTCATCCATCCATCCATCCATCCATCTTCAACCGCTTATCCGTAGTGGGGTTGTGGGGTCAACAGCTCCACCAGAGTGCTCCAGACTTCCCTCTCCAGAGCAACATTAGTGACTTTCTCCTGGGGGATTCCGAGACGTTCCCAGGCCAGTGAGTTGATGTGTTTCCTCCAACTGCGCCTTGGTCTGCTCCGGGGTCTCCTCCCAGTGGGCCGTGCGTCAAAATCCTCCCTAGGGAGGTGCCCAAGAGGTATCCTAACCAGATGCCCGAACCACCTCAGCTGGCTCCTTTCCAGGCGAAGGAGCAGCGGTTCTACTCCGAGTCTCTCTCGTGTGACTGAACTTCTCACCCTATCTCTAAGGGAGATGCCAGCCACCCGTCGAAGAAAACTCATTTCGGCCGCTTGTATTCGTGACCTTATTCTTTCGGTCATGACCCACACTTCATGACCATAGGTGAGAGTAGGTACGAAGATTGCTCGGTAGACAGAGAGCTTTGCCTTCTGGCTCAATTCTCTTTTCGTCACAACAGTGAGGTACAGCGACTGCAATATCGCCTCTGCCGCTCCGATTCTCCGGCTGATCTCCTTCTCCGTCCTCCCCTCACTCGTGAACAAGACCCCGAGATACTTGAACTCCTTCACCTGGGGTGAAGGAGACAGTCAGTCACTCATATATGATACAGTCTGTTTCTAGCGAAAATGTAGCTAATTCTGTAGCAGTAACAATAGCGTTTTCTCAGTTGATTCTTCATATCCATGAAGCGGCCTGGATGATTTGTTTATTTTTCAAACACAGTTATTATATGAGGCGATCTAAAATCCCCCTATGGGGATTACAATGCAAATAAAAAGTACATAAACTCGTGGATTTGCGCCCTCTACCGATATTGACGTCAGACTTCGGTGCTACTCCCCTAATTCTGTACATTCCCCATTTCACATTCCACCTTACGGCTAAGAGGGTTTTAAAGAGGGTTAAATCAGTGTGTCTAAATATATATTTTTTATCTCATTGTATTTTTCGTATTTCATTTATTTGATACAGTCCAGTGTTCTTATTATCTTGTCTTATGGACCATGTGCATGAGAGCGACAGAGAGAGAGACTCACAGACAACTGAGGCAGCAATAGAGGCTGTGGAAATGTGGGTTTATATGGCTCTCAATGACAGCTCAAAGATTTAGCATCATAACTTAAGACAAGAAACAATATACATGCAATAGCACATGTTGGTAATCCCTGCAGACACTGTCTGGACACCCAAACAGCGTCTTGATCCTATACAGTGAGGTAACACATCTGTGCTTTTCTTGAGCTGAGTTTGTTGTTTGTTTTTCTCAACAAAGGTAGTATTATCTTCCCTCACCTTTGACCCAGAGTGAGGGCCTTTTGGACGCCCAGAGCGGTGATGCAATTTGAGACTTAACTCAGCCAATGTGATTAGCACCTGAAACCCCAGATGGTACCTCCCTCCACAGGGCCAGTGGTGCTGTCAGACCTGGCACGTGCCACTTGGACGAAGAGGGAGGCAGAATGAAGACAAATGGAAACTATTTCCCTCCCTGAAATTGTAGGGCTCGCAATGTGTTGTTGTTGGTAGGCTAAACAAATGAGGAAGGAGATAGTCTCTTGGTGACACCTTTCTGGGCAAAGCATTATAATCCAGACAGGTGAATCTTTACTGTTTTCTACATTGCTACCTTAGATCAGTGGTTCTCAAACATTGTATGATGAATTGGAAACAAGCCCTCAGGGCTTTTTGTGCTATCCTTTTAGCATCAGTGTAAATCGTACCACTGTACTATTTGCAAACTGTTAATATAGTAATCAATCAATCAATCAATCAATCAATCAATCAATCAATCATACACTGAGAATAAATGGAAGCAAATAGCCCCGTCCGTCTGCTTCCATTTTACACACTCACTATAAGAGACCTGCAAGGGTCGTTTTGTAACCCCCTCCAGGACTCCGATTGTCCCTGGGACCCACTTTGAGAACCACTGCCTTAGAAAATATTATACACAGAGACAAATATGGTTATTTAAACTGAAGAATCGCTTATTCATTATGCTGCAGAAAGATTAAAAGAATAATGTACAGTAAGTAAGTAATCCCATCCTGTCTGTACTTCTTGGGTCCCAGTGGCAAGCCATAGTTAAAGTCTTTGTTTGAGGATAATGTTGCGGATATTGTGAAATGTCTACATGGGAGCCTGCCTCCATGTTTAGACAATGGCAGATTAAAGCTGTTGTATATTATTTTTCCCTCATTAACAACTCATGTGGCCCTGCTGGGACAAATTTCACCCATCCGGCACTTAAAAACAAACGGCAACAAATATCTGTGACAGCGCTTTGGTCCAGGCCTGGTTGGTAGGTAGTGGTACCAGTGTGCACACATACAGTATGAATGCTTATGTACTGCATGTGAGTGCATGAATTAGTGCACCTGTAGCAGGACAGCAGGATCTAGGCATATGGGATCATCCAAGGCATACAACACTGCCACTTGTGATCAACACTGACTGCCAAAGCAACAAACTACCAGATGTGTGTTGTGTGCCACATGGTTAACAGCTTGTTGCAGTTCTCACAATTAGAAATGAAATTCAGTTGGTCAGGAAAACGGCAAGGTTTATTCACCCATACATACAGTAGGTTGTATATGACGGCAAAACATTCACCTCATCCACCGGATGTTGGTTGGCAGTGGGACAAGTCTCCTCCTGTATTAGACCACTGTTGCATATCTCTAACTGGCCTATAGAGTGTGGAGGGTGTCCCCCCACCACGGAAGACCACAGCGGAAAGAGAGGAACTGGGTTTTAAGAGGAGATCGGTCTCATTTTCAGTTGCCAAAGAGCCTGAGGTGATTTGTTCACCCCAAGTTACCTCTCCAAACAAACTGTGTGTGGTAAGAAAAAAGAAACAATGTACACGAGAATATTCCTTAATAGACTGATGGCATCACTGACTCTTACGTGCTCTATGGTTAATCTGGAGGCCCCTAGGGTTGTTTGGTCTTAGTGGTGTGGAACCTCCAGACAAATGACAGAGAGGTCAAAGTGGAGGTCAATGGGCAGAGAGACTGAGGTGGCATGGTGACATCTATACCATTGATTCTCAACCTTAAAAATGTAAGGATATTAATAAGGTTTAACATTGGGCACTGAAAAAAAAAGGTGATCTGCACACTTTCACGTGGATTAAAACAAAGTCGTCACACTGGGTTGAACATGTTACCTGTCAGGCTGTATATTATTCTATATTCCACTGTGACCAGCAGCACTTTGACATCACGTTCCACCACCACGTTTTCCCCTCGCCTGACTTTGTGAGGTACAGAGGCAACGTGCACACATGTGCACATACTAAAACACACTTGATGGAAACTAAAATCTGCTCCCGAGGTGAGTTGTGGGTTTACTTAATGCCTTAATGCAGGACCCATATGGGCAGCTTCAAACTGAGACCCCTCTGCTGTGCACATTGGAGAACCTGTCTTAACAGCGCAGCATACCACCTGAAATCTAAACATGGCCACCTTCTTTCTAGACAGTGCGTAAGAGACTCCCACCACAGTTAAGATCAAAAAACTTGACTCCATCACTGAGATGTGCGGAGGGAGGGACAGAGGAGTGTGTGCTCGTTTTGGTTCATGTGATAACCTATTAACCCGTGGCTTGCCAACTCTGATGGCGTGCTCGTTGGTGCACAAGGCCATCGGCTGCTCTGTGCCTGCACTCGCGTGCCTCGCGGCCTGCTCGAGCATGCCTCACACAAGCCTCAAGGCCTCGCTGTCTGTGTGCCTGCCTTGTTGTCGAGTGATTTAAAATAATCATGCATTGGCTCTAAAACCTTGCACATACGCAGGATGTTGAGTGCACCAAAACGAGTGCTCCCGAGCTCAACTGTGTGCGGTGGGAATCACTTACACGCCTCCAGACAGGATGAGAGGTAACGCACACTGAGCCGCTATTTTCTGTCAATAACATGCCCTTGAGTTATGGCCGACCAAAGTACAATTTTGGCAAGACTGAGCAGCCCAGGAAATATAATATAGAATCCTCAGATGAAAAACATATGAATTAAACAGAAACTCAACCTTTAGTTCCATGCCTGCTTTTTCAATATTTGGTCAATACACGTGCCGTGAGAGTGCATCAGTACATTTTCATTGGCTAGGGTCTGTGATTATGCTGTGGTTTGCTTATGACCACTTTCGACCATGTTACTATTAACCTTGTTACTATAACCCACAGGTATGCTTTTGATTGTTATTTTCCCCTGTTGCTATGAAAGTGGTCAATGAGGTGTAGATTAAGCAGTGTTTAGTCACTCAGTAGTGGGGTTTCCCGAAAAAGAAAAAGACAAATCACACTTATGTGAAGCTCTTATCATCGTACATCATCATGACGTAAATTTCTATTTGCTCAGACACTATGACGTAGAATTCTCCATTCATTGTCAATGGGAATTTAATGTTTGTGTAGGACAAAGTTTGTGGACACCAAAAGCTGGACATAGGAGGAGCTGGCGCCCCTCAAAAAACATGGGCTTGAGTGACAACCTGAGGTCAAAGGTGAAGTGGTCAGCTAAAGTTCAGGGTTACAGAGTAAGATAGTAAGAGCATGCTCGTGAAAGAGATGCTGTGTTATTAGATTACAGACACCTTTGCCCCGTTGTCATGCTACTGTAGAAAGGCCATGGCAGACGTTCCCATCAGACACAGCATATCGCAAACAGGTCAATTTCACAGCTTCTCATTCCTTCCAAGAAGATCAGCACAGATGTAGCCATAAAATCAGCCACAAGTTTTTGCAATAGCTTTTTCAAGGTGATGTGTAACATGTCACATGTAACTTTGCTTGTTCCATTTTATAATTAGTAAGGTCCCAAAGCCACCAAAAAGATATGTTCAAACCCCATAAAGAATTGCAGTCTATAGAAGCACACATCATAAAAGTCACCAGCCAGGATCACATTCACAGTATGTCTGGTCAAACTATGGCCCATTCTCTTTTACTCTGTGAATTACCTTTCTCTGAGAAGAAGTTGTAGGTCCTCAGGGACAGAGACTTTGGCAGCTTCCTGACTGTATAAAATCCTCAGTAAGACTATCCAAGCCTGTCTGAATCCCACAGCCACTGGGCAAGAAAGACTCCCAAGGCCAGATGCCAAGCCATATGTGCGCGACAGATGTAGAGCGCCATCTAGTGAGGCAAATAATAAACTTTCATGTACAAGGATGATGAAGCAGATGCATAGTTACCTTCCTTCAGCATCTGTTTGCTGTAAAAAGGCCACCTACATGGAACGATGTGTGTGCTGTCTCCATGCAACACAATGGGATCTGCCGCTCAACTAACTACCCCCCACCCCACCCCCTATAAACTGGAGGCTCAAATTAATCAATTCTCCTTCATCCAGCACTTACAAACAAACTTGGCAGAAAAACGAAACCAGGCTGTCCAAGGGACATGCGACTCTCTCACTGAAGAAACAGAAGGGGGAAAAATGCATCCTGTGCTTTATGGCATTTTCACATAGGATTGACTGCATGATTGGAGTCAGATACACTAAACAGGCGCCCAAATCTAAACAGCTTCAACAGAGCAACTGCCAAAGTCTCTGATCATTTGACAAAGGCTAAACGTTCTCACAGTTAGATGCCTTATATGTGCTGGACAACATCGCCTCAAAACAATTATTACAGCATAATTGTGTGTAGAAGAGGTCTGTGACTGACCTCACAAGAATTCTAAACTGATTAAATTTTTACACTGTAGACAAGACAGAGCATGGACAAAAGGACATATTGAAACTGAGTGGTGTCTTTATAAAATACATATAATATAATATAAATATATTACAAATAGACGATTTATTGGTTATGAATGATGGACCTTTCCCTGGGTAACCATGCTGCCATTGCGATCCCTCTGATCACTGCTCAGTGGGAAACTCCATTCTGGGATTCTGCTCCTGACTCCAATTGCAGGAATAAGATCTCCGCCACCTTCCCATCTGCAAGGTCTCTTTGCCAACCTTTTGAGAGGCCTGGAGAGAGAGAGAGAGAGAGAGAGAGAGAGAGAGAGAGAGAGAGAGAGAGAGAGAGAGAGAGAGAGAGAGAGAGAGTGTGTGTGTGTGTGTGTGTGTGTGTGTGTGTGTGTGTGTGTGTGTGTGTGTGTGTGTGTGTGTGTGTGTGCGCGCATGAGGCACCTCTCAAGTGTCCTTATAGGCCTACATAATGTAAACACAATTACACTCTGATGGCAACATTGCTATCATTTTGAACAGACCTGTCTTGATCTTAGGTTTACAAAGGGATTTTGCTAAATAAAAGAGGAGAGGAAAGGAAGGAAGGCAGGAAAATGGGGCAAAGTTTTGATTGCAGGTCGGCTTTCTCCATATTTTGTCAATACACGTGCCGTGAGTGTGCATCAGTACATTTTCATTGGCCTGGACCTTTCTGTGACTAAAAGGACATGCATGACAATATTGCAAAGTTTGTTTTGAAAGGTTTCACTGCAAATTGTGCTGCTTAGTAGTAATCACATCCTGCTTACAAAGTCTTAGCCTTGCCTACATATGGAGGGAATTTACCAAGACTTCAGAAAAGAACATCCAGCTCTATTTTCAACACTCTAACAGTACTCTAACAGTAATGCATGTTGCTGTTGATCAATATCTCCTAATTCAGACTTCCTGGGTGGCTGTCTTTGTGTGAGAAAATCTAATTTGTGTTTGATTCTCAGAAACGGCATGCATTTTGTATTGTTGAACTCAACAAAGCAATCTAGTGTCACGGTCCGCTCCTCTGACCGTGAACTTTGACTGTCCTTATTTTGGACTTCATTTCTGTCATTTATATGTATTAGTACGTATGTAGTATGTAGTATTGTAACTGTTAGTTACCTTGTCTAACCTACCTTGTAATTTGTCAGTGTTTCCACCTGTGTCCTTAGTCCCCCAGCCTATCCTAGTGTTGATTGTATTTTGGTTCCACCTGTGCCCTGTTCTCCTGTGTGTATTTAAGTCCTGTGTTAACATTATGTTCTTGTTGGTTCGTAGTTCCCTGTTGCGTGAGTTCTTGTATTATATGTTTACATAGATTTACATGCCTTTTGCCCTTGTATGGAAGTTCCTGAGTTTTATTAATAAATATTCCTAAATGTACCTGTTCTGCCTCCTGTTGCCTGCATTTGGGTCCTCATCCCTACTCATCGTGACATCTAGTAATTGCTACTGAATGTGCACAGGAATCAATATCACTATACTGCACTACACTACACTACTGTAGGCTACTATGGTAATAGACATCGATATGTTTAAATTACATTAAAACTGCAGTTTGTGCATTTTCAATATTGGTTATTTTTAAGTATCTGTGGCAATGGGGTGCTACAATTGTCGAGCTGTCGATGGACAGCTCCCAGTCACTACTATTATTCTCCGAAATAAATTACACACTTTCTGTGTGCCTTCATCATCATCAACACCTGAGCATGGCCCCCAATCATTTGTAAGGGTAATGGTATTAGTAAGGGTGGTAAGGGTTAACCTGACTCTGCCAGATGGGGGCGGTATTGAGTAACCATGTTGAAACAAATGTGTGTAGCAAGCTTCTTGGATCTGGCAGGTCAGGTTAGGTAAGGGTGGCATTTGGCTTGACTTTCCTGTCAAGCCAAATGCCACCATTTCCAATGCCAGCATTTCCAAAGATATCCGGCTAAATCTAACAGATTGCCATGGAATGTAATGCAGTTCAAGGATGAACCCTATACTGGTTTTGCTGACCTTATGAGGGCAGATTTGAGGAGGAAACTACATTTTGTTGATCCTGTGTTTTTTCCCCCCAAAGATATCAAGCGGCCAAAATGAGTTTTCTCCGACGTGTGGCTGGAATCTCCATTAGAGATAGGGTGAGAAGTTCAGTCACACGAGAGAGACTCGGAGTAGAGTTGCTGCTTCTACACCTGGAAAGGAGACAGCTTAGGTGGTTCGGGGATAGTTAGGATGCCTCTCGACTCAAGCGTCTCCCTAGGGAGGTCCTCGATGCACATCCCACTGGGAGGAGACCCCGGGGCATACCAAGGCGCAGTTGGAGGGATCATATCGACTCACTGGCCTTGGAATGCCTCGGGATCCCCCAGAAGGAAGTTACTAATGCTGCTCTAGAGAAGGAAGTCTGGAACTATCTGGTGGAGCTGTTGCACGCAACCCGACTATGGATAAGCGGTTGAAGATGGATGGATGGATTCATAGCATAGCAAGAGTGATATCGGATATGTAATGTTTAGTAATATAAAATGTCCCATGTCTTCAGCCACATACATTTTATGAGCTATCAAAATGAAAACATTCGTTTGACAAAAAATAAGTTATCACTAAACCTGAGTAAAACTACATTTATGATAATTGGAAATTGAAAAAGAGATATAGAAATGAATTTAGAAATAGATGATGTAAAGATTGAAAGAGTATACGAGATCAAGTTAAGACATTATATTGGGATTTCCAGTCTGTGGTCTTAATTGACCACAGACTCTGCAAATCCCATACAACATATTTGTGTTCCAAACTGGCAAGAACAATAGGGATATTGGGTAAAGCTAGACATATACTGGATAGGAAACCATTACACATTCTGTACAATTCACTTGTTGACTTGTATGATCTATCATAGCCTATTGTGTAGAAGTATGGGGCAATAGGCCTACCTATAAAAGCACTTTGACAAAGATTTGCACTTTACAAAAAAGAGCAGTACGGGTAATAAATGGAGCACGATACCTTGATCATACCAATAACCTGTTTTTAAAATCTTATATTCTAAAGTTCCCAGACTTGGTGAAATTTAAAACTGCACAAATCATGTTTAAAGCCTTGAATTAATTGTTTACCTATGAATATTCAAAAGGAGAGAGATGGTAATTATGACTTACGAAACAAACACAATTTTAAACAGACAATTATTCATTCAACACTGAAAAAAAGTGCACTTCAATATATGGTGTTACACTCTGGAATAATCATATAGATATATTAAACTGTGTAAAAATATTAAACAGTTCAAGCACTGCTATAAGCAGTCACTCCTGCAAAATTATGAACAGCTGATTGACTAGGATTAGTTTTACTCTGTGATGTCTTTTTATTCGTTACTATAGATTATTACTTAGTTAAATTATTACTTTCAATATGATGGATTTACAATTACTGTGTGTAATAATTTTTTTTATTATATTTTATTATCATTATTATATAATTTTTACAATATATAAGCATTGCTTCTCTCTGTCCCTTACTCCCTTCTTGAACAAAATAATAGTGTGATTGTTATTGTGTTGATGTACTGTTATTTGTACTTTTTATGTTAAAGATAAATAAATTTCAAATCAAAATCAAATCAAACCCATAGCCATTTTGTTCTGTTGTGTCCCACTTAAGAAGACAATTCGTTTTTTCATGATGTCACAGGGTCAGAAGATAGACATTTTCATTTTGATTCTTCCCCATTTGTGATATCCCTACCTTGGCTTGTGTTGATTTGTATTACTTTAAAACTGTTTAAGTGCCAGGGACGTAATCACGTATCTAATTCAACTATGCACTGGATGCCATGCCCGTAAAAACGTAATAAAAAAAAAAAAGCCCTATCTTTTTTTATAATGGGAGAATTGGCACTCAGAGCCTAAACTGGTGACCACCAGGTGGCGCTGAAAGAAACAGCAATAGCACCCAGCTGCAGTCTCGCAGACGAGACGTGCTCCGTGAGCGGGCCGTGCTCCGTGAGCGGGCCGTGCTCCGTGAGGGCGGTGATCCGTGAGGGACCGGAAACTTAACTTTGGTCCATTATTTCTGTAACAGTAGACCATCTTGCCAATCAGACTATACCAGTAAGACGCCCTGAGGGCCAGAAGTGAGGTCACGTGCACACATCTGCCTGGGTGACGGCAGACTGCTGGGCGAGCGCTGGTGCTTTGGCATGGGGGGGTCAGATCAACATATGGAATTAATTCTGTACTGGCCATGGAGCGTGTCTTGAGTGTACAGGGTTTGATGAGGTCAGATCAACATATGGAATGTCAGAACAGGTCAGCTCCATATATGGAGATCTAAGGGTGGCAGCGGGGGCAGTGTCTTGAGTGTACAGGGTTTGATGAGGGCCCAGGTAGGGCCGGGCCATAATTTTTGAGCCTGAGAACTCTACTAATAACTTTGGGGCGGGCCCGTCTAGAGTTTGAATGGACAGGTATCAGTCAAAAGGGAAACATCGAAGAGGAAGGACGGGTGGGGAAGGATCAACATACAGTATTAATAACAGTATGGAATGTCAAAACAGGTCAGTTCCATATATGGAGATCTAAGGGTTTGAGGTCAGATGTAGAGTTGCTGGCCGGCTCAGCTCCATATATGGAGATCTAGGTGATGATCCAGTCTTTTCCATGTATGGCTATCCAGGGTTTGATGAGGTCAGTGTCGTGATCTTATATCATATATGGAAACGGCCATATGTGGTGGCGTGACGTGTCACGAGGCGTGACCATATATGGAGGCATGACACGACATGCCACACTTACTGACTGACTGAAGGGAAATTCAGGTTTTCATAGTAAACAGTGGGCTACAGTCGCAACAACACATTCTTAAGAACTTTGTCCCCCAATGGCAATGCATATGGTCCTGTCACTGTGTCTGTGGTCTATGGTGAATTGAACAATGTGGACCCTGTTGTAAACAAGTGTAATGCTTAATTGGGTCGTCCACTCACAGTTGACAGTCTTTGTATTGAGTTTGTGCTTAAAATGTACTGTAAATTCTACAAACTGTTAATAAATATTTCAATCAATCAATCAATCAATATGGTCTGGACAAGTATCACACCGCTCACGGAGCACGGCCCGCTCACGGAGCACGTCTCGACCGCTAGATGTCACTAGAACTCTATACCTCGCATCGCCGTCATCAATCCCACAATTCCTGCACACTGCTGTGCTGTTGTGTATTCATTTGAATGGCAAAAAGTCGGAAAGGGGCCAACCTGAACCTACTAGCATAGAGGAGATAGTACTGTTGTTCACTCCCTTTTTGGATTACATACACCAGACGAGACTGTACGGCAGTTCACAAAATGAGACGGTTAGTATTTAGTCAACAGTATTACCTAAAAAATGTTAACCGTTGGTCTAAAACGGCATTGTTTGTTGAAACCATATGTTTCCTGGCTCGGATGGCTAAGTGGCTAGCCCGCACCAGAGGCCTCCTGTGTTTATCCTTCATAGTTACAGCCAGTTTGTTGGGATTTAAAGTTCCACCAGATCTAGCTTCGAACAAAAGGCTATCGGATGTCGCACAGTGCAGCGTTAAACTTGGTTACACCAAATAAACAAACGAATCAATATACCGTGAAGTAACATTAGGTGTAGCTCTGGGGCTAATACAGGTCTAGCAGCAATAGCCAACGCCTCCTGTGCTTTGCCTTTAAGTATTTATTTGCTTTGTTTCCAAATAATGTTTTATGAGGCGATGTTTGCTTTTAGTATTTTAAGCGATTCAGGGCACCTTTTCACCCTGGCCTGCAAGTGACATAAAGCAACGTTAGGCCAGATCTCAAGACTTAAAGTATCACTTTTGGATTCAGTGCTAACTTGAGATTTTCCTGTGACTTGTCTGTCCTACAAAGCGTCCCCTATTATGGCCGCAGGAAAGTATGATGGGCTACAGAGGAAATCCCTTGGTCCCAACCAGGACACAACCCATGCCTTTCTGCAACCCAGCCTGCATCTTGCTGCGGAGAAGAACATGAAGGAGGTGGGCTAATCTGAATAGAAAACATTAATTTGTGTTAACTATTGTTATGCCAAAAACCTTGGTGACTATAAAGTGGAATAGAGACTGTAGTGTCTTTATCCCTTATCCTTTTGTTTTAGGTGGATAAGTTAAATAAGGAAGAATTAGATACAGACAGGTGAGTCTGATCCACGCCTGTGGGGCTCATCTAATCATAACATTCATAATCACTGTCCGTGTCCCACAGATAATCACTGTCAGTCACTGGTTCACCAAGGCACTTTTCCATAAGCATATGCACCATGGCAATGGCACTGAATCTTCAGATGTATTTATTATGTTGCCTTTAATTTCAGCTTCTCATTCAGTACATCTTGACTTCCATCTTGATAGGTTTGGAGAGGCTTACAGAGTACACGGACCAGGCAAAGTGAAACGAAAGTCATTGAGCAAGAGGAAAGGGCGTACATCGGCGGTGGCGAGTACGGGGCTTCGCCGCCGATCGATTCATACAGGCCTTACCTCTGACACCGGCATGGCCAACAAAGAAAATGAGCTGACCTGCTCCGAGGACGTTCGGGCCGTACACTACAATGACAACTGCGCCTTCCCTGTGATCTCTGCCGACAGTGCTGAGACTCCCAAAATGGCAGGGCCTGGATCTAAATATGGTGACTACTTTGCAGAGGTGAGATACATTTGACTAGAACGTGCTGTATTGGAGATATTGTTTTAAGGTTTTATATATATTTTTTTTTTCAAGGTGTTTTCAGTTTGACCTTTTTTATTGTATCGTACAATGCAGAATATACATTTTGAAGGTATTTTCAAGAAATGATCGAATAAAAAATTGCATCTTTAATGTGTCTCAGACAAATCTAAATTTTGAGCCATGATCTTGTTTGTTTTACTTCCAAAGATATCAAAGGACCATGAAGCTATGAATCATGCTCTTTTTGAAAGGAAACTTCGGCTAAACGTTGCTCAGACTTTATGGCGACGAAACGCCAGTGAATTAGTTGCTTATCTAATCAGGTAAAACTAATTAATTATCATTTATTTATTTTTGTTGTGATGTTTATCATTTAGAAACTTGCTTCATATTCTGTTGTTTTTGTTTCCTTTTTACAGAATTCAAGATGCAGGTGTGCTGCTCGATTGCCTACCTGTCTTAACAAAAAAGTTAGTCTGAGCTCACTGGGAACTTGTGGGAATGGAATTACATACCTAGCCTACCACACAAAGGCCCCTTTTCCACCAAAAGAATATTGGTTCTAGAACTGGTTCCGCTCTAGATTCTTGGAACCACGGTGCATTCATTCGGAACCAGCCGAGAACCGGCTTGCTTTTGCCATAATTTATCACATCTGCATCCTTCAACCTGTAGAATACTAATGAAATGCCCAAGTATATTTTGGTTCCAGTTCCGAAACAACTTTTTGAGTTCTGAACCAATTCATTTTCAGTGGAAAAAGGGCCAAAGAGCGAGCGATGTTCATCTCAGCACATTTTCTGTGATATTGTGAATGTTTGCCTCTCCTTGCATCTCAGTAGTCTGAAGCACAATAGTGAAAAATGATTGTGCGTTTTGGGGGATTGAGGCTGTGTGTTGGTGGCATCGCTTGGCCAATCAGGGATTAAGTGATGACGTAACTATGTATGTTTATCTAAAAACGGACATATGTGGATGACGTGACAAATTTGAGTTTCAAAGTTATATATAGGGAGCTTAAAATATAACTTAAAACGTCCATGGATGCTGATGGTGTCCATTTCTATTTACGCATTTGCCAAAGAAGCTTATATTTACCCATTTGCCTAAGAAGCTTGCATTGGGAAAGAGAACATACGTTGGGTGGTCTAAAATAGACCTGGGGTGTCAAACTGGTGGCAGAAGGGGCCCACAGAATCATTACAGAGACTCATTGACAGGACTTGACACCTGTTACCAGACAGAGAACAGGTGATCGATTTGGGGAAAAGGAGGAGATACGACAGACAACAGGAGGGGCCTACATCTATATATGTACATGTTGATCCACAGACCTTTATACAAACATAGTCAGAAATAAGTTGCACACTCTGCTCGCGCACAAGTAGGCCATTCATGGCCAACTTGTGCGAAGCGCAAGTTGGCAGCTCGACAGTGCATTTCTAGTTACTTCTGTGATCGACAAACTGGAAGTTGCGATTCCACTCAATCACTCAAGATCATACTTTTAGCTCATAAACCCAGACAATTATGATGCAGTCAATATGATGTATATTAAAATTTTAACCCAATCTTCAACATCACTTTAAGGTGTATACAAACTATTATCTGCTGTATGCACTTCTTATTTCATTGATTTGTTCTCTAGGACACTTAACTAACGTTAAAGGACAACTTCACCTTATCAATGGAGAATCCAAGCTATTAGAAAGTAGAAACTGTTCTTGCGTTGATTAAAAAATCTCTAGAAAACCTGTCTGATGATGATGTCACTGTTAGGCGGGTTTATGAAGTGTACTCGGACTAGTATTACCATAATATTCTAACATGAGACTTTCTGTTGTTGACTCTCCAGCCTTCAAGATGAAGCACCATGTTTATCACTTGGCTGCTGTATTGACCTTCTGCCACAACTGAAAGGGATTCTTGGCAGTAAATATGAAGAGTGAGTCTATGTGTGTTTTAACATGTTTCATCAGAGATTTCCTATAGTTTCGAATTTAGAGTATGTTTTGCTGAGTTTCTTTATCGGTTGTATTTTATTTGTTTGTTTCTGACAGACATATAATTGTTGGTTTACACTGGGTCCAGTCCATCATAAGGAAATGGTGGCCTGAACTTTCCACAAATGGCAAAAGCCTGCAGGACAGATGCTCAGAAGACAGGTAGGTTGTTCAAATATAACCAAAAGGTCATTGCAGTATTTCTCTAAGAAGTTAAAGGATCCTAGTATTGACTGAAACTCGCAGTAGGTTTTTGAGGCGACCATTGATTTCCATTCATGTAGGCATAGTATGATAATTACATTGCCTAGGTAATGGCCATTTAAAAAGGTAAAGGCACACTAAATGGTGTTCCTTTTTCAAAGGTTTTTATCATTGCAATTTAACCAATCCTAGCATCCTACTTTCTAGTAAGAGGAAGATTTCTTTCAAAAAAGTGTGCAGAAAGTGTTAAAATTATGTTTTTATTTGGCCACACCCACCAGTTAATTAAGTATGCCTGGTTTTCACCTTAGCACCACCCACCTGAACTTAAGCCTCGCCCACAGCTATTGTATGATAATGTGGGAGGGGTTAGGGTTATGATACTAAAATGGTGTTATTTCAATTGAGCCTTTTGACTCAAAGGCTTTCAGCTTTCAGGAAGAAACCAAAAATACACAGGGAAGACATATTTGAATATTATAACCACACCTGGGGGACTATTAGAGTAATGTTAATTTCACAGACACATGCGGCACTCTATCTTTATCATTTTACATTTCTGTTTGAAGAAATCTTGAAGTCATGAAGCAGCGACTGAAGGACTTGTGGACCGAGGAATCCCAATTATGTTTAGTTCCAGGAACTACAGGAGACATAGCCAAGGTGAGAGCGTTACTCCTGTAACATTATTTATGAAAGCTGTATCAAAACATTCATACAAAACACTCGAGCGCTACCATAATGCAAATAAAACCCCATTGATGGACATCCCTGTGCTGTGTCCTGAATGGCTGAGAGGGCTTGATGCAACACATCATATTTTAACATGAATCTAGATGTAAAAGACATGGAACATTTGTTTTTATTAGAGATGCACGATATAATCGGTAGTGTAATCGGAATCGACCATACAAATACCATATCGGATTGGTCTCAAAATAATCCTGATTATTTTCACCGATATTGATAATAATAATAATGTGACCATCAATGGCTAAATTCTACATTTAATTTGTGTACTCGTCTCATTCAGGGAAAATAGTGTATTTATTGATTGATTGAATACTTTATTAACACTTTGGGCCAAGTCCCTATAGGGCCTAGGCTTAGGCTTGTTAACATTGTTCCATTCCCTCTGTATAATATCGTAATCGGTATCGGTATTGGCAGATATGACGTGTAAATAATCGGATATCGGTCATAATTTCATAATCATACACCCCTAGTACTATTTATCAAATATAGTGTATGGTCTCTCTACTAGTCTGTACGTACAGTTCATCCTAACACCACACATCTCGACAAACCGTGTGTGTGTGTGAGAGAGTGTGAGAGAGAGTCACGCATAGGGATATTTTACTGGCTGTAAAAAGATAACATTTGTTTCCCTCTTATTAGGCTATTGAGTCTTGCCTATCACAACTGTGCTGACAACGTAGTCAACATAGCACTGAGGACGTGACCACTACTGCTTGAAGACGGCTGTTTTTATCTTAGCTGAAATGGACTGGTTCACTCTTCCACTCAAACCTCTTGCTAATGGGATTGATGAACTGATAACAATCAGACAACTCCCTCAGTTGGAGAGGGAAACGATGAAGAAGCAGAGCCAGCAAGCCTTTCTGCAAAAAACAAGACATCATTTTGCACAGTTTTGCACCTTGGTTCTTCTGAATCATGAACATGAAACTGCACCAGTCTTAAGGTTTCTTTTTGTTTTGTTCATGTTGTTTTTGTTTTTCTTTATCTTTATTTTTTAATAAATCATTGATGAAAATCATTCATCAAACAAATCTTCAGGTGTGTTGATCGTATTGTTGTGATAAGTTTAGTTTAGTTTATTTAGGATCCCCATTAGCTGTTACACCTGGCAACAGCTATTCTTCATGGAGTCCTCAGAATAATATACATACAAAAATTGAAATAAGAACAACATTACAGATAACACAAAATAAATACATTAAAGCATAACAACCATGCAACAACCGTGCATTCACTCTAGATTACATTAAAATAAACAGAATTACAATTTACCATATATATAAAAAGTCCTTCAGTCTTTTCTTAAAATGCCTTTTACCCTTAATTTCTGTAATGCATACTGGTAGAGAGTTCCAGAAAGTCATTGCCCTGTACATGACTGTATTCTTCATTGCTTCAGTTCTTGGCTTAGGCACTGTAAATCGACCCATTGCAACATGTCTGGTATTATGTATATGTCTATCGCTGGTATAATGAATATTTTTATATAAGCATTTTGGTTTTTTATTTGAACAAATGTTCCTAAAAAATCCAGCCAGACTGGCAGCTAATCTCTGCTCCACCAACAGCCATGACAGCTTCTGATGATTTAACAGTGTACTAGATCTAGTATTGCAGTTCAGGGCAAAGCGAGCTGCCTTATTCTGGGCTATTTGTAATTTACGCAGGTCCTTTTTAGCTACATTGGACCACACAACTGGACAATAGTCAAGGTGGGATATCACTAGTGCCTGGATGACCTGGACAGCAGATGTTGGAGTTAAAAACTCAGCACCTCTCCTAATCATGGACAAACCCCCTCCCATTTTCTTAGTTATGTTTTGAATATGTGTAGACCATGTTAGATGACTATCTAATGTAACCCCAAGTAGTTTTGTTTCATCTACCTGCTCAACTGCTAGATCGCTCAGATTCTGATTCAATTTGGGTTTTGACTTGAGCATATGCTGTGATCCAAATACAATGGATTTGGTCTTTGAGATGTTCAGGACCATCCTATTGTTCACCACCCACTCTGATATGTTCTGTAGTTCCTTGTTAAGAGCTACAGACAGATCTTCCACATTAGTGGCAGACATATACAAAGTAGTGTCGTCAGAATACATGGCTATATTGGCCCTGTCTAAGACCAGTGGCATGTCATTTGTAAATATAGTGAACAACAAAGGACCTAAGCAACTTCCTTGTGGAATTCCACAGTGAATATGTTTAGTGTCTGAGAGACTCCCTCTCAAGTGGTGGTTAGACAAAGATATGCAATGACAGGACACACGACTACTGTGCAAAATGTTCATGAATGTAAAAGTCTTATGCAGTAATAATAGAGCCTAGGCAGTATAATGGTACTGTACAGGGCGCGATCCTGCCTAATATTTGAAATGGGAATAGACTGAAAAAAGTAGATGCACAGTACACTTATTTATTTTTATTATAGTCACGCACAATTGTCTCAACAAACTTGACATTTGGCACCTTCGCTCAGTTGTTTGCAATCTATAGGTAACTTGTCAATTAGCAGGAATGCTGTTCAGTGATCTGTGACCTCATGCATTATAATATATTATTAATGCATTACTACAATAAAATCAGATATATTTTTTTTTATATGTGACCAATATACAGTATGTGTGGCCTACTTTCAAAGTTTTTCATTTATCATCAGGAGGAATACTTTGACTGGAAAAGACTCGCTCACCGTATAGAAAAAGAAGTAAAACTCCTTAGACTGAGACTTAGAAAAATATATTTTCTTTTATTTTATCATGCTGTGCTCATGGTGCTCTGTGCTCATGGTGCAATTAAAAAGCAAACGTTTCGGTCCTCAGACCTTCGTCAGTGCTATGGTTTTTCACAGACAAAGAACATACTTTTAAACAACTCAAACAATACAGCTCAGGTGGAATCAGGAGGAATGAAACCTACAACTACCTTGTGAAATGGTAAAGGTGTAAATGGCTTTTATAAATTAAATAAAATTAAATAAATAAATAATAATATATATAATAATAAATAATAATAATAAATAAATAAATTAAAAAGTTAAAATAGTCAAATGAAATAACACTGACACAAAAGGACCTTTTCACCTTGGCTTACACAGTGCAAAAATGTACAGGGGCAGGGGGTCTTCACAACAGGTCATTATAGGACCGTAGTGACCTGCCGTGTGTCAAAACAACCAGTTCTAGAGTATACAGAAGGTCCAGAGGCCATGGGCAACCAGAAAGGTCAGACACTAAATATGTGGCCTGACCTCAAATCAGCCCATGGGGCCCCTTATTGCTCTAGTCTGGACCCCAGGTACTTTTGCCTGTTCTGTTCATAAAAGTCCCCTCTGTGGAGCCTTTTTATCAACTTTGAATTTGAAATTAAGGTTATAGAACATATGGAACATTACCGGTACTGGAACACATCGTTATTATTATCTTTATTTGAATTATCTAAAAATATTTAACAATTCTGGAGTAACTGGGATTCTGGCCACTGGTTGTGTTTCTGTCCCTGGATTTATTGTCAATAAAGCTTATTTATTTGTCAGTGACGTCGTTATTTTCGACAGCTCCAGCCCCCAGCCTCCTCCAGCTGATGCAGAAACGCTGCTGCTAGTCGGGTCAGCTATTCGGGAACTCGGAAGGAAACCAAACCAACGGCCTGGCGTCGCAGTCTGCCCTGGAGAACACATACAGGCCTAGATGTTTACCAGCATATAGACACACATACGGTGCTTTGTAATAAAAAAAAACAGCGAAGATGTTGCACGGAGCCAGAATAGCGCCATTATGCATTTTAGTACAGTCTCTGTTCGTTTTCGCGTGCTGTTTCACTGATATGGAACCGGGGCCTAGCAGCACAGGTGTCTCAGCACAGACCAACGGAGGAGGAGATCGCTTCAAGATCGAGGGAAGGGCCATCGTTCCAGGCGTGAAGACGCAGGACTGGGTCTCTACAGCCCGAATCCTCGTAGAGGGTGAAGAATTTGTGGGCTTTCTGAGGTAAGAACCGGAGCAACAGATCACTGTCGTCGTACAGGGAACTATAACCACCAGGCTAATCTAGCATTAGCTTTGTTAGCATTGTGCTTGCGGACTGCCTGTTTCATACAGTCATTCTAAAATCCCTTTTAATTTAAGGGCCACCAGTTTGAAACTCATCGGGCCACAGAATGTTTGATAAGATGTATATCTCGGGGACCCCCGTCTACACGGTCTTGTTTTCCTGTTTTTGGCTATATAGTAGTGTATATTTGTACGTCTCTAAATGTTTTGATGAATTGAAAATGGTGGGCCCTATTGTAAACAAGTATAATGCTTTATGGTTATGGTGTCGTGACTGTCGTCCACTCAGTTAAAGGGACACTTCACCCTTTTTGCAAAAAAAATATATGTTAATGACGTTTAGAAGCTTTAGATCACTTTCCTGGGGGTATTTATGTGTGTAATATGTGGTTTTAGATATTTTAGATTGTAGCAGTGAGCCTGTTGTCTCTGATGTCATGGATTCTGGTCTCACTACCTTCCTGGACTACAATTCCCATAATTCTTTGGTGCACTGCTCCTCCTTGTGGATAGGGGGAGAGCTGTCTTACTGAGACAACATGTAGTCCAGGAAGGAAGTGAGCCCAGTGTCCATGACATCAGAGACAACAGGCTCACTGCTACAATCTAAACTATCTAAAACCACATATTACACACATAAATACCCCCAGGAAAGTGTTCTAAAGCTTCTAAACGTCATTAACATATATTTTTTTGCAAAAAGGGTGAAGTGTCCCTTTAACAGTTTTTGTAGCCCCTCTCGGAAGCCCCTGGGTCAGCCCAATCTATCGTGCCGAACCGGGTCTCAAAAATGTCAGAAACTTCAGTACCATTGGGTTCTGACTTGTGGGGATACAGTTTTTGTATTGAGTTGTACTTGTTCAAACTGTTAAATCAATCATTCAATGTTAATGTGTTAATTTAAGTCAAGCCATTTAAGATAACTTAGTGTGAGGTGGTGCAACTGCCTCCTGTAGTGTAATTCTGGTTAAGCTGTGTAGAATTTTCTGCCTCTTGTCTTGGTCAGTCAGTTCACACTTGAAAAATATACTTCAGTCTCAAAGTGATTTTTACTGCTTAATAAACGTTTTAATAAGTGTACAAATGAATTCTCAAGGGTCCATTTTGTTGTTAAAAAAATATATACGTCATGCTTAGCTAATGTTTGCTCAATCATGAATCGTGACAAATTGACTATGAAACTTTTTCTTCCCTTTTTTTGTTTTTGCAGAACTGATGGGAGTTTTGCTGTGAATGATGTCCCTTCAGGATCTTATGTTGTGGAGGTGGTGACACCTGCATATAAATTTGAACCAGTACGTGTGGACATAACCTCCAAAGGGAAAATGAGGTAAGGGTGACTAATTTTCAAACGCAGACAGTCTGGTGTGTTATTTTAAACTTTTCTGCTGTATACTTCCATGCAACTTGTCTCTAAACTGCAAGCCATTTCATAGGGCACGTATTGTGAACTACATCAAGACCTCTGAAGTGATCCGCCAGCCATACCCCCTCCAGGTTAGGGCTAATGGACCACACACCTACTTCATGAAGAGGGAAACCTGGGGCTGGACAGATTTCCTCATGAATCCCATGGTAAATATTCACATTCTATTACTATCCATATCCATGAACTTACCGTGCAGTTTGTATTGTTCATCAGTGGTGTAGAAACAATTATATGCTCACACGTGCACAATACATATTCATGTTGGCAGAAGGCTGTACTCATCTTTGTCAGGACCAATTGCGATTACGCAATTTCATTTTCCACTGTGGTCTTGTAGAATACCAACCCACTGATGTTGCTGTTATACTGACTTCACCTAAAGGTTGTTTTTGTGCCCTTTTAATGCTTTTGGTTGATTCCATAGCTGTAAGCCCTCATTATTTTTTAAGATGTGACATACAATACATTTCCGCACAATTATATATGGTACAAGAACAGCAACAAGATGGCAAGGTCAGAGACGGGGAATAACCTTTAACACAGTTCTTGGTTGAGCAGGGTGCCAGGTAACTTTTAAATGTAATTATAATTGGCATACTCGGAATCACTGTTTCTGAGCTGTGATTGGTGTTTCAGTGTAGCTCAGCTGTGTAGTGGACTATAATGGGTCTTGTTTTTGGGGGACCGTGATTGGTATAGTAGTGTCAGCTGAGCTGTG
The DNA here is from genome assembly GCF_964188405.1 of Protomyctophum parallelum. Lineage (NCBI taxonomy): Eukaryota > Metazoa > Chordata > Actinopteri > Myctophiformes > Myctophidae > Protomyctophum > Protomyctophum parallelum. The sequence continues at coordinate 31,463,512 of NC_139717.1, forward strand.
TAATTTCCTGTGATTGGACTGTTTTGGACTACTTTTGTAGGGACATGCATGCTTAGACTGCTGGCCAAATTAAACTATCATAATTCTGGTTAATTAATTAACATTGTGGGTAGACGACTAGACGGAAAGTATAATCTAAGATAGTGGGCCAGATTTGGATGGAAACAGAATATATACAATTCTGGTTTAACAAGATTAGCCTGGAAACCAGACAAAAACCCATTGCAATTTATTTAGTTGCCCTCGGTAGATTTGGTCTGGCACCGCTCAGTTGTGATTTCATTCCCTCAGAAGTTACAAGTAGTAAGGGACCAATCAGGGCCCGGTATGCACATAATGGGCTGGTTTATGAATGAATGGTTTATTTCGATCTTATGCCGTTGGAACATTACAAGAATAATCATGTATTAAACTCATTTGACATGATCGAAAAGGTATAGGCGGAAGCTGGTAGCTTATTAATGCCTATCCTTATCACCAGATGCATTTGTTTTGACGGGTAGAGCAAGATCTATTGTATTACATTTTCTGAATTTTCTAAAAACGGAATTGGAATAAAACGCAGAATGTTGCGGAATTGGCCCTAATCTGGGCTGAAATTCAGTTTTCGGGAGAAAATGGAACATGATTCAGTGGTCAGGTTTGTTCAGAAATCAAGTGAAGACGTCCGATTATTATATTTTGTCATAAATGCGCAAAAAAGTACAACCACTCTCCACTCTCATTGAAAATCCGGTAGAGTACGGTTGTAAGGAGATGTATAGCTTAGCTGCGTCATGTCTCTGTAACACCGAGGAGGAGTAGACACAGAGCACAGCGCTCTCTCTGCCTGCTCCTCCCTCCCTCCCAGTTCCACACACAGAGTAAAGAGAGAGAGGAGTAGATCGAGGACCAGGGCTAGGAGTAATATTAACCTTGTAACCATAAGCATTGCTGTTTTCATCTTGCATTAAAGATGGAGTGCCACAATTTTTGAATTTTTCCAGTTTTTCATGTGTCTATGAGGTGACAGTACTTAATTACAGACTGGAGTTGTTTTTATGTGCAATTGTGTATTGACTTTGTATTTAGGGTTTCTTCCTGGAGGCTGAACCCTTGACAGTCAATATTGACCCTTATATTGTAATAATACCTGATGATCATGTTTTAGGGTGGAAAAAAATGGTGGCACTCCATCTTTAACAAAAATAAAATCCACACTGAGATGGACAGAAGGTGTAACAGTGGTAGACCTACAAGGGTGTGTGTGTGTGTGTGTGTGTGTGTGTGCGCCAACTGAATGTTTTCTAAAAGGACAACTTTTTTCCCCCATCCTGACCAGCCTATTATTATTGCATTTTGGCTATGTGCAATAACTAACTGCAAGCCAATGAAGAATGAACAAATCAGTAGCATTGTCAGTATTTGTCTTAATTTCTAAAAAAAATGTAGTTGACAATAATGTAACTGTAGGCCAGTGTTTTGAGACATACAAGGCTATTGTCTTGTATTGCTATAAAATTATGTGGCAATTTTCAGTGGTGGAGTAAAAACAACAAGGTCACATGGCTTTGGGGAGTTTGGCAGCAGATCTACAAGCTCTCAACATGTCATGCTGCAATGTGCTGTGGGCTTGTAGATCACCAATTTGGATAAATAAACTGATTATTTTCCCCTGATTAATAAAAAAAAAAAAAGTTTTAAGCCTGTGCCTGCACCTCATACAGCACTATGTTTCATATTCTGCTACAGTACATGTTTGCACTTTAATTAAATTAAAGCTGCATTTGATTGGGGGGGGCGGGTTGTTGTTCATATAGATAAAAAGTCTGACTGGACTGTAATATGATTCATGTAGTTAAATTTGTGTTGATTCGTGTCTATGAGATCGGTGTACCCGTAATGTTTCCATGCTATTGGCAGACTTCACATTGATGCTCACAGTCATGTTAATGTTTCCATGCTATTGGCAGACTTCACGAGGACGCTCAAAGTCATGTGTTTCCTGTTCGTCTAATTGCTTGTTTCCATTTCATCTACAGGTTATGATGATGGTTCTTCCACTGCTGATCATTGTCCTGCTTCCCAAGGTTGTCAACACCAATGACCCAGAGATGAGAAAGGTATAAGACCAGATCTCACTGACTCAGTTATAGACGGAGCAAGAGATGAGGAAAGAGAAGGGCGAGAAGGAGACTTCTCTGTAGAAACAGATGTACAAAGTTCATGCATATCAGCTGATGAAAGACCTACAGAAATGAGAGGCAAATTATACATTGATTAAAAAATGGAACAGGAATTGACTGAGAAGACAGCCAAAGAAAAAGCAGTGAGAATGGAGAGAAAATGAGAAAGTTAACTTTAAATTATGATAAACAGTGTGTGCTTGCTATGTATTTGGGGGTTGTTTACTAGCAAAACTGCCTTATTTTTAATAAATCAGCCCAACTGTAGTGTGCGCCCGTGTGCAGGAACGTCCAGCGCATAACAAATCTGTCACTGTGTAGCGCACAGTCATGATTGAACAACACCAGAGATAGCTTGTGTATTGTAGTTGGGTTGCCAATGGTTTGATTCTGTAACTAGCAAAGCCCCTTTGCATCATCATTCATTAGGCTACACAAAGTCACACACACGCCTCCAGTCTTCCTCCTCCCTCCTCCGCACGCACACTACTAGTGTGTAGCTATTGGGCTCAGATGCAGCGTGCTGCAAGAATCACTCACAATATGTTTTATAGTACCGTCGGGTCCGTTGCAACTTGTGGACAGTTTGAAAATGCGGGTCCTACGTGCATTAAGACATTAACGTTGGTCCGGCTGGTTTCGTTTGGTCCTAACACGATTACGTGAATCGGCATGACTGCGCCTGCAGTAGGCTATTACGTTATGCTTTAGCTATTTAAAAAGAGAAGATCTACAAGCTCATAGCGCGCCACCGAGTGGTGCGCTACGATCTTGTAGGTCTGCTATTTTTGAAAAATCGAAGAGCGACTGACATAGAAGACATTTTTAGAATCTGATCTCAGGTCAGAATGGGTTAAGTAATTTCTTTCTTTACACCCTTCTAGGAAATGGAACAGTCCATGAACATGCTGAACCCCAATCCCGAGCTGCCAGATGTCTCAGAGTTCATGACCAAGCTATTCTCTGGCTCAAAGGGCTCTAGCAAGCCAGGCAGCAGCAGCAAGGGAACCAGGCCAGCTGTGAAACGGAGGTAGTACTGTACCACCTCCTAGATCTTCGTAAAGACGCACTAGTCTTGCCATGGAAGAATTCTGAAGATTCTTTTTTTTTTTGCTTGGGTCTATTGTACAGTTTTGTTTTCATTTATTTTTAAAAGGGTCTTTTTCTTTTTTTCCCCCATTAGACTGGGTATCTAATATTAAAAAAAGAAAATTACTGAGCGAAGCTGTAAGATGTTTTTGCACTGCACTGTAAACAATCTCCATGCAAAAGATACACAGAAAAATCCAGACTATTTAACTTTTTGAGAGTGTAGAAGTGGAACCATAAAGGTCAGTTTTTACACTCATCGTTCATTTGATGTACATACGTTTGTAACGTTGACTCTCGTCCATGTGGTTTAACCTTCATCTCTGGATGGACAACTCCAAGCAAACCTTTGGTATGCATTCTCTGCTGCTGCCTGTCAGATTCATATTGTTGCTTCTACTTCAGCTAGTTGAAAGAGAACTTACGGTATATCAATATTCAGATTTCTTTCTTCCCCTTTTCCGAGTTTATTAATACGACTGTGAATGAAAATAAATTGAATTTTAACTATAGCTAAAAAGACTTATTTAAATGAGAGAAATAAATTGTGATGCTATTACAGATGTGTTTTCTTTATTGACTGAGGTTAGGGTATGGATTTGATTTGTTCAAAGTATAATATTATATAATATATATTAATTATTGGGAGTTAAATAAGGAGCAAATTAAAGAACTTCACAAATGTGTGTGGCCTGGGCAATATATTTATATATTGATTTGATATGGGTCCAGCTATTGTCTGGGATGTATGTCATAAGTGGTCTCTTAATGCTTATAAAGGCTGTATTATATTAAAGTGTAATTTGTTAGCTGGTATATTATTTAATGTGCCTACATATTAGTCATAATTGCTGTTCATCAAAAACCTTTTGTAAATATTTTGTGAACCCACTAATCATTCCCCATATCTCTCTATATATAAGAGGGAGAGAGTCGTGCTGATGTAATGCAGACCAACTGTGTAACATAATGGAGCCTAGGGTTAGCTGCTGTAGCTCTCTGAACCCACTTGAGGATTCTCTTACAGGGAATTCTGAGCTCTGCTGTGATCTGCAACCTGGTTTCCATGTACAGTACAGTAAGGGGGCACCACACTTAAGTCTGAATTACACTTGGTTGCACACAGTAAAAATTGATCTACAAGCTCACAGAGCATTATGAGCTTGTAGATCGACTACTTAAAGTGAATCAGGATACATGGGAGCTGTGTGATTCCAATGTGGATGCTGAACTTAATGTGGCCAGACTGACAGATTTGTGACTCCATATTTTAAGTTACATATTTAAAATAAATTAAAATCTGAAACGAGTTTGTGGTATTACTTCTGTGGCCTACTATGCTGCCAGTGTGTACAATAATTTGCCATTGATCGGTCCAGTGGCATGTGAGAATTTGTGGCCACAGACCCTCATATAGACTTGCAGAGCCATGCAAAAAAGTATAGAATGCCTTTCAACTTTTGAATAGTCATGTTGATCAACATTTTTCTTTTTAAAATATTACACACAGTGACACACACACACACAATACTTGAAGATTAACAACAAATCACAAAGCAATTCTTAAACACTGAGTAAAAACAGGTAGTGCTCAGCAAGGTACATGTTCTAAATCTATACCAAAGGACAGTGCAATAATTTACAACGGCTTCAATAATCTTTGAATTCCAAATGCGTCATGTTGTGTGTTACTGCCACATGATTACAGTTCTGACATATTCCCAAAAGATCAAGTGATCAACAAAGAATCATTGTTTCTACGGTGAAACAGTAAACAGTGGACAGATAAGCGTTTAGCCCTTGAATCAAACATCAAAATGGAGTAGCTCAGGTTTTCAATCGCTTTTTTTCGTTGTATCGCTGAAGACAAAGAAAATATTCACAAAACACTGATATACACATGGCAATGTTCATACATTTGAATTAAACTGAAAGGCTTTCTTTCATATGGACACCACCACATCACTTGTGCCGTGGTGGTGGTGTCACTGTCAGTAATAGTATGAAAGAAAACTGCAAGTAAGGAATGAGGAATCCATGCCTCTGCTATTGAATGACCCCTTTCTGGTCATTCATTTTCATCACCATCTATCAATGTTTTATCCTGGCTTCTGGACAGAATTAATTAAATACACCAATATGTTTGATATTTATGTTTGATAATGTCAAAAATATACATTTTAACACAAGACAAACAAACAAAAATATTAGAAAATAAATCAATTATCAAAAAAGGTACAAGCTTGTATTTTTGTTATTTGTGGTATAGTAGGGCTTTAGTGGTCAACGCCTTTTTTCACAGATGGAACCCTGCATACAACGGTGAAAACTGAAAATGAGAAGTGGTTAAAAATCACTAGGGGATTAAAAACAGTAAAATCATTTAATTCTACTGTTGATGTTGGGGTTTTGTCCACACCAGACCAGCTTGTCCTCTCCCCTCTTCCTGCTCCACTGGCAGAGCAGTAGCATGCGGAAGGTCTTCTGGAAGGTCTTGTTGCACAGGGCGTAGCACATGGGGTTGATGGTGCTGTTGACGTAGCACAGCCAGTAGCCCAGGTGCCAGAGGGACGTCGGGATGCACTCCGAGCAGAAGGTGGAGATGAGCACCATGATGTTGTAGGGTGTCCACGTTAAGATGAATGCCAGCAGGATGGCGCTGAGGGTCTGGGCCGCCTTCTTCTCTTTTATCAGCACCATTCTCTTCCTCTTGGTGATCTGGCTCTTTAGGACTGGGTCCATGGGCTTGGGTGTGGCGGTACTGGAAGGGGAGGAGTTCTTGACCATGTGCTCTGTTTCAGTGGGACATGGATGTGTGGCGGCTGGGTCTGTGTCCTTGCCTTTTGGTGCAGGCTTGAACTTATAAGAGATGCCCTTCTTACTGCTCTTCTTTGGGGGACCCAAGAGATGCCCATCTTGTTCATATTCTGTTGCCTGGCCGTTCTTATTACTCTGCCCTTTAGCTTGATCTGTGAATGACCCCTGTGTGGTTTCTATGGAAACATGATGCTCTTCCTCCTCAGATGAGGTGTAGCTGTTGAAGGAAGTGGCCTGGTCTGCCTTGACCCACGACTCGTTTGACCTTGTGGTGATCTTGGTGGCGTTGCTCTGGTTAGAGGATGACCAGGAAGCCTGGTTCCTTTCCCTCCTGTCATTGGTGAAATCAAAGCATGACCTGAGTTTCTGCGGTTTATCCCCCTCGGAGACATCAGACAGTGCAAACCCCTGGAGCTCCGCCAGGTCCTTTGTGCGTCTCTCTGTCTCCTTGTAGATCCGGCAGTAAAGGATGGTCATGACAGAAACCGGGATGTAGAAAGCAGCAATGGCTGTGCCAAATGTAATCACAGGTTCAGAGAAGAACTGAATCTGACACTGGTCCGGGGGGACTTGTCTTTCGCCCACAATGTACTGCCAGCACAGAATTGGTGGTGCCCACAACACAAATGACACCAGCCATGCCAGGCCAATCATGATAGCGGCTCGTTTTGGAGTCCTTTTGGCTCTGTATGTTAGTGGCCTTGTGATGGAGAAATACCTGTCAAAGCTGATAACTAACAAGTTCATAACTGAAGCATTGCTGGCCACGTAGTCCAGCGCCAACCAAAGGTCACATGCAAGGTTTCCCAAGGACCAGTATCCCATTAATATATATGTGGTGTATAAGTTCATGGACAACAGTCCTATGATTAGGTCAGCAAAGGCCAAGCTCAGCAGGTAATAATTGTTCACAGTCTTCAGTTGGCTATTGACCTTGAAGGACAACATCACCAACACATTACCGACAATAGTTATCAAGCTGACAATTGCAGACAATGTAGCTATGGTGATAACCTCCCATAGGCTGTGAGTGAGAGGCTGGGTGTTTGATGTGTTGCCACCCAAAGTGGTGTTTAGCAGACCATTGGCAACCATGATGGTGGGTTATTTTGTATACTATGTGCAGGTATGTGAAACGTTTTCTTCTGGATCCATGAATAATTTTCCCAGGTCTCCCTGAAATAGAGAAAAAAAACAATGAATGATTGAAAGTGCCAGACCCGCACGCCGCACACACACACACACACACACACACACACACACACACACACACACACACACACACACACACACACACACACACACACACACACACACACACACACACACACACGAAACCTTCGGTCGCAATCATAGGGTCGCAATAATACCAAATGGCATGCGGAACTTAATAGGGTGCTAGCGTTTTTAGCAGGACGTTATTCAAAGTAACACTCATTCACAGTAGCATTGGCGTTACAGTCTAAACTGTCCCCTTTCATCAGTTGCATGCAATGGAGGGACGGCCGGCCACGGCGGCTAGAGGTAGAGGTGCACAAAGTTGGAGAAGGGGAGGTGGTGGTGGTGGTGGGAGTGGGGGAAACGAGGGTTCAGGTGGAGGCCGTGGCAGAGGTGGAGGCCACCACCGTGGCCGTGGGAAAAGGGACCACCGTGGGCGTGGACGCGGAGGAGGACCTCATGCAGGCTTCCAACACCGGGTGAGAGGGACTTTAAGGACTTATGTTCTAGTTTTGATTGATTGAAAATGGTATTACGTTTGCAGAGTGGATACAGTTCAAGAACAATCTGCTAAGAGTATAAAACCAGTTTACATAAGGGTCCTCCATTTTCAATTCATCAAAAAAGGTTACTAGTAGTAGTTCTGCAGCAACTTCAACTATGTGAGTGGTGTGGACTGTTATGTGGACTGGACCAAAGCAATGCGCATAGAGGCCGGGTATGCGCGTGACATCATCATCATACCCGGAAGTTATGCGGCTGTCTACTCCTTGTTTTTATTATTGTTTATTGTTTTAATTATTTTTGTGTTATGTGTAGGAATTCTGATAATAAAATGTTGCCTTGATTTGACTACTGTCTGATTATTTTACCATTTGCATACTGACCACATAAATAAAAATGATATAATTATTACTGGAATCAATTGCATGAAATGTTTTGAATATAACCCCAATTCAAAATATTTCATGCAATTGATTCCAGTAATAATATGATTTTGTGGATTACCTATTCTGTCCTTGTTTTATGAGAAATCGTGCCCTGAGTGTAAAAGTGCTCTCAGAAGGAAGTCAGTGATTCATAAATGAATTGATCACAACATGCAGCTATATTGATTAAGAGAACCATCTTCCCTGGAGCTTTTTACACTGCGGGTCAGGTTTTGTTTTTCCATCTAGCCCAGGGCTAATTGTGTCATTAATCATTGGAAATTGGCTCATTTGCTTGTTGTCTTAGCTGAGACTTGAGCCCATGGCTAGTTGTCCTCGCTATATAATTCTATCAGGGCTTTTCCAAGAATTCCAGAGTTTAGCCCTGAGCTAGCAGAGGCAACTTGTAAATGAGTCCAATTAGCACTGGGCCCTTAATATGTGTGGTTGGAGAAATAACACTTATTTAAACATGAACGTTTAGACTCCTATTTCTGCCTTGTTAACCACATGAACCCATTTAAAGCTGCTATAAGCAATAATAATATGTGAAAATTTGAATGACACTTATTTTTGAGTATTCAAACAGCCAGCAATGGGTAAATCATAGATATTTAAAAAAAATAGATGCCTCATTGGCCGCTGCAGTTTGTTGGAGTTTGTGTTGAAAGTGGGGCGGAATAATTTACACTGCATGCACATATTTGGGCATGTACAACTTCCTGGTCTCAACTGCGCATGTTTCTTTCCTTCCATGGAGCAACATGGCGTCGCCCGTACAGTCTTCGCGTCTCGTCCTCTTTAGACCGGAAGTGAGGAAGGCACGTTACGTCACGCTGCCACTCAAGTGATTACTGGCCAATCACAGCACATCTTTTCCGGGACATTCCCACTTACAGACCCGAACATGCGCTCTGTGACGCACGCTTCCGCGGTGCTTCGCAAGGAATCTCGGGAAAGTTTTGCCCTCCCTTGAGCACATACGCTCCAGAGCCGGAAAGGGTGTCTACGTTTATATGTCTATGTGTAAAATGCTCCCAAAATAAATTAGTCTCTGTGACACATTTAGGGGCCGCAATCTGCATTCAAAGAGTTTCCTAGAAGCTTTTTCATTAGTCAATTTGCCTGTCTACTTCCTGATTGGTTAGTCATTTCGCCCGGGTTTTTTTTCTCCGACCAATGACAAAGTTTATGCCTATGCTTCATTCATTGCTAGCTGTCTGAATACCAAAAAAGAAAGAGAGGGGAAAAAAGGTAATTTTGACGTATTCTTTATTGACGATATGCAAACAGCTGCCTGGTGCTAATAACTAGGTGCAACTTCCCATAGACAGCCCATTCATCCAAACAGAAATGTCCAGGACATCTGATTGTATTGAATAACGTCAAACTCACCAATATTGCAGCTGTACGAAAAGCTTGAAAAGCCTTGAATTATCGTCTTACTATCTGCAAAGTGTTTGTTTAATACAAATCCACCGTAGACATGTTATGAGCTACTTCCTGTCAATAAATTCCTTGCAGATGATTATTTTCTAAGTGTCAGAGTTTGGAAGCACCAAGCATCAGTAAAGCAACCTCCTGCTGCCTCCTGCATTATGTGCAAATTCAAAACGGGTGGTACCTGGTACGCATGGGCTGTTGAGTGATAGTCAACGAGCACTTCCAAACTCCAGCATTGAGAAAAAAATCATCTGCAAGGAATTTCTTGACAGGAAGTAGCTCATAACATGTCTACAGTGGATTTTTATTAAACAAACATATTGCATATAGAGGATAATTCAAGCTTTCCGTACAGCTGCAATGTTGGTGACTTTGACGTTATTTAATACAATTAGATAGGAATTTTTTGTTTATGGGAAGTTGCACCTAGTTAGCACCTTGCTGGCAAGATGGCAGCCGTGTGCATATCGTCAATAGCTACTTTAATGTGTGAACTTTTGGAGAAAATAGCCGATTGTGAGCTTCAGCTTATAGATTGGCTATTTTCGGTGAAGAAACTTGGTGTAGCGGGAAAAAAGCAGGGGAGCCAAGGATTGACCTGTCGGCAGACTCCGGTGTGTATAGGGTTTATGTTTTTTTTAAAGTTTGTTTTGTACTCTGTTCTCCGTTAGGGCCCAGATGATGGAAACGGCGAGGAGCTGGAGGATGATGGTATCGAGGAGACATTTTCCAGGAGGAAACTGGAGTCCAACTGGAATCGATATGCAGAGTCTGAGAGGGAGGAAGCTGCTGATGATGACACTCCCACACAGAGAGGAACAGACTATCATGTGCTGCTGGAGTCAGCAGGTAAGGCGTTAGATGTTTTGTTTGTTATGTCAACCACTCTTCTACACAGTCAAATACAGAGTGTTCATTTAACTTGGAGAAGGTGCAAAGGTACAGTACAAATTTAACCAAAATGGACCTATACTGCATACAGGTCCGTTTGGTTACATTTGTACACGCTCTGATTAATTAACACTGAGGATTTTACTGTGTACTAGCTGTGTCTGACTTTCCAAAATACAATCCACAATATTGAGCTAGGAAACACATGCAAGTGTTAAGTGTTACACTCTGTAACCCAAGGAAAGGGTTGAATTGAAGTGAAACGCAAGAAGAATAGGTCAGAGCCAGGCAGCACTCAAAACAATTGTAGTAGGTTGGGCTCGTCTGAGGATGACCTAGAGAGGAGAGGCAATGGATCTAATAAGGCGTATTATAACACAAATAATAAAGTATTTGATGTCTGCTGCTGTGTGGGTGTGGCAGTATTTTGTTATGCTTTATGTAATTCACTACAACTAGGCAAATTAACAGCAAAGTGGTCCTAAGGAAATGGTTAACATATAGCCTTGAAACCATTTGAGACAACCTAAATAAGAGTTTTACTTCTACTTTGTACTAAGTTGTTCTCAAGATTTTTGTACCTAAACTATCTCTCAAAGCTTTGCAGACGGTAGGCAACCTTTTCTGCAAATGTAATCATTCTTTAGGTCAGAAATGCAAAATGAAACAACATTTATATGTTTCATTTTGATATTTGAGTTATCAATGTCAGTTCCAAATGTTTTAATTTGAACTGGCCCAGAGAGCTCAGTTCATAATAACTCACAAGTTGGTCAGGTCATATTTACCAATATTCATCATAGCATTAAGATATGAATACAATACAATATTACAATACAAAATCTGTCACTCAATTGTCTCAACTGCATGACTCATCCATTGAATTTATTTAGGGTTGTGGGTTGACCAATCAATTTGACGTTGTATTGACCACGAATTGACCATTGGCAAATGCAGGGACTGACCAAGCTGATTTTATTGGCATATTTGCCACAGGGTAAGGGATCTGTAGTCACATAGGCCAGAAGGGCAGCCATGCCTTGGTATTGGTTGTTGATTTGCTGTCAGGGGGGTGACAGTGGTACCGTAGGGGTGTGTGATTTGGGCCCTGCTGGTGGTGGTGGGGGGCTCACGTGAGCAGATCAGTGTTAATTGATCAGCAGTTGTTTCCAGTTGTCTAATTGTTGTCTTCTCTTTAGCGTTCTGGACCTAGTCTCTGGGTCACACGCACGAACACACACACACGCACAGAGCAGAGAGAGCTGGTAGGACAGTCGATCTAAGGTTTGAATAGTAATCGTTCAATAGACTTTTAGGGTCATCCATCAGATCCCTGATGTCATCAATATTGGCCAGCAACTCTTCATCTGACCTCAAACCTAGCCTCAAACCCTTAGATCTCCATATATGGACCTGACCTGTTCTGACATTCCTTATGTTGATCCTTCCCCATCCATCCTTCCTCTTGACTGATACCTGTCCATTCAAACTCTAGACGGGCCTACCCCAATGTTATTAGTGCATCCATTACGCATCCATGCCTGTCCCTTCGCCCTTTAGGGCAAGGTCGCTTCTCGCCCTCAGGTGGCTTACTGGTAATATATCTAGAGAGTGGATGAGGAGCAACAGGGCAGGCCCGCCTCCCGCTATTCACTTCAATGGAAGTCTGGGGGCTTGGTTGAGACTTCCGTGCGGCATTTCAGAGTATGTGGTCAGATTCCCATTGACTTAGGCAGCGCTTCGGAGTATGGGGTCAGACTCGGCCAGCCATTCAGGACTAGGTCACACAAAGGTCCTCATAGCCAACAGCAGCGATCATAAGCCAGGTTTCACCTGGCAAAAACTGTCAATTAAATAATTAGTGGATCGTGGTAAATTCAGGGGTTGAAAGTTGGGGTACCATTAACAACCTATATAAGGCCAAATCTTCAAATTTTCATTATGCTTTAAGTATGGGGGAAGTAGAATAAGTTACTGAGTTTGAATTTGAATTTCATGCATTAAAATAATTAAGATTAAATGCTAACAAATAACAATTGTGGAAGCAATGTAGAAAGAAAATGAACAAATGAGTACATCGCTAAACAAATTATATATATATATATAATATTATATACACATACACCTATATTATATATATAAATACACACACACACACACACACACACACACACACACACACACACACACACACACACACACACACACACACACACACACACACACACACACACACACACACACACACACACACACACACACACACACACATATATTTGTCTGATTGTCTTTACAGATAAACAAGCCCAAAGTAACTGCTTGAACAGATCTGCAAGCTCACAATATACAATATAAGTTGTCAGTTAAATCTGACTTGCCTAAGCCTGTAGTGATACCCTGTTACATATATTTTTCAGATAATATTATAATATTTTTTTTAATACAGAATGAGAATGTTTTCATGATTCTGAACCCATTCCAAGCATTAGTTTTGCACAAAAAAACACTCCTTGGGCTAAATTAGGCTAAATTAGGCCATAGCCACTTGCCCAAATGTGATGACCTTTCGTGCAAAAAAGGAATGCAATGGATTCAGAATCATGGAAACCCCCTAGTTTGACACGTCACATGCTACTTAAAGCATAATGAAAAATTGAAATGTTGCCTCATATAAGTTGTTAATGGTACCCCAACTTTCAACCCCTGTATTTACCATGATCCACTAATAATTTAATTTACAATTTTTAATGTTATTTGGATGACCCTAAGGATCATAAAAAACCTTGCACAATTACTATTGCACGCCCCTTTTTATCTTAGATTGACTGGCCTATGGCTCAATGGTGCATTTATAGGAAAGGACTGATTTTAATGCATAGCAAACAGCAGACCCAGCAGGGCTGCACTATATTTGGCACACCGCTATAATACTGTTGTTGTTGTTCATGCATCTAGTCAATAATGTGCAAAAACTTTAATTAAACAGGGACATTTACCATAATTATACTTAGTGGGATGGTTGATTTGAAATTTCATATGGGCATATGTGACCAGCTGATTATTCACTTTTCATAAATGTAAGATGTTATATTACCATTTTTTTAAATATTACTTTTAAAATATTTAAAAGTAGCTGTGCACTGCTCGGATGCAATAATTATGACATTTATAACAGTTTCCTTTTTAGGAGGGGTTTACTTTGTACCATGTGTGAGTTTTCTGTTCTTTCAATGTTACATGTAATTTTATTTTATCAAAGCAAATCAAGTATACCAGTAAGCCAGCAGCATTTGGTGGTGAAAACAATATCTTAGCATTAATACATTATGTATTTTCCTTCATTAAATGTGTTTCTTATTTTTATATGGTGTATAGGCAACATTGTTATACATACATATACTACAATAATAAATTATGATTAAAATGTAAAGAAAAAAAAAGAAAAGAAAATCTCTCAAAATACTTCTTTGCCCAAGCAACTGGGAGCCACAGGAGAGGTCGTAAGAGCCACATGCGGCCCTAGAGCAGCAGGTTGCCTACCCCTGGCCTAACACAACCTATGGATAGTCTTTTGGGGCGGAGAAGGTCACATGACATGATGATTGCATTGAGAGGTGTTGGTGCTGATCACAGCAACGTAGACAACGCCCTGGTAACGTCTGTCCCAACAGCCAGGAATCTTGGTGTTGTCCTGGACAGTCAGCTCTCGTTCAAAGCTCACATCACAGCTGTCACTCGATCATGTAGGTTCACACTCTATAACATACGACGAATTAGACCGTTCCTCACCCAGGAATCAGCCCAGCTCCTAATCCAGACAACAGTCTTGTCAAAACTCGACTATTGTAACTCCCTCCTTACTGGCCTACCAGCATGTGCACTTAAGCCTCTCCAGCTGATCCAAAATGCAGCAGCTCGCTTGGTCTTCAACCAGCCAAAATTCTCACATGTCTCCCCCCTGCTCCGCTCCCTCCACTGGCTCCCGGTCGCTGCCCGCACAGAATACAAAACTCTGATGCTGGCATTCAAAGCAACCAAAGGTATGGCTCCCCCATATCTTACAAGTATGATTGAACCCTACAAACCCTCCCGCGCACTCAGATCAGCCAACGCAGGGAAACTGGAAGTACCCTCACTAAAAACGCCGGGACAACGCTCCACACGTCCCAAACTCTTCTCCCTTCTGGCTCCAAAACTGTGGAATGCACTTCCCATTGCAGTCAGAACTGCAGCATCACTCCCAATCTTCCGCCGTAGCCTGAAAACCCACCTTTTCAGACTCCATCATGGCCCATAGCACTTACCCTAACCCCTTAGATAGCATTTCTGTTGGCTTAGATAGCATTTGACACAGACTTATAGCATGTTATGTAGACAGCACTATAATTGTATTGTATATAGTCATAGCACGTCATAGTACATATGTATAGCATAGTAGTGAATATGTATAGTTTATTATGTATAGTGTATGTATAGTTTCATCATATAGATATTCCACTGTTACCTTCTTAGCTTACGCATGTTTCATGATGAATGCTTTTATGTGATGTATTCCCATGCTTTTGTTCTTGCTTAAATGTAAGTCGCTCTGGATTAAGAGCGTCTGCTAAATGCCTAAATTGTAAATTGTAAATTGTAGCAGGCAGATATTACATGACAGACTCTATATAGGCCGAGGGGATAGTCGTGAGATATTGTATAAAATGTATCCAGAAGGGAAGAGAGAGACCAGTAAGAATAATTGTGTATTACGGTCTCACAATATATATATTGTGATACCATTACAATGTTGACACCCTTCCCTAGCACAAACCCCTGTGGTTCTCAAGTCTGTAGCTGCCCTCTTTAATGTACATCAATCACATTTCACAATGCACTAACCCTCTCTCCTACATCATGGCATTGGATTGTCTACTGAGATGCGGGGCTAAAATAGACAGACTAAATGTCATGTGTTGTCAGTATTTAGGCCATCTGATTTGTGTTCCATCATCTGAAGGTTGTACGATTTGATTTGACAGAGGTTTGAAAAATGTCTAAAATACTGTATTGTTCTCACAGGCACAAAAACAATGCAAACTACAAGGATGTAGTTATAAGATGCTATTCTGGAAAAACAGCGTCAAACAGTGTGTTTGACGCAATCACTAATATAGACCCCTCCCAGTAATTTTGCTAGCCAATTACAATGTGAGGGGATTTATCCCCCAAAGTTCATGTTTTTGCAACAAACGGTTACATTTTTGGCTTTTGGCTCTGTGTTGATGCCATCACCCACGACATGTGATTCAAATTTGGGATGGATTGGACATTTGGTTCATGATTTGTGGCATTTTTGGTCAAATAGGCCCCTCCCACTAAGTATGGAAGCCGATTACGGGCGAACGATATGCATTATCAAAAAATCCTGTGGTGTTTTAATCAGATAGGTCTGGAGATCACGTGTGCCGATTTCTGTGAGATTTGGACAAAATCTGTAGGAGGAGCAAAATGTGTGTTTTGAAGAAAATTCTAAATGGCGGAAAATCTATCCTGGGTGAGGTTGATCCGCCCACCCGAACCCCCAATCATTGTGTCCAAAACTTACCTAAACCCACCCAACCTGCGGGTTATGCATTGACCTGCACAGGATGCGTCACAGACCCACGGACTCAGGGTAAATGTTTTTTTTTTTACGACCTATGGTTCAAGAGTTATAGGCCAAATGTAAAGTGGGATGTTATAGCGCCACCATGAGGCCGACCAATATAATTATGTTAATACTTTTTTGTAATTATTATGAACCTCCCCTCCAAGTTTTGCAACTATAGCCCTTACAGTCTCAAAATACTTAATAATAATTCAAATACTTGAATGTGAGTTTTCCCATTCAAGTCAATGAGAAAACATAATTCACTAATAAATTAATCCAGCCAGTGTTTATTGCAGCTTTTTGTACCGCAAACAAACCCACTTCTTGTGCATATTGCACATAGTCTTTTTCTTATTGCTCGCTGCTTGCAGCTATATATTGACAGATGAAAACAAGTTTCATATATAAGTTCCATGGCATTTGAGCAAACGAGGCAAGAGTTATGCCTGTTCAAAGTGCCCTGTATTGGTTCTTGCAGCTATATTTATTTTACAAATTGTTATGTACAAACTTCTCTTCAACTGGGATTTCAGATAATGGTCTATAGATTGCGTAGAACGTTTCATGCAAATTCCTTCAAAAATCCTGGCAGAAAATCAGGTTTTGTGCCAGGAAACGAGGCATGAGTTATGCCTGTTCAAAGGTTTCATTTTCAAACGATTGCTATAGCGCCCCCCTTTGGCCAATTGGAGTAAGACTGATTTCAGTGCTATTTGGCATGAACCTCTACCATACTGTAAAGTTTCATAAACATGATGTGACTGCATGTATTTTTAGGGGCAGAAGAACAATTTTCATAAAACTGCAATTTTCATTGGCTCATAAGCTTAATTTCTTTCACTTACAAACTTCTCTTACACTGGGTTTTTAGATATTGATCCAAAGTTTCGAGCAAATTGCGCAAAAATCCCAGGAGTAGATTCTATTTAACTGTTTTTCATATAATTCAAAATGGTGGGTGATCTAAAGGTCAGAGGTCAAAAGTAAGAACATGAAAGTTATTCGGCATGAGAAGATGCATAATGTGTATCAAAGTTTTATTGCTGATGGCCAAACGGTTCATGAGCTATGCCTGTTCAAAAGTTTGCATTTTCAAATGAGTGCTATAGCGTCACCCTTTGGCCAATGGTCGTGGGCTTTGTGTCCTCACCGTTTGGCAGAACTGCTATTTTTGGCGGGAGATGGAGAAGAAAAAACTGACAAATACAATAAGGGACCAAAGACCCTTTGGTCTTAGCCCCTTAATGAATTGAGCAATATTCCAAAAAAACTAGTCTAGACTATTGTGTTGCAAGTTTCATACAGCTAATTAACAAATTCATTAGGGCATTCTGAAAGGCAAATTTGGAATGAGGCCAGCAGGTAGAGATGTGCAGGTCAATGCATAACCCGCAGGTTGGGTGGGTTTAGGTAAGTTTCGGACACAATGATTGGGGGTTCGGGTGGGCGGATCAACCTCACCCTGGAAAAACAAATGGTTCAGATTGGGTTCGGGTTGTGTTTGGGTTTCCGATTGACATACATTTTTTCAGGTTTAAAAAAAAAAGTAGTGACACTAAGTGTGATCTTTCTTCTTGTCATGGTTTGTTGTGTTTGTGTTTCAGTTTTGTACTTTTATTTTTTCACATGGTTTGACGTGCCTGCCAGTAACTGTGCTATGATGTGCTAAGACAATATCTTGATTTGTATAGGGCCTCCTCTTTTTATTTCAGTTCACTTGTCTTGAACCTCCTGTTGTGTGGGGAAGGTATTGCATAACAAATACGATCTCTCACCCATCAAATGAGAGTGGTGTAGTCACTGGTTTAAACACAAATCCAGGGCATCATTGTGCCTTCTTTACAGACAATTGCATGATGCAGACAGTTTTTATTTTTGAAACATTTTTGAGTTGGTGGTTAAGCAATTACATGTTTTTAGAGGTAGCGTCAAATGTGTAATTAGTTTGACTCCTATGTCTCATCCTTCAGTTTTGCCCACTTGTTAGATTAGTCATGCTGTACAGCGTGTGTCGGGCGCTCTCCCAAGGGCACTTAATTGTATGTGGGAGGGAGATACTCAAGTGGCATTTGTTTTCCTGGCCACATACAGCCATGAAATCAGGACTTGTCCACTGAGCTTGTATGGTTGTATATATACAGTACTATTTGAATAGCTTTTGTTCAGTTTGGCAACATGCAGTAGCTCAGACAGGTCAGAGAGTGCGTAGTTTATTCTGCCAGGATTTGTTGGGCTCAGCTGTCTGTTTTTTTTCAGGATAGTGGATTTCAAAGTGGGGTCCGCGGTCGCTAGGGGAGCGCCTGGGAGCATCTGGAGGGCCAATTGAAAAGGAGAGTGAGAAAAAAAAAGAACAAATACTTGTTGATGTAATTAAGATAATCGCAGAGAGGGACAAAGACTAGTCTTGCATGATTTTAGACACCTGTCACTTTTAGACACCTTTCATTCAAACCTTTATTTATTCTCGAAAGAAATGAGGTCGCCCTCATTTGCAGTGTCTTCGAGATACAACAAAATACAACATTGTCAGAGCAATAAACACAAACAGAACAGAACAGCAACATTTCCTCATCGCCTGAGGCTGTGATGGATATTCTTTTTTATCAAGCAATGTTACGAATTCCATCTGAGATGGGAGCTTTAGGAGGTTGTTGCTTAGTAACATGTACTTGCTTTGTAAGGCCCATCTTATCGTCCATCACACGATGGTGGTGCATGCCGAAATCAGCAGACCTACAAGCTCACAACACATCTGTGATGTGCTGTTATCTTGTAGGTCGGCTAAGTATGAATTGGAATTTAGACACTCAGTCCTCAGTCCAGCTCATCGTCCCATGGCTCCTAATTATGAATCCATTGAGATCTGAGACCAGATTATACAAATGTCTTCTAAATCAAAGACAGTTTTATGAAAAACCTCTTTCTATATCAGTGGTTCTCAGACTATTTCATGTCAAGGACCACACAAAGTATATGTAATTGGCCGGTCCCCATCTGAAAATATGTTGTTCCAGAGACCTCCCTGAAGCAAAGATTTGAGTTAAAAACGTTTGCTGTGAAATAATAAAGTATATGTAATTGGCCGCCGACCCCCATCTGAAAATATGTTGTTCCAGAGACCTCCCTGAAGCAAAGATTTGAGTTAAAAACGTCTGCTGTGAATTTGCACACATTTTCACGATAAAAAAGCAGATCTACAAGCTTGTAGACCGGCACTCAGTGCTGTGCTATGAGCTTGTAGATCTGCTATTTTTCAATAGCTAAAGTTTAACATAATGGTTAAAGTGGTTAAAAGATAAGGTGACACAGATGCGTTCCAATGGGTTAATTCAATTGCTTCATAATGTCACATAAAGTGACTAGGCCAGTGATGGATCCTATCATGGGTCCAGTAATTTGTACAGTCTCAGAGTTAAAGGCTTCAGGCTTGAGTATGGTGATGATGATGGTGGCGGTGATGAAAGAGGAAGGGCAGGTGAGATTACATTACTTTTCCTTCCCCATCCATCCTTCCTCTTCGATGTCTCCCGTTTGACTGATGCTGTACCTGTCAATTTAAACTCTATACTAGACAGGAAGTTAATAGTCCAGCCACGCCCGGCTGTGAAACTTTCATATATTCTACACCCCCAGGAGGTGAGTTAATTTGTATTGTTGAATCTAGTGTCTCACACCTTCCTCTTGACAATACAACATACATTCTCAGTGGGGTTCAGGTCAGGCCAGTTGGCTAGTCAGTTAAAGGGACACTTCACCCTTTTTGCAAAAAAAGTTAAATGTTAATGACGTTTAGCAGATTTAGAACACATTCCTGGGGTCTTTATGTGGTTTTAGATTTTAGCAGTGTCCATGATGTCAGACACTGGGCTCACTTCTTTCCTGGACTACAATTCCCATAATGCTTTGGTGCACTGCTCCTCCTTGTGGATAGGGGGCATGCTGTCTTACTGAGACAACATGTAGTCCAGGAACTAAATGAGCCCCGTGTCTGACATCATGGACACTGCTAAACTCTATAATATCTAAAACCACATATTGCACACATAAAGACCCCAGGAAAGTGTTCTAAATCTTGTAAACGTCTTACTCTTAACATATATTATTATTTAGCAAAAACGGTGAAGTGTCCCTTTAAGCACAGTAATGCCATGGTCAGTACACCTACTGTATTACTAGTCGATTTGGCTCTGTGGGCAGGTCCCATGTTAGTACAGCAGATAATAGGAACGATCTTTCACTTGGTGATACAAGCGTGAAATTTGGCATGAACATGCCTCTGGGTCACCTCTTTAACTTTTTTAACCGAGCTAACGAAAAAT
This sequence comes from Protomyctophum parallelum, assembly GCF_964188405.1. Taxonomy (NCBI): domain Eukaryota; kingdom Metazoa; phylum Chordata; class Actinopteri; order Myctophiformes; family Myctophidae; genus Protomyctophum; species Protomyctophum parallelum. The sequence goes on from NC_139717.1 coordinate 31,484,015, forward strand.
CCAATATGTCGGTCATTTTTCAAGATGGCCGCCAAATAAAAAAGGCCTTTTGTGGCGGTTCTGGACAACCATGGGTGCGGCCGACTCGAGACCGGGCACTGCACTCCCTGTGGGTGTGTGGAACGTGTGTGTCGAATTTGAAGTCTGTGGGGCGAACGGTTCTCGAGTTATGTGGATTACAGATGTACACACGCACACAAAATTCGTGCAATATAGCAGATCATTGGAACGGTTGTTTGCTTGGTGATACAAGCGTGACATTTGTCATGAACCTTCCTTTGGGTCAACTCTTTAACTTTTTTAACTGAGCCATCCAAGAATCCAATATGGCGGTGCTATTTCAAGATGGCCACCACATCTAATTGTTAGCCTATGTCTACATTTCTTACAAATTTTAGGAAATTTTTCACCATTATAGATGGTGCTGCTGGAAAAGGAAATCAGTATATCCATAAAACTCAACGTATGAAAAGCACATAGTGCTGTAAAATATCTTAATGGTCAAATAATGAAAAAACATATGCTACCTAGGCTATGTTGATTTCTATTGTTTGGTAGTCACTGAATGACTGTTGTGTACCTAACCCTACTACCCTAGTGCTAATCCAAACACTCCACCAAGTGCTTCCAGCCGGCGACTCTTGCGCGCCCATTCTATTATATAAGCCTTTCATATCAAGCCAGACCGGATATAGTTATTATCTGTATAAAGTGTTTTTAGTTTGCAGACTATTTAGTATGTTTTTAGTTTGCAGACTATTTAGTATGTTTTTAGTTTGCAGACTATTTAGTATGTTTTTAGTTTGCACTGACTGAACAGTTATTTAACCACATGAAAGCTAAAGTCTATAATCATAACCCATTGAGTTTTGAGCTTGTAGATCTGCTATTTTCCTCAAAGGGATTTGATCGAGAGGGGAATAATTAGGCAAACATGTGACAACCATGTTCAGTATAAAACCCTGGGAGACCCCCAGTCAATGAAGCACAGTACTGTAAAAATCCTTTACTGCCATCAAAAGGGTGTTTTGAAGATGTCCTTTTGAGACAAAAGGTTGTCCCAGACTTGAGAACTTTGAGAAGACTTGAGACGTGGAATTTTAATTGACCATGACTGTATGGTTCCGTTAAGCCTTAAGGCAACTCTCTTGTGTTGCCTTCAAGCTTTTGTGTCAAGTCTTGTCTGTCCATCAGCTGGGTGTTGATCGTGCTGGTGTTACTAGTAATGCACGCACGCACTGCATTTGCCCTCGTCTCTGCATGCGGAATTGCAGATGTGGCCGCATGTGTGATTGTTGTTCCAGCTGGGCAGTTGTTGAAGAACCAACGTCATGTTACACACATTAGCACAAGGATCAATCCACCTCCCCCGCAGCCGTAGTTTACCAGGGCCACTAATGGGCACCTATCAGGACTAATTCCTAATGAGACTAAAGGAAATTACCTTAAAACGTTCAGTGATTCACCTAACAAGATTGACAGTACAAGGGATGTTTCCCCCCTAACAAACAGAGATGAATAGTCTCAATCACAGCATTCATTTTTAAGTTCTAGCCTTGTCACGGATACTTGATTGTTGGCCATTCCAGAGTGGAAGAAGGAATTCATAACCAAAGCACAGTATGTGTTCTCAGGTTTACACTTACGCTTGTACTGTAGGTTCGTTGGGCATGGGGATGAAATACACTTCTAAGTAAGGTCTCTTTACCATTTCTACCTTGATAACAGTTATGGTTGTTAACCACTTAATTAAGCCCTATTTTCTACTGCGCTGTATGGTGGATGCATACTTGGACTAGTCATTGGTTAGACATAAGGTTGGTGAGGGGTGCGTTAAAACGACCAGATTAAGGTTGGTGAGGGTTGCGTTAAAACGACAGGATTAAGGTTGGTGAGGGGTGCGTTAAAACGACCGGATTAAGGTTGGTGAGGGGTGCGTTAAAACGACAGGATTAAGGTTGGTGAGGGGTGCGTTAAAACGACCGGATTAAGGTTGGTGAGGGGTGCGTTAAAACGACCGGATTAAGGTTGGTGAGGGGTGCGTTAAGGTTTGGGAGAGGGTTGTTAAGGTTAGGTTTAGGTGTGCGTGTGTGTGTGACACACGCACACACACTGTATTAGAATATTACAGTAAAATATTAAATTATAATAATGACAAAACTAGGTACATTAGTTAAATTATTTAAAACATTGCCTTTGTAATTGCCTGGTATAAGAGTTGAGTCAAATAGAGAAGTCACTTACCCTATATGGCTCCAAAAGCGTGAGTATAGAACAGGATCCTACAGCAGCAGAGGGATGTGATCTTTGTTTCACTGTTTTCCTTTACCTCTGATTCAGTTCAGTACTGTGGCTTCTTACTCCTTGAGCCTGTGTCAGTGCTTTCTGTGACTCTCTCTCCTCCGCTCCACACTTCGTTTCTGTCCTTCTCTTATTCTCTCTCTTTATCTGTCTGTGTGTGTGTGCCTGTTGCGGTCACTGAATCATTTCCCATCAAACAATGCTGGAATCCACAAGTGACCGTTCAGGTAGGTTATATATCACACAGGATGGTGTGATCACCCTTCCCAGACATCGAGTATTTCCCATCCTTAGGTGAAGCTGCTTTCATCATTTGTACCAAAAACCAGAAGAAGGAGAAGGAGTTCTTCGTCCCCGGCGTCCGGTACTACATACATTTTCTTCCCATCAGAGTGGGTTAACCACAATAGCAGTATCAATGTCCTCAGTGCGATGGCAGTGTAACTGTAAGCGCATGCATGATCTCATCTTATCACCATCTTCTCTGAAGAATCAGAAGGAGCAGGGAGCAGGTCGGTTAAGCTTAGATTTAATTAATATATATTTTTTGAAGTTTGCGCCGGTGCTCCATACATGGGTCAGATGACGTCTTCTACCTGACTTCTGTGGCATCTGGCTTTGCCTCGGTGCACACTGCACAACACACTGTTGGACTCGCTACAGCATGTCACAAATAGATGGAGCTGTGAAGAGAAAGTCCCACAGGGCCCGAAGGCTCGTCATGTATCAGGAGGCACTGAGCAACATGCGAGAGGAAGCATAGAAGAAGAGGAGTGCTAGAGGTGGATAAAAAAATGCTAGGAGGAGGGGGGAGCCGAGGTGTGTGTGTGGAGGGTGGAGCCGAGGTGTGTGTGTGTGTGTGTGTGTGTGTGTGTGTGTGTGTGTGTGTGTGTGTGTGTGTGTGTGTGTGTGTGTGTGTGTGTGTGTGTGTGTGTGTGTGTGTGTGTGTGTGAAAAGACTGAGGAGTCATGAGTGGCAGTGAAAACGATGGCTTATAATTACACGCTCCTAATATTTGAACAGCATTTGGTTTACCAAGCAAATTGTGTATAGACTGAAACGGCCAGTCATATCAGTCTATAACTGCAATAGACACGCAACTAAATGACAACGGCAATGGATTCACAGTGTGACACTGGACTGCAGGTTTAGACAATGAAAAAAACTCTAATGATTATATTATGTGCCCTCGAAAATACTCAATTGCTATAAAATAAACGTAAACACCACTGGAGCACCTCAATCTTTTAAGAAATATTGCTTCTTCGTGTGTGTGTGTGTGTGTGTGAACCCCATGGGTTGTGGCTTATTACTAGCTCGATTGATTGCATAACATAAAACATAAATGGTAAATGGTGCATTTTATATAGCGCCTTTATCCAAGGCGCTTTACATAGATTGTGCATTACATTCACCCATTCACACACACATTCATACACTGATTGCGGCGGAAGCCATGCAAGGCACCAACCAGCACATCGGGAGGAGCCGGGATTCGAACCGCCGACCCATGGATCATTGGACGACATGCTCTACCTCCTGAGCCAGGGCACAGTCGCCCCGACATACCTGGGGACTAGTATTTGAAGCTCTCGTTTTGCAGATTAATTGTGCTTCTTCTATTTAGTGTTCTATCCTTAAATCAATCGTGATGTGTTAATTGGCTATGCCTGAAACATTTCTGTTAGCTAGACCTGCAGTCACAAGGCTTTTCATTAAGTCTGTCAGCGCGCTGGGGTCAAGTTGAGACTAAACGTACATCATTGTGGAATGTTCTAAGAACCCTTGATGTATTGTAGACAGTACATCCTCAGAATGTCTGTGATATGTACAGTATTACATTTTAGCTTTCAGTTTTTCTGAGCATGTTCAATTCACTCAAGGACAGGAGTCACGAGAGGAACGATATACAATTGATGCTTGGTGCATGGGTTGTTTAAAAAGCATATTGTATATTTTGATCTGCTCATGTAACTCCATTTGATTCAGTTTCTAGCCCATTAATTAAGACCCGAGGGGGGCTTCTTATTAAACATTTTAACTTACCAGGACAGAGAACTTCGTATTTTAATAGCTTTATAATTGTTTGATATCGCCGAGCAACACACTACAGTCTGTGAGAGTCTATGGCACAGCATTCAAAACCGGAAGTCGTTGGTATTCCCCCCTCCATTATAACCAACGGGAGGTAAAATCTTCTAACGCTGATTTATCTAAATCTAAATCACAGATTACGATTCTATTCAACACGCGTTTAGTAGTTTATTAGTAAGCTAGTTTACGCAGAGAGCTGTCACATTGCCAGTGTAGACTAAATATTATTCTCTCTGTTACATACATTCTGCAGAGGATCCAGTCACAGTGTTATTGTGTGAGTGTGATTTGTTGACTACCAGGGTTCCGATTGTTATTTTTTTCTTTTTGAGACCTAGCTTGACTAAAAGCTGTTGTAAAGTGAAGTCCCTTCTGCTATATATTGGCGCTTCTTTTGACCACTTAAACCCTACATAATTGACCATGGTCCCCCAGGGCTCTATCCTTGGCCCTCTGCTTTTACACCAAGGGCCCCATTTTCGCCAGTGCTATACCCCTTATCCCTAAACGAAAAATGTCTTTGCCTTTTTTACTATTTTGAAAAACATTTTTGAATAGTGCAAACAGCCAATCTTCAAGCTCACAACGTGTCGATGTAGATTGGCAAGTTGAACACATTTCTTTTCTTCAAAATAGCAAAGAAAAAAAGGCAAAAGGTTTAGAGATAACGTGTAAATATAATTATTTTTGGTTCCAACTGACGCTGGGCAGTATAAGTGTTAAGACATTAAAGACAAACATTCAAAGTCCATATTGGACTTGGCTGCCACATGACGTCATGAGTGAAAGCCAGACCCCTCAAAAACTCTAAAATAGCAGGTGTACAAGCTTGCAGCGCAGCACAAAGTGACACGCTGCATCACTGTTCTTTAGCAAAGCTAAAATCTAAAATGACACTTTCCTGGTTTTAATGAGTTAAGGTGTAGATGTGATAGATAGATCAATGGAATAGATCAATACCTAGGGAGTGATCAATATTGATATTGACAGTGTTTGGTCAAAGATGATGGCTCCTTTGTGTATGTGCACTGCTTACGGCTACATCCATTTCAACGTAATAATTTTATGAGTGGTGTTTTTTTTTATTCAGTTGCTATTTCGCCTTTCAGACAACGAAGCAATGTCCACTGTTGTTTGCATTGACAACAGCTGGACAAATGCTCCTGACACAATGAGACTATCCCAGGGTCACATGTTACACAACACAACATGCCATCAACCAGTCACATAGAGTTGTTCAGGTAAGCTCAAGGGCCAGTGTTATGTTGGCTCATCTTACCTACTCTAAAGATGTAGAATTATTCCTGCCTACAGATAGGCTGTAGTGCTGATGTGAATGAGCGTTCTGTGAAGCAGTCCCAGTGTTTCCAGCATTCCCAATTAATGATGTTAGTAGTTAATCGATTAATCACTAAATTCTTCAATTAAACGTAACAGTAAACGACTAGAAAATATTTTTCCTAAAAGAAACAATGTGGGGTTGCTGCAAGCCAAAAGAAAGTAGTATAAATAGTACAAATGCAGTGAAGGTCCCAGGAGTGCACTCTTTGACTTTGTATGTATGGGGAAGGGGGGGATGTACAAAAGTGTTGGCATCACTACTACATACTTTTAAGTACCTAAGTTGTTATGACTGAGTTGTGTTTGAACCCAAATGCAACCACTCGTGACAGCATCCAAAGCGGATGGCGGAAGAAACCATGCAAGGCACCAACCTGCACATCGGGAGCAATTAGGGGTTCAGTGTCTTGCTCAAGGACACTTCAACACTTCAACTATGGGGGACCCCGGGATCCAACTGGGAACCTCATGGTTCTGGCTGCTCTCCCGGCCACTCTACCCCTGAGCCACTCCCGCCCCCGAGTAGAAGTAGCAAAAATGGAAAGCAAAGTAAAAGTACTTGCGCGGGCCGAGGTACGCACATGTGGGACGGTTAAAAAAAAGTCCCCCCCCCCACCTTGGTAGCAACAGAAACGTCTCTGCTTTTGCATGAGACGCTTTTGCAAAGATCCCATTTCCTGGCTCTGTATTCTCAAATGGTCAAATAAATATTTGATTAAGGAATATAATATGCCTTTTGTCTTTCTGTATATCGGCAAAATGTAGATTTTTGTTAGACATTGAGGGAAATTAAGGTCTCAATAATAAATAACAAAACGCAGCTTATCAACTAACCGGTAAATTGATCGATAAGGTTATCAATTAATGAATAAATCGATAATCCCAATGTTTCCAACATGCGAATGTCGAAGTGTTCAGTATAGTCATGGTTAAATCAGTATAATGGAAGATACTGTGACGGTAGCTCATCACCTTCCCATCCCCACACCCCTTTGTATTGATTAAAGCCACTTTGAGCTATACCTTTTTAGAGCTATACAGCATCAGTCTGTTTGATTGAATTGATTGAGAAGGCACAACACTGCATGTTTGTGTGAAAGTCTTTCTTTCATGTGCTCATGTCTTTGTGATGGTGTTCTGTGACGAGACTTGGAGGCTAGAAGTCCGCCTGGAATGGACCACCAGGCCAGCGAAGCGCAGTATTGATCATCAGGAGAATGCAGTGGCGGGGATGCGATGCATGCACTATGGACCCCTAAGGAAGCTAGAGTAATGAGATGTGTAAGATAAATGTCCACGGCTCCATTTCATTTGTTTTTTTTTGTGGCTTTCGCCTTTATTTCATATTTGTTTTATGGAGGGACAGACAGTAGGCTAACAGGAAATGGGGAGAGAGATGGGGGAGTGACATGCAGTAAAGGCCGTCAGGATCGGGAGTCGAACGCACGGCACACTGCCAGACCCAGACTGGATTACCAGCCAAGGTGCCTGGACCATTGAGCTATGGCCCAGGCTCACAGCTCCATTTCTGTCTAGTGGGAAAATTGCAGGCCTCCACCTACACACGCCTCTGTGACACTATCCTGGTACAATTAACTGCCAGATTAAATACATAAATAATCCACCCACTGATAGCTGTAAGGGTCCTTTTGGTTCATTTTATGGTATGGTTCTTTGCTTCAATTAAAGATAATTAAACCTCCCACACTGCCACACTTGTCTTGTGGTAAATAACAAGCCATACTTGATAATGCTGGCCCATTATCTCTATATGCATGGTTCCTAAAAGCCTTTTTGATTCATCACAACTGTTGTTTACCTGCAGCTTTATCACTGTGCAATGGTGTTGATCTCAAACATAATAGCTGTGGCCAATGCTCATAATAGCTGTGGCCACAGGCCACCCAAATGTAACATTTCCAGTTGCCCATGCCAAAACTCTGTGCCCATGGCAAAACTCTGTGGATTAATTACCCAGGTCATATAACGTTAAATCGATCCCTCTGGTTATTTCTCTAGACATACTATACAGCTTGACCATGTCAAGCTGTATAGTATGGCATTTCCTGAACTGGCCCAATTAGAGGGTATGTCTCACATTCGATAAGCCCCAGGTGACCTAGATTCACAAAGGAACTTGACCGTAGACTTAGAATCAAGATGGATGATTATTAAATGCCTGAAGTACAGCAAAAGCCCAGTTAACACCCCAAACGCCTGGGGTTATTTAATCCATTAAATCATAGCGCCCAGCGATTTATAGCAGCGGAGCACATTTCCCGACGGACCGGATGATATCCCGGATGTGGCTGAAGCAGCTAGATGTAGCCAAAACACTCTTAACCGTCTTCCTGCCATTGCCGAAGCCCTTCGGCAATTGAAGCATTAATTTGATATTAACGCTTGCTGCCATTGCCGAAGCCCTTCGGCAATTGCGCTTTTATAGTGAATATGATTGATCAAGCCATAATGCTACTCACGTTAGCCGGTTAGCTAGCAGTTTTGTTAGCACTGCACTGGATCGTTCATATTAATTCACCGTCGCCATAAGAATCCATTCTATCCGTTTCTTTCAATCGCCTGTATCTCCTATTCCTTGTCCCAGATGGCATTTTTGGTCAAAACAGCGTTTCTTTGACGGCACGAGCCGACGTTGTGGAGTGCTAAAATGTACCGGCATGATTCGATCATGTAAACAAAGGTTGTCTTGGCAACGTAAAGCTGGCAGGGATAAGCTCACTTCCGGTTGAGGCAAAATGTGGCTTTTCAAAATAAGAGCTCAAATTAAAAAAATGCTGGCATGAATTAGGTCCTAATTTCTCAATAAATGGCAGCAGTAAAAGGGTTAACACATAACCTTTGCTTAGAATTGGACGGGATGGCCCAGGCGGTGGCGTAACCGTCTGGGCACCCGACTGGTAATCCAGTCGCAGTGTGCCGCGGGTTCGACTCCCGAGCCCGACACGGCCTTTACTGCATGTCTTCCCCCATCTCTCTCCCGTTTCCTGTCAGCCTACTGTCTGTCCCTTCAAAAACTAATAAAAGGCGTAAGCCGCAAAAAAATATCTTTAAAAAAAAAAAAGAATTGGACGGGATGATTTAGATCAAGAGTTATTAACGTTTTAAGATTTTCGAGCGATGCGATCGGTATTGATATCAATAATCTTCGTCCTGGGCGTTACTAATTCAAAAGACAGTGAACTTCGTCCTGTGCACTCGGGGTGTTAACTCCAAGCCATTTCTACCCGACATCTTCACAACAACACAAGACAGCCACACTAAAATTGCTCCCAGCTATTGGAACACGGCAGCCATTCAAATGTATTCAGCCCTTGTTTGCATCCCCCTTGATAGCCCTGCATAGCTCATTCACTGTATAAACAGTCACCCAACACGTCACTCACAAATAAATAGGGAGGTAGCAGTGTGTAATGTGTATAGAATTGGACAAAGAGTTGGATACATTTTATAATTGCTGTTTACTTGGTCATACAATTCAAGGCCTTTCTTTGCCTTCAAGCCAGCTTTTTCCCTCGGCGGCTGTCGACTTGACCTACTGTACGCTAGCCACAGGGAACTGCAGCACTATGGGTTCATCCTTCAGCTCTACATTTCATAGTATACTGCAATGCCCCCCATGGTTTAGTTAGGTGTTCAAAAAGAAAATACAAAGCTTATTGATTTTCACTATTTTTTTTATTTATTTTTTTAAGCCATTTCACAGCAGGGGGCTGCAGCCAAAGGCTATGGATATTTGAGGGTCCTTGGCATGGTAAAATGTGTGAACCCCATCGAGGTAATGTTGTAAAAGGATGGCAATATACAGGGTGGTTGCTTGGGTTTGCCTTCACGGAGAACAATGTTGGTAAATTGTTGTCTCCCTGTAGCTTATTGGTTTTCTTGGTGCAGCCTTCTTTGTGCATGTTTAAAAGACAGATTCTGGATCTGCACTCTATCTCCCATAATTTATCCTTCATTAATCATGTTTTGCAGACAAAGTAAAAATTCACAGATGGTAACATCTTTTATTTTTATTTTAAGCAAAATATGTGCCACATATTTTAGTAAGCTAGTTTATGCAGAGAGCTGTCACATTGCCAGTGTAGACTAAATATTATTCTCTCTGCTACATACATTCTGCAGATAGTTAGGATCCAGTGTTATTGTGCGAGTGTGATTTGTTGACTACCAGGGTTCAGATTTCTTTGTTTTGTTTTTTGAGACCTAATCGTACTGTAACTAGGTCTGACATTAGTAAACTAGAGGACTGTAAACTTGACTACAAGCTGTTAAAAGTGAAGTCCCTTCTGCTATTTATTGGCTCTTCTTTTGACCACTTAAACCCTACATAATTGACCATGGTCCCCCAGGGGGTAACAAGATGACTCGCCCCGTTTCTTTCCCCCAGGGCTCTATCCTTGGCCCTCTGCTTTTACACCAAGGGGCCAGTGCTATACCCCTTATCCCTAAACATCTTTGCCTTTTTTACACATTTGAAAAAAAAATTGAATAGTTCAAACAGCCAATCTACAAGCACACAACGTGATAATGTAGATCGGTTAGTTGAACGATTTTAAAATGTTTTCAAAATAGGAAAAATAAGGGGGAAAAAGGCAAATATGTTTAGGGATAAGGGGTATAGCATGGCGAAAATAGGCCCCCTACACCTAATATAGCAACATATTAGGTGAAATGATCTGGGGCCCTATATGAAGGAAAGCCGCCCAGAATGACATGACCATCTAAAATGTAGATGGTCGTGTGTGTGTGTGTCGCAGCAGATGCAGTAACACTTATGAATCGATGTGGGAGAAACCGCTGCCTGTTATATCCAGGGTTCCTCCTTGAAAAGGAAGTATTTTGCTGTCAATTTTGTTTGTCTACCTGCTTCGCCTCGTCCAACCGGTCTTTTCTTCAGGGAGCATTCCAAATCTGAGTTAATTCCACGCACCGCAGCTCCATTCCCTCAGGCTTACACAGCTGGCAGCCTGCCAGCTTGGGAGCTTTGCTACTGTTGGTTAGTTTGTCCCTATCGCCAGTGAAGTGTACTCTTTAAAGGCATGGTCACGTCAACATGGGCGTGAGCGCTTTCTTGCATGCATGTGCATGTGCCTGTGACGTGTGTGTGTGTGGTGACAACAATGACACACTGTCACATACAGGATGTCAGTGTTTCTGCTGGGCACACAGGTTACCAAGGTTGACGTGCTTGTCTGCATCTGTGTGTTTCACATGATGTTGCACATGCAAGGGCTTCCTCCAATGTGCAGTAGTATGCTTCATTGACCACTCAACCCTGATGTGTGTCTGGGTAGCTCGTTGGTAGAGCACTCGCCTTTGGACCACAGGGTCTTCTGTGTTCGATCCTGGCCAACTCAGTGTATGAGTAGCACAGCTTACTAGGTAACAATGTAGTGGGATAAGAAGTAGTAGGTGTTATGCTCCACCTCAACAATCCATCTTCCAGGTGTCTAGTCAGTGCAATGTACAGTCAAACATCTGCATATGTGCTGAATATGTGGATGTGTAGTAGCCTTGGTATAGGCCTCCATATTTATTGTTGCTGTTAATGTTGTACTTGTTGTATTATCTCTCTGACTTAAACTCTTTCAGCTCCACCTGGTGGTCACCAGTTTTGGCTCGATGCCAATTAGCCCATTATAAACACCAGATTAGAGGAATTTTCAAAATATGGATAAAAATAAAAAATAAAATAATATAAAAAAAAATCGTCTTAACGTCCCTGGCAATCAGTGCATAATTGGATTAATCTCGTCTTAAAGAGTATGACTTTGGAGATTTTTTGTATTATATTTTATAGGTACTTTATGGGGTATCATGGATGTATTATTGGCTGTTATGTAATTGACATGTACGATGTAGCTTTTAAGTTGTAATTTTATTTCGTCCAGTTCCCACTTGAAAAAGACTCAATGTGTTTTACTGGTTAAATAAAGGTTAAAAAATATATAATTAAAATCAATCAAATCAACTTTATTGTCACAGTTGCAGACAACGGTGAGGTGAAACTTGTGTTACCGTAATTTCCGGACTATAAGGCGCACCTGAATATAAGCCGCACCAGCCAAATTTAGGGAAAATCCCAAATATGTACAAGCCGCACCGGACTATAAGCCGCAGGTGGCCCCCTAGTGGCCGTTTCGTTAGCTCAGAGCCTTAGATGGCTCTGCGTTAGCTGTAAAAATCCATAGATAAGCCGCACCGTTGTATAAGCCGCAGGGTTCAAATCATGGGTAAAAAGGTGCGGCTTATAGTCCGGAAATTACGGTAATTCAGGCTTCCATGTTTGCTCAGGGAGAAGAAAATAATTAGCAGTAAACAAGATGAACACTGAGAAAGCAGCATGTTAAAATCGGTATCTTATTATTATAAGAGGTACTAAATCACATGTAGTGCAGTATAGTGCAAATGGGATAGACCTCCTCATTCCTGGACAATGTTCTTCAAGTGCCTCAGTGTAAGGAGCAGCCCAGCCTTTAGGGCCTGCTTTTATATGTTTAATCTTGTTGTAATGACTTTACTGTAATCTTGTCACAACTCACAACACACGCCATTTTGTGAACCCAATCCTGTTCAAGGACGGCTAGATTGCAGTAATCTCTACCTTCTTTCTGTGTGTGCCAGGCCAGCTCTAGTACACAGTAGCTCTCAAAGCAGAACAAGGGCCTCTCAATAGGCCAGAGTTGGAGATGAATGATGATTGGGTGCGAACACGGTGGTGTGCAGCAGGAAAATAGCAGTGTGGAACAGAAGGTCAGGGAGCGAGTAGCCTGGGGTCCACCTATGATTTCTATGGCATACTGGCATAGGCAGCTCCCGGCCGGATCCGCCGGGAGAATCTAGACACAGCTGCGCGACATGAGACTGATTAATTAGAGCGACAGAGAGAGAGAGGAGTGTGTGTGTGTGTGTGTGTGTGTACATGTGTGCGTCAATTTAACAAAGATGCAGACAATCCGAAATCAGCAGAGAGTGATCGACGTTTGCGCTACTCTATGTCGAATTGAAGTGGACTCGGACCCAGACTTTTTTTTTCCTCCCTGGAAATAAAAACGTCTGGGTTTCCGAGGCTAGGGAGCGAGGCGAGTGAAGACGGGAGAACGGATCCGAATATAAATGCTGAGAGGATAGTGCAATGTTGCAGAGCCACAGATAACGCTTCCAACCAACCAAATCTGTTAACGTGGGTGTCTGCCTGCAATATGTCAAGAGATGGGACACTTCACTGGAGTTACACAATGCTAACGTACTGTAGCCACTTGGCCTGACTAAATATGACTAATGGTATTTATCCACAGTATGAATAGTTACCAAATTTGTACTTAAGAACAGATTTACTTGATGTCCACCTCTGCCATTAACTCATTTTTACAATAATACCATTTCATAAGAGACTACAAAACAGGCCTTCATGGCGACTGGTGAAGTAGTTTCTAGTTTTGTACTGTGGTGATATATTTTTGTGTGTGCTGAAATAACATGGGAGTCTGGGACACACTTTATGATGCATTTAGGCTCACATGAACTATTTGATGTCATGTGATACTTAATCTGGTGTTGCATGCAAAGCTTGCTACAGCTTATATTTCTACACTACACATCTGAAAACATGTTTATGTGGCCTTTACTTGAGGCCTGACATAAGATGACTTATGGAGCAGGTTTTATCCAAGATCAGACCAAGGATTTAAAGGTCCCGGCAGACTGCTGCGTTTTTCGGATTTTTAGCAGTGTTTTTCCGCCGGTTTTCAGAAAAACGCATCCAGTCTGCAAAGACCTTAAGTCACTGAAGTCTGCTTGGACCCACAGGCACAAGTCACACCTTTCATCTCTCTCGCTCTGCCCTCTTCCACGGAGCGTTAACAGAGGCTTCTCTTCATCCTTTCTGGCAGTGGTTGGCATGCTGGTGTCGGTTCCTCTAAACCACATGCATGGTATTTGCATGAGCACAGATCAAGTTGACAGACACTAGACTTAAGCAGCTCGCCATCGTCAGCAATTTTGTGCCGTTGCTCTCGTCATGCCGGTGAAGGTGGGCTGAGGGGTGAAGGTGGGCTCTGAGGGGTGAAGGTGGGATGAGGCGTGAAGGTGGGCTCTGAGGGGTGAAGGTGGGATGAGGGGTGAAGGTGGGCTCTGAGGGGTGAAGGTGGGCTGAGGGGTGAAGGTGGGCTCTGAGGGGTGAAGGTGGGATGAGGCGTGAAGGTGGGCTCTGAGGGGTGAAGGTGGGATGAGGGGTGAAGGTGGGCTCTGAGGGGTGAAGGTGGGCTGAGGGGTGAAGGTGGGCTCTGAGGGGTGAAGGTGGGCTGAGGGGTGAAGGTGGGCTCTGAGGGGTGAAGGTGGGCTGAGGGGTGAAGGTGGGCTCTGAGGGGTGAAGGTGGGCTGAGGGGTGAAGGTGGGCTCTGAGGGGTGAAGGTGGGCTGAGGGGTGAAGGTGGGCTCTGAGGGGTGAAGGTGGGATGAGGCGTGAAGGTGGGCTCTGAGGGGTGAAGGTGGGATGAGGCGTGAAGGTGGGCTCTGAGGGGTGAAGGTGGGATGAGGGGTGAAGGTGGGCTCTGAGGGGTGAAGGTGGGCTGAGGGGTGAAGGTGGGATGAGGGGTGAAGGTGGGCTGAGGGGTGAAGGTGGGATGAGGGGTGAAGGTGGGATGAGGGGTGAAGGTGGGCTCTGAGGGGTGAAGGTGGGATGAGGCGTGAAGGTGGGCTCTGAGGGGTGAAGGTGGGCTGAGGGGTGAAGGTGGGCTCTGAGGGGTGAAGCTGGGCTGAGGGGTGAAGGCGGGCTCTGAGGGGTGAAGGTGGGCTGAGGGGTGAAGGTGGGCTGAGGGGTGAAGGTGGGCTCTGAGGGGTGAAGGTGGGCTCTGAGGGGTGAAGGTGGGCTCTGAGGGGTGAAGGTGGGCTCTGAGGGGTGAAGGTGGGCTCTGAGGGGTGAAGGTGGGCTCTGAGGGGTGAAGGTGGGCTCTGAGGGGTGAAGGTGGGCTCTGAGGGGTGAAGGTGGGCTCTGAGGGGTGAAGGTGGGCTCTGAGGGGTGAAGGTGGGCTCTGAGGGGTGAAGGTGGGCTCTGAGGGGTGAAGGTGGGCTCTGAGGGGTGAAGGTGGGCTCTGAGGGGTGAAGGTGGGCTCTGAGGGGTGAAGGTGGGCTCTGAGGGGTGAAGGTGGGCTGAGGAGTGAAGGTGGGCTGAGGGGTGAAGGTGGGCCAAGGTTGGGGCAGATCTTATATGGAGAGAACTGGAGTGGGAGAGAGAAAGACGCCAACGGAACGGGAGAGAGAATAAGAACAATAAGTTTGCAATAGATTCCTATGAACTTGATGAACAGATAACTCAGTGTGAGTTTAATTCTGGGATTTAATTATTACTGTGTACGTTTGTAACCAATAGTCCAAAGTCCACCAAATCTAGAAATGAGAGACTAAAGAGTGCTGGAAAACCTTAACAAGATGGGGTCAATATTTGGGCACGGTTTCAGCCAAATCATTGAATTCTAAAATGTAATTTATTTAAATATTTCCAAAAACAATAAATGTGGAAAATCATTGGTAGTGTTTATTTGGCCTTCTGGTTGTGCACACAAGATTCTGTGGTGATCGGTCCAGATCGGTCCAGTCCACAAAGCCCATCTCCCAATCTATTTCAGTATTAAGTTTTGGATTAAGTTAAAATTCTTAATTCTAGTTTGGAAGAAAAGTAGTATTGTGGTGAAAACACAGATTTTCCCCACTCGTGAAATAAATGAAGAACATGATTTGGATTCTACGGTGGATTTTCACTGTAACAGTTCTTTCCCAGTTAAGGGGAAAAAAACAGCCGCTGATCGCACCAGAGCAGAACACCTGATAGTGTACCTTTTCATGCCACACCTGCAAAGGCCATTGCTCCCACAACCAACAGACAAATGTCATATTCCCATTCAGTGTCTTATCTGTCTGCCTGCAGGCAGTCATTGTGTGGCCTCGTTATCGCCTTCATCCATACATCTTCCGCCATGTGCTGGATTCACAGCAGGAACACGGCCTGCAGACAAAAAGCCTCCCGTGGCATTTCCCCTCTGACCTCCATCTTGCTCTAGTGCAAAATGAACCCTGGAACGGGTCCATTTGATTCCATTTTGTATACTGTCAAAGTTAGACTAGGGTTATTTGACCCCCTCAAAGAACCCCGAGTCCCTGGACCCCAGTTGCTCTAGTCTAGTGACTGTTGGCACAAAGCCAGAGCGTCCATGATGTTTTAGATGTAGTGCCAGAGCAGACTAACAAAGCAGCAGTGTTTATTCATACTGCGTAATATTTCTTAATTCTAATCAATTTGCTCTTCTCATCTGGTGGTTTTTGACGAAAGACCACACAGACACACACCACACTTCCTTCAGTAGCATCCATATTCTGGGCATGTAAATATAGGTACAGGTAAACATTTGTTGAAAGTATCAGATCTACAAGCCAGCAACCCGTCACAACGGGATGTGTTGTGAGCTTGTAGATCATCAAAGAGATTTGGTATAGAGGGGGAAAAAGGAGGGGGCCAAGTTTAGACTCTCGGGGGACACCAGTCAACAAAGCAATAGATTTTAAGGGATAATTGGTGTCTTTCTTCATGTATGGCACCCATGTGTTTTGAAGTCTTATTGATGACATAACCCACTGCTTTTGTTGAAAAGGCTCACATTTAATTGGTGTCTGGAAACCATGTAGTATAAAAACCTGCAGGCCTTTATCTTCCGTATTGATCTGCAATTTGTCCACACTTATTGACGGCTTTTCCGTGAGAAACACTCATTTGTGGTTTTAGACATGTTGGAGAACCCGTTAATTGCCTCACGGAGCATTGGAATTGGGCTGATCAAACAGGCTTGAATGCAAAGTTAACAAACTTGGACCCGGGGCCCACAAGTGGGCCGTTGGGGTATTGCAAGTGGGCCCACAAATAATTGCCAAAGCACAAGAGTTTTATGATAACATAAAAAGTAACAATATTAAAAAGTGATACCAATAAATAAATAAGAACTTAAAAGGTAGGGTAAGTGATTTTTTTTGGTTAAAACAAAACATTTTGTTAAAAGGTTAAAGCACTTTGTTGTTGTGGTAATCTTTGTTATAGTGTGTTTATTAGGTGACAGTGGTCTCCCTGTCTCTCCAGCTCTTTAATAATCAGAAAATACATTTTCAGGTTGGTTTCAGGAGAGAGTAGTCATTTATCAGCTTCATTTTTTATAGTGTTCCAGTTCCAATGTTCACTTCAAGGGAAAAAGGCTCGCTCAACTCAGACAGTCTAGGTTCAGACGTGTGCTGGGTGCAGATTCAAAGAGAACATATAGAAAGAGAATGAAATCTGAACTCTCAGTAGTAAGAGTCTTATTTAATAATGATGAGGATCCGCAACAGCAGTCAATCCAGACAAACGCGTTTCGGCGCACAGGCCTTTGTCCGTGTCAGAATTTGCATAGCAACTGAAATGACATGGTTATATAGAATTTCTGTTCAATTAAAAAGGGACTATACAGCCGTGTCTCATTATTAAAAAGGCATACATAGTAGTGAACATACATATTATTATAAGAAATCATTATTATCTCATTTCAACTCACAGAATCCACATTACAAAAAGGATAATCATAGAAAACTGTTTAACACCAATTCTTCATTTAGACCTTTAGGAAATAGTGTTTAAGAAATTGATCCAAAATGCTTCACGTTGCAATAATAACCAGTCTCTGTCCCTTCCTCTCTTTAAGGGTTAATATATTCTATGCCTTGAAACCTCAGGGTACATATCATGTCCAGTAATGTTTTTCGTCTTTTTGTTCTGATATAGAGCTGGAGAGACATGTGGAGTGCAGGGACTCCTGTTATTGAACAAACACTCCATAGCAATGAGTACTATCAGAATATAGAGCCATTTGACACTTCTTTATTTTTTGTGTTTTAGTTAGCAATTAGACTGCTGAAATAAAAGTTAAGCCAGTTGAAGCCTGACTGAACTAGTGTGTTCTGTTTTAATTAATACATTGATTGATCATCAAAATAAATCCCATCTACATCCATCTGACCACTTAACACGGCAGCTGTGTTACGCCTTTGAGTGGGCCCCGATCCAGAACAGGTTGAGAACCACCGGTATAAGGATGTGTATGTAATTGAGTATAAATGACAAAGAGTCAAATTGCGGTCACCAGTACATTAACAGTGATAACTCATCCAGACGTTTGTCTCTCTTTTACAGGGGATTCTTTCACCCAGTTCCGTTTTTCAGAGGAGAAGGATTGGGAAATGGACTCCTTGGTGGCCAGTCAGGTAAATGTATAATACTGTAAACTGATTATTTGGGATTATTTCTACTTAGGGCAGTTATCAAATTAATTGATTAAATGTATTATTTTTGAGGGGTGCTAGTAGTTTATTATTAATACTTGTTTGTGACAGCCCTCCTATGAGACAAACTGAGTAGAAACATATTGTGCTATTTTATCATGATCATTGGTGAGGACTAAGAGGACTGAGTCTCGTCGTGAAAATAGCAGACCTACAAGCTCACAATGGATCCCAGACATAACCATGAAGCATAAATCACACTTAAAACATATGCATATCTTTGGTCTGAACTAGGCTTAAAAGAGTAGATGGAAAAGTTTGTATTGGCCACGTAATAAGAGATCTTCTGTATGTAATATGCTCAGGATTCTGTAATATGCCGTAAACACGGAGGCCAGTTATTGAGTTACCCTTTTCTGTTTTCATACCACTGTGCATCTTTCTGCAGATGTCAGCTGTGTTTGTGGACCTTCCAGCACTAGCACAGTCTCTCCAGGAAATGCCTCTCCATCAGAGACTGAACCTGGAGGCTGAGCTGGTACAGGTATGCAAACCAATTAGAACTGCATATAAGACTACAGTTCAGAAGGTCAAATGTTTTGTCCATGTGCTGTTGGAATTGAGAGAGTTTCTACCAGAGCTCGACCAATATATCGACCATTATTTGACATTGGCAGTTAATGCGGCCGATTGTGTCCTGATTTTAACCTGGGTAAAAACTACCTCACATGCTTTTAGATTTTTAGAATACCAAGGATTCATTTGTAATGTTTTGAAGTCTAAAGTGGTTAAATAATACACATTTTTGTATCGGTATCGGTACCAGACTCAAAAATCTGACATTTGTTGGGCCTACATCTAGCTTCTACATATACTCATGATGATATTCTGCCAATATCTGCATTGTTCTGCCATTGAGATAAAACTCACTGCTTCTTCTGTTGCAACTGTAGCATTGTCATTTACGCGAGCCTTTGTCCTTCAGGTATCGACACCAGTAGAGCTGCCTATTTTGACCATGCCACCAAAACAGGACCTGGGGGCTATGGCTGCCTCGTTCGCTCCACCTGCCTCGGCTTTCAAAAGACTAAACACGAGCCAGGGAGTTTCCCAGGTTACTAGCCCTGTGTCGGGCCCTTCTCCTCAGGATTCTTGTAAAGCAGCCAAGCCGCCCGTGGATGACGGGTTTGAGGAGCTAGACCAGCTACTTGGTTTAGAGAAGCCACTGTCAGCCTCCTCGGGAGCTCAGCCCGTCAGCATTGTGGACGAAGAGACCTCTGCTCCATTGTCCCACAGTCAACAGTGTGCAGGTACATCATGTTTCACTAGCTGACTCTTTAATTCAAAGCAAGTGACTGACAGAATGGAGTTATGCTTTGATAATATTAGACAAAAGGACTCAAGAATGCAGCCTTTTTTCATTTAAGAAGATGCGGGATAGCATATAGTGTATACTATTATGTATAGCACCAACCAACCACTTTCATGTTATTTAAATATTGTCCCACGACACAGATGGTTTACAAAGCTTAGCCAATAATGAACTCACGACACACACGTGTTGCCAACCATATAAACATTATGACCTTTTCCATCTTTAAATTAGGCCTCTTCCCTAATGTCACGCAAAGCCCCCGGTAGCTCCTCCCCAGACCCACATTTTGAATCCTGTGCCTCCAACTCTGACTCCAACTTTCTTCCTGTATCCATAAGCCCCTCCCAATGAATAGTTATTTGACAGGTTCCATCAAGCAGTCCAGATCTGGGACCATTTGGTC
Source organism: Protomyctophum parallelum (assembly GCF_964188405.1). Classification (NCBI taxonomy): domain Eukaryota; kingdom Metazoa; phylum Chordata; class Actinopteri; order Myctophiformes; family Myctophidae; genus Protomyctophum; species Protomyctophum parallelum. The sequence continues at coordinate 31,503,846 of NC_139717.1, forward strand.
TTAGACTCCCTGACCTGAGTTATGCCCCGGACAGAGCTTCTGCAGACAGATTTGGTGCCTTATAGAATGATGATGATGGAATATCTTTAATTATATACTCTTTTTGAATAGTATTTTTAATGCACACATTCATGCACTAATGAGACCTCATTGATTCTGACCCCTCCTCGAAAAGGCCCTTATCTATAATTCATACATTATGGATAATTAGTGTGGAATTAGACTGTTATCCGTCTCAACTGCTCATCCGTGGTTTTGCTTTTCTACATCAGCAGCAGAGCCTGAGGAAGTGGTGGAGACTGTTCCAGAGGATGTGGCTTCACCCCCCAAGGCTGCTCCAGTCAAACAGGAGCTGGTGGCTCCACCCTCCAAGGCTGCACCAGTCAAACAGGAGGAGGAGGTGGCTCCACCCTCCAAGGCTGCGCCAGTCAAACAGGAGGAGGAGGTGGCTCCACCCTCCAAGGCTGCGCCAGTCAAACAGGAGGAGGTGGCTCCACCCTCCAAGGCTGCGCCAGTCAAACAGGAGGAGGTGGCTCCACCCTCCGAGGCTGCTCCAGTCAAACAGGAGATGACAGAGGATGACCTGGAAGACTGGCTTGACAGCATGATCTCCTGACCCTCAGCATCAGAGTTAATTCACATAGAGAAAACACTTCATCAAGATAATTCTAAGTAACTTTTGCCATGTCCAGCTTTTGGTGTGTGTGTGTGTAAACACAAACTTTTTCCTACACAAACATTAAATCCCATTGACAATGAATGGACAATTTTGAGTGTAAATACAAAACATTGCATAACACAAACATTGAAGACGAAGGTGAGAACGCAAATTCTGATTGGCCAGAATGAGATGATGATCTACGTTATAAGATCAGCCCTCACTTGTTTTGACACAACCAAGTGTCACTATTGTGCAGCCTAACTAACACACACACACACACACACACACACACACACACACACACACACTAACTGGATTTGAGGTGGTACAGTACAGTACAGTAGAGGGACCCCCTGGGGACCCACACAAAGTAACTGTCATTTCTCAACCGTTTCGGACGCGGGGTGGCTCGCCGGAACCGGCCCGGCACCCTGGCCACGTTCCTGTGGGTCTGGAACTTCCAGGGCCCCCTGGGGACCCCCACACGGAGTTGCACCACTCACTTCACACAGGTGTGATTTTATTATTTAATTAATGCATACAGAGATGGGACTGGAGGATCAGAACTTTCTAAAACAACCCACAGTACGTTTCCCCATTCGGCTCTACACCATTCCTGGATTTCTGCTGTGTTGTATGGTTGAACAAGTATTTTACTATATCTCAGCCAATATTGCACTTAACACGATGGACACCAAAACGCCTCACAACCCGTCAGATGACGGGTTAAGATTGAAAGGAGAATTCCATGCTAGAAGGCTTTCTTACCTTTATTTGTAGTTGTTACGTCCCCACCAGGGGGGCAGTCAGCCAGATATTTCGTGAAGCCTCATTTGAAATCGGTAGTTCATATAATGGCCTGTTGTGGCGCTGGACTGGACCCAAAAAGCCCCATAGCTCCATAGAGGCCCATGTATTTTGGCCCAACTTCACCTAGACTGTATTACCTTAATAAACATGGTCATGAATACTTTCTTCTTCCAGTCACTAGTTTAAAGTCTCATTTCTAATGTCATAATATTCTTTTTGGAAAATTATGGTCCCATTAATTAAAAAAATGACCATAAAGTCGCGTATGTTCTGAGGGGCGTGGCTACCGTTACAGTCTATGATCGGGATTCCCCTCCCACTCAAGAGTCTTCTCCTCCCACTCGAGTCAAAATAAAAACCAACGGAGAAGAAGGGGGGAAGTCCCGCCTCGTTGTCTGGGCAGCCAATGACCAGCTGGTACAAAACGGAGCCAGCCAATGGCCAGCTGGTACCAAAAGATGGCGACTTACATCAGGAATTAGCATATCATTACAGGCTTCATTTTACGTTCATGTTAGACCCGGGGAACGCTTTGTCCATATTTTTTACAGTCTATGGTCCCCACCAAAGAGGTCCAGGTGTTATTTTGTGCAAAAGCGCATTATTGGCTATTTCCCCTACCATAAGCCCTCAATGAATTGAATTGAATTGAATTGCATTGAATTGAATGGGGCTATCATTTATTTTGTATATATCCTCTCTTCATAATGTAAATAGTATCCCAAGCGGCACACTTTACTACTTATTTCGATGGAAATAAGCGAATTAGCACAAAAACCCAACCCCCATTGAGGGCTTATATTAGGGGAAATAGCCAATAATGCACTTTTGCACAAAATAACACCTGGATCTCTTTGGTGGGGACGTAACAACTACAAATAAGGGTAAGAAAGCCTTCTAGCATGGAATTCTCCTTTAACCCCGGAGCTCGCCGAACCCGTCAGATGGCTGGTTGTAAGGGTTATATCAATACCAAGCAGCCGAAGCTCAACACTAACCTTCCGTGCTGCCCAGGCTGCTAGACAGCGCCTACGTTCTTCCCATCGTGAGGAACAATGCGCTCCACTCATTGTCGTTTCTTTGTTACTTGGTTTCTCCGAAAAATACTCCAAAGTTGTTGTTTTAGTCCAAACCACCCAACGTTCAGATGTAAACAGTGATTTCTGATCGCATCGTGCCAGCCATGTCACCGCTTGTTGTGAAACCTAACACATGTCGGCTGCTGCACGAAAAAGTTTTTGCCCCTCCTCTCGTTGTATTGGGCTGTATCGACGGTAATAGAATGGCGCCTATATAGGGGATATAGCTGGCTGCCTACGGTCATTTCAAATGAACAGCAGGGGGCGCTGAAAGTGTTAAATGAACAAATACGGTGTCTAGACCTATTTTTTGAGGGTCAAGTATCTCAGTGAAACTATTCTTAAAGTGACCACTGACCATATATCTACACACTCAGAGGCAAACAGTGACCACCCTGACCCTATATACTAGCCTGCACCATGCAGAACAAAATGCACAGTCACATTAATCAGTCATCGTGTTCACAGAACTAGCTTACAATTTACAATTTACAATTTACAATTTAGGCATTTAGCAGACGCTCTTAATCCAGAGCGACTTACATTTAAGCAAGAACAAAAGCATGGGAATACATCACATAAAAGCATTTATCATGAAACATGCGTAAGCTAAGAAAGTAACAGTGGAATATCTATATAATGAAACTATACATACATATAATGAAACTATACATACACTATACATATAATACTATATATACATATAAACTATACATATTTACTACTATGCTATACATATGTACTATGGCGTGCTATGACTAAATACAATACAATTATAGTGCTGTCTACATAACATGCTATAAGTCTGTATCAAATGCTATCTAAGGCAACATAAATGCTATCTAAGGGGGTAGGGTAGCTTCTTCTTCGTCGTCTTGTCCATGCTCTCCAGTGACAAGGAGATCAACCAGTCAGGTTGGTAGGACTGGACTGCAGGACCACACTGGATTCTAAACCCCTTTGGTTTTCAACCATCCCTTCCCTCCATCATAGGGGGTTGTTTTCTCCAGAATTCATCAGCTCGCTTGTATATAAGTTAACAGTGGTTCTCTTCAGAGCAGAGTAGCATGGAGGAAGGCGAGGTCCATTTTAGATTTAGAAGTGAGTTTGTCATGACACCCTTTGTGCGCAGTAACTTGGCATGGATGATGTCCACTGAAGACTTGCGACTCTGTCCATACAGCAGACAGATTAATTGCTCCTCCATAATAATTAAGGATCTGTTCCATATACCGGTAGAGTAGCACAGTGGTTCTAAAGTGTTTTTATTTCAAGGACCCCCATAACCCTTACGGGTCCATTTGGTTCCATTTTGTACACTCAGAGTTGCACACCCATAAGGGGCCAACAACAGCTCAGTTGCCTTGTAGTCGGAGTGTCCGCCCTGAGACTGGAAGATTGGGGGTTTGATCCCCCAGCCGGGTAATGCCAAAGGGTTGGATGGCCAGGGAGTGTACTGGGTTTGATCCCCCAGCCGTGTAATACCAAAGGGTTGGATGCCCAGGGAGTGTACTTGTACATCAGGCTGATGTACAGCAACAGGAGACAGGCTCCTCACATGGCTAGACAAGGCTCAGAATATAGAGAAGACTCCTGGACGATTACAGGGTGGAGGAAACTCCCCCGTAACGAGACTATCTATTACAGGGTGGAGGAAACTCCCACGTAACGAGAGTATATGTGTCAATCACTTCCGGGTAGCTATGGACCTTGCAGTAGCAACGGTAGAGGTTGGTGTGTATTTTGTTCTGCCCATTCTATAATGTGTATACTGCCGTATACTATTGTTCATCACTCGGGATGTTTTTTTTTAGTGGTGCAACCAGTCCCTTACGGAGCTGTGTGTGGGTGGGTGGCTGGCTGGCTGGGTATGAACACGAAAACAGCATGGTTGTTTTTCACTACCTGTGCGCAACCTAACACACACGCACATATTAACTGTATATATGGTGATTTCGGGTGTACCAGTACAGTACATTGACAGTACAGTACAGTACAGTACAGTACAGGGACCCCCACATGGTAACTCTGTAATTTCTCAACCGTTTCGGACGTTGGGCGACATGCCGGAACCGGCCCGGCCCCATTGCCGCGTTCCTGGGGGTCTGGATGTTCTTAGGACCCCCACATGGTAACTGTCATTTCTCTACCGTTTCGGACGCAGGGCGGCTTGCCGGAACTGGGCCGGCACCCTGGGTGCGTTACTGCGTTCCTGTGGGTTTGGAAGTTCCGGGACCCACCCCCCCCCCCCCCCCCCCGGGGACCCCCACACAGAGTTGCACCACTCACTTCACACAGGTGTGATTTTTTGTGTAAGATGTTATGCTATATGCAATAAAGCTTGCTTAAAAACCCAGCATCTGTCTAGATACCTTATTTGTAAAGGTCTGTTTTTGGTTTTTGATTTGATTTCTATATTTGGTAGATGGTGAGTTCAAACCCCACTCAAGTCTTTACTTTCAAGACCAATTTCATGAAAAGAAATAAAATAAAAGCAGTGTGTTTTGCCTAGATCCAGTGGCTCAGTGTGTTAGAACACTAGGCCACATATACAGGAGATGGTGAGTTCAAACCCCACTCAAGTCTTTACTTTCAAGACCAATTTCACGAGAAGAAAACAAACAAAAAATCTGTGTAAATTGTCTGGAACCAGTGGCTCAGTATGTTAGAAGGCTGCCACATGATCGGTAGATGGTGAGTTCAAACCCCACTCAAGTCTTTACTTTCTAGACCAAGCTATAACCCATCGTTTTTTTTTCTTCATTTTTTTCAAATCCTCAAAAATGATGAAAAACGGCGTGCTATAGTATGCCGTACGGTATGGGCTATAGCCCATGTTCAAAAATGATGAAAAACGAGTTTTTTTTTTTTTTCAAAGTTTCAAAAAACGATGGGCTATAACCCATGTTTTTTTGTTTTTTTTTCATATCCTCAAAACAGACGTCTAAAACACGTCTATTTTTAGACTTGTTTTAGACGTTTATAAACAGAACTGTCCATCTAAATTCTAAACGGATGGTTAAATATAAGTTCCCGATTGTACCTCACATGCCTTTGTGGCACCGTAGATAAACCTGGGGTTTATAAGCAGAACATTCCGGGTTCAATTCTCCAAGAACATTTTCACTGTCCATCTAAATTCTAAACGGCTGGTTAAATATAAGTTCCCGATTGTACCTTACATGCCGATGTGGCTCAAAAGATAAATCTGAGGTTCATAATCCAAAGGTTACTGGTTCAAAACTAATACTCAACCAATGCTGCAGTAATTTGAACTTTTTAAGGCTAGAATAAAAAATAAAAACTCATAAGCACCAGGAGACATCTGCTGATTGCCCCAAGGTGCCTTAGCTCAATGGTGTGGTGTGCTTGATCGGTAGCCTCTGCTACCACCTGCCTGCAGGTTCAAGTCCCATGCAAGGTACTAGTGAGGACCATCGGGAGACGGTGCTCTCTCCCCCTGTTTCCTGAAAAGTAGCAGTTGGGGGTTATGTTTGAAAGAACCCTGTCCACCTAAAATTTTACAGATAAGAATTAGGTCAAACGTTTAAAAATAAAATAGCAATTTGGCCCATCATCTGACAGAAAGAATAGTCTGTGTATTTGCATACTGGGCCAAAACTTGGTTGGAAAGTCCCTCTTTTATGTCTGGCTTCCAGGCCAGTTGGAAAAGGGCAAACTGAGAGGTGGTAAGTTAAATTGGACATTTTCATGGTAAAAGTTTAGCTGGACAGGGTTCTTTCAGACATAAGCCCCAACCGTTACATCTCAGGAAACAGGGGGAGAGAGCACCCTCTCCCGATGGTCCTCCAGCACCTTGATGTCATGACATGGGACTTGAACCTGCCAACTGCCTGTAGCAGAGGCAACGGGTCAAGCGCTCCACACCATTACGCCAAGGCACCTTTGGGCATTCAGCAGATGTCTCCTGGTGCTTTTGAGGTTTTATTTTTCATTCAAGCCTTGAAAAGTTCAAATTACTGCAGCATTGAGCTGTAGGAGGAACAGGACTTGAACATGGAATGTCTGTACTGAAAGCCTGATGATTAGACCATTGCACCATCAGTCAGACACTCTCAGGCAAAGTCTCCTGGTCATTTTGAAGTGATCTTTTGTTCGTTAGCCTTCAGTTAGTAAAGTTTAAATAACACAGAATCATATTAATCAGATGTTTCTTAGCGCTGTTGAGGTCTTCTTTTATATGATAGTGTAACAGCCGGGAATCGAACCCTGGTCTCCCACGTGGAAATCCAACATCTTAACCACTACGACAATTAGAGTTTTGAGGTAATCAGGGCCACTGTAATCAGGGCTGTGAGCCACTGCTAGAATAGCAGTAAATGAAGCTCAATAACTAGCATTAAACTTTAGGAAGAGTGGGATTTGAAAATGAACTCTCTGTGCGGAATAACCCCTACTACACCATCACTCAGTAACATCTGCCTCTTTGTACTGTTGAAGCGATCTTTTGTATGTTAGCCTTCAGATAGTAAAGTTGAAAGAATCAAGAGTTGAACATAGAATCATGTTCATCAGAGTGTAACACCCAGGAATCGAACACAGGTCACCTGCACTGAAGGCCAACATCTTAACCACTAAGCCAAAGCAACTGCCTATGGCTCAGGGGAGATATGAGACTTTTGAGGTCATCAGGCTGAGGCTGTGAGCCACTGCTATACAATAAAAAAATATAGCTATAGCCCATGTTCAAAAATGATGAAAAACGAGGTTAAAAAACAATATCTAAATTTCAAAAAACGATGGGCTATAACCCATGTTTTTTTTTTTTTTCATTTTTTTCAAATCCTCAAAAATGATGAAAAACGGCGTGCTATAGTATGCCGTACGGTATGGGCTATAGCCCATGTTCATAAATGATGAAAAATGAGGTTATTTTTTTTTTCAAAATTTCAAAAAACGATGGGCTATAACCCATGTTTTTCTTTTTTTTCAAATCCTCAAAAATGATGAAAAACGGCGTGCTATAGTATGCCGTACGGTATGGGCTATAGCCCATGTTCAAAAATGATGAAAAACGAGGTTAAAAAACAATATCTAAATTTCAAAAAACGATGGGCTATAACCCATGTTTTCTTTTTTTTTTTTTTTTTTTTTAACCTCAAAAATGATGAAAAACGGCGTGCTATAGTATGCCCTACGGTATGGGCTATAGCCCATGTTCAAAAATGATGAAAAAAGAGGTAATTTTTTTTTTCAAAATTTCAAAAAACGATGGGCTATAACCCATGTTTTTTTTTTTTTTCATTTTTTTCATATCCTCAAAAATGATGAAAAACGGCGTGCTATAGTATGCCGTACGGTATGGGCTATAGCCCATGTTCATAAATGATGAAAAATGAGGGTTTTTTTTTTTTTCAAAATTTCAAAAAACGATGGGCTATAACCCATGTTTTTTTTTTTTTTTTTTTTTTTTTAAACCTCAAAAATGATGAAAAACGGCGTGCTATAGTATGCCCTACGGTATGGTCTATAGCCCATGTTCAAAAATGATGAAAAACGAGTTTTTTTTTTTTTTCAAAGTTTCAAAAAACGATGGGCTATAACCCATGTTTTTTTGTATTTTTTTCATATCCTCAAAACAGACGTCTAAAACACGTCTATTTTTAGACTTGTTTTAGACGTTTATAAACAGAACTGTCCATCTAAATTCTAAACGGATGGTTAAATATAAGTTCCCGATTGTACCTCACATGCCTTTGTGGCACCGTAGATAAACCTGGGGTTTATAAGCAGAACATTCCGGGTTCAATTCTCCTGAAGAACATTTTCACTGTCCATCTAAATTCTAAACGGCTGGTTAAATATAAGTTCCCGATTGTACCTTACATGCCGATGTGGCTCAAAAGATAAATCTGAGGTTCATAATCCAAAGGTTACTGGTTCAAAACTAATACTCAACCAATGCTGCAGTAATTTGAACTTTTCAAGGCTAGAATAAAAAATAAAAACTCATAAGCACCAGGAGACATCTGCTGATTGCCCCAAGGTGCCTTAGCTCAATGGTGTGGTGTGCTTGATCGGTAGCCTCTGCTACCACCTGCCTGCAGGTTCAAGTCCCATGCAAGGTACTAGTGAGGACCATCGGGAGACGGTGCTCTCTCCCCCTGTTTCCTGAAAAGTAGCAGTTGGGGGTTATGTTTGAAAGAACCCTGTCCACCTAAAATTTTACAGATAAGAATTAGGTCAAACGTTTAAAAATAAAATAGCAATTTGGCCCATCATCTGACAGAAAGAATAGTCTGTGTATTTGCATACTGGGCCAAAACTTGTCTGGCTTCCAGGCCAGTTGGAAAAGGGCAAACTGAGAGGTGGTAAGTTAAATTGGACATTTTCATGGTAAAAGTTTAGCTGGACAGGGTTCTTTCAGACATAAGCCCCAACCGTTACATCTCAGGAAACAGGGGGAGAGAGCACCCTCTCCCGATGGTCCTCCAGCACCTTGATGTCATGACATGGGACTTGAACCTGCCAACTGCCTGTAGCAGAGGCAACGGGTCAAGCGCTCCACACCATTACGCCAAGGCACCTTTGGGCATTCAGCAGATGTCTCCTGGTGCTTTTGAGGTTTTATTTTTCATTCAAGCCTTGAAAAGTTCAAATTACTGCAGCATTGAGCTGTAGGAGGAACAGGACTTGAACATGGAATGTCTGTACTGAAAGCCTGATGATTAGACCATTGCACCATCAGTCAGACACTCTCAGGCAAAGTCTCCTGGTCATTTTGAAGTGATCTTTTGTTCGTTAGCCTTCAGTTAGTAAAGTTTAAATAACACAGAATCATATTAATCAGATGTTTCTTAGCGCTGTTGAGGTCTTCTTTTATATGATAGTGTAACAGCCGGGAATCGAACCCTGGTCTCCCACGTGGAAATCCAACATCTTAACCACTACGACAATTAGAGTTTTGAGGTAATCAGGGCCACTGTAATCAGGGCTGTGAGCCACTGCTAGAATAGCAGTAAATGAAGCTCAATAACTAGCATTAAACTTTAGGAAGAGTGGGATTTGAAAATGAACTCTCTGTGCGGAATAACCCCTACTACACCATCACTCAGTAACATCTGCCTCTTTGTACTGTTGAAGCGATCTTTTGTATGTTAGCCTTCAGATAGTAAAGTTGAAAGAATCAAGAGTTGAACATAGAATCATGTTCATCAGAGTGTAACACCCAGGAATCGAACACAAGTCACCTGCACTGAAGGCCAACATCTTAACCACTAAGCCAAAGCAACTGCCTATGGCTCAGGGGAGATATGAGACTTTTGAGGTCATCAGGCTGAGGCTGTGAGCCACTGCTATACAATAAAAAAATAAAGAAAACGATGGGCTATAACCCATCTTTTTTCATTTTTTCATTTTTTTTCAAAGACTCAAAAATGATGAAAAACGGCGTGCTATAGTATGCCGTACGGTATGGGCTATAGCCCATGATCAAAAATGATGAAAAACGAGGTTAAAAAAAGAAAATCAAAATTTCAAAAAACGATGGGCTATAACCCATGTTTTTCTTTTTTTTCAAATCCTCAAAAATGATGAAAAACGGCGTGCTATAGTATGCCGTACGGTATGGGCTATAGCCCATGTTCAAAAATGATGAAAAACGAGGTTAAAAAACAATATCTAAATTTCAAAAAACGATGGGCTATAACCCATGTTTTTTTTCTTTTTTCATTTTTTTCAAATCCTCAAAAATGATGAAAAACGGCGTGCTATAGTATGCCGTACGGTATGGGCTATAGCCCATGTTCATAAATGATGAAAAATGAGGTTATTTTTTTTTTCAAAATTTCAAAAAACGATGGGCTATAACCCATGTTTTTTTTTTTTTCCATTTTTTTCATATCCTCAAAAATGATGAAAAACGGCGTGCTATAGTATGCCGTACGGTATGGGCTATAGCCCATGTTCAAAAATGATGAAAAACGAGGTTAAAAAAAAATATCTAAATTTCAAAAAACGATGGGCTATAACCCATGTTTTTTTTTTTTTTTCATTTTTTTGAAATCCTCAAAAATGATGAAAAACGGCGTGCTATAGTATGCCGTACGGTATGGGCTATAGCCCATGTTCATAAATGATGAAAAATGAGGTTATTTTTTTTTTCAAAATTTCAAAAAACGATGGGCTATAACCCATGTTTTTTTTTTTTTTTTTTTTTTTTTTAACCTCAAAAATGATGAAAAACGACGTGCTATAGTATGCCCTACGGTATGGGCTATAGCCCATGTTCAAAAATGATGAAAAAAGAGGTTAATTTTTTTTTTCAAAATTTCAAAAAACGATGGGCTATAACCCATGTTTTTTTTTTTTTTCTTTTTTTTCATATCCTCAAAAATGATGAAAAACGGCGTGCTATAGTATGCCGTACGGTATGGGCTATAGCCCATGTTCATAAATGATGAAAAATGAGGTTATTTTTTTTTTCAAAATTTCAAAAAACGATGGGCTATAACCCATGTTTTCTTTTTTTTTTTTAAACCTCAAAAATGATGAAAAACGGCGTGCTATAGTATGCCCTACGGTATGGGCTATAGCCCATGTTCAAAAATGATGAAAAAAGAGGTAAATTTTTTTTTCAAAATTTCAAAAAACGATGGGCTATAACCCATGTTTTTTTTTCTTTTCATTTTTTTCATATCCTCAAAAATGATGAAAAACGGCGTGCTATAGTATGCCGTACGGTATGGGCTATAGCCCATGTTCATAAATGATGAAAAATGAGGGGGTTTTTTTTTTCAAAATTTCAAAAAACGATGGGCTATAACCCATGTTTTTTTTTTTTTTTTTTTTTTTTTTAAACCTCAAAAATGATGAAAAACGGCGTGCTATAGTATGCCCTACGGTATGGTCTATAGCCCATGTTCAAAAATGATGAAAAACGAGTTGTTTTTTTTTTTCAAAGTTTCAAAAAACGATGGGCTATAACCCATGTTTTTTTGTATTTTTTTCATATCCTCAAAACAGACGTCTAAAACACGTCTATTTTTAGACTTGTTTTAGACGTTTATAAACAGAACTGTCCATCTAAATTCTAAACGGATGGTTAAATATAAGTTCCCGATTGTACCTCACATGCCTTTGTGGCACCGTAGATAAACCTGGGGTTTATAAGCAGAACATTCCGGGTTCAATTCTCCTGAAGAACATTTTCACTGTCCATCTAAATTCTAAACGGCTGGTTAAATATAAGTTCCCGATTGTACCTTACATGCCGATGTGGCTCAAAAGATAAATCTGAGGTTCATAATCCAAAGGTTACTGGTTCAAAACTAATACTCAACCAATGCTGCAGTAATTTGAACTTTTCAAGGCTAGAATAAAAAATAAAAACTCATAAGCACCAGGAGACATCTGCTGATTGCCCCAAGGTGCCTTAGCTCAATGGTGTGGTGTGCTTGATCGGTAGCCTCTGCTACCACCTGCCTGCAGGTTCAAGTCCCATGCAAGGTACTAGTGAGGACCATCGGGAGACGGTGCTCTCTCCCCCTGTTTCCTGAAAAGTAGCAGTTGGGGGTTATGTTTGAAAGAACCCTGTCCACCTAAAATTTTACAGATAAGAATTAGGTCAAACGTTTAAAAATAAAATAGCAATTTGGCCCATCATCTGACAGAAAGAATAGTCTGTGTATTTGCATACTGGGCCAAAACTTGGTTGGAAAGTCCCTCTTTTATGTCTGGCTTCCAGGCCAGTTGGAAAAGGGCAAACTGAGAGGTCGTAAGAGTATGTTAAATTGGACATTTTCATGGTAAAAGGTTAGCTGGACAGGGTTCTTTCAGACATAAGCCCCAACCGTTACATCTCAGGAAACAGGGGGAGAGAGCACCCTCTCCCGATGGTCCTCCAGCACCTTGATGTCATGACATGGGACTTGAACCTGCCAACTGCCTGTAGCAGAGGCAACGGGTCAAGCGCTCCACACCATTACGCCAAGGCACCTTTGGGCATTCAGCAGATGTCTCCTGGTGCTTTTGAGGTTTTATTTTTCATTCAAGCCTTGAAAAGTTCAAATTACTGCAGCATTGAGCTGTAGGAGGAACAGGACTTGAACATGGAATGTCTGTACTGAAAGCCTGATGATTAGACCATTGCACCATCAGTCAGACACTCTCAGGCAAAGTCTCCTGGTCATTTTGAAGTGATCTTTTGTTCGTTAGCCTTCAGTTAGTAAAGTTTAAATAACACAGAATCATATTAATCAGATGTTTCTTAGCGCTGTTGAGGTCTTCTTTTATATGATAGTGTAACAGCCGGGAATCGAACCCTGGTCTCCCACGTGGAAATCCAACATCTTAACCACTACGACAATTAGAGTTTTGAGGTAATCAGGGCCACTGTAATCAGGGCTGTGAGCCACTGCTAGAATAGCAGTAAATGAAGCTCAATAACTAGCATTAAACTTTAGGAAGAGTGGGATTTGAAAATGAACTCTCTGTGCGGAATAACCCCTACTACACCATCACTCAGTAACATCTGCCTCTTTGTACTGTTGAAGCGATCTTTTGTATGTTAGCCTTCAGATAGTAAAGTTGAAAGAATCAAGAGTTGAACATAGAATCATGTTCATCAGAGTGTAACACCCAGGAATCGAACACAGGTCACCTGCACTGAAGGCCAACATCTTAACCACTAAGCCAAAGCAACTGCCTATGGCTCAGTGGAGATATGAGACTTTTGAGGTCATCAGGCTGAGGCTGTGAGCCACTGCTATACAATAAAAAAAATAAAAAAACGATGGGCTATAACCCATCTTTTTTCATTTTTTTTCAAAGACTCAAAAATGATGAAAAACGGCGTGCTATAGTATGCCGTACGGTATGGGCTATAGCCCATGATCAAAAATGATGAAAAACGAGGTTAAAAAAAGAAAATCAAAATTTCAAAAAATGATGGGCTATAACCCATGTTTTTCTTTTTTTTCAAATCCTCAAAAATGATGAAAAACGGCGTGCTATAGTATGCCGTACGGTATGGGCTATAGCCCATGTTCAAAAATGATGAAAAACGAGGTTAAAAAAAAATATCTAAATTTCAAAAAACGATGGGCTATAACCCATGTTTTTTTTTTTTTTCATTTTTTTCAAATCCTCAAAAATGATGAAAAACGGCGTGCTATAGTATGCCGTACGGTATGGGCCATAGCCCATGTTCATAAATGATGAAAAATGAGGTTATTTTTTTTTTCAAAATTTCAAAAAACGATGGGCTATAACCCATGTTTTTTTTTTTTTTTTTTTTTTTTTTAACCTCAAAAATGATGAAAAACGGCGTGCTATAGTATGCCCTACGGTATGGGCTATAGCCCATGTTCAAAAATGATGAAAAAAGAGGTAATTTTTTTTTTCAAAATTTCAAAAAACGATGGGCTATAACCCATGTTTTTTTTTTTTTTCATTTTTTTCATATCCTCAAAAATGATGAAAAACGGCGTGCTATAGTATGCCGTACGGTATGGGCTATAGCCCATGTTCATAAAGGATGAAAAATGAGGTTATTTTTTTTTTCAAAATTTCAAAAAACGATGGGCTATAACCCATGTTTTTTTTTTGTTTTTGTTTTTTTTAAACCTCAAAAATGATGAAAAACGGCGTGCTATAGTATGCCCTACGGTATGGGCTATAGCCCATGTTCAAAAATGATGAAAAAAGAGGTAATTTTTTTTTTCAAAATTTCAAAAAACGATGGGCTATAACCCATGTTTTTTTTTTTTTTCATTTTTTTCATATCCTCAAAAATGATGAAAAACGGCGTGCTATAGTATGCCGTACGGTATGGGCTATAGCCCATGTTCATAAATGATGAAAAATGAGGTTATTATTTTTTTCAAAATTTCAAAAAACGATGGGCTATAACCCATGTTTTTTTTTTTTTTTTTTTTTTTTTAAACCTCAAAAATGATGAAAAACGGCGTGCTATAGTATGCCCTACGGTATGGGCTATAGCCCATGTTCAAAAATGATGAAAAAAGAGGTTAATTTTTTTTTCAAATTTTCAAAAAACGATGGGCTATAACCCATGTTTTTTTTTTTTTTCATCTTTTTCATATCCTCAAAAATGATGAAAAACGGCGTGCTATAGTATGCCGTACGGTATGGGCTATAGCCCATGTTCATAAATGATGAAAAATGAGGTTATTTTTTTTTTCAAAATTTCAAAAAACGATGGGCTATAACCCATGTTCTTTTTTTTTTTTTTTTTTTTTTTTTAACCTCAAAAATGATGAAAAACGGCGTGCTATAGTATGCCGTACGGTATGGGCTATAGCCCATGTTCATAAATGATGAAAAAAGAGGTTAATTTTTTTTTCAAAATTTCAAAAAACGATGGGCTATAACCCATGTTTTTTTTTTTTTTTTTTTTTTTTTAAACCTCAAAAATGATGAAAAACGGCGTGCTATAGTATGCCCTACGGTATGGGCTATAGCCCATGTTCAAAAATGATGAAAAAAGAGGTTAATTTTTTTTTCAAATTTTCAAAAAACGATGGGCTATAACCCATGTTTTTTTTTTTTTTCATCTTTTTCATATCCTCAAAAATGATGAAAAACGGCGTGCTATAGTATGCCGTACGGTATGGGCTATAGCCCATGTTCATAAATGATGAAAAATGAGGTTATTTTTTTTTTCAAAATTTCAAAAAACGATGGGCTATAACCCATGTTCTTTTTTTTTTTTTTTTTTTTTTTTTAACCTCAAAAATGATGAAAAACGGCGTGCTATAGTATGCCCTACGGTATGGGCTATAGCCCATGTTCAAAAATGATGAAAAAAGAGGTTAATTTTTTTTTCAAAATTTCAAAAAACGATGGGCTATAACCCATTTTTTATTTTGTTTTTTTCATTTTTTTCATATCCTCAAAAATGATGAAAAACGGCGTGCTATAGTATGCCGTACGGTATGGGCTATAGCCCATGTTAAAAAATGATGAAAAACGAGTTTTTTTTTTCTTTCAAAGTTTCAAAAAACGATGGGCTATAACCCATGTTTTTTTGTTTTTTTTTCATATCCTCAAAACAGACGTCTAAAACACGTCTATTTTTAGACTTGTTTTAGACGTTTATAAACAGAACTGTCCATCTAAATTCTAAACGGATGGTTAAATATAAGTTCCCGATTGTACCTCACATGCCTTTGTGGCACCGTAGATAAACCTGGGGTTTATAAGCAGAACATTCCGGGTTCAATTCTCCTGAAGAACATTTTCACTGTCCATCTAAATTCTAAACGGCTGGTTAAATATAAGTTCCCGATTGTACCTTACATGCTGATGTGGCTCAAAAGATAAATCTGAGGTTCATAATCCAAAGGTTACTGGTTCAAAACTAATACTCAACCAATGCTGCAGTAATTTGAACTTTTCAAGGCTAGAATAAAAAATAAAAACTCATAAGCACCAGGAGACATCTGCTGATTGCCCCAAGGTGCCTTAGCTCAATGGTGTGGTGTGCTTGATCGGTAGCCTCTGCTACCACCTGCCTGCAGGTTCAAGTCCCATGCAAGGTACTAGTGAGGACCATCGGGAGACGGTGCTCTCTCCCCCTGTTTCCTGAAAAGTAGCAGTTGGGGGTTATGTTTGAAAGAACCCTGTCCACCTAAAATTTTACAGATAAGAATTAGGTCAAACGTTTAAAAATAAAATAGCAATTTGGCCCATCATCTGACAGAAAGAATAGTCTGTGTATTTGCATACTGGGCCAAAACTTGGTTGGAAAGTCCCTCTTTTATGTCTGGCTTCCAGGCCAGTTGGAAAAGGGCAAACTGAGAGGTGTTAAGAGTATGTTAAATTGGACATTTTCATGGTAAAAGGTTAGCTGGACAGGGTTCTTTCAGACATAAGCCCCAACCGTTACATCTCAGGAAACAGGGGGAGAGAGCACCCTCTCCCGATGGTCCTCCAGCACCTTGATGTCATGACATGGGACTTGAACCTGCCAACTGCCTGTAGCAGAGGCAACGGGTCAAGCGCTCCACACCATTACGCCAAGGCACCTTTGGGCATTCAGCAGATGTCTCCTGGTGCTTTTGAGGTTTTATTTTTCATTCAAGCCTTGAAAAGTTCAAATTACTGCAGCATTGAGCTGTAGGAGGAACAGGACTTGAACATGGAATGTCTGTACTGAAAGCCTGATGATTAGACCATTGCACCATCAGTCAGACACTCTCAGGCAAAGTCTCCTGGTCATTTTGAAGTGATCTTTTGTTCGTTAGCCTTCAGTTAGTAAAGTTTAAATAACACAGAATCATATTAATCAGATGTTTCTTAGCGCTGTTGAGGTCTTCTTTTATATGATAGTGTAACAGCCGGGAATCGAACCCTGGTCTCCCACGTGGAAATCCAACATCTTAACCACTACGACAATTAGAGTTTTGAGGTAATCAGGGCCACTGTAATCAGGGCTGTGAGCCACTGCTAGAATAGCAGTAAATGAAGCTCAATAACTAGCATTAAACTTTAGGAAGAGTGGGATTTGAAAATGAACTCTCTGTGCGGAATAACCCCTACTACACCATCACTCAGTAACATCTGCCTCTTTGTACTGTTGAAGCGATCTTTTGTATGTTAGCCTTCAGATAGTAAAGTTGAAAGAATCAAGAGTTGAACATAGAATCATGTTCATCAGAGTGTAACACCCAGGAATCGAACACAGGTCACCTGCACTGAAGGCCAACATCTTAACCACTAAGCCAAAGCAACTGCCTATGGCTCAGGGGAGATATGAGACTTTTGAGGTCATCAGG
Source organism: Protomyctophum parallelum (assembly GCF_964188405.1). Lineage (NCBI taxonomy): Eukaryota > Metazoa > Chordata > Actinopteri > Myctophiformes > Myctophidae > Protomyctophum > Protomyctophum parallelum. Next base: position 31,521,155 of record NC_139717.1, read on the forward strand.
CTGAGGCTGTGAGCCACTGCTATACAATAAAAAAAATAAAAAAAACGATGGGCTATAACCCATCTTTTTTCATTTTGTCAAATGATGAAAAACGGCGTGCTATAGTATGCCGTACGGTATGGGCTATAGCCCATGTTCATAAATGATGAAAAATTAGGTGATTTTTTTTTTCAAAATTTCAAAAAACGATGGGCTATAACCCATGTTTTTTTTTTTTTTTTTTTTTTGAAACCTCAAAAATGATGAAAAACGGCGTGCTATAGTATGCCCTACGGTATGGGCTATAGCCCATGTTCATAAATGATGAAAAATGAGGTTATTTTTTTTTTCAAAATTTCAAAAAACGATGGGCTATAACCCATGTTTTTTTTTTTTTTTTTTTTTTTTTTAAACCTCAAAAATGATGAAAAACGGCGTGCTATAGTATGCCTTACGGTATGGGCTATAGCCCATGTTCAAAAATGATGAAAAACGAGGTTAAAAAAATATATCTAAATTTCAAAAAACGATGGGCTATAACCCATGTTTTTTTTTTTTTTCATTTTTTTCAAATCCTCAAAAATGATGAAAAACGGCGTGCTATAGTATGCCGTACGGTATGGGCTATAGCCCATGTTCATAAATGATGAAAAATGAGGTTATTTTTTTTTTCAAAATTTAAAAAAACGATGGGCTATAACCCATGTTTTTTTTTTTTTTTTTTTTTTTTTAAACCTCAAAAATGATGAAAAACGGCGTGCTATAGTATGCCCTACGGTATGAGCTATAGCCCATGTTCAAAAATGATGAAAAAAGAGGTTAATTTTTTTTTCAAAATTTCAAAAAACGATGGGCTATAACCCATGTTTTTTTTTTTTTTCATTTTTTTCATATCCTCAAAAATGATGAAAAACGGCGTGCTATAGTATGCCGTACGGTATGGGCTATAGCCCATGTTCATAAATGATGAAAAATGAGGTTAAAAAAAAATATCTAAATTTCAAAAAACGATGGGCTATAACCCATGTTTTTCTTTTTTTTCAAATCCTCAAAAATGATGAAAAACGGCGTGCTATAGTATGCCGTACGGTATGGGCTATAGCCCATGTTCAAAAATGATGAAAAACGAGGTTAAAAAAAAATATCTAAATTTCAAAAAACGATGGGCTATAACCCATGTTTTTTTTTTTTTTCATTTTTTTCAAATCCTCAAAAATGATGAAAAACGGCGTGCTATAGTATGCCGTACGGTATGGGCCATAGCCCATGTTCATAAATGATGAAAAATGAGGTTATTTTTTTTTTCAAAATTTCAAAAAACGATGGGCTATAACCCATGTTTTTTTTTTTTTTTTTTTTTTTTTTAACCTCAAAAATGATGAAAAACGGCGTGCTATAGTATGCCCTACGGTATGGGCTATAGCCCATGTTCAAAAATGATGAAAAAAGAGGTAAATTTTTTTTTCAAAATTTCAAAAAACGATGGGCTATAACCCATGTTTTTTTTTTTTTTCATTTTTTTCATATCCTCAAAAATGATGAAAAACGGCGTGCTATAGTATGCCGTACGGTATGGGCTATAGCCCATGTTCATAAAGGATGAAAAATGAGGTTATTTTTTTTTTCAAAATTTCAAAAAACGATGGGCTATAACCCATGTTTTTTTTTTGTTTTTGTTTTTTTTAAACCTCAAAAATGATGAAAAACGGCGTGCTATAGTATGCCCTACGGTATGGGCTATAGCCCATGTTCAAAAATGATGAAAAAAGAGGTAATTTTTTTTTTCAAAATTTCAAAAAACGATGGGCTATAACCCATGTTTTTTTTTTTTTTCATTTTTTTCATATCCTCAAAAATGATGAAAAACGGCGTGCTATAGTATGCCGTACGGTATGGGCTATAGCCCATGTTCATAAATGATGAAAAATGAGGTTATTATTTTTTTCAAAATTTCAAAAAACGATGGGCTATAACCCATGTTTTTTTTTTTTTTTTTTTTTTTTTAAACCTCAAAAATGATGAAAAACGGCGTGCTATAGTATGCCCTACGGTATGGGCTATAGCCCATGTTCAAAAATGATGAAAAAAGAGGTTAATTTTTTTTTCAAATTTTCAAAAAACGATGGGCTATAACCCATGTTTTTTTTTTTTTTCATCTTTTTCATATCCTCAAAAATGATGAAAAACGGCGTGCTATAGTATGCCGTACGGTATGGGCTATAGCCCATGTTCATAAATGATGAAAAATGAGGTTATTTTTTTTTTCAAAATTTCAAAAAACGATGGGCTATAACCCATGTTCTTTTTTTTTTTTTTTTTTTTTTTTTAACCTCAAAAATGATGAAAAACGGCGTGCTATAGTATGCCCTACGGTATGGGCTATAGCCCATGTTCAAAAATGATGAAAAAAGAGGTTAATTTTTTTTTCAAAATTTCAAAAAACGATGGGCTATAACCCATTTTTTATTTTGTTTTTTTCATTTTTTTCATATCCTCAAAAATGATGAAAAACGGCGTGCTATAGTATGCCGTACGGTATGGGCTATAGCCCATGTTAAAAAATGATGAAAAACGAGTTTTTTTTTTCTTTCAAAGTTTCAAAAAACGATGGGCTATAACCCATGTTTTTTTGTTTTTTTTTCATATCCTCAAAACAGACGTCTAAAACACGTCTATTTTTAGACTTGTTTTAGACGTTTATAAACAGAACTGTCCATCTAAATTCTAAACGGATGGTTAAATATAAGTTCCCGATTGTACCTCACATGCCTTTGTGGCACCGTAGATAAACCTGGGGTTTATAAGCAGAACATTCCGGGTTCAATTCTCCTGAAGAACATTTTCACTGTCCATCTAAATTCTAAACGGCTGGTTAAATATAAGTTCCCGATTGTACCTTACATGCTGATGTGGCTCAAAAGATAAATCTGAGGTTCATAATCCAAAGGTTACTGGTTCAAAACTAATACTCAACCAATGCTGCAGTAATTTGAACTTTTCAAGGCTAGAATAAAAAATAAAAACTCATAAGCACCAGGAGACATCTGCTGATTGCCCCAAGGTGCCTTAGCTCAATGGTGTGGTGTGCTTGATCGGTAGCCTCTGCTACCACCTGCCTGCAGGTTCAAGTCCCATGCAAGGTACTAGTGAGGACCATCGGGAGACGGTGCTCTCTCCCCCTGTTTCCTGAAAAGTAGCAGTTGGGGGTTATGTTTGAAAGAACCCTGTCCACCTAAAATTTTACAGATAAGAATTAGGTCAAACGTTTAAAAATAAAATAGCAATTTGGCCCATCATCTGACAGAAAGAATAGTCTGTGTATTTGCATACTGGGCCAAAACTTGGTTGGAAAGTCCCTCTTTTATGTCTGGCTTCCAGGCCAGTTGGAAAAGGGCAAACTGAGAGGTGGTAAGAGTATGTTAAATTGGACATTTTCATGGTAAAAGGTTAGCTGGACAGGGTTCTTTCAGACATAAGCCCCAACCGTTACATCTCAGGAAACAGGGGGAGAGAGCACCCTCTCCCGATGGTCCTCCAGCACCTTGATGTCATGACATGGGACTTGAACCTGCCAACTGCCTGTAGCAGAGGCAACGGGTCAAGCGCTCCACACCATTACGCCAAGGCACCTTTGGGCATTCAGCAGATGTCTCCTGGTGCTTTTGAGGTTTTATTTTTCATTCAAGCCTTGAAAAGTTCAAATTACTGCAGCATTGAGCTGTAGGAGGAACAGGACTTGAACATGGAATGTCTGTACTGAAAGCCTGATGATTAGACCATTGCACCATCAGTCAGACACTCTCAGGCAAAGTCTCCTGGTCATTTTGAAGTGATCTTTTGTTCGTTAGCCTTCAGTTAGTAAAGTTTAAATAACACAGAATCATATTAATCAGATGTTTCTTAGCGCTGTTGAGGTCTTCTTTTATATGATAGTGTAACAGCCGGGAATCGAACCCTGGTCTCCCACGTGGAAATCCAACATCTTAACCACTACGACAATTAGAGTTTTGAGGTAATCAGGGCCACTGTAATCAGGGCTGTGAGCCACTGCTAGAATAGCAGTAAATGAAGCTCAATAACTAGCATTAAACTTTAGGAAGAGTGGGATTTGAAAATGAACTCTCTGTGCGGAATAACCCCTACTACACCATCACTCAGTAACATCTGCCTCTTTGTACTGTTGAAGCGATCTTTTGTATGTTAGCCTTCAGATAGTAAAGTTGAAAGAATCAAGAGTTGAACATAGAATCATGTTCATCAGAGTGTAACACCCAGGAATCGAACACAGGTCACCTGCACTGAAGGCCAACATCTTAACCACTAAGCCAAAGCAACTGCCTATGGCTCAGTGGAGATATGAGACTTTTGAGGTCATCAGGCTGAGGCTGTGAGCCACTGCTATACAATAAAAAAAATAAAAAAACGATGGGCTATAACCCATCTTTTTTCATTTTTTTTCAAAGACTCAAAAATGATGAAAAACGGCGTGCTATAGTATGCCGTACGGTATGGGCTATAGCCCATGATCAAAAATGATGAAAAACGAGGTTAAAAAAAGAAAATCAAAATTTCAAAAAATGATGGGCTATAACCCATGTTTTTCTTTTTTTTCAAATCCTCAAAAATGATGAAAAACGGCGTGCTATAGTATGCCGTACGGTATGGGCTATAGCCCATGTTCAAAAATGATGAAAAACGAGGTTAAAAAAAAATATCTAAATTTCAAAAAACGATGGGCTATAACCCATGTTTTTTTTTTTTTTCATTTTTTTCAAATCCTCAAAAATGATGAAAAACGGCGTGCTATAGTATGCCGTACGGTATGGGCCATAGCCCATGTTCATAAATGATGAAAAATGAGGTTATTTTTTTTTTCAAAATTTCAAAAAACGATGGGCTATAACCCATGTTTTTTTTTTTTTTTTTTTTTTTTTTAACCTCAAAAATGATGAAAAACGGCGTGCTATAGTATGCCCTACGGTATGGGCTATAGCCCATGTTCAAAAATGATGAAAAAAGAGGTAAATTTTTTTTTCAAAATTTCAAAAAACGATGGGCTATAACCCATGTTTTTTTTTTTTTTCATTTTTTTCATATCCTCAAAAATGATGAAAAACGGCGTGCTATAGTATGCCGTACGGTATGGGCTATAGCCCATGTTCATAAAGGATGAAAAATGAGGTTATTTTTTTTTTCAAAATTTCAAAAAACGATGGGCTATAACCCATGTTTTTTTTTTGTTTTTGTTTTTTTTAAACCTCAAAAATGATGAAAAACGGCGTGCTATAGTATGCCCTACGGTATGGGCTATAGCCCATGTTCAAAAATGATGAAAAAAGAGGTAATTTTTTTTTTCAAAATTTCAAAAAACGATGGGCTATAACCCATGTTTTTTTTTTTTTTCATTTTTTTCATATCCTCAAAAATGATGAAAAACGGCGTGCTATAGTATGCCGTACGGTATGGGCTATAGCCCATGTTCATAAATGATGAAAAATGAGGTTATTATTTTTTTCAAAATTTCAAAAAACGATGGGCTATAACCCATGTTTTTTTTTTTTTTTTTTTTTTTTTAAACCTCAAAAATGATGAAAAACGGCGTGCTATAGTATGCCCTACGGTATGGGCTATAGCCCATGTTCAAAAATGATGAAAAAAGAGGTTAATTTTTTTTTCAAATTTTCAAAAAACGATGGGCTATAACCCATGTTTTTTTTTTTTTTCATCTTTTTCATATCCTCAAAAATGATGAAAAACGGCGTGCTATAGTATGCCGTACGGTATGGGCTATAGCCCATGTTCATAAATGATGAAAAATGAGGTTATTTTTTTTTTCAAAATTTCAAAAAACGATGGGCTATAACCCATGTTCTTTTTTTTTTTTTTTTTTTTTTTTTAACCTCAAAAATGATGAAAAACGGCGTGCTATAGTATGCCCTACGGTATGGGCTATAGCCCATGTTCAAAAATGATGAAAAAAGAGGTTAATTTTTTTTTCAAAATTTCAAAAAACGATGGGCTATAACCCATTTTTTATTTTGTTTTTTTCATTTTTTTCATATCCTCAAAAATGATGAAAAACGGCGTGCTATAGTATGCCGTACGGTATGGGCTATAGCCCATGTTAAAAAATGATGAAAAACGAGTTTTTTTTTTCTTTCAAAGTTTCAAAAAACGATGGGCTATAACCCATGTTTTTTTGTTTTTTTTTCATATCCTCAAAACAGACGTCTAAAACACGTCTATTTTTAGACTTGTTTTAGACGTTTATAAACAGAACTGTCCATCTAAATTCTAAACGGATGGTTAAATATAAGTTCCCGATTGTACCTCACATGCCTTTGTGGCACCGTAGATAAACCTGGGGTTTATAAGCAGAACATTCCGGGTTCAATTCTCCTGAAGAACATTTTCACTGTCCATCTAAATTCTAAACGGCTGGTTAAATATAAGTTCCCGATTGTACCTTACATGCTGATGTGGCTCAAAAGATAAATCTGAGGTTCATAATCCAAAGGTTACTGGTTCAAAACTAATACTCAACCAATGCTGCAGTAATTTGAACTTTTCAAGGCTAGAATAAAAAATAAAAACTCATAAGCACCAGGAGACATCTGCTGATTGCCCCAAGGTGCCTTAGCTCAATGGTGTGGTGTGCTTGATCGGTAGCCTCTGCTACCACCTGCCTGCAGGTTCAAGTCCCATGCAAGGTACTAGTGAGGACCATCGGGAGACGGTGCTCTCTCCCCCTGTTTCCTGAAAAGTAGCAGTTGGGGGTTATGTTTGAAAGAACCCTGTCCACCTAAAATTTTACAGATAAGAATTAGGTCAAACGTTTAAAAATAAAATAGCAATTTGGCCCATCATCTGACAGAAAGAATAGTCTGTGTATTTGCATACTGGGCCAAAACTTGGTTGGAAAGTCCCTCTTTTATGTCTGGCTTCCAGGCCAGTTGGAAAAGGGCAAACTGAGAGGTGTTAAGAGTATGTTAAATTGGACATTTTCATGGTAAAAGGTTAGCTGGACAGGGTTCTTTCAGACATAAGCCCCAACCGTTACATCTCAGGAAACAGGGGGAGAGAGCACCCTCTCCCGATGGTCCTCCAGCACCTTGATGTCATGACATGGGACTTGAACCTGCCAACTGCCTGTAGCAGAGGCAACGGGTCAAGCGCTCCACACCATTACGCCAAGGCACCTTTGGGCATTCAGCAGATGTCTCCTGGTGCTTTTGAGGTTTTATTTTTCATTCAAGCCTTGAAAAGTTCAAATTACTGCAGCATTGAGCTGTAGGAGGAACAGGACTTGAACATGGAATGTCTGTACTGAAAGCCTGATGATTAGACCATTGCACCATCAGTCAGACACTCTCAGGCAAAGTCTCCTGGTCATTTTGAAGTGATCTTTTGTTCGTTAGCCTTCAGTTAGTAAAGTTTAAATAACACAGAATCATATTAATCAGATGTTTCTTAGCGCTGTTGAGGTCTTCTTTTATATGATAGTGTAACAGCCGGGAATCGAACCCTGGTCTCCCACGTGGAAATCCAACATCTTAACCACTACGACAATTAGAGTTTTGAGGTAATCAGGGCCACTGTAATCAGGGCTGTGAGCCACTGCTAGAATAGCAGTAAATGAAGCTCAATAACTAGCATTAAACTTTAGGAAGAGTGGGATTTGAAAATGAACTCTCTGTGCGGAATAACCCCTACTACACCATCACTCAGTAACATCTGCCTCTTTGTACTGTTGAAGCGATCTTTTGTATGTTAGCCTTCAGATAGTAAAGTTGAAAGAATCAAGAGTTGAACATAGAATCATGTTCATCAGAGTGTAACACCCAGGAATCGAACACAGGTCACCTGCACTGAAGGCCAACATCTTAACCACTAAGCCAAAGCAACTGCCTATGGCTCAGGGGAGATATGAGACTTTTGAGGTCATCAGGCTGAGGCTGTGAGCCACTGCTATACAATAAAAAAAATAAAAAAAACGATGGGCTATAACCCATCTTTTTTCATTTTGTCAAATGATGAAAAACGGCGTGCTATAGTATGCCGTACGGTATGGGCTATAGCCCATGTTCATAAATGATGAAAAATTAGGTGATTTTTTTTTTCAAAATTTCAAAAAACGATGGGCTATAACCCATGTTTTTTTTTTTTTTTTTTTTTTTAAACCTCAAAAATGATGAAAAACGGCGTGCTATAGTATGCCCTACGGTATGGGCTATAGCCCATGTTCATAAATGATGAAAAATGAGGTTATTTTTTTTTTCAAAATTTCAAAAAACGATGGGCTATAACCCATGTTTTTTTTTTTTTTTTTTTTTTTTTTAAACCTCAAAAATGATGAAAAACGGCGTGCTATAGTATGCCCTACGGTATGGGCTATAGCCCATGTTCAAAAATGATGAAAAACGAGGTTAAAAAAATATATCTAAATTTCAAAAAACGATGGGCTATAACCCATGTTTTTTTTTTTTTTCATTTTTTTCAAATCCTCAAAAATGATGAAAAACGGCGTGCTATAGTATGCCGTACGGTATGGGCTATAGCCCATGTTCATAAATGATGAAAAATGAGGTTATTTTTTTTTTCAAAATTTAAAAAAACGATGGGCTATAACCCATGTTTTTTTTTTTTTTTTTTTTTTTTTAAACCTCAAAAATGATGAAAAACGGCGTGCTATAGTATGCCCTACGGTATGAGCTATAGCCCATGTTCAAAAATGATGAAAAAAGAGGTTAATTTTTTTTTCAAAATTTCAAAAAACGATGGGCTATAACCCATGTTTTTTTTTTTTTTCATTTTTTTCATATCCTCAAAAATGATGAAAAACGGCGTGCTATAGTATGCCGTACGGTATGGGCTATAGCCCATGTTCATAAATGATGAAAAATGAGGTTAAAAAAAAATATCTAAATTTCAAAAAACGATGGGCTATAACCCATGTTTTTCTTTTTTTTCAAATCCTCAAAAATGATGAAAAACGGCGTGCTATAGTATGCCGTACGGTATGGGCTATAGCCCATGTTCAAAAATGATGAAAAACGAGGTTAAAAAAAAATATCTAAATTTCAAAAAACGATGGGCTATAACCCATGTTTTTTTTTTTTTTCATTTTTTTCAAATCCTCAAAAATGATGAAAAACGGCGTGCTATAGTATGCCGTACGGTATGGGCCATAGCCCATGTTCATAAATGATGAAAAATGAGGTTATTTTTTTTTTCAAAATTTCAAAAAACGATGGGCTATAACCCATGTTTTTTTTTTTTTTTTTTTTTTTTTTAACCTCAAAAATGATGAAAAACGGCGTGCTATAGTATGCCCTACGGTATGGGCTATAGCCCATGTTCAAAAATGATGAAAAAAGAGGTAAATTTTTTTTTCAAAATTTCAAAAAACGATGGGCTATAACCCATGTTTTTTTTTTTTTTCATTTTTTTCATATCCTCAAAAATGATGAAAAACGGCGTGCTATAGTATGCCGTACGGTATGGGCTATAGCCCATGTTCATAAAGGATGAAAAATGAGGTTATTTTTTTTTTCAAAATTTCAAAAAACGATGGGCTATAACCCATGTTTTTTTTTTGTTTTTGTTTTTTTTAAACCTCAAAAATGATGAAAAACGGCGTGCTATAGTATGCCCTACGGTATGGGCTATAGCCCATGTTCAAAAATGATGAAAAAAGAGGTAATTTTTTTTTTCAAAATTTCAAAAAACGATGGGCTATAACCCATGTTTTTTTTTTTTTTCATTTTTTTCATATCCTCAAAAATGATGAAAAACGGCGTGCTATAGTATGCCGTACGGTATGGGCTATAGCCCATGTTCATAAATGATGAAAAATGAGGTTATTATTTTTTTCAAAATTTCAAAAAACGATGGGCTATAACCCATGTTTTTTTTTTTTTTTTTTTTTTTTTAAACCTCAAAAATGATGAAAAACGGCGTGCTATAGTATGCCCTACGGTATGGGCTATAGCCCATGTTCAAAAATGATGAAAAAAGAGGTTAATTTTTTTTTCAAATTTTCAAAAAACGATGGGCTATAACCCATGTTTTTTTTTTTTTTCATCTTTTTCATATCCTCAAAAATGATGAAAAACGGCGTGCTATAGTATGCCGTACGGTATGGGCTATAGCCCATGTTCATAAATGATGAAAAATGAGGTTATTTTTTTTTTCAAAATTTCAAAAAACGATGGGCTATAACCCATGTTCTTTTTTTTTTTTTTTTTTTTTTTTTAACCTCAAAAATGATGAAAAACGGCGTGCTATAGTATGCCCTACGGTATGGGCTATAGCCCATGTTCAAAAATGATGAAAAAAGAGGTTAATTTTTTTTTCAAAATTTCAAAAAACGATGGGCTATAACCCATTTTTTATTTTGTTTTTTTCATTTTTTTCATATCCTCAAAAATGATGAAAAACGGCGTGCTATAGTATGCCGTACGGTATGGGCTATAGCCCATGTTAAAAAATGATGAAAAACGAGTTTTTTTTTTCTTTCAAAGTTTCAAAAAACGATGGGCTATAACCCATGTTTTTTTGTTTTTTTTTCATATCCTCAAAACAGACGTCTAAAACACGTCTATTTTTAGACTTGTTTTAGACGTTTATAAACAGAACTGTCCATCTAAATTCTAAACGGATGGTTAAATATAAGTTCCCGATTGTACCTCACATGCCTTTGTGGCACCGTAGATAAACCTGGGGTTTATAAGCAGAACATTCCGGGTTCAATTCTCCTGAAGAACATTTTCACTGTCCATCTAAATTCTAAACGGCTGGTTAAATATAAGTTCCCGATTGTACCTTACATGCTGATGTGGCTCAAAAGATAAATCTGAGGTTCATAATCCAAAGGTTACTGGTTCAAAACTAATACTCAACCAATGCTGCAGTAATTTGAACTTTTCAAGGCTAGAATAAAAAATAAAAACTCATAAGCACCAGGAGACATCTGCTGATTGCCCCAAGGTGCCTTAGCTCAATGGTGTGGTGTGCTTGATCGGTAGCCTCTGCTACCACCTGCCTGCAGGTTCAAGTCCCATGCAAGGTACTAGTGAGGACCATCGGGAGACGGTGCTCTCTCCCCCTGTTTCCTGAAAAGTAGCAGTTGGGGGTTATGTTTGAAAGAACCCTGTCCACCTAAAATTTTACAGATAAGAATTAGGTCAAACGTTTAAAAATAAAATAGCAATTTGGCCCATCATCTGACAGAAAGAATAGTCTGTGTATTTGCATACTGGGCCAAAACTTGGTTGGAAAGTCCCTCTTTTATGTCTGGCTTCCAGGCCAGTTGGAAAAGGGCAAACTGAGAGGTGTTAAGAGTATGTTAAATTGGACATTTTCATGGTAAAAGGTTAGCTGGACAGGGTTCTTTCAGACATAAGCCCCAACCGTTACATCTCAGGAAACAGGGGGAGAGAGCACCCTCTCCCGATGGTCCTCCAGCACCTTGATGTCATGACATGGGACTTGAACCTGCCAACTGCCTGTAGCAGAGGCAACGGGTCAAGCGCTCCACACCATTACGCCAAGGCACCTTTGGGCATTCAGCAGATGTCTCCTGGTGCTTTTGAGGTTTTATTTTTCATTCAAGCCTTGAAAAGTTCAAATTACTGCAGCATTGAGCTGTAGGAGGAACAGGACTTGAACATGGAATGTCTGTACTGAAAGCCTGATGATTAGACCATTGCACCATCAGTCAGACACTCTCAGGCAAAGTCTCCTGGTCATTTTGAAGTGATCTTTTGTTCGTTAGCCTTCAGTTAGTAAAGTTTAAATAACACAGAATCATATTAATCAGATGTTTCTTAGCGCTGTTGAGGTCTTCTTTTATATGATAGTGTAACAGCCGGGAATCGAACCCTGGTCTCCCACGTGGAAATCCAACATCTTAACCACTACGACAATTAGAGTTTTGAGGTAATCAGGGCCACTGTAATCAGGGCTGTGAGCCACTGCTAGAATAGCAGTAAATGAAGCTCAATAACTAGCATTAAACTTTAGGAAGAGTGGGATTTGAAAATGAACTCTCTGTGCGGAATAACCCCTACTACACCATCACTCAGTAACATCTGCCTCTTTGTACTGTTGAAGCGATCTTTTGTATGTTAGCCTTCAGATAGTAAAGTTGAAAGAATCAAGAGTTGAACATAGAATCATGTTCATCAGAGTGTAACACCCAGGAATCGAACACAGGTCACCTGCACTGAAGGCCAACATCTTAACCACTAAGCCAAAGCAACTGCCTATGGCTCAGGGGAGATATGAGACTTTTGAGGTCATCAGGCTGAGGCTGTGAGCCACTGCTATACAATAAAAAAAATAAAAAAAACGATGGGCTATAACCCATCTTTTTTCATTTTGTCAAATGATGAAAAACGGCGTGCTATAGTATGCCGTACGGTATGGGCTATAGCCCATGTTCATAAATGATGAAAAATTAGGTGATTTTTTTTTTCAAAATTTCAAAAAACGATGGGCTATAACCCATGTTTTTTTTTTTTTTTTTTTTTTTAAACCTCAAAAATGATGAAAAACGGCGTGCTATAGTATGCCCTACGGTATGGGCTATAGCCCATGTTCATAAATGATGAAAAATGAGGTTATTTTTTTTTTCAAAATTTCAAAAAACGATGGGCTATAACCCATGTTTTTTTTTTTTTTTTTTTTTTTTTTAAACCTCAAAAATGATGAAAAACGGCGTGCTATAGTATGCCCTACGGTATGGGCTATAGCCCATGTTCAAAAATGATGAAAAACGAGGTTAAAAAAATATATCTAAATTTCAAAAAACGATGGGCTATAACCCATGTTTTTTTTTTTTTTCATTTTTTTCAAATCCTCAAAAATGATGAAAAACGGCGTGCTATAGTATGCCGTACGGTATGGGCTATAGCCCATGTTCATAAATGATGAAAAATGAGGTTATTTTTTTTTTCAAAATTTAAAAAAACGATGGGCTATAACCCATGTTTTTTTTTTTTTTTTTTTTTTTTTAAACCTCAAAAATGATGAAAAACGGCGTGCTATAGTATGCCCTACGGTATGAGCTATAGCCCATGTTCAAAAATGATGAAAAAAGAGGTTAATTTTTTTTTCAAAATTTCAAAAAACGATGGGCTATAACCCATGTTTTTTTTTTTTTTCATTTTTTTCATATCCTCAAAAATGATGAAAAACGGCGTGCTATAGTATGCCGTACGGTATGGGCTATAGCCCATGTTCATAAATGATGAAAAATGAGGTTATTTTTTTTTCCAAAATTTCAAAAAACGATGGGCTATAACCCATGTTTTTTTTTTTTTTCATTTTTTTCATATCCTCAAAAATGATGAAAAACGGCGTGCTATAGTATGCCCTACGGTATGGGCTATAGCCCATGTTCAAAAATGATGAAAAAAGAGGTAAATTTTTTTTTCAAAATTTCAAAAAACGATGGGCTATAACCCATGTTTGTTTTTTTTTTCATTTTTTTCATATCCTCAAAAATGATGAAAAACGGCGTGCTATAGTATGCCGTACGGTATGGGCTATAGCCCATGTTCATAAATGATGACAAATGAGGTTATTTTTTTTTTCAAAATTTCAAAAAACGATGGGCTATAACCCATGTTTTTTTTTTTTTTTTTTTTTTTTTTAAACCTCAAAAATGATGAAAAACGGCGTGCTATAGTATGCCCTACGGTATGGGCTATAGCCCATGTTCAAAAATGATGAAAAACGAGGTTAAAAAAATATATCTAAATTTCAAAAAACGATGGGCTATAACCCATGTTTTTTTTTTTTTTCATTTTTTTCAAATCCTCAAAAATGATGAAAAACGGCGTGCTATAGTATGCCGTACGGTATGGGCTATAGCCCATGTTCATAAATGATGAAAAATGAGGTTATTCTTTTTTTCAAAATTTAAAAAAACGATGGGCTATAACCCATGTTTTTTTTTTTTTTTTTTTTTTTTTAAACCTCAAAAATGATGAAAAACGGCGTGCTATAGTATGCCCTACGGTATGAGCTATAGCCCATGTTCAAAAATGATGAAAAAAGATGTTAATTTTTTTTTCAAAATTTCAAAAAACGATGGGCTATAACCCATGTTTTTTTTTTTTTTCATTTTTTTCATATCCTCAAAAATTATGAAAAACGGCGTGCTATAGTATGCCGTACGGTATGGGCTATAGCCCATGTTCATAAATGATGAAAAATGAGGTTATTTTTTTTTTCAAAATTAAAAAAAACGATGGGCTATAACCCATGTTTTTTTTTTTTTTTTTTTTTTTTTAAACCTCAAAAATGATGAAAAACGGCGTGCTATAGTATGCCCTACGGTATGGGCTATAGCCCATGTTCAAAAATGATGAAAAAAGAGGTTAATTTTTTTTTCAAAATTTCAAAAAACGATGGGCTATAACCCATGTTTTTTTTTTTTTTCATTTTTTTCATATCCTCAAAAATGATGAAAAACTGCGTGCTATAGTATGCCGTACGGTATGGGCTATAGCCCATGTTCATAAATGATGAAAAATGAGGTTATTTTTTTTTTCAAAATTTCAAAAAACGATGGGCTATAACCCATGTTTTTTTTTTTTTTCATTTTTTTCATATCCTCAAAAATGATGAAAAACGGCGTGCTATAGTATGCCGTACGGTATGGGCTATAGCCCATGTTCATAAATGATGAAAAATGAGGTTATTTTTTTTTTCAAAATTTCAAAAAACGATGGGCTATAACCCATGTTTTTTTTTTTTTTTTTTTTTTTTTTAACCTCAAAAATGATGAAAAACGGCGTGCTATAGTATGCCCTACGGTATGGGCTATAGCCCATGTTCAAAAATGATGAAAAAAGAGGTAAATTTCTTTTTCAAAATTTCAAAAAACGATGGGCTATAACCCATGTTTTTTTTTTTTTTCATTTTTTTCATATCCTCAAAAATGATGAAAAACGGCGTGCTATAGTATGCCGTACGGTATGGGCTATAGCCCATGTTCATAAATGATGAAAAATGAGGGTTTTTCTTTTTTCAAAATTTCAAAAAACGATGGGCTATAACCCATGTTTTTTTTTTTTTTTAAACCTCAAAAATGATGAAAAACGGCGTGCTATAGTATGCCCTACGGTATGGGCTATAGCCCATGTTCAAAAATGATGAAAAAAGAGGTTAATTTTTTTTTCAAAATTTCAAAAAACGATGGGCTATAACCCATGTTTTTTTTTTTTTTCATTTTTTTCATATCCTCAAAAATGATGAAAAACTGCGTGCTATAGTATGCCGTACGGTATGGGCTATAGCCCATGTTCATAAATGATGAAAAATGAGGTTATTTTTTTTTTCAAAATTTCAAAAAACGATGGGCTATAACCCATGTTTTTTTTTTTTTTCATTTTTTTCATATCCTCAAAAATGATGAAAAACGGCGTGCTATAGTATGCCGTACGGTATGGGCTATAGCCCATGTTCATAAATGATGAAAAATGAGGTTATTTTTTTTTTCAAAATTTCAAAAAACGATGGGCTATAACCCATGTTTTTTTTTTTTTTTTTTTTTTTTTTAACCTCAAAAATGATGAAAAACGGCGTGCTATAGTATGCCCTACGGTATGGGCTATAGCCCATGTTCAAAAATGATGAAAAAAGAGGTAAATTTTTTTTTCAAAATTTCAAAAAACGATGGGCTATAACCCATGTTTTTTTTTTTTTTCATTTTTTTCATATCCTCAAAAATGATGAAAAACGGCGTGCTATAGTATGCCGTACGGTATGGGCTATAGCCCATGTTCATAAATGATGAAAAATGAGGGTTTTTCTTTTTTCAAAATTTCAAAAAACGATGGGCTATAACCCATGTTTTTTTTTTTTTTTTAACCTCAAAAATGATGAAAAACGGCGTGCTATAGTATGCCCTACGGTATGGGCTATAGCCCATGTTCAAAGATGATGAAAAACGAGTTTTTTTTCTTTTTTCAAAGTTTCAAAAAACGATGGGCTATAACCCATGTTTTTTTGTTTTTTTTTCATATCCTCAAAACAGACGTCTAAAACACGTCTATTTTTAGACTTGTTTTAGACGTTTATAAACAGAACTGTCCATCTAAATTCTAAACGGATGGTTAAATATAAGTTCCCGATTGTACCTCACATGCCTTTGTGGCACCGTAGATAAACCTGGGGTTTATAAGCAGAACATTCCGGGTTCAATTCTCCTGAAGAACATTTTCACTGTCCATCTAAATTCTAAACGGCTGGTTAAATATAAGTTCCCGATTGTACCTTACATGCCGATGTGGCTCAAAAGATAAATCTGAGGTTCATAATCCAAAGGTTACTGGTTCAAAACTAATACTCAACCAATGCTGCAGTAATTTGAACTTTTCAAGGCTAGAATAAAAAATAAAAACTCATAAGCACCAGGAGACATCTTCTGATTGCCCCAAGGTGCCTTAGCTCAATGGTGTGGTGTGCTTGATCGGTAGCCTCTGCTACCACCTGCCTGCAGGTTCAAGTCCCATGCAAGGTACTAGTGAGGACCATCGGGAGACGGTGCTCTCTCCCCCTGTTTCCTGAAAAGTAGCAGTTGGGGGTTATGTTTGAAAGAACCCTGTCCACCTAAAATTTTACAGATAAGAATTAGGTCAAACGTTTAAAAATAAAATAGCAATTTGGCCCATCATCTGACAGAAAGAATAGTCTGTGTATTTGCATACTGGGCCAAAACTTGGTTGGAAAGTCCCTCTTTTATGTCTGGCTTCCAGGCCAGTTGGAAAAGGGCAAACTGAGAGGTGGTAAGAGTATGTTAAATTGGACATTTTCATGGTAAAAGGTTAGCTGGACAGGGTTCTTTCAGACATAAGCCCCAACCGTTACATCTCAGGAAACAGGGGGAGAGAGCACCCTCTCCCGATGGTCCTCCAGCACCTTGATGTCATGACATGGGACTTGAACCTGCCAACTGCCTGTAGCAGAGGCAACGGGTCAAGCGCTCCACACCATTACACCAAGGCACCTTTGGGCATTCAGCAGATGTCTCCTGGTGCTTTTGAGGTTTTATTTTTCATTCAAGCCTTGAAAAGTTCAAATTACTGCAGCATTGAGCTGTAGGAGGAACAGGACTTGAACATGGAATGTCTGTACTGAAAGCCTGATGATTAGACCATTGCACCATCAGTCAGACACTCTCAGGCAAAGTCTCCTGGTCATTTTGAAGTGATCTTTTGTTCGTTAGCCTTCAGTTAGTAAAGTTTAAATAACACAGAATCATATTAATCAGATGTTTCTTAGCGCTGTTGAGGTCTTCTTTTATATGATAGTGTAACAGCCGGGAATCGAACCCTGGTCTCCCACGTGGAAATCCAACATCTTAACCACTACGACAATTAGAGTTTTGAGGTAATCAGGGCCACTGTAATCAGGGCTGTGAGCCACTGCTAGAATAGCAGTAAATGAAGCTCAATAACTAGCATTAAACTTTAGGAAGAGTGGGATTTGAAAATGAACTCTCTGTGCGGAATAACCCCTACTACACCATCACTCAGTAACATCTGCCTCTTTGTACTGTTGAAGCGATCTTTTGTATGTTAGCCTTCAGATAGTAAAGTTGAAAGAATCAAGAGTTGAACATAGAATCATGTTCATCAGAGTGTAACACCCAGGAATCGAACACAGGTCACCTGCACTGAAGGCCAACATCTTAACCACTAAGCCAAAGCAACTGCCTATGGCTCAGGGGAGATATGAGACTTTTGAGGTCATCAGGCTGAGGCTGTGAGCCACTGCTATACAATAAAAAAATAAAAAAAACGATGGGCTATAACCCATCTTTTTTCATTTTGTCAAATGATGAAAAACGGCGTGCTATAGTATGCCGTACGGTATGGGCTATAGCCCATGTTCATAAATGATGAAAAATTAGGTGATTTTTTTTTTCAAAATTTCAAAAAACGATGGGCTATAACCCATGTTTTTTTTTTTTTTTTTTTTTTTCTTTTAAACCTCAAAAATGATGAAAAACGGCGTGCTATATAGTATGCCCTACGGTATGGGCTATAGCCCATGTTCAAAAATGATGAAAAAAGAGGTTAATTTTTTTTTAAAAATTTCAAAAAACGATGGGCTATAACCCATTTTTTTTTTTTTTCATCTTTTTCATATCCTCAAAAATGATGAAAAACGGCGTGCTATAGTATGCCGTACGGTATGGGCTATAGCCCATGTTCATAAATGATGAAAAATGATTTTTTTTTTTTTTTCAAAATTTCAAAAAACGATGGGCTATAACCCATGTTTTTTTTTTTTTTCATTTTTTTCATATCCTCAAAAATGATGAAAAACGGCGTGCTATAGTATGCCGTACGGTATGGGCTATAGCCCATGTTCATAAATGATGAAAAATGAGGTTATTTTTTTTTTCAAAATTTCAAAAAACGATGGGCTATAACCCATGTTTTTTTTTGTTTTTTTTTTTTTTTAACCTCAAAAATGATGAAAAACGGCGTGCTATAGTATGCCCTACGGTATGGGCTATAGCCCATGTTCAAAAATGATGAAAAAAGAGGTAAATTTTTTTTTCAAAATTTCAAAAAACGATGGGCTATAACCCATGTTTTTTTTTTTTTTCATTTTTTTCATATCCTCAAAAATGATGAAAAACGGCGTGCTATAGTATGCCCTACGGTATGGGCTATAGCCCATGTTCAAAAATGATGAAAAAAGAGGTAAATTTTTTTCAAAATTTCAAAAAACGATGGGCTATAACCCATGTTTTTTTTTTTTTTTTTTTTTTTTTAAACCTCAAAAATGATGAAAAACGGCGTGCTATAGTATGCCCTACGGTATGGGCTATAGCCCATGTTCAAAAATGATGAAAAACGAGGTTAAAAAAATATATCTAAATTTCAAAAAACGATGGGCTATAACCCATGTTTTTTTTTTTTTTCATTTTTTTCAAATCCTCAAAAATGATGAAAAACGGCGTGCTATAGTATGCCGTACGGTATGGGCTATAGCCCATGTTCATAAATGATGAAAAATGAGGTTATTTTTTTTTTCAAAATTTAAAAAAACGATGGGCTATAACCCATGTTTTTTTTTTTTTTTTTTTTTTTTAAACCTCAAAAATGATGAAAAACGGCGTGCTATAGTATGCCCTACGGTATGAGCTATAGCCCATGTTCAAAAATGATGAAAAAAGAGGTTAATTTATTTTTCAAAATTTCAAAAAACGATGGGCTATAACCCATGTTTTTTTTTTGTTTTGTTTTTTTCATATCCTCAAAAATGATGAAAAACGGCGTGCTATAGTATGCCCTACGGTATGGGCTATAGCCCATGTTCAAAAATGATGAAAAATGAGGTTATTTTTTTTTTCAAAATTTCAAAAAACGATGGGCTATAACCCATGTTTTTTTTTTTTTTTTTTTTTTTAAACCTCAAAAATGATGAAAAACGGCGTGCTATAGTATGCCCTACGGTATGGGCTATAGCCCATGTTCAAAAATGATGAAAAAAGAGGTAAATTTTTTTTTCAAAATTTCAAAAAACGATGGGCTATAACCCATGTTTTTTTTTTTTTTCATTTTTTTCATATCCTCAAAAATGATGAAAAACGGCGTGCTATAGTATGCCGTACGGTATGGGCTATAGCCCATGTTCATAAATGATGAAAAATGAGGTTATTTTTTTTTTCAAAATTTAAAAAAACGATGGGCTATAACCCATGTTTTTTTTTTTTTTTTTTTTTTTTTTAAACCTAAAAAATGATGAAAAACGGCGTGCTATAGTATGCCCTACGGTATGGGCTATAGCCCATGTTCAAAAATGATGAAAAAAGAGGTCATTTTTTTTTTCAAAATTTCAAAAAACGATGGGCTATAACCCATGTTTTTTTTTTTTTTCATTTTTTTCATATCCTCAAAAATGATGAAAAACGGCGTGCTATAGTATGCCGTACGGTATGGGCTATAGCCCATGTTCATAAATGATGAAAAATGAGGTTATTTTTTTTTTCAAAATTTCAAAAAACGATGGGCTATAACCCATGTTTTTTTTTTTTTTTTTTTTTTTTTTAAAACCTCAAAAATGATGAAAAACGGCGTGCTATAGTATGCCCTATGGTATGGGCTATAGCCCATGTTCAAAAATGATGAAAAAAGAGGTAATTTTTTTTTTCAAAATTTCAAAAAACGATGGGCTATAACCCATGTTTTTTTTTTTTTTCATTTTTTTCATATCCTCAAAAATGATGAAAAACGGCGTGCTATAGTATGCCGTACGGTATGGGCTATAGCCCATGTTCATAAATGATGAAAAATGAGGTTATTTTTTTTTTCAAAATTTCAAAAAACGATGGGCTATAACCCATGTTTTTTTTTTTTTTTTTTTTTTTTTTAAACCTCAAAAATGATGAAAAACGGCGTGCTATAGTATGCCCTACGGTATGGGCTATAGCCCATGTTCAAAAATGATGAAAAACGAGGTTAAAAAAATATATCTAAATTTCAAAAAACGATGGGCTATAACCCATGTTTTTTTGTTTTTTCATTTTTTTCAAATCCTCAAAAATGATGAAAAACGGCGTGCTATAGTATGCCGTACGGTATGGGCTATAGCCCATGTTCATAAATGATGAAAAATGAGGTTATTTTTTTTTTCAAAATTAAAAAAAACGATGGGCTATAACCCATGTTTTTTTTTTTTTTTTTTTTTTTTTTAAACCTCAAAAATGATGAAAAACGGCGTGCTATAGTATGCCCTACGGTATGAGCTATAGCCCATGTTCAAAAATGATGAAAAAAGATGTTAATTTTTTTTTCAAAATTTCAAAAAACGATGGGCTATAACCCATGTTTTTTTTTTTTTTCATTTTTTTCATATCCTCAAAAATGATGAAAAACGGCGTGCTATAGTATGCCGTACGGTATGGGCTATAGCCCATGTTCATAAATGATGAAAAATGAGGTTATTTTTTTTTTCAAAATTTCAAAAAACGATGGGCTATAACCCATGTTTTTTTTTTTTTTTTTTTTTTTTTTAAAACCTCAAAAATGATGAAAAACGGCGTGCTATAGTATGCCCTATGGTATGGGCTATAGCCCATATTCAAAAATGATGAAAAAAGAGGTAATTTTTTTTTTCAAAATTTCAAAAAACGATGGGCTATAACCCATGTTTTTTTTTTTTTTCATTTTTTTCATATCCTCAAAAATGATGAAAAACGGCGTGCTATAGTATGCCGTACGGTATGGGCTATAGCCCATGTTCATAAATGATGAAAAATGAGGTTATTTTTTTTTTCAAAATTTCAAAAAACGATGGGCTATAACCCATGTTTTTTTTTTTTTTTTTTTTTTTTTAAACCTCAAAAATGATGAAAAACGGCGTGCTATAGTATGCCCTACGGTATGGGCTATAGCCCATGTTCAAAAATGATGAAAAACGAGGTTAAAAAAATATATCTAAATTTCAAAAAACGATGGGCTATAACCCATGTTTTTTTGTTTTTTCATTTTTTTCAAATCCTCAAAAATGATGAAAAACGGCGTGCTATAGTATGCCGTACGGTATGGGCTATAGCCCATGTTCATAAATGATGAAAAATGAGGTTATTTTTTTTTTCAAAATTAAAAAAAACGATGGGCTATAACCCATGTTTTTTTTTTTTTTTTTTTTTTTTTTAAACCTCAAAAATGATGAAAAACGGCGTGCTATAGTATGCCCTACGGTATGAGCTATAGCCCATGTTCAAAAATGATGAAAAAAGATGTTAATTTTTTTTTCAAAATTTCAAAAAACGATGGGCTATAACCCATGTTTTTTTTTTTTTTCATTTTTTTCATATCCTCAAAAATGATGAAAAACGGCGTGCTATAGTATGCCGTACGGTATGGGCTATAGCCCATGTTCATAAATGATGAAAAATGAGGTTATTTTTTTTTTCAAAATTTCAAAAAACGATGGGCTATAACCCATGTTTTTTTTTTTTTTTTTTTTTTTTTAAACCTCAAAAATGATGAAAAACGGCGTGCTATAGTATGCCCTACGGTATGGGCTATAGCCCATGTTCAAAAATGATGAAAAAAGAGGTTAATTTTTTTTTCAAAATTTCAAAAAACGATGGGCTATAACCCATGTTTTTTTTTTTTTTCATTTTTTTCATATCCTCAAAAATGATGAAAAACTGCGTGCTATAGTATGCCGTACGGTATGGGCTATAGCCCATGTTCATAAATGATGAAAAATGAGGTTATTTTTTTTTTCAAAATTTCAAAAAACGATGGGCTATAACCCATGTTTTTTTTTTTTTTCATTTTTTTCATATCCTCAAAAATGATGAAAAACGGCGTGCTATAGTATGCCGTACGGTATGGGCTATAGCCCATGTTCATAAATGATGAAAAATTAGGTTATTTTTTTTTTCAAAATTTCAAAAAACGATGGGCTATAACCCATGTTTTTTTTTTTTTTTTTTTTTTTTTAAACCTCAAAAATGATGAAAAACGGCGTGCTATAGTATGCCCTACGGTATGGGCTATAGCCCATGTTCAAAAATGATGAAAAAAGAGGTTATTTTTTTTTTCAAAATTTCAAAAAACGATGGGCTATAACCCATGTTTTTTTTTTTTTTCATTTTTTTCATATCCTCAAAAATGATGAAAAACGGCGTGCTATAGTATGCCGTACGGTATGGGCTATAGCCCATGTTCATAAATGATGAAAAATGAGGTTATTTTTTTTTTCAAAATTTCAAAAAACGATAGGCCCATGTTTTTTTTTTTTTTTTTTTTTTTTAAACCTCAAAAATGATGAAAAACGGCGTGCTATAGTATGCCCTACGGTATGGGCTATAGCCCATGTTCAAAAATGATGAAAAAAGAGGTAAATTTTTTTTTCAAAATTTCAAAAAACGATGGGCTATAACCCATGTTTTTTTTTTTTTCATTTTTTTCATATCCTCAAAAATGATGAAAAACGGCGTGCTATAGTATGCCATACGGTATGGGCTATAGCCCATGTTCATAAATGATGAAAAATGAGGGTTTTTCTTTTTTCAAAATTTCAAAAAACGATGGGCTATAACCCATGTTTTTTTTTTTTTTTAAACCTCAAAAATGATGAAAAACGGCGTGCTATAGTATGCCCTACGGTATGGGCTATAGCCCATGTTCAAAGATGATGAAAAACGAGTTTTTTTTTTTTTTCAAAGTTTCAAAAAACGATGGGCTATAACCCATGTTTTTTTGTTTTTTTTTCATATCCTCAAAACAGACGTCTAAAACACGTCTATTTTTAGACTTGTTTTAGACGTTTATAAACAGAACTGTCCATCTAAATTCTAAACGGATGGTTAAATATAAGTTCCCGATTGTACCTCACATGCCTTTGTGGCACCGTAGATAAACCTGGGGTTTATAAGCAGAACATTCCGGGTTCAATTCTCCTGAAGAACATTTTCACTGTCCATCTAAATTCTAAACGGCTGGTTAAATATAAGTTCCCGATTGTACCTTACATGCCGATGTGGCTCAAAAGATAAATCTGAGGTTCATAATCCAAAGGTTACTGGTTCAAAACTAATACTCAACCAATGCTGCAGTAATTTGAACTTTTCAAGGCTAGAATAAAAAATAAAAACTCATAAGCACCAGGAGACATCTTCTGATTGCCCCAAGGTGCCTTAGCTCAATGGTGTGGTGTGCTTGATCGGTAGCCTCTGCTACCACCTGCCTGCAGGTTCAAGTCCCATGCAAGGTACTAGTGAGGACCATCGGGAGACGGTGCTCTCTCCCCCTGTTTCCTGAAAAGTAGCAGTTGGGGGTTATGTTTGAAAGAACCCTGTCCACCTAAAATTTTACAGATAAGAATTAGGTCAAACGTTTAAAAATAAAATAGCAATTTGGCCCATCATCTGACAGAAAGAATAGTCTGTGTATTTGCATACTGGGCCAAAACTTGGTTGGAAAGTCCCTCTTTTATGTCTGGCTTCCAGGCCAGTTGGAAAAGGGCAAACTGAGAGGTGGTAAGAGTATGTTAAATTGGACATTTTCATGGTAAAAGGTTAGCTGGACAGGGTTCTTTCAGACATAAGCCCCAACCGTTACATCTCAGGAAACAGGGGGAGAGAGCACCCTCTCCCGATGGTCCTCCAGCACCTTGATGTCATGACATGGGACTTGAACCTGCCAACTGCCTGTAGCAGAGGCAACGGGTCAAGCGCTCCACACCATTACACCAAGGCACCTTTGGGCATTCAGCAGATGTCTCCTGGTGCTTTTGAGGTTTTATTTTTCATTCAAGCCTTGAAAAGTTCAAATTACTGCAGCATTGAGCTGTAGGAGGAACAGGACTTGAACATGGAATGTCTGTACTGAAAGCCTGATGATTAGACCATTGCACCATCAGTCAGACACTCTCAGGCAAAGTCTCCTGGTCATTTTGAAGTGATCTTTTGTTCGTTAGCCTTCAGTTAGTAAAGTTTAAATAACACAGAATCATATTAATCAGATGTTTCTTAGCGCTGTTGAGGTCTTCTTTTATATGATAGTGTAACAGCCGGGAATCGAACCCTGGTCTCCCACGTGGAAATCCAACATCTTAACCACTACGACAATTAGAGTTTTGAGGTAATCAGGGCCACTGTAATCAGGGCTGTGAGCCACTGCTAGAATAGCAGTAAATGAAGCTCAATAACTAGCATTAAACTTTAGGAAGAGTGGGATTTGAAAATGAACTCTCTGTGCGGAATAACCCCTACTACACCATCACTCAGTAACATCTGCCTCTTTGTACTGTTGAAGCGATCTTTTGTATGTTAGCCTTCAGATAGTAAAGTTGAAAGAATCAAGAGTTGAACATAGAATCATGTTCATCAGAGTGTAACACCCAGGAATCGAACACAGGTCACCTGCACTGAAGGCCAACATCTTAACCACTAAGCCAAAGCAACTGCCTATGGCTCAGGGGAGATATGAGACTTTTGAGGTCATCAGGCTGAGGCTGTGAGCCACTGCTATACAATAAAAAAATAAAAAAAACGATGGGCTATAACCCATCTTTTTTCATTTTGTCAAATGATGAAAAACGGCGTGCTATAGTATGCCGTACGGTATGGGCTATAGCCCATGTTCATAAATGATGAAAAATTAGGTGATTTTTTTTTTCAAAATTTCAAAAAACGATGGGCTATAACCCATGTTTTTTTTTCTTTTTTTTTTTTTCTTTTAAACCTCAAAAATGATGAAAAACGGCGTGCTATATAGTATGCCCTACGGTATGGGCTATAGCCCATGTTCAAAAATGATGAAAAAAGAGGTTAATTTTTTTTTCAAAATTTCAAAAAACGATGGGCTATAACCCATTTTTTTTTTTTCATCTTTTTCATATCCTCAAAAATGATGAAAAACGGCGTGCTATAGTATGCCGTACGGTATGGGCTATAGCCCATGTTCATAAATGATGAAAAATGATTTTTTTTTTTTTTTCAAAATTTCAAAAAACGATGGGCTATAACCCATGTTTTGTTTTTTTTTCATTTTTTTCATATCCTCAAAAATGATGAAAAACGGCGTGCTATAGTATGCCGTACGGTATGGGCTATAGCCCATGTTCATAAATGATGAAAAATGAGGTTATTTTTTTTTTCAAAATTTCAAAAAACGATGGGCTATAACCCATGTTTTTTTTTTTTTTTTTTTTTTTTTAACCTCAAAAATGATGAAAAACGGCGTGCTATAGTATGCCCTACGGTATGGGCTATAGCCCATGTTCAAAAATGATGAAAAAAGAGGTAAATTTTTTTTTCAAAATTTCAAAAAACGATGGGCTATAACCCATGTTTTTTTTTTTTTTTTTTTTTTTCATATCCTCAAAAATGATGAAAAACGGCGTGCTATAGTATGCCCTACGGTATGGGCTATAGCCCATGTTCAAAAATGATGAAAAAAGAGGTAAATTTTTTTCAAAATTTCAAAAAACGATGGGCTATAACCCATGTTTTTTTTTTTTTTCATTTTTTTCATATCCTCAAAAATGATGAAAAACGGCGTGCTATAGTATGCCGTACGGTATGGGCTATAGCCCATGTTCATAAATGATGAAAAATGAGGTTATTTTTTTTTTCAAAATTTCAAAAAACGATGGGCTATAACCCATGTTTTTTTTTTTTTTTTTTTTTTTTTTAAACCTCAAAAATGATGAAAAACGGCGTGCTATAGTATGCCCTACGGTATGGGCTATAGCCCATGTTCAAAAATGATGAAAAACGAGGTTAAAAAAATATATCTAAATTTCAAAAAACGATGGGCTATAACCCATGTTTTTTTTTTTTTTCATTTTTTTCAAATCCTCAAAAATGATGAAAAACGGCGTGCTATAGTATGCCGTACGGTATGGGCTATAGCCCATGTTCATAAATGATGAAAAATGAGGTTATTTTTTTTTTCAAAATTTAAAAAAACGATGGGCTATAACCCATGTTTTTTTTTTTTTTTTTTTTTTTTAAACCTCAAAAATGATGAAAAACGGCGTGCTATAGTATGCCCTACGGTATGAGCTATAGCCCATGTTCAAAAATGATGAAAAAAGAGGTTAATTTTTTTTTCAAAATTTCAAAAAACGATGGGCTATAACCCATGTTTTTTTTTTTTTTCATTTTTTTCATATCCTCAAAAATGATGAAAAACGGCGTGCTATAGTATGCCCTACGGTATGGGCTATAGCCCATGTTCAAAAATGATGAAAAATGAGGTTATTTTTTTTTTCAAAATTTCAAAAAACGATGGGCTATAACCCATGTTTTTTTTTTTTTTTTTTTTTTTAAACCTCAAAAATTATGAAAAACGGCGTGCTATAGTATGCCCTACGGTATGGGCTATAGCCCATGTTCAAAAATGATGAAAAAAGAGGTAAATTTTTTTTTCAAAATTTCAAAAAACGATGGGCTATAACCCATGTTTTTTTTTTTTTTCATTTTTTTCATATCCTCAAAAATGATGAAAAACGGCGTGCTATAGTATGCCGTACGGTATGGGCTATAGCCCATGTTCATAAATGATGAAAAATGAGGTTATTTTTTTTTTCAAAATTTCAAAAAACGATGGGCTATAACCCATGTTTTTTTTTTTTTTTTTTTTTTTTTTAAACCTCAAAAATGATGAAAAACGGCGTGCTATAGTATGCCCTACGGTATGGGCTATAGCCCATGTTCAAAAATGATGAAAAAAGAGGTAATTTTTTTTTTCAAAATTTCAAAAAACGATGGGCTATAACCCATGTTTTTTTTTTTTTCATTTTTTTCATATCCTCAAAAATGATGAAAAACGGCGTGCTATAGTATGCCGTACGGTATGGGCTATAGCCCATGTTCATAAATGATGAAAAATGAGGTTATTTTTTTTTTCAAAATTTCAAAAAACGATGGGCTATAACCCATGTTTTTTTTTTTTTTTTTTTTTTTTTAAACCTCAAAAATGATTAAAAACGGCGTGCTATAGTATGCCCTATGGTATGGGCTATAGCCCATGTTCAAAAATGATGAAAAAAGAGGTAATTTTTTTTTTCAAAATTTCAAAAAACGATGGGCTATAACCCATGTTTTTTTTTTTTTTCATTTTTTTCATATCCTCAAAAATGATGAGAAACGGCGTGCTATAGTATGCCGTACGGTATGGGCTATAGCCCATGTTCATAAATGATGAAAAATGATTTTTTTTTTTTTTTCAAAATTTCAAAAAACGATGGGCTATAACCCATGTTTTGTTTTTTTTTCATTTTTTTCATATCCTCAAAAATGATGAAAAACGGCGTGCTATAGTATGCCGTACGGTATGGGCTATAGCCCATGTTCATAAATGATGAAAAATGAGGTTATTTTTTTTTTCAAAATTTCAAAAAACGATGGGCTATAACCCATGTTTTTTTTTTTTTTTTTTTTTTAACCTCAAAAATGATGAAAAACGGCGTGCTATAGTATGCCCTACGGTATGGGCTATAGCCCATGTTCAAAAATGATGAAAAAAGAGGTAAATTTTTTTTTCAAAATTTCAAAAAACGATGGGCTATAACCCATGTTTTTTTTTTTTTTTTTTTTTTTCATATCCTCAAAAATGATGAAAAACGGCGTGCTATAGTATGCCCTACGGTATGGGCTATAGCCCATGTTCAAAAATGATGAAAAAAGAGGTAAATTTTTTTCAAAATTTCAAAAAACGATGGGCTATAACCCATGTTTTTTTTTTTTTTCATTTTTTTCATATCCTCAAAAATGATGAAAAACGGCGTGCTATAGTATGCCGTACGGTATGGGCTATAGCCCATGTTCATAAATGATGAAAAATGAGGTTATTTTTTTTTTCAAAATTTCAAAAAACGATGGGCTATAACCCATGTTTTTTTTTTTTTTTTTTTTTTTTTTAAACCTCAAAAATGATGAAAAACGGCGTGCTATAGTATGCCCTACGGTATGGGCTATAGCCCATGTTCAAAAATGATGAAAAACGAGGTTAAAAAAATATATCTAAATTTCAAAAAACGATGGGCTATAACCCATGTTTTTTTTTTTTTTCATTTTTTTCAAATCCTCAAAAATGATGAAAAACGGCGTGCTATAGTATGCCGTACGGTATGGGCTATAGCCCATGTTCATAAATGATGAAAAATGAGGTTATTTTTTTTTCAAAATTTAAAAAAACGATGGGCTATAACCCATGTTTTTTTTTTTTTTTTTTTTTTTTAAACCTCAAAAATGATGAAAAACGGCGTGCTATAGTATGCCCTACGGTATGAGCTATAGCCCATGTTCAAAAATGATGAAAAAAGAGGTTAATTTTTTTTTCAAAATTTCAAAAAACGATGGGCTATAACCCATGTTTTTTTTTTTTTTCATTTTTTTCATATCCTCAAAAATGATGAAAAACGGCGTGCTATAGTATGCCCTACGGTATGGGCTATAGCCCATGTTCAAAAATGATGAAAAATGAGGTTATTTTTTTTTTCAAAATTAAAAAAAACGATGGGCTATAACCCATGTTTTTTTTTTTTTTTTTTTTTTTAAACCTCAAAAATTATGAAAAACGGCGTGCTATAGTATGCCCTACGGTATGGGCTATAGCCCATGTTCAAAAATGATGAAAAAAGAGGTAAATTTTTTTTTCAAAATTTCAAAAAACGATGGGCTATAACCCATGTTTTTTTTTTTTTTCATTTTTTTCATATCCTCAAAAATGATGAAAAACGGCGTGCTATAGTATGCCGTACGGTATGGGCTATAGCCCATGTTCATAAATGATGAAAAATGAGGTTATTTTTTTTTTCAAAATTTCAAAAAACGATGGGCTATAACCCATGTTTTTTTTTTTTTTTTTTTTTTTTTTAAACCTCAAAAATGATGAAAAACGGCGTGCTATAGTATGCCCTACGGTATGGGCTATAGCCCATGTTCAAAAATGATGAAAAAAGAGGTAATTTTTTTTTTCAAAATTTCAAAAAACGATGGGCTATAACCCATGTTTTTTTTTTTTTCATTTTTTTCATATCCTCAAAAATGATGAAAAACGGCGTGCTATAGTATGCCGTACGGTATGGGCTATAGCCCATGTTCATAAATGATGAAAAATGAGGTTATTTTTTTTTTCAAAATTTCAAAAAACGATGGGCTATAACCCATGTTTTTTTTTTTTTTTTTTTTTTTTTAAACCTCAAAAATGATTAAAAACGGCGTGCTATAGTATGCCCTATGGTATGGGCTATAGCCCATGTTCAAAAATGATGAAAAAAGAGGTAATTTTTTTTTTCAAAATTTCAAAAAACGATGGGCTATAACCCATGTTTTTTTTTTTTTTCATTTTTTTCATATCCTCAAAAATGATGAGAAACGGCGTGCTATAGTATGCCGTACGGTATGGGCTATAGCCCATGTTCATAAATGATGAAAAATGAGGTTATTTTTTTTTTCAAAATTTCAAAAAACGATGGGCTATAACCCATGTTTTTTTTTTTTTTTTTTTTTTTTTAAACCTCAAAAATGATGAAAAACGGCGTGCTATAGTATGCCCTACGGTATGGGCTATAGCCCATGTTCAAAAATGATGAAAAACGAGGTTAAAAAAATATATCTAAATTTCAAAAAACGATGGGCTATAACCCATGTTTTTTTTTTTTTTCATTTTTTTCAAATCCTCAAAAATGATGAAAAACGGCGTGCTATAGTATGCCGTACGGTATGGGCTATAGCCCATGTTCATAAATGATGAAAAATGAGGTTATTTTTTTTTTCAAAATTAAAAAAAACGATGGGCTATAACCCATGTTTTTTTTGTTTTTTTTTTTTTTTTAAACCTCAAAAATGATGAAAAACGGCGTGCTATAGTATGCCCTACGGTATGAGCTATAGCCCATGTTCAAAAATGATGAAAAAAGATGTTAATTTTTTTTTCAAAATTTCAAAAAACGATGGGCTATAACCCATGTTTTTTTTTTTTTTCATTTTTTTCATATCCTCAAAAATGATGAAAAACGGCGTGCTATAGTATGCCGTACGGTATGGGCTATAGCCCATGTTCATAAATGATGAAAAATGAGGTTATTTTTTTTTTCAAAATTTCAAAAAACGATGGGCTATAACCCATGTTTTTTTTTTTTTTTTTTTTTTTTTAAACCTCAAAAATGATGAAAAACGGCGTGCTATAGTATGCCCTACGGTATGGGCTATAGCCCATGTTCAAAAATGATGAAAAAAGAGGTTAATTTTTTTTTCAAAATTTCAAAAAACGATGGGCTATAACCCATGTTTTTTTTTTTTTTCATTTTTTTCATATCCTCAAAAATGATGAAAAACTGCGTGCTATAGTATGCCGTACGGTATGGGCTATAGCCCATGTTCATAAATGATGAAAAATGAGGTTATTTTTTTTTTCAAAATTTCAAAAAACGATGGGCTATAACCCATGTTTTTTTTTTTTTTCATTTTTTTCATATCCTCAAAAATGATGAAAAACGGCGTGCTATAGTATGCCGTACGGTATGGGCTATAGCCCATGTTCATAAATGATGAAAAATGAGGTTATTTTTTTTTTCAAAATTTCAAAAAACGATGGGCTATAACCCATGTTTTTTTTTTTTTTTTTTTTTTTTTAAACCTCAAAAATGATGAAAAACGGCGTGCTATAGTATGCCCTACGGTATGGGCTATAGCCCATGTTCAAAAATGATGAAAAAAGAGGTTAATTTTTTTTTCAAAATTTCAAAAAACGATGGGCTATAACCCATGTTTTTTTTTTTTTTCATTTTTTTCATATCCTCAAAAATGATGAAAAACGGCGTGCTATAGTATGCCGTACGGTATGGGCTATAGCCCATGTTCATAAATGATGAAAAATGAGGTTATTTTTTTTTTCAAAATTTCAAAAAACGATGGGCTATAACCCATGTTTTTTTTTTTTTTTTTTTTTTTTTAAACCTCAAAAATGATGAAAAACGGCGTGCTATAGTATGCCCTACGGTATGGGCTATAGCCCATGTTCAAAAATGATGAAAAAAGAGGTTAATTTTTTTTTCAAAATTTCAAAAAACGATGGGCTATAACCCATGTTTTTTTTTTTTTTCATTTTTTTCATATCCTCAAAAATGATGAAAAACGGCGTGCTATAGTATGCCGTACGGTATGGGCTATAGCCCATGTTCATAAATGATGAAAAATGAGGTTATTTTTTTTTTCAAAATTTCAAAAAACGATAGGCTATAACCCATGTTTTTTTTTTGTTTTTTTTTTTTTTAAACCTCAAAAATGATGAAAAACGGCGTGCTATAGTATGCCCTACGGTATGGGCTATAGCCCATGTTCAAAAATGATGAAAAAAGAGGTAAATTTTTTTTTCAAAATTTCAAAAAACGATGGGCTATAACCCATGTTTTTTTTTTTTTTCATTTTTTTCATATCCTCAAAAATGATGAAAAACGGCGTGCTATAGTATGCCGTACGGTATGGGCTATAGCCCATGTTCATAAATGATGAAAAATGAGGTTATTTTTTTTTTCAAAATTTCAAAAAACGATAGGCTATAACCCATGTTTTTTTTTTTTTTTTTTTTTTTTTAAACCTCAAAAATGATGCTATAGCCCATGTTCAAAAATGATGAAAAAAGAGGTAAATTTTTTTTTCAAAATTTCAAAAAACGATGGGCTATAACCCATGTTTTTTTTTTTTTTCATTTTTTTCATATCCTCAAAAATGATGAAAAACGGCGTGCTATAGTATGCCATACGGTATGGGCTATAGCCCATGTTCATAAATGATGAAAAATGAGGGTTTTTCTTTTTTCAAAATTTCAAAAAACGATGGGCTATAACCCATGTTTTTTTTTTTTTTTAAACCTCAAAAATGATGAAAAACGGCGTGCTATAGTATGCCCTACGGTATGGGCTATAGCCCATGTTCAAAGATGATGAAAAACGAGTTTTTTTTTTTTTTCAAAGTTTCAAAAAACGATGGGCTATAACCCATGTTTTTTTGTTTTTTTTTCATATCCTCAAAACAGACGTCTAAAACACGTCTATTTTTAGACTTGTTTTAGACGTTTATAAACAGAACTGTCCATCTAAATTCTAAACGGATGGTTAAATATAAGTTCCCGATTGTACCTCACATGCCTTTGTGGCACCGTAGATAAACCTGGGGTTTATAAGCA
Organism: Protomyctophum parallelum; assembly: GCF_964188405.1. Classification (NCBI taxonomy): domain Eukaryota; kingdom Metazoa; phylum Chordata; class Actinopteri; order Myctophiformes; family Myctophidae; genus Protomyctophum; species Protomyctophum parallelum. Next base: position 31,553,824 of record NC_139717.1, read on the forward strand.
GAACATTCCGGGTTCAATTCTCCTGAAGAACATTTTCACTGTCCATCTAAATTCTAAACGGCTGGTTAAATATAAGTTCCCGATTGTACCTTACATGCCGATGTGGCTCAAAAGATAAATCTGAGGTTCATAATCCAAAGGTTACTGGTTCAAAACTAATACTCAACCAATGCTGCAGTAATTTGAACTTTTCAAGGCTAGAATAAAAAATAAAAACTCATAAGCACCAGGAGACATCTTCTGATTGCCCCAAGGTGCCTTAGCTCAATGGTGTGGTGTGCTTGATCGGTAGCCTCTGCTACCACCTGCCTGCAGGTTCAAGTCCCATGCAAGGTACTAGTGAGGACCATCGGGAGACGGTGCTCTCTCCCCCTGTTTCCTGAAAAGTAGCAGTTGGGGGTTATGTTTGAAAGAACCCTGTCCACCTAAAATTTTACAGATAAGAATTAGGTCAAACGTTTAAAAATAAAATAGCAATTTGGCCCATCATCTGACAGAAAGAATAGTCTGTGTATTTGCATACTGGGCCAAAACTTGGTTGGAAAGTCCCTCTTTTATGTCTGGCTTCCAGGCCAGTTGGAAAAGGGCAAACTGAGAGGTGGTAAGAGTATGTTAAATTGGACATTTTCATGGTAAAAGGTTAGCTGGACAGGGTTCTTTCAGACATAAGCCCCAACCGTTACATCTCAGGAAACAGGGGGAGAGAGCACCCTCTCCCGATGGTCCTCCAGCACCTTGATGTCATGACATGGGACTTGAACCTGCCAACTGCCTGTAGCAGAGGCAACGGGTCAAGCGCTCCACACCATTACACCAAGGCACCTTTGGGCATTCAGCAGATGTCTCCTGGTGCTTTTGAGGTTTTATTTTTCATTCAAGCCTTGAAAAGTTCAAATTACTGCAGCATTGAGCTGTAGGAGGAACAGGACTTGAACATGGAATGTCTGTACTGAAAGCCTGATGATTAGACCATTGCACCATCAGTCAGACACTCTCAGGCAAAGTCTCCTGGTCATTTTGAAGTGATCTTTTGTTCGTTAGCCTTCAGTTAGTAAAGTTTAAATAACACAGAATCATATTAATCAGATGTTTCTTAGCGCTGTTGAGGTCTTCTTTTATATGATAGTGTAACAGCCGGGAATCGAACCCTGGTCTCCCACGTGGAAATCCAACATCTTAACCACTACGACAATTAGAGTTTTGAGATAATCAGGGCCACTGTAATCAGGGCTGTGAGCCACTGCTAGAATAGCAGTAAATGAAGCTCAATAACTAGCATTAAACTTTAGGAAGAGTGGGATTTGAAAATGAACTCTCTGTGCGGAATAACCCCTACTACACCATCACTCAGTAACATCTGCCTCTTTGTACTGTTGAAGCGATCTTTTGTATGTTAGCCTTCAGATAGTAAAGTTGAAAGAATCAAGAGTTGAACATAGAATCATGTTCATCAGAGTGTAACACCCAGGAATCGAACACAGGTCACCTGCACTGAAGGCCAACATCTTAACCACTAAGCCAAAGCAACTGCCTATGGCTCAGGGGAGATATGAGACTTTTGAGGTCATCAGGCTGAGGCTGTGAGCCACTGCTATACAATAAAAAAATGCTTTGCTATACGGCGTGCTATAGTATGCCGTACGGTATGGGCTATAGCCCATGTTCATAAATGATGAAAAATTAGGTGATTTTTTTTTTCAAAATTTCAAAAAACGATGGGCTATAACCCATGTTTTTTTTTTTTTTTTTTTTTTTCTTTTAAACCTCAAAAATGATGAAAAACGGCGTGCTATAGTATGCCCTACGGTATGGGCTATAGCCCATGTTCAAAAATGATGAAAAAAGAGGTTAATTTTTTTTTCAAAATTTCAAAAAACGATGGGCTATAACCCATGTTTTTTTTTTTTTTCATTTTTTTCATATCCTCAAAAATGATGAAAAACGGCGTGCTATAGTATGCCGTACGGTATGGGCTATAGCCCATGTTCATAAATGATGAAAAATGAGGTTATTTTTTTTTTCAAAATTTCAAAAAACGATAGGCTATAACCCATGTTTTTTTTTTTTTTTTTTTTTTTTTTAACCTCAAAAATGATGAAAAACGGCGTGCTATAGTATGCCCTACGGTATGGGCTATAGCCCATGTTCAAAAATGATGAAAAAAGAGGTAAATTTTTTTTTCAAAATTTCAAAAAACGATGGGCTATAACCCATGTTTTTTTTTTTTTTCTTTTTTTTCATATCCTCAAAAATGATGAAAAACGGCGTGCTATAGTATGCCATACGGTATGGGCTATAGCCCATGTTCATAAATGATGAAAAATGAGGGTTTTTCTTTTTTCAAAATTTCAAAAAACGATGGGCTATAACCCATGTTTTTTTTTTTTTTAAACCTCAAAAATGATGAAAAACGGCGTGCTATAGTATGCCCTACGGTATGGGCTATAGCCCATGTTCAAAGATGATGAAAAACGAGTTTTTTTTTTTTTTCAAAGTTTCAAAAAACGATGGGCTATAACCCATGTTTTTTTGTTTTTTTTTCATATCCTCAAAACAGACGTCTAAAACACGTCTATTTTTAGACTTGTTTTAGACGTTTATAAACAGAACTGTCCATCTAAATTCTAAACGGATGGTTAAATATAAGTTCCCGATTGTACCTCACATGCCTTTGTGGCACCGTAGATAAACCTGGGGTTTATAAGCAGAACATTCCGGGTTCAATTCTCCTGAAGAACATTTTCACTGTCCATCTAAATTCTAAACGGCTGGTTAAATATAAGTTCCCGATTGTACCTTACATGCCGATGTGGCTCAAAAGATAAATCTGAGGTTCATAATCCAAAGGTTACTGGTTCAAAACTAATACTCAACCAATGCTGCAGTAATTTGAACTTTTCAAGGCTAGAATAAAAAATAAAAACTCATAAGCACCAGGAGACATCTTCTGATTGCCCCAAGGTGCCTTAGCTCAATGGTGTGGTGTGCTTGATCGGTAGCCTCTGCTACCACCTGCCTGCAGGTTCAAGTCCCATGCAAGGTACTAGTGAGGACCATCGGGAGACGGTGCTCTCTCCCCCTGTTTCCTGAAAAGTAGCAGTTGGGGGTTATGTTTGAAAGAACCCTGTCCACCTAAAATTTTACAGATAAGAATTAGGTCAAACGTTTAAAAATAAAATAGCAATTTGGCCCATCATCTGACAGAAAGAATAGTCTGTGTATTTGCATACTGGGCCAAAACTTGGTTGGAAAGTCCCTCTTTTATGTCTGGCTTCCAGGCCAGTTGGAAAAGGGCAAACTGAGAGGTGGTAAGAGTATGTTAAATTGGACATTTTCATGGTAAAAGGTTAGCTGGACAGGGTTCTTTCAGACATAAGCCCCAACCGTTACATCTCAGGAAACAGGGGGAGAGAGCACCCTCTCCCGATGGTCCTCCAGCACCTTGATGTCATGACATGGGACTTGAACCTGCCAACTGCCTGTAGCAGAGGCAACGGGTCAAGCGCTCCACACCATTACACCAAGGCACCTTTGGGCATTCAGCAGATGTCTCCTGGTGCTTTTGAGGTTTTATTTTTCATTCAAGCCTTGAAAAGTTCAAATTACTGCAGCATTGAGCTGTAGGAGGAACAGGACTTGAACATGGAATGTCTGTACTGAAAGCCTGATGATTAGACCATTGCACCATCAGTCAGACACTCTCAGGCAAAGTCTCCTGGTCATTTTGAAGTGATCTTTTGTTCGTTAGCCTTCAGTTAGTAAAGTTTAAATAACACAGAATCATATTAATCAGATGTTTCTTAGCGCTGTTGAGGTCTTCTTTTATATGATAGTGTAACAGCCGGGAATCGAACCCTGGTCTCCCACGTGGAAATCCAACATCTTAACCACTACGACAATTAGAGTTTTGAGATAATCAGGGCCACTGTAATCAGGGCTGTGAGCCACTGCTAGAATAGCAGTAAATGAAGCTCAATAACTAGCATTAAACTTTAGGAAGAGTGGGATTTGAAAATGAACTCTCTGTGCGGAATAACCCCTACTACACCATCACTCAGTAACATCTGCCTCTTTGTACTGTTGAAGCGATCTTTTGTATGTTAGCCTTCAGATAGTAAAGTTGAAAGAATCAAGAGTTGAACATAGAATCATGTTCATCAGAGTGTAACACCCAGGAATCGAACACAGGTCACCTGCACTGAAGGCCAACATCTTAACCACTAAGCCAAAGCAACTGCCTATGGCTCAGGGGAGATATGAGACTTTTGAGGTCATCAGGCTGAGGCTGTGAGCCACTGCTATACAATAAAAAAATGCTTTGCTATACGGCGTGCTATAGTATGCCGTACGGTATGGGCTATAGCCCATGTTCATAAATGATGAAAAATTAGGTGATTTCTTTTTTCAAAATTTCAAAAAACGATGGGCTATAACCCATGTTTTTTTTTTTTTTTTTTTTTTTCTTTTAAACCTCAAAAATGATGAAAAACGGCGTGCTATATAGTATGCCCTACGGTATGGGCTATAGCCCATGTTCAAAAATGATGAAAAAAGAGGTTAATTCTTTTTTCAAAATTTCAAAAAACGATGGGCTATAACCCATTTTTTTTTTTTTTTCATCTTTTTCATATCCTCAAAAATGATGAAAAACGGCGTGCTATAGTATGCCGTACGGTATGGGCTATAGCCCATGTTCATAAATGATGAAAAATGATTTTTTTTTTTTTTTCAAAATTTCAAAAAACGATGGGCTATAACCCATGTTTTTTTTTTTTTTTTTTTTTTTTTTTATACCTCAAAAATGATGAAAAACGGCGTGCTATAGTATGCCCTACGGTATGGGCTATAGCCCATGTTCAAAAATGATGAAAAACGAGGTTAAAAAAATATATCTAAATTTCAAAAAACGATGGGCTATAACCCATGTTTTTTTTTTTTTTCATTTTTTTCAAATCCTCAAAAATGATGAAAAACGGCGTGCTATAGTATGCCGTACGGTATGGGCTATAGCCCATGTTCATAAATGATGAAAAATGAGGTTATTTTTTTTTTTCAAAATTTAAAAAAACGATGGGCTATAACCCATGTTTTTTTTTTTTTTTTTTTTTTTTTAAACCTCAAAAATGATGAAAAACGGCGTGCTATAGTATGCCCTACGGTATGGGCTATAGCCCATGTTCAAAAATGATGAAAAAAGAGGTAAATTTTTTTTTCAAAATTTCAAAAAACGATGGGCTATAACCCATGTTTTTTTTTTTTTTCATTTTTTTCATATCCTCAAAAATGATGAAAAACGGCGTGCTATAGTATGCCGTACGGTATGGGCTATAGCCCATGTTCATAAATGATGAAAAATGAGGTTATTTTTTTTTTCAAAATTTCAAAAAACGATGGGCTATAACCCATGTTTTTTTTTTTTTTTTTTTTTTTAAACCTCAAAAATGATGAAAAACGGCGTGCTATAGTATGCCCTACGGTATGGGCTATAGCCCATGTTCAAAAATGATGAAAAAAGAGGTAATTTTTTTTTTCAAAATTTCAAAAAACGATGGGCTATAACCCATGTTTTTTTTTTTTTTCATTTTTTTCATATCCTCAAAAATGATGAAAAACGGCGTGCTATAGTATGCCGTACGGTATGGGCTATAGCCCATGTTCATAAATGATGAAAAATGAGGTTATTTTTTTTTTCAAAATTTCAAAAAACGATGGGCTATAACCCATGTTTTTTTTTTTTTTTTTTTTTTTTAAACCTCAAAAATGATGAAAAACGGCGTGCTATAGTATGCCCTACGGTATGAGCTATAGCCCATGTTCAAAAATGATGAAAAAAGAGGTTAATTTTTTTTTCAAAATTTCAAAAAACGATGGGCTATAACCCATGTTTTTTTTTTTTTTCATTTTTTTCATATCCTCAAAAATGATGAAAAACGGCGTGCTATAGTATGCCGTACGGTATGGGCTATAGCCCATGTTCATAAATGATGAAAAATGAGGTTATTTTTTTTTTCAAAATTTCAAAAAACGATGGGCTATAACCCATGTTTTTTTTTTTTTTTTTTTTTTTTTAAACCTCAAAAATGATGAAAAACGGCGTGCTATAGTATGCCCTACGGTATGGGCTATAGCCCATGTTCAAAAATGATGAAAAAAGAGGTAAATTTTTTTTTCAAAATTTCAAAAAACGATGGGCTATAACCCATGTTTTTTTTTTTTTCATTTTTTTCATATCCTCAAAAATGATGAAAAACGGCGTGCTATAGTATGCCGTACGGTATGGGCTATAGCCCATGTTCATAAATGATGAAAAATGAGGTTATTTTTTGTTTTCAAAATTTCAAAAAACGATGGGCTATAACCCATGTTTTTTTTTTTTTTTTTTTTTTTTTTAAACCTCAAAAATGATGAAAAACGGCGTGCTATAGTATGCCCTACGGTATGGGCTATAGCCCATGTTCAAAAATGATGAAAAAAGAGGTAATTTTTTTTTTCAAAATTTCAAAAAACGATGGGCTATAACCCATGTTTTTTTTTTTTTTCATTTTTTTCATATCCTCAAAAATGATGAAAAACGGCGTGCTATAGTATGCCGTACGGTATGGGCTATAGCCCATGTTCATAAATGATGAAAAATGAGGTTATTTTTTTTTTCAAAATTTCAAAAAACGATGGGCTATAACCCATGTTTTTTTTTTTTTTTTTTTTTTTTTAAACCTCAAAAATGATGAAAAACGGCGTGCTATAGTATGCCCTACGGTATGAGCTATAGCCCATGTTCAAAAATGATGAAAAAAGAGGTTAATTTTTTTTTCAAAATTTCAAAAAACGATGGGCTATAACCCATGTTTTTTTTTTTTTTCATTTTTTTCATATCCTCAAAAATGATGAAAAACGGCGTGCTATAGTATGCCGTACGGTATGGGCTATAGCCCATGTTCATAAATGATGAAAAATGAGGTTATTTTTTTTTTCAAAATTTCAAAAAACGATGGGCTATAACCCATGTTTTTTTTTTTTTTTTTTTTTTTTTTAAACCTCAAAAATGATGAAAAACGGCGTGCTATAGTATGCCCTACGGTATGGGCTATAGCCCATGTTCAAAAATGATGAAAAAAGAGGTAATTTTTTTTTTCAAAATTTCAAAAAACGATGGGCTATAACCCATGTTTTTTTTTTTTTTCATTTTTTTCATATCCTCAAAAATGATGAAAAACGGCGTGCTATAGTATGCCGTACGGTATGGGCTATAGCCCATGTTCATAAATGATGAAAAATGAGGTTATTTTTTTTTTTCAAAATTTCAAAAAACGATGGGCTATAACCCATGTTTTTTTTTTTTTTTTTTTTTTTTTTAAACCTCAAAAATGATGAAAAACGGCGTGCTATAGTATGCCCTACGGTATGGGCTATAGCCCATGTTCAAAAATGATGAAAAAAGAGGTAATTTTTTTTTTCAAAATTTCAAAAAACGATGGGCTATAACCCATGTTTTTTTTTTTTTTCATTTTTTTCATATCCTCAAAAATGATGAAAAACGGCGTGCTATAGTATGCCGTACGGTATGGGCTATAGCCCATGTTCATAAATGATGAAAAATGAGGTTATTTTTTTTTTCAAAATTTCAAAAAACGATGGGCTATAACCCATGTTTTTTTTTTTTTTTTTTTTTTTTTAAACCTCAAAAATGATGAAAAACGGCGTGCTATAGTATGCCCTACGGTATGAGCTATAGCCCATGTTCAAAAATGATGAAAAAAGAGGTTAATTTTTTTTTCAAAATTTCAAAAAACGATGGGCTATAACCCATGTTTTTTTTTTTTTTCATTTTTTTCATATCCTCAAAAATGATGAAAAACGGCGTGCTATAGTATGCCGTACGGTATGGGCTATAGCCCATGTTCATAAATGATGAAAAATGAGGTTATTTTTTTTTTCAAAATTTCAAAAAACGATGGGCTATAACCCATGTTTTTTTTTTTTTTTTTTTTTTTTTTAAACCTCAAAAATGATGAAAAACGGCGTGCTATAGTATGCCCTACGGTATGGGCTATAGCCCATGTTCAAAAATGATGAAAAAAGAGGTAATTTTTTTTTTCAAAATTTCAAAAAACGATGGGCTATAACCCATGTTTTTTTTTTTTTTCATTTTTTTCATATCCTCAAAAATGATGAAAAACGGCGTGCTATAGTATGCCGTACGGTATGGGCTATAGCCCATGTTCATAAATGATGAAAAATGAGGTTATTTTTTTTTTTCAAAATTTCAAAAAACGATGGGCTATAACCCATGTTTTTTTTTTTTTTTTTTTTTTTTTAAACCTCAAAAATGATGAAAAACGGCGTGCTATAGTATGCCCTACGGTATGGGCTATAGCCCATGTTCAAAAATGATGAAAAAAGAGGTAATTTTTTTTTTCAAAATTTCAAAAAACGATGGGCTATAACCCATGTTTTTTTTTTTTTTCATTTTTTTCATATCCTCAAAAATGATGAAAAACGGCGTGCTATAGTATGCCGTACGGTATGGGCTATAGCCCATGTTCATAAATGATGAAAAATGAGGTTATTTTTTTTTTCAAAATTTCAAAAAACGATGGGCTATAACCCATGTTTTTTTTTTTTTTTTTTTTTTTTTAAACCTCAAAAATGATGAAAAACGGCGTGCTATAGTATGCCCTACGGTATGAGCTATAGCCCATGTTCAAAAATGATGAAAAAAGAGGTTAATTTTTTTTTCAAAATTTCAAAAAACGATGGGCTATAACCCATGTTTTTTTTTTTTTTCATTTTTTTCATATCCTCAAAAATGATGAAAAACGGCGTGCTATAGTATGCCGTACGGTATGGGCTATAGCCCATGTTCATAAATGATGAAAAATGAGGTTATTTTTTTTTTCAAAATTTCAAAAAACGATGGGCTATAACCCATGTTTTTTTTTTTTTTTTTTTTTTTTTTAAACCTCAAAAATGATGAAAAACGGCGTGCTATAGTATGCCCTACGGTATGGGCTATAGCCCATGTTCAAAAATGATGAAAAAAGAGGTAATTTTTTTTTCAAAATTTCAAAAAACGATGGGCTATAACCCATGTTTTTTTTTTTTTCATTTTTTTCATATCCTCAAAAATGATGAAAAACGGCGTGCTATAGTATGCCGTACGGTATGGGCTATAGCCCATGTTCATAAATGATGAAAAATGAGGTTATTTTTTTTTTCAAAATTTCAAAAAACGATGGGCTATAACCCATGTTTTTATTTTTTATTTTATTTTTTTTAAACCTCAAAAATGATGAAAAACGGCGTGCTATAGTATGCCCTACGGTATGGGCTATAGCCCATGTTCAAAAATGATGAAAAAAGAGGTAAATTTTTTTTTCAAAATTTCAAAAAACGATGGGCTATAACCCAAGTTTTTTTTTTTTTTTTTTTTTTTCATATCCTCAAAAATGATGAAAAACGGCGTGCTATAGTATGCCGTACGGTATGGGCTATAGCCCATGTTCATAAATGATGAAAAATGAGGTTATTTTTTTTTTCAAAATTTCAAAAAACGATGGGCTATAACCCATGTTTTTTTTTTTTTTTTTTTTTTTTTAACCTCAAAAATGATGAAAAACGGCGTGCTATAGTATGCCCTACGGTATGAGCTATAGCCCATGTTCAAAAATGATGAAAAAAGAGGTTAATTTTTTTTTCAAAATTTCAAAAAACGATGGGCTATAACCCATGTTTTTTTTTTTTTTCATTTTTTTCATATCCTCAAAAATGATGAAAAACGGCGTGCTATAGTATGCCGTACGGTATGGGCTATAGCCCATGTTCATAAATGATGAAAAATGAGGTTATTTTTTTTTTCAAAATTTCAAAAAACGATGGGCTATAACCCATGTTTTTTTTTTTTTTTTTTTTTTTAAACCTCAAAAATGATGAAAAACGGCGTGCTATAGTATGCCCTACGGTATGGGCTATAGCCCATGTTCAAAAATGATGAAAAAAGAGGTAAATTTTTTTTTCAAAATTTCAAAAAACGATGGGCTATAACCCATGTTTTTTTTTTTTTTCATTTTTTTCATATCCTCAAAAATGATGAAAAACGGCGTGCTATAGTATGCCGTACGGTATGGGCTATAGCCCATGTTCATAAATGATGAAAAATGAGGTTATTTTTTTTTTCAAAATTTCAAAAAACGATGGGCTATAACCCATGTTTTTTTTTTTTTTTTTTTTTTTTTAAACCTCAAAAATGATGAAAAACGGCGTGCTATAGTATGCCCTACGGTATGAGCTATAGCCCATGTTCAAAAATGATGAAAAAAGAGGTTAATTTTTTTTTCAAAATTTCAAAAAACGATGGGCTATAACCCATGTTTTTTTTTTTTTTCATTTTTTTCATATCCTCAAAAATGATGAAAAACGGCGTGCTATAGTATGCCGTACGGTATGGGCTATAGCCCATGTTCATAAATGATGAAAAATGAGGTTATTTTTTTTTTCAAAATTTCAAAAAACGATGGGCTATAACCCATGTTTTTTTTTTTTTTTTTTTTTTTTTTAAACCTCAAAAATGATGAAAAACGGCGTGCTATAGTATGCCCTACGGTATGGGCTATAGCCCATGTTCAAAAATGATGAAAAAAGAGGTAAATTTTTTTTTCAAAATTTCAAAAAACGATGGGCTATAACCCATGTTTTTTTTTTTTTTCATTTTTTTCATATCCTCAAAAATGATGAAAAACGGCGTGCTATAGTATGCCGTACGGTATGGGCTATAGCCCATGTTCATAAATGATGAAAAATGAGGTTATTTTTTTTTTCAAAATTTCAAAAAACGATGGGCTATAACCCATGTTTTTTTTTTTTTTTTTTTTTTTAAACCTCAAAAATGATGAAAAACGGCGTGCTATAGTATGCCCTACGGTATGGGCTATAGCCCATGTTAAAAAATGATGAAAAAAGAGGTAATTTTTTTTTTCAAAATTTCAAAAAACGATGGGCTATAACCCATGTTTTTTTTTTTTTTCATTTTTTTCATATCCTCAAAAATGATGAAAAACGGCGTGCTATAGTATGCCGTACGGTATGGGCTATAGCCCATGTTCATAAATGATGAAAAATGAGGTTATTTTTTTTTTCAAAATTTCAAAAAACGATGGGCTATAACCCATGTTTTTTTTTTTTTTTTTTTTTTTTTAAACCTCAAAAATGATGAAAAACGGCGTGCTATAGTATGCCCTACGGTATGAGCTATAGCCCATGTTCAAAAATGATGAAAAAAGAGGTTAATTTTTTTTTCAAAATTTCAAAAAACGATGGGCTATAACCCATGTTTTTTTTTTTTTTCATTTTTTTCATATCCTCAAAAATGATGAAAAACGGCGTGCTATAGTATGCCGTACGGTATGGGCTATAGCCCATGTTCATAAATGATGAAAAATGAGGTTATTTTTTTTTTCAAAATTTCAAAAAACGATGGGCTATAACCCATGTTTTTTTTTTTTTTTTTTTTTTTTTTAAACCTCAAAAATGATGAAAAACGGCGTGCTATAGTATGCCCTACGGTATGGGCTATAGCCCATGTTCAAAAATGATGAAAAAAGAGGTAAATTTTTTTTTCAAAATTTCAAAAAACGATGGGCTATAACCCATGTTTTTTTTTTTTTTCATTTTTTTCATATCCTCAAAAATGATGAAAAACGGCGTGCTATAGTATGCCGTACGGTATGGGCTATAGCCCATGTTCATAAATGATGAAAAATGAGGTTATTTTTTTTTTTCAAAATTTCAAAAAACGATGGGCTATAACCCATGTTTTTTTTTTTTTTTTTTTTTTTTTTAAACCTCAAAAATGATGAAAAACGGCGTGCTATAGTATGCCCTACGGTATGGGCTATAGCCCATGTTCAAAAATGATGAAAAAAGAGGTAATTTTTTTTTTCAAAATTTCAAAAAACGATGGGCTATAACCCATGTTTTTTTTTTTTTTCATTTTTTTCATATCCTCAAAAATGATGAAAAACGGCGTGCTATAGTATGCCGTACGGTATGGGCTATAGCCCATGTTCATAAATGATGAAAAATGAGGTTATTTTTTTTTTCAAAATTTCAAAAAACGATGGGCTATAACCCATGTTTTTTTTTTTTTTTTTTTTTTTTTAAACCTCAAAAATGATGAAAAACGGCGTGCTATAGTATGCCCTACGGTATGAGCTATAGCCCATGTTCAAAAATGATGAAAAAAGAGGTTAATTTTTTTTTCAAAATTTCAAAAAACGATGGGCTATAACCCATGTTTTTTTTTTTTTTCATTTTTTTCATATCCTCAAAAATGATGAAAAACGGCGTGCTATAGTATGCCGTACGGTATGGGCTATAGCCCATGTTCATAAATGATGAAAAATGAGGTTATTTTTTTTTTCAAAATTTCAAAAAACGATGGGCTATAACCCATGTTTTTTTTTTTTTTTTTTTTTTTTTTAAACCTCAAAAATGATGAAAAACGGCGTGCTATAGTATGCCCTACGGTATGGGCTATAGCCCATGTTCAAAAATGATGAAAAAAGAGGTAATTTTTTTTTTCAAAATTTCAAAAAACGATGGGCTATAACCCATGTTTTTTTTTTTTTTCATTTTTTTCATATCCTCAAAAATGATGAAAAACGGCGTGCTATAGTATGCCGTACGGTATGGGCTATAGCCCATGTTCATAAATGATGAAAAATGAGGTTATTTTTTTTTTCAAAATTTCAAAAAACGATGGGCTATAACCCATGTTTTTATTTTTTTTATTTTTTTTTTTTAAACCTCAAAAATGATGAAAAACGGCGTGCTATAGTATGCCCTACGGTATGGGCTATAGCCCATGTTCAAAAATGATGAAAAAAGAGGTAAATTTTTTTTTCAAAATTTCAAAAAACGATGGGCTATAACCCAAGTTTTTTTTTTTTTTTTTTTTTTTCATATCCTCAAAAATGATGAAAAACGGCGTGCTATAGTATGCCGTACGGTATGGGCTATAGCCCATGTTCATAAATGATGAAAAATGAGGTTATTTTTTTTTTCAAAATTTCAAAAAACGATGGGCTATAACCCATGTTTTTTTTTTTTTTTTTTTTTTTTTAACCTCAAAAATGATGAAAAACGGCGTGCTATAGTATGCCCTACGGTATGAGCTATAGCCCATGTTCAAAAATGATGAAAAAAGAGGTTAATTTTTTTTTCAAAATTTCAAAAAACGATGGGCTATAACCCATGTTTTTTTTTTTTTTCATTTTTTTCATATCCTCAAAAATGATGAAAAACGGCGTGCTATAGTATGCCGTACGGTATGGGCTATAGCCCATGTTCATAAATGATGAAAAATGAGGTTATTTTTTTTTTTCAAAATTTCAAAAAACGATGGGCTATAACCCATGTTTTTTTTTTTTTTCATTTTTTTCATATCCTCAAAAATGATGAAAAACGGCGTGCTATAGTATGCCGTACGGTATGGGCTATAGCCCATGTTCATAAATGATGAAAAATGAGGTTATTTTTTTTTTCAAAATTTCAAAAAACGATGGGCTATAACCCATGTTTTTTTTTTTTTTTTTTTTTTTTTTAAACCTCAAAAATGATGAAAAACGGCGTGCTATAGTATGCCCTACGGTATGGGCTATAGCCCATGTTCAAAAATGATGAAAAAAGAGGTAAATTTTTTTTTCAAAATTTCAAAAAACGATGGGCTATAACCCAAGTTTTTTTTTTTTTTCATTTTTTTCATATCCTCAAAAATGATGAAAAACGGCGTGCTATAGTATGCCGTACGGTATGGGCTATAGCCCATGTTCATAAATGATGAAAAATGAGGTTATTTTTTTTTTCAAAATTTCAAAAAACGATGGGCTATAACCCATGTTTTTTTTTTTTTTTTTTTTTTTTTAACCTCAAAAATGATGAAAAACGGCGTGCTATAGTATGCCCTACGGTATGGGCTATAGCCCATGTTCAAAAATGATGAAAAAAGAGGTTAATTTTTTTTTCAAAATTTCAAAAAACGATGGGCTATAACCCATGTTTTTTTTTTTTTCATTTTTTTCATATCCTCAAAAATGATGAAAAACGGCGTGCTATAGTATGCCGTACGGTATGGGCTATAGCCCATGTTCATAAATGATGAAAAATGAGGTTATTTTTTTTTTCAAATTTTCAAAAAACGATGGGCTATAACCCATGTTTTTTTTTTTTTTTTTTTTTTTTTTAAACCTCAAAAATGATGAAAAACGGCGTGCTATAGTATGCCCTACGGTATGGGCTATAGCCCATGTTCAAAAATGATGAAAAAAGAGGTAAATTTTTTTTTCAAAATTTCAAAAAACGATGGGCTATAACCCATGTTTTTTTTTTGTTTTTTTTTTTTCATATCCTCAAAAATGATGAAAAACGGCGTGCTATAGTATGCCGTACGGTATGGGCTATAGCCCATGTTCATAAATGATGAAAAATGAGGGTTTTTCTTTTTTCAAAATTTCAAAAAACGATGGGCTATAACCCATGTTTTTTTTTTTTAAACCTCAAAAATGATGAAAAACGGCGTGCTATAGTATGCCCTACGGTATGGGCTATAGCCCATGTTCAAAGATGATGAAAAACGATTTTTTTTTTTTTTTCAAAGTTTCAAAAAACGATGGGCTATAACCCATGTTTTTTTGTTTTTTTTTCATATCCTCAAAACAGACGTCTAAAACACGTCTATTTTTAGACTTGTTTTAGACGTTTATAAACAGAACTGTCCATCTAAATTCTAAACGGATGGTTAAATATAAGTTCCCGATTGTACCTCACATGCCTTTGTGGCACCGTAGATAAACCTGGGGTTTATAAGCAGAACATTCCGGGTTCAATTCTCCTGAAGAACATTTTCACTGTCCATCTAAATTCTAAACGGCTGGTTAAATATAAGTTCCCGATTGTACCTTACATGCCGATGTGGCTCAAAAGATAAATCTGAGGTTCATAATCCAAAGGTTACTGTTTCAAAACTAATACTCAACCAATGCTGCAGTAATTTGAACTTTTCAAGGCTAGAATAAAAAATAAAAACTCATAAGCACCAGGAGACATCTGCTGATTGCCCCAAGGTGCCTTAGCTCAATGGTGTGGTGTGCTTGATCGGTAGCCTCTGCTACCACCTGCCTGCAGGTTCAAGTCCCATGCAAGGTACTAGTGAGGACCATCGGGAGACGGTGCTCTCTCCCCCTGTTTCCTGAAAAGTAGCAGTTGGGGGTTATGTTTGAAAGAACCCTGTCCACCTAAAATTTTACAGATAAGAATTAGGTCAAACGTTTAAAAATAAAATAGCAATTTGGCCCATCATCTGACAGAAAGAATAGTCTGTGTATTTGCATACTGGGCCAAAACTTGGTTGGAAAGTCCCTCTTTTATGTCTGGCTTCCAGGCCAGTTGGAAAAGGGCAAACTGAGAGGTGGTAAGAGTATGTTAAATTGGACATTTTCATGGTAAAAGGTTAGCTGGACAGGGTTCTTTCAGACATAAGCCCCAACCGTTACATCTCAGGAAACAGGGGGAGAGAGCACCCTCTCCCGATGGTCCTCCAGCACCTTGATGTCATGACATGGGACTTGAACCTGCCAACTGCCTGTAGCAGAGGCAACGGGTCAAGCGCTCCACACCATTACGCCAAGGCACCTTTGGGCATTCAGCAGATGTCTCCTGGTGCTTTTGAGGTTTTATTTTTCATTCAAGCCTTGAAAAGTTCAAATTACTGCAGCATTGAGCTGTAGGAGGAACAGGACTTGAACATGGAATGTCTGTACTGAAAGCCTGATGATTAGACCATTGCACCATCAGTCAGACACTCTCAGGCAAAGTCTCCTGGTCATTTTGAAGTGATCTTTTGTTCGTTAGCCTTCAGTTAGTAAAGTTTAAATAACACAGAATCATATTAATCAGATGTTTCTTAGCGCTGTTGAGGTCTTCTTTTATATGATAGTGTAACAGCCGGGAATCGAACCCTGGTCTCCCACGTGGAAATCCAACATCTTAACCACTACGACAATTAGAGTTTTGAGGTAATCAGGGCCACTGTAATCAGGGCTGTGAGCCACTGCTAGAATAGCAGTAAATGAAGCTCAATAACTAGCATTAAACTTTAGGAAGAGTGGGATTTGAAAATTAACTCTCTGTGCGGAATAACCCCTACTACACCATCACTCAGTAACATCTGCCTCTTTGTACTGTTGAAGCGATCTTTTGTATGTTAGCCTTCAGATAGTAAAGTTGAAAGAATCAAGAGTTGAACATAGAATCACGTTCATCAGAGTGTAACACCCAGGAATCGAACACAGGTCACCTGCACTGAAGGCCAACATCTTAACCACTAAGCCAAAGCAACTGCCTATGGCTCAGGGGAGATATGAGACTTTTGAGGTCATCAGGCTGAGGCTGTGAGCCACTGCTATACAATAAAAAAATAAAAAAAACGATGGGCTATAACCCATCTTTTTTCATTTTTTCATTTTTTTTCAAAGACTCAAAAATGATGAAAAACGGCGTGCTATAGTATGCCGTACGGTATGGGCTATAGCCCATGATCAAAAATGATGAAAAACGAGGTTAAAAAAAGAAAATCAAAATTTCAAAAAATGATGGGCTATAACCCATGTTTTTTTTAGTTTTTTTCATTTTTTTCATATCCTCAAAAATGATGAAAACGGCGTGCTATAGTATGCCGTACGGTATGGGCTATAGCCCATGTTCAAAAATGATGAAAAACGAGGTTAAAAAAAATATATCTAACTTTCAAAAAACGATGGGCTATAACCCATGTTTTTTTTTTTTTTCTTTTTTTTCAAATCCTCAAAAATGATGAAAAACGGCGTGCTATAGTATGCCGTACGGTATGGGCTATAGCCCATGTTCATAAATGATGAACAATGAGGTTATTTCTTTTTTCAAAATTTCAAAAAACGATGGGCTATAACCCATGTTTTTTTTGTTTTTTTTTGTTTTTAAACCTCAAAAATTATGAAAAACGGCGTGCTATAGTATGCCCTACGGTATGGGCTATAGCCCATGTTCAAAAATGATGAAAAAAGAGGTTAATCTTTTTTTCAAAATTTCAAAAAACGATGGGCTATAACCCATGTTTTTTTTTGTTTTTTTCATTTTTTTCATATCCTCAAAAATGATGAAAAACGGCGTGCTATAGTATGCCGTACGGTATGGGCTATAGCCCATGGTCAAAAATGATGAAAAACAAGGATATATATTTTTTTAATTCAAAAAACGATTGGCTATAACCCATGTTTTGTTTGTTTTTTTATCTTTTTCAAATCCTCAAAAATTATGAAAAACGGCGTGCTATAGCATGCCGTACGGTATGGGCTATAGCCCATAGTCAAAAATGGTGAAAAACGAGGATTAAAAAAAAATCAAAAATTCAAAAAACGATGGGCTATAAGTTATAACCCATGTTTTGTTTGTTTTTCATTTTTTTCAAATCCTCAAAAATGATGAAAAACGGCGTGCTATAGTATGCCGTACGGTATGGGCTATAGCCCATGGTCCAAAATGATGACGTTCTCTACCGCAACATACTTAAAAGTATAGCGGTGTATGAGAATGGGTGTTGCGGAGGATGAGAAATTAGTTTCTCATCCTCCGCAACACCCATGATGATGTTTTGCTAACAACATAGAAGCCTACATTCTTACACCTAGCAACCCCATTCTAGCCTACTTAGGTTCATCTTACGGTGGACATGTTTGCCTGAAAAGGAATATTTGAAATGTTTCATGGTTTTAGAAATATAGTGCTTTCAAATTTACAATGTGGCTCAATGGCAGAAATCAGCACGTCAAAAATCACTTTCACCTAGAAACTCCATTCACACTTTTTATTATTCAGCTTACTGTGGAGACACATGCTGGAACCTTTTTACTTTGAAATGTTTTATAGTCTCTGAGTTATTTAACTTAAACGCCCAATGCATTCTCTAGTCTATGGCAATAGCACAAACTTTGGCATGCTACTAGTCCTACATACTTAAACCTACACGTCACGCCAACATATATGGCCGTTTATGATATAAGATCACAACACTGTCCTCATCAAACCCTGGATAGCCATACATGGAAAAGACTGGA
Organism: Protomyctophum parallelum; assembly: GCF_964188405.1. Lineage (NCBI taxonomy): Eukaryota > Metazoa > Chordata > Actinopteri > Myctophiformes > Myctophidae > Protomyctophum > Protomyctophum parallelum. Next base: position 31,571,967 of record NC_139717.1, read on the forward strand.
TCATCACCTAGATCTCCATATATGGAGCTGACCTGTTCTGACATTTCATATGTTGATCCTTTCTCTTCGATGTTTCCCTTTTGACTGATACCTGTCCATTCAAACTCTAGACGGGCCCGCCCCAAAGTTATTAGTAGAGTTCTCAGGCCCAAAAATGAAGGCCCGGCCCTAATCAAACCCTGTACACTCAAGACACTGCCCCCGCTGCCACCCTTAGATCTCCATATATGGAGCTGACCTGTTCTGACATTCCATATGTTGATCTGACCTCATCAAACCCTGTACACTCAAGACACGCTCCATGGCCAGTAAGAATTAATTCCATATGTTGATCTGACCCCCCCATGCCAAAGCACCAGCGCTCGCCCAGCAGTCTGCTGTCACCCAGGCAGATGTGTGCACGTGATGTAACTTCTCGCCCTCAGGGCATCTTACTGGTATAGTCTGATTGGCAAGATGGTCTACTGTTATTTATCTTTCTTTTCCCACAACAATATAGTCTACAGAGAAATATGGCATATTTTGGACATCATTGATCATGACTAATACATTTTTAAGAAATGTAATGTAAAAATAAAAAAATGTAATTGTTTGACAGCCCTAATACTATATATATACTATATATATATACTATATATAGGATATATATATATATATATGTGTGTATACACATACATACACACACACACACACACACACACACATATAAAGTATATTATATATATATATATATATATACACACACACACACACACACACAATTGGTATTATTAAAGTGGAGACGTTTAGCAATGTTGCTCATTCCACGAATTCTAATCAACGATTAAAATGATGTAAAACACAATAGCAATTGGTATTATTAAAGTGGAGAAATAATGGACCAAAGTTAAGTTTCCGGTCCCTCACGGGATGATATAGGTCATACTTAACAATAGAATGGTAGCAAGCCCCAAAATCCTATTCTGCTACTTACCCCTATGCTACTTACCCCTACTCCATGCCAAACACACTTCCATGTGTATTTATGTAATTTTAGTGAATTAATATTTGCATTTACACAATTTTGCCAGAGACATATACCAAAAAAGGGGGTTTGGGGCCCCTGAAATCAAATAGCCCGAGTTGGGTGTGTTCCCTTCATTTTGAGATGGCTCGAGGTATATGCTAACAGGAAATAATAGTGGAAAAAAGGTAGCAAAAAATAGTACGAGGGCTGGGCTTAGCTCCCGGAGTAAAGACCAAACAAACTGTAGGGATCAGCAGTGATAGGAACTATACACAAGGCAGGGGATGTCAACTGTAGTAAATGGTAAATGGTGCATTTATATAGCGCCTGCTTTACATAGATTGTGCAGTACATTCACCCAGCCATACAAGGTACCAACCAGCACATCGGGAGCAATTTGGGGTTCAGTGTCTTGCCCAAGGACACTTCGACATGTAGACAGGAGAAGCTGGGATTCGAACCGCTGACCCATGGATCATTGGACGATCTGCTCTACCTCCTAAGCCACAGCCGCCCACGGGGTTCAGTGTCTTGCCCAAGGACACTTCGACATGTAGACAGGAGCCGGGATTCGAACCGCTGACCCATGGATCATTGGACGACCTGCTCTACCTCCTGAGCCACAGCCGCCCCTGGTAGTCCCTGGTTGGTCATAGACATAAAAGGTAGACGCCTCATTCGCCACTGCAATTCATTGGAGTGTCCTGTATCGAACTGAGGACGCCCCTAGAGTTATATGGACATGAGTGTCATGGCGGCATCCAGTCACGTGACTCACGTCCCTTCCTTTCATTACGTTCCTTGGCGACAATGCAGAACCTTGCCCTCACTTGAGAGCATTCACCCCAGAGCCAGAAGAGGCTTTCTATATGTGGTTGGTGGCATATTCGTGTCCTGTTCAGTTATTTTTCCCCATCAGGCTCGGCAGAAATCAAATGAGCCAATCAAAGCTATAGGAAAAGGAACCAGAGCAGTGAACGGGTATGCCACCTTCTAGAAACTGGGACTACAGTTAGGCAATCTATAGGGAGAAAACATTTTTACTGCATGACAAATTATAAATGAGGCTCAACAGTCCACAAACAGAACACATCTGGTTTATTGCATCGGTTACTTTATTCATTTCAGCCCCCTCATTAAAAGAAATGCTGTTTACTAAAGCTACTACATACATACAATAGCATTTAACCAGTTTGTCTCAAAGTGTTCAATAAATCCTTTGAACCAGGGTTTATGTTGAGGTTTTCTTTTCTACTGTGGAAAGATGTGCAGGCAGGCACAGCTAACGAAACCAAACTAAGCAACATTTACACAATGATCTTCTAGATTTTATACAACAAAGTATTGTTTTTTCTTGTACGTAAAAGCCACAAAACTTGAGCTAAATATTGTCGCTGTCGGGCAGAAACTTTCTTAAACCTGTGTTCCAATGGATCTAATGTAGTTATTATTTAGTCACAAGCTCTTGGTTATTTATAACACCCACAGACAGACTTAACTGCTTTAAAACTGTAATCAGTAAGTATAGTGTGAGAACTTGTTTCACAACAGCAAGTCTTCAAGCTTAAAGCGCATGACTTCACAATGTGGTGTAAGCTTGTAGACAGGCTATTTTCACAACCTTTGTGTGACACTGTCATACAGTATAACAAAATAGTGTATTCACTTACAAAAGAAACAAGATAAAGAAATATGGAGATCAAAAGTTTCAGCTCGGCAGCGACGTTATTCTTGTAACTATTCCAGTACTAGATCACTACAGTGTCAGGAGGGACAAAAATGTTTTTTTGCATAGTTTCTCATAAGGCACGTTGGCACTTGATAACCATCTAATTAAATCAACCCTGGAAGAAGCATCTTCAGTGATTCCTCGTTTCATCCAACAGATTTAGACCAGCTTTGTTGAAAAGGCAGAACAGGTCTTAACTCATATCTCATTTCATGTCATTGGATCATCATTATGATTTATTGATTACCAGCAGCACGCTTCCAATTCAGTTTGTTTGGTAAGAACTTGAAGTTACAGTAACATCATGGCATTCATCTTTGTGCAGAACCAGACATTCATTCATTATGCTGTAACCCTCCACATGTATCAAATGTCTACACACAAGTTGTGCAACAGGTCAGGGGTTAAGCAAGTGAGAAGGCAATGTATTGTAGAGTCCAAAGAACTATTTTGCATAAAAGAGCTATAGTGGCAGGTGACCGTTTTCAGTAAGAAAGAAGGAGGACTTCGATGCCTGTACACATACAATGTACAACCTTCGTTTATCAGTCTTGAGATTATATATTCTTGAAATAATGTTCTTGAATTCTTGAAGAATGAGTTTACTTGCTGTCGTTCAACACCACGTAGCAGCAGAGCAAAGTCCCGCCAGTGTTCAGGTTCGGTGTTCAGCGTTGAATGTAGATAGGGTGTTTGGGGGTTGTAGGCAGCACTGCCCACTCTAGCCCAACTGGTCCTCATACTGTTTGCGGAAGCAGTCTCCGGCGGGGAAGAAGTCCCAGCATCTCTCCTGGTACATCTTCCACACATATGACTCCTACAGGGAGAAAAGATGATTTATTTATTTTGCTACAGGAACTTGTATGCACATCCAGAAATTAACCTGAACTGAAGTGCATGGTAAAAAAATAAAAATAAAGCAGAGGTAAACAAATACCCACTCAGTGATTCTCGCTCCAGGTAAAATGTTTTTGAGCAATGTTTCAACCCACGTCAGGTTGAAATGTTGCACAAGCAAAGATCACCATCGTGGGCTGAACCTTTACATACTGTTGCTGTCGGGCAGTAACCTTTATGTCCATATTTCATAAACAAATGACATATTATTTATATCGTAGAACAGTGCCATACAAAGGTAGTAAAAAGAGACTAAATAACTACATTGGAACGGTGATCCTCCCACCCCCCCATTTCCTGAAATGTAACAGTTTTGGACATACAAGGTTTCCACCCAACAGACCATATCATTTTGTTGTTCTCTTGGAATACAAAAGCCCAGAGTGGTTTGTAGTGTTTATTTTAAGCCTTATTATGAAAGTGTGTGCCGTACCTGACCCGTGTGTTCAGTCTCATCCTTGTTGATCAGGTACATCAAGAAGAACCTGAAGGAATGGAAAGTTGTTTTGAGACGCATGAATAATTAATTATGTTTCAAAATCACCTTATCTGGTTTAATTTTGAATCATTTGACATTAGGTGCTCATGCTGCTCACAGGTAGTTTGCGAGGTTGTGCTCTTGTAAGGTGTGGGTCTCGAAACCGTGGGGCACCCGATCAAAGTAGTCATTCCCGATGCCACAGATGAAGCACTTAGTCTGCGAAAGAAAACATACATTTCTTTTTAACATTTTGAACATTTTTTCCAGATGTTGCGTTCTTCCTCCTGTAAAGTAGTTTTTATTTTATTTCTTAAATTTAGGTTATGCTTAGATAATTGCTTTACTGTCCCTGCTTCTTGCTTTCCTATCGCATTCCTTTGTGGTATGGCTGGACAGTACTTTATATCAATATTACATAAATATCAGGATATAAGACTAGATAGATATCCTATTTGCGATGTCTTGTCCTGGTTCTAATCACTTAAGCCTCATGGCCTTTACACATCAAGGGCAATTTGTGCATGGAGTGATGACTACATAGGCTACTGACAGTACATAGGCAGCTACAGTTTCTTGTGCATACTGGCAACCGTAGGGTCATATGAACTGTATGAACTGGTTCAGGAGATGGTCTTTTATGAATTTAAACAAAGTGATTCTTCGTTCAGTCATCACTATTCTGCGTTGTTTATTTGCATTGTTCATGGTGTATAAAGGGTTTCACAATGTGGCAACACAAAAATACATGCTTATGTCTTATCTGTGCTGACAAAAGGCACGATCCTCTGTTTCAGACTTGAGGCTTACCTCCATGTCCTCCTTCACCTGTTCCTGCTGGTCTCTCAGCTCACCAAAGGCATCGATGATCAAACCTGTGGAGAGTGCAGCAGCCTGTCAGAGCAGCTTTGAACGAGACCCTTTGGTAGCGCAATGGCTAGCCTGAAGCCAATTGCATCTTAACAGGCATGGTTAGTCTCTATCTGACTTACCACAGTAACTGGAGTATGCAGTATACTGTAGGGCTCAGATATGGTGTATAACCGTATATACTGCATTGACCAGTTCCCCCAGGGGTCGATGCTCGGGTCCCCTCCTGTCTTCCCTCTACACCAAATGTATTTGCTGAACATAAATAGAATGTTCGCTCGCCTGTTACGACGCACCAAGAATAGTGACGCTAGGGTTTGTGTGGTTCAAACCCCTGTCTCTGGAATCCTTTGAACCTAGACTCCCCTATGTTGGGTTGGCTCCCTGTCAGACGTTTGCTCCTACCATCAACCTCCACATTGTCTGGTCTGGGGCCTACCAGGAGTTCAAATGGAACACCAAATAAAATCCTAGTAAAGTGTACCCATTCTCAGTGTTACAGACCCATAAGGATCCCCTGGTGGTCCTGGGACCACGTGTAGAGAAACAGTGTAAGCCAGTGGTTCCCAAACCTTTCAGGTTGAGACCCAAAATAGAGATTAGACGTTTGCCCTGGACCCAAATAAGTGAAAATCGAAGATCAAGCACAGAAGCACACAATGCGTCTCCACGTTGCGAGCTTGTAGATCGGCTATTTTCACTACGTCATTATAATTATTCATGGATTTCTTAGATTTGTTTGATTTAAAATGTATACAATTATTTTACATTTTTCAATATGAAAAACTAATCTTTTAACACTCCTGTTCACAAGTTACATGAATTATGTTTTAATTGTTTAATTTGACGTTTTTAATATGTTTTAAGACTTACAGGGTTTCCATCCGCTTCGGATGACGTCACCGAAAAAAGATCAGGCTTGCAAAGGGAAATTGAGGCAATGGGTGGCTCTGTCCTACGCTCTTTGTTATTGATCGGCAGTTTGGATTATTTCTCAACATGACGACCAATGATCACACCATTTTAAGGCGGATTTTCATGAAGCGGAACGATGATGTCGGCGGGGTGGTTCTGCAAAGGTTAGTGAAAAACTAGGCAATCAGATGGGGATCACGGTTATTTCATCCCGCAGTCAACTGTTAAAATAGGATTTTTACTCACGTCGTGACCCCAAAAAATTGGTCCGTGACTACAACCCAACCACTGTTTGTGAAACAGTGCTGTAGTGTATAAAGTAAACCATACACGGATCCAGTAAGACTGGTGTTTTACATGACATGGGGGGGGGTTGGGGGTCACACACCCTGAATGATGGCCAGGAGGATGACGATGACAAAGAAGAAGAAGGTGATGTCGAAGAGGATGCGGTAGAGCTCATAGGGGTCTCCCGCCGGGTCCTCCAGTTCATCACCGATGCCGCCTCCGGCTCTCACACCAACGTACATGTGGAACAGGTAGCACTGGGGAGGAGAGCAGAGGACATGTGGAACAGGTAGCACTGGGGAGGAGAGCAGAGGACATGTGGAACAGGTAGCACTGGGCAGGAGAGCAGAGGACACGTTCACAATGTTTGATCCACAGTACGTGAGTCAGGAGCTGCAGGTGCGCATGTTCTGAAAGCAATGCAATCGATTGGGAAATGGGTTGTTTGTGCTGAGGTTAATGAAGATCAGGGTCATATGGTTAGTCACCTCCTGGTTCGATCCCCGGCTCCCCTGGGTTAGTGTCCCTGAACAAGACACTGAACCTCCAACTGCTCCCAATGAGCAGGTTTTCTCCACTGTCAGTGGGTAAATGTAATCTGCTTTGTATAAAAGGCGCTAGTCTAAATCATTCACCTTTATTTTTACCATTTACAGATCTTGGTGGTAGCAGCAAATATTAAAAACGAGAACTTCAAAATGGAACCATGACAGCAAGTGAAAGCAAGGTATAGTCACTGTTGCACTAGTTTAATGTCTGCACTAAGCACAGAGCTTAGAACGTCATCAAGGATGACATCTGGCCAAACAGACATGGTGCTACCCAGAGCCATAGAGTAAGATAGAGTTACGACAACTCTGTTCACTTCATGGGGCCAGTCCAATGGTGGCTCTTCTCCATAGACCTATATTGGCGAATAGGGACACCGGAAGTTTACAGAATGCATTGGAGTCTATGGGCTCATGAACTACGTGACCGGGCTGTTTTCTGCCCCCTCAATGTCGCAACTCTGTCTATACTCTATGGCTCTGGTGCTACCTGCTTCATGGATGATGAGGGTGAAGGTGAGGACTCACCGTCATCATGTCGTCACATTTCATGTCGGGCTCGTCCTCGTCCTCGCTCGTGTTGTAGAACTTGCGGAAGAAGTTGAAGGCCACCACGGTGTAGAGGTAGACCACCACAGCCAGAAGGCCCACCGTCAGCACCAGCTGTGAGCAGCAGAGACAACACGCCGTCAGTGATGTCCGGGCTTAGTGCCTCATTGAAAGTTAAACCCATTGAGACATGAGACCAGCAGCTTTTACATGTTGTACATAGCTATTTTTCAACAGCTAAAGTTTAAAATAAGGGTTAAAGTGGTTGAAAGCTAAGGTGACAGAGATGCGTTCCAGCTCTTATGAACTGTTATTTAATTTCACTGTCTAGGGCACTCTCTCAGCAATGGCCTTGGGAAGTATATGTGGGAGACTGAGAGGGCTGCATTCACACCCAAGACTCCAAGGTGTGAATCCATGTTAAAACATGTCACCTAGTGTCTGTCACTGCTCACTGAGCAATTGTCCGGCTCCACAGTGCACATTTAACCACATGAATCCTAGCATCCCTATTATGTTGCGAGCATTGGGAAAAACATGTATCTACAAGCTTCTGACGCATTGTGAGCTTGTAGATTGTAGCTATTTTCCGCAGAGATTTGGTGTAGAGGGAAACTCTACCTTCCTGTAACAAACAAACCAAAATGTGTGGCTTACTGCTTGTTGTTGATATGCCAAAGTAGTATGCCAAACAGAGCATGCCTCTGTCAGATAATTATTTATATATCTATTTATTAGGCTAAAGCAGGTGTGTTCTGACATTAAAATAGACAGGCTCTATTTCTTTATTCCAACTCGATGAGCTATGTGTATGGCTTTCACCGCAGCCTTCCCCGGTGCATTTCACACAAGGAGGAAGGGAGGTAATAATAAAAGGGGAAGTTGTTTCCGCAGAGATACAAGTCATTCCCTATTTTCCCTGGAATACAGCCTGCCCAGACTGTACTGCTTTGTCACCCTCTGGTGGTGGCCAGGGGTTCAATGCTCACCTGCTTGCCGTTGTGAGTGACAGAGGACAGGATTGTGCGGAGTGGCTTCAACACCATGGCGATGTCCAGCAGGTGGGCGGCGAAGAAGAAGTTGTTGAAGTGTCCGAAGCTAGACATGCTGGTGTACCAGATCAGATACAGGAAGTACTGCAAGAGAAACAGAAGTTATTGTGTGTGCCTGTTCCGTATGTCAATTCAGTTTGATCTAACCATCCGTGAGTTCATTCTTCTTCATATCTTAGATCTAAGATTTTTCTTAGATATCTTAGATTTTTAATAATTGTTTTCAATGAATGTTGTGGTACATTAACTATTTCCTTTATTTATGAGATGGAAACAGAGCTGGGGGCACAGAGTAGGAAATGAAATGCAACACACATACAGCTGTCCAGTTGGAACCATGGGGCCAGTGAGGCGCTCCAACGTTGAGGCGCTCAGCCCTAGTGATAAGAGGAAGGACTGCAGGCGGACCCGTGGATTCATGACGAGGAAACACCGTGCAGCTGGGCTTTAACATTGAGCGCTCGGTTGCACTTCTACATTTGGGCACCAAATTGCGGAAATGCGCCCAAAAAGGCTGAAATACACGGTCCTTCCGGGTGCTTCAAAACGCCACTGAGCAACTTCCACTGACATGAATAGCGGAGGGGGCGGAGCTTCGCGCCAGATCAGTCTCTATCCTTTTAATACTCTATGGTTGGAACCCAGGAAGTGTTGGTTGATATACTATCTGCCATAATCACTGTGTATATGAGCTATTTACTGGAAACTGATATCGGTCATGTTTAATAAACACTATACATAAAGGTGCCACTTTGTATTTACCATACACAGGACAATTATATCAAAGAACAGTGGTGTTACATCTAGGCTACTAGTAATCCTTAAAATAATGATATATATATATATATATATATATATCATTATTATATTCTTTTGTGTAGCACATAATTACAAAGTTATTCACACGGAATTGAAATCTGGATTTACTTACATTGTCTGTCAAAACCACACCCATCTTCCACCAGTGGTACTTAGTATCGATGGAGCTCAGCCTGTTCAGAAAATAAACACAATGTACTGCTATCACTATCATGTCACTTATGCATTAACATAAAACCTTTATACTTTAAATAGGTTACTACCAATCATGTGTCCATGTATTAAAAAAAAGATTTTCATGGTCTGGGACTGGGACTGACCACCGTTTTAGTTTTTAGCTATTAATTTATATCAGGTATGGTGTCTGATTGTATTGGTGTATTATTTTGTATGTTACCTATTTTTATGTTGTATTTATGTGGGACTCTACGGATGTTCGGTTGTTTTTGTTTCTGTGATTTTTGTCCAGTAATGTCTACCATTTTGTAATGTATGTCTATGTCTTGTCTGTTTCTTAAATAAGAAAATAAAGTTGTATCGTATCGTAACGTATCGTATGAAAATCTCTTGTGAAATCCTGTGTGTTTTAGTCATATATATATTTTTAGGACTGCGTCTAGCTGCGCCTGTGAGTTGAGGAGCTCATTTCTAACCAGGACAGCAGTGAGGCCTCCTTCTCCACAGTCTCCACGGTGGGGTCAAAGTCCAGTGCGCTCTTGTCCAGGCCCAGTAGCTCAGCGATGCGTTCAGCGCCATACATGTCACCATACTTGTTGATCACCTGCACCAAGCAAAGGACAGCAGAGACTCAGATCTGAACCAGCCGGTTATGCAATACTGGGTTATAAAGTCATAACGTAATTTATTAAAAGAAAATCCTCTCTCTCTCTCTCCATATATCAGTGGTTCTCAAAGTGGGGGTCCAGGAGGACCAAATGGACCCAATATGTATCTAACTCTGAAGAGTGTACAAACTTTACTGAACCATTCCAATTGTACACTCTTAGTTATGAAGGTCCTTGAAATTAAAATATTTGAGAACCACTTATATACTGACCATGATGATACTGACCATGTCAGGTCAGTGTCATGACACTGACCATGATACTGACATGATACGATACTGACATGATCTGAGAAGAACTGACCAGCTCAAAGAGTCTGGCAAAACAGACAAACCAGAACACCCATGGCCAGATCCCAAGTCAATGTATGAGATTTTGGGAATGAGAAAGGGTTCCTATATTTTCCAATGTTTACTATATTTACATATTGTTTTTACTGTGCTTTCTGTTTTTCTGATTTGATTGTATTTCTATGTTTTTATTGGTGTTTCTATAGGCTCTGTAAAGCGTAGACTTCTACGTGCATGCAGTACACATGGTTTCACAGAGTTACAAGGTACAATAAAGTTTTGAAGACTGAAGTATATTTCAAAGTAATTACTTGTGTACTTTAATTTGAGTACAAAAATAGTTGAAATCTTCCATTATTATTAAGCATGTAAAGCTGTTTACACTCACCTTACGCTTGACAAACTTGTCCCAATAGTTGCTGGGGAAAGACCTACAATAGAAGAGGGGAGATAAGGTGATCTTGATTGATTGATTGATTGATACGTGAACAGTATAGAAAAATAGAGGGGGACTTCAGAGTTCCGTTCACCTCCACCATTTGTTCTCTCCCCTCCAGGTAGAATTGCATTCAGCTCAATGATGTGCTATCAAAACCAAAAATATGTCTTCCAAAAAGAGATACTATAATAACACTGCATGATACTACTAGTATTCTTAAATCTTTAGAATTCAAGAACCTAATGTGTTGGGTGAAGCAGTGGAATGGTGACTCACGGTGTGTTGATGACCAGTCTGTCCCACTGGCCCTTGATGTCGTCTTCAGAGGGCTGCTCCGTGATGTAGAGACCGTCAAATTCCAGCTTCCTGGCAATGTCCTTCTCCCTCTTGAACACCACCAGAGGAACCTAACACAGCGAGGAGATGTAAGACCTCGTGGATTCCACTATATCGTTCACCAATGTCGTCGTTAGAGGTTTGTGGACTCTACTATCCACTTGAGTTAGTGGACAATTTTTAAAACTGTATTTTCATAGTTGAATAAGGGGGCATTAAACCTCATCTACACTGCCAGCCATGCGAGCAAGCGAGCGATGAAATCTCATTAGAATACATGTTTTTCAATGAGACTGTCCTGGAGTACCGCGAGCGTGCAGCGACGTCGTCCACCCCTATGTTCACTTGCAGAGTCTCTATTTGAGCGAGGTTTCGCAACCCCAAACACTTTTATTGGTTGAGATCTACACACTACTATTTATTGGTTATTTGATTGGTTCAGGCTATGTCACAACGCAATGACCGACGGTCCAAATCAGGACAGTTTTTCGCACGATATCGCCATCGGAACGCTCGCTCCTTGCCTGTGTAGATGAGGTGTAACATCTTTTTATTGCCCAGGAAGGACTGGAATCACTGGATGTACTTGGATGACAAATACAAACTAGAAAGGTGTGCTCAGTAGAGAGGTTCAAGAGGCATGGCCAAATAATAATAGTGATGTATCTAGTTACATTTCTACTTACACAGCCATGAAAGACTTGTCCCATGTCTGAATACCAGTTGTACATTGTCTCTGTCACCACCCTCTCTCCCATACACATTAATTGTCTATCTCTGCTTTGCCAATATGCTCCGTAACCACTCGGGTTGTAAGGACAATAGCTCTGTGATTATTCATTCAAAACACTTACAGTACATAGATTGGAAAAGTATTCACAAAAAACACTTAGCCTAGTGTAGTATGCCAGATTAGCGGCGTGTGCAGTGCACATGCGCACACGCATAGATGTCTGTGCAACGTAGATAGTCATCAGTCATAAAAACAAGTTCACAATGAACGCAACTGGCGTGTAAACCTTCGTGCACCAACACCTCGACTCGCCGTTCCTGAGATGTGCCGTATTATTTAAGTTTGACTGTGACCCAGAAGGTCAACCTTTTTATCCAAAGTTGATCTCTTCAGGGCAGCCTACCGATCATAAAATTAGAAAAATAGCGAGCACATCCACTCTGCTTTGATTTTCATGTGATGGACAAACAGAAGATCAACATAATCAGACTAGACTCTGATAATGGCGGGACTTCCATGTGGATCTCAGGCAGTATGTGTGTTCCTACCTTCAGTAAGTAGTAGCCCACCAAACAGAGTAAGGAGATCCAGGTGTGGAATATAGCCAGCATGCGCAGAGTAGGTTTCATGTAACCAGAGCTCTCCTGCAGGACAAACTCATCCATGTCAAACAGTGTGTTCTCTTGATCCGTTTCGTCCATGATGGTCCAAGGGTCATCCTCCGTGTGCACCTCCTCATACAACTCCTCCTCCTCCTCAACCTCAGTGACCTGCGGAACAGAAAACAACCACACACTTAACCTTTATTGAACCACTTCAACTCCATCTATTTCGTTGACCAGGTCACCCACGGTCTATACTTTTTTTCCCCAGAAAATTAGACGAACGGGACATTGAAAATGAGCTATTTTCTGCGAATGTTTGCTAAATTTCACAGAATTTTCAACTATTACTGTATGATGACATGCCCAGAATAGGGATGCTGAGGTTAATGTGCTTAACCATCTTAAGCCTTTTATACTTCATCGTATATTCGGGAAAATATCCGATCTACAAACTCACGCATCGCAACACATTTTTGGTCATGGATTCCCTTATATGGAGTTCTTTGTCAAGCATGCATGCCCCACACAGATATTATGTCTCATTTATGCCCATATACAGTATGGAGTTCTTTGTCAGGCATGCCCAAATATGGAGTATATGCAGACATCAGAATGATGTCAGTGGGGGGTCTGATCAACATGGAATTAATTCTGTACTGGCCATATATAAGGAGCGTGTCTTGAGTGTACAAGGTTTAATGAGGTCAGATCAACATATGGAATGTTAGAACAGGTCAGCTCCATATATGGAGATCTAAGGGTGGCAGCGGGGACATTCTCTTGAGTGTACAGGGTTTGATGAGGGCCCTGGTAGGGCCGGGCCTACATTTTCGGGTCTTTTGAGAACTCTAGTGTTCGCCGGCTGCCGGGCACGGGCGCACTAATAACTTTGGGGCAGGACTAGAGTTTGAATGGACAGGTATAAGTAAAAAGGGAGACATCGATGAGGACGGATGGATGGGGAAGGATCAACATATGGAATGACATATATATGGAGATCTAAGGGTTTGAGGTCAGATGTAGAGTTGCTGGCCAATATTGATGACATCAGGGATCTCCATATATGGGCTTAACTGCGACAGCAGGTCACATTTACTATGACATCAGGGATCTCCATCCCTGATGATTTCACGTGATGTCAATTAAAGAAGATGACTAACTACCAACTGTTCACAACTGTTCGCTACAGACTGAAATGGATGTATTTTTGCTGTCCGATATTAGCGTTGATATAATTATTTGTAGGTATTTCTTCTGAGCATGTTTTACAGTAGGTAATATTTGATCAAAGCTTCAAAAGTCAGTAATTACAGTTTGGATTGTTAACATGATGAATCTGTGTATTTGCCCACAGCCAAACAGAAGAGTAGGGTGTGTGGTCTTTTACATTATTCTTTAATGATTGTCATGTGCTGGCAGTGCTGCACTCTATTGGCCTTTTAAATATTTGCATGGTTCAGTTGTTGGACAGTTTATTTCACCCCTTTGATCACATAGGAGAAACAAAGGAGTATTACAATGATGTATATGAAACCCATATTAATGATACTCCATAATATGGATTATTTGGTGTTATTTAGTCATAATTTAATATGACAGATACATGGTGGGCTGTGGAATTAAACACCGAAAAAGCTATGGTGAGGTTTGGGAATTACTGGTCTAGGGAACACCCATTTTGTTTACCTTGTAGAAGAGGAGAATGAAGTTGATTGCGAAACAGATAAACAGAGCCAGGAAACGAAGGTTGTAGAAATTACGAGCCAAGGAGTTCTGCAAACACAGTGATAGTCAGATGATCAATTAATGTTTCATTTCACAACATCAGATTTATATGTATCTATGAACAAATGAAAATGGAAAGAGGGACAGACATTTTTTTAGTTTCTTTAGCTGCAGTGTTATTTACCACTAGCATTTTGACAACCGCTTGGAAGAATGCAACGATGTAGGACAAGATCGTTGGCGATGGCTCACTGGCTTCCTCGGCTTCAGCCTTGGGTTTCTCCTCTGCTGCTGGTTGCTTGGGCTCCTCCTCCTTTGGCTTATCCTCCTTCTCCTGGTGCTCCGTGCTGTAGGAGTAAAGGGAGATTTTTCATCCTGGTCCTCTTTCATTTTGTGTGATGCTCAATTAGTTTCCCTCCTCAATAATTTTAACTTACTCTGCTTTCTCTGGTTCGGACTCGGCGGCAGCAGCAGCAGCAGCAGCAGCAGCTTTCTGTGTGTGTGTGTGTGGGGGGGGATGGGGGAGCATAAGAAAAAAATGTGTGTTGTGACTGTGAGGGATTGAAGATGACGGAATGTCATAGATCATGCAAATCTTAAAGTACGAACCTTCTTTTGCTCAGCAGGGGTTTCACTTAACTCGGAGACATCGCCCAGTCCGGCCTCTGATGCATGTTTCCCTTCCTTCTTGACCGGATTCAACAGGTCCATCAGCAGGTCTGCATCCGCCTTGTCACTCGGTGCTGCCGTGGCCATGTCCATGCCCCCACAAGACTCGCCAACATCTCTTTTCTCGCTCTCCATCACGTCACCGTGGATGCCGAACTGCGTGGGGTCAGGCATGTTGCCCAGGATGTCCGTCACCTTGATGTTCTTGGCGCCCTCGACCAGGCCCCCGCCGAACATGGACGACC
Source organism: Protomyctophum parallelum (assembly GCF_964188405.1). Lineage (NCBI taxonomy): Eukaryota > Metazoa > Chordata > Actinopteri > Myctophiformes > Myctophidae > Protomyctophum > Protomyctophum parallelum. Next base: position 31,587,005 of record NC_139717.1, read on the forward strand.
AGATGAGGTGGAAGAAGCCGAAGATCAAGCCATAGATTCCCTTGAAGAAGCCTGTGAAGAGCATCCAGAAGAAGGAGAAGAAGCCCACAATCATCTCCTTGAAGCTCAGCTTCTTCATCTTCTTGTAACGCTTGCGCATGCTGCTAATGGACAGAGCCTGGCGGACTTGCAAGAACGATGCCTTGACTGAGCGGCAGGCGTTGGTAAAGGCAGAGGCGGACTCCATCTCATCCTCGGCTTCAGAGAGCTCCTCCAGTAAGCTGTGGCTCTCCTCTTCCTCCTCCTCCTCAGGCCTCTCAGGACCATCCGACTCAGAGATTTGTGATGCCAGCTGCATCTCAAAGATGGTGTCCTCGCAGAAGTTAACAAACATCTCCATCTTCTCGCTCTCGCCACCCTCATTCACCACGTTGAAGATGAAGTCCCGCTTGGACTCCTTGACCTGCGGCTTCTCCCACTGCTCACGACTTGACTCGCTGATCTCGAAGTACACGCGCTCGATACGCTTGGCACTACCCATGATCTCGATGCGTCCCAAATAGGGCTCAAAGTAGGTGAGCATACTCTCCGCCAGTTCCAGGAAAGGGGCGAGGCGGGTGTCGTGTGGCATATGCTCTGACAGGTTAGTCAGCAACACAGCCACATTGAAGCCGATTTCTTTGGCAGGCTCGTGGAAGCGCTCCACAAACTCCTCATAGTTGAATATCTCGTTCTCATCGAGTTCCACACAGGAAAGCAGGTAGTTAATCTCTGACTGGGTGTACTGCATCTGGCTTTCCATGGATTTCTGGAACTCCTTCTTGGAGATGATGCCCTTGTGGTCGGGGTCGTACTCCTTGAAGTTGTCGGAGGTGGTCAGGTCCTTCAGTTTGAGGAACATGTCGAAGAATTTGAGGATCATCTCCACGTTGTTGGATGACTCCACCAGAGTGTCCACCATCTGCTTTCCAATCATTCCATTCACGACGTTGCCTATGGACAGAATGCACAGGCTTGTGGGTTTGCCTTTAGCATTTCATACAAAGGCTTTGTTTGGCTTAGCGCAGCCTGCTTTGTAATTACTGCGGAATGATTAACTAACTGGTTTATCAGTTATTCAAAAAATAAGTATTACACCATTACAATGTGATACACCATAAACAATGTAACACAGACACGGTCACAATCAATGCTGAAATAAAGTTAAGTATATCAATATAATATACCTGAAGATTTTATTTTTACAATTTACATACAAAATTCATAAATTATAAATATGTATTTTCTGCAAGAACTATTATACGACACATATTCCACGCTCTCCTGTTAAATATTGTTTTAGTTTGATTGATGGCCTCGTGCTTACCCTCCAGTAGTGACAGCATCATGACGATCATGTCCTTCTGCAAATCCATCAGTTCCTTCAACAGCTCAATCTGACTGGAGTCCTACCAACAGATCACAGAGTATTCATTCAAAATGATTCTCATTGAACATATCCATTGTTATAAAAAAAAAAAAAAAAAAAAAAAAAATTGTATTTCCCCCCGCAAATGGCCTTTCTTAATGATGAATATTGCACACTATTATAGCTTCTCTAACCCATTGTGCTTTCTTTTTGTTACAAATATGCAAATCATCAGTACAAATCATCAGTATAAACTCATATTGAACGTCTTTTTATGGCATGGCTCTGTAAAAGGCTCTGTAAGATTTTCAAGCTCACAACGCTTTGAAAGATTTGGAATAATGTGCAACATTTTGAACAACGCAAACGTCCTCTCATGCAGGTACCTTCCAACTCTTTTCAGATGGGGGTGCGCGCCAAGTACATATCAATTTCGAAGGACCTCCTTGGCATACTGCACACATTTCTTTTAACTACGGTCATAAGCCACAGACTGTACCTGAGAAAGCTTCATCTGCATGTTGGCGAACACATGCAAGAAGCCCACCACTGCATCCCACAGTCTGCTGTGGGCCAGACTTTGCTGGTTTCCAATACACGGGCCCTGGAGAGAGCAAGAGGGAAACGAGACAGGAAATAACGTACACAAACAGCACCAAAGATAGAAAATGCATTTTATATGGATCATGTTATCAGAGTCATACAGTAGTCTGGATTGTTATAAAGGGGGCAATGGACATAAGCTCCAGTGTGGACATTCCCTCCATACACCAGTTTGTAAATTTCAGTTTTGGTGCTGGTGGATACATAGCACTCAGGTCTTACTTGAATATACTCAGTCAGTGAGTTGAAGATCTGCTTGGCAACAGCTAAAGCCTTGGCGAAGTTGAACTGTCCAGTCTCATCAATGACGTCTTTCCCTGAGTAGTACCAGTAGAAGTCACTGATAGACTCCTAGAGAACAGAAACATGTTGCATTGACCAAATAGTAGTAACAGTAGAAGTCACTGATAGACTCCTAGAGAACAGAAACATGTTGCATTGAAGCAGCAGCTGTCGGGCAGAAACCTTGTATCTCCATATTTATCTTTTCATGTGCCCCACAACCCTTTATTAGAAGAATAAACCCCATTTTCAAGAGGGTCCTTAGCAAGAGTGTCAAAATTTGTGACAATATACTATATGTGACCGAGTACAGTGGTTTATTGTATAGGTTATTTAATTGCACTATTTTTTTTTTTTTAAATTAACCTGTTGTTGACAATTACTGTGTCTGTGTGTGTGTGTGTGTGTGTGTGTGTGTGTGTGTGTGTGTGTGTGTGTGTGTGCGTGTCACCTGAAGGCGGAGTAGATAGTCAACAGTGCTGATAATGATGTTGACCGTTGTTGTATTCCCCGTCTGAGTTCTCAGGAAATTCTGGAAATCTAGCGTGAACATTGGAGAAACTCTCAGTAATTATAGATGCCCAAGCGTGAAATGCCAAATAAGCTGACAGCTCCTTTCATGTGATTTCGGGACATTTTCTAAATTGTTCTTACCTCCGTTGTGCCCCTCACAGAGAAGTTGCAAAAACCGGAACAGGTCCTTCGTAAACTCGTCGTTCTGCAGCACCTTGGTGGCTGGGGAGTGGGGAGATGGAACATAACGGTGAACGCAGGACCTTTATTCCAACATGTTCATGGACATATAGACGCTGTCGCTATCATAACATGGTGTAAAATTTGAAATGAAACTCCACCAGTCTGAAGCGCGCCGCACAGTCGGGGGGTTTCATGTTCTCATTTTAGATGTCCCACGGGCCTTTAGATTGCAGGTTCGAAATCTGAACCCAAAATGCCGATAGTAAGAAAATGCTCTGATATTAATCGAGTGACTAGACCAGGACATTTCAATAAGCTGGGGTTAGCCTGGTAACTTTCACATGTAGCAGAATGTTGAAGAGAAAACAATGAGGTGGATGGTTTCAGAAAGGTATGATTCCACTACTACATGATGCCAAACGGTAGCCCATACAGGGTCTACTGAAGGTGACCCACAAGACTAAATTGGTCACTAAAGGGGATCAGCCTTTTGTGGTTAAGGCCCCAAGGCTCTGGAATAGCCTACCAGAGGAGCTGAGACTAACCCAGTCCCTAACACATAAAACCCTCCTAAAGACCAATTTTTATAGAATAGCCTTTGCATTTCCCTGATTTTTATCTGTTTGTTATTTAGCTTTTTCTACAGTTTTTTTTCTTTTGCACCTGTGATGTATTCCGTTATTGTTGTCTGACTGTTAAAGCACGTTGTAATTTGTTTAAAAAAGTGCTATATAAATAAAGTTGTATTATTATATATTATTATAATATGGCTACACCATGTGAAAGTTAGACGTGTGTACGGGAAAACCAGCTTTGTGAAATAGACCCCCCCCCAATTCCAAAGCAAGCAAAAAAAAGCTTTGCTTTTAAGGGGCTGTGTCCACCGAGGCATTTCTTTCCTGAGCGCAGTGTGCTGGATGTTTTCAATTGTTCTCAATGTGAGCGCCGCAAAATTACTCTATGCTGGAAATGGCAGCGGTGTGACGAGGCGCACACATCTATTCTGCGCCGGATGGTCACGTATGGAGTTTTTTTTTATCAGGTCGCTTTGAAATGAAAATGTTCAACTCTGGCCAATTGGATGACTGATAGCACATTGCATTTTCAGCTGAGGGAAAAAAGCGTTTGGTGGACACACGGCCTAAGCTGTGACTAAATTCTACAAACCTTTGTTCAAATATTGGTGTTGATAGCTTTGTGAGCCCATGTGTTTCTGAGTAATACGCTTTGCATTAGTAATGTTAACATGAAAAAAGTGAAAACGGTTACCACATGGACAACCAATGGATCGTGGAGGATCCATTTCTCCATTTGTATCTACACTCTAAACACCATGCATCGTTCGTCGTCCCTGTACAACAGAGGCGATCATTAATGCATTTGCTTAATGCATTTAGATACTCTAGGTGGGGTAGTTGAGGGGCAGAGCTACAGTCTATTGAATAAAGCATGGACGAGTGAGCCACAAATGATGGTGGACACATTCAGGGTGGTAGCATAGGCGAATGAGGGTGATCTAAAGTTTGCTATTTACCCCGCTCGCCTCGGTCTGCCATCGATGGGTTTTTTTAAATGACGGGAAGGAAACAAACGAACAATAGACGCAGACATAAGCAAAAAGAGAATTACAACAATGAGAGATATGAAAGACATTGGGTGAAAGAAGGACAACATCATGCAGTTAAGAGAAATAATTGTTTTCGTGAAAGGGGGGTTGGGTGGTAATATTAGAAAATGCTGTTCTGAGCTTATGTTATGTCGTATTTTAGCATGACGTTCCGAGATGTGAGATCAATAGGTCAAAGGCGAATATAACTGTTTAACTGTAATAAGAGAATATCAGTGAATTGTTAAAGACGGCACTCAATGGAATATCAGTGAATTGTTAAAGATGGCACGCAATGGAAATGTACAGCAAGAGTAGAGAATGAAAAGCCAGACTTGCATGTGTGTGTGTGTGTGTGTGTGTGTGTGTGTGTGTGTGGAGGTGTGTGTGTGGAGGTGGGGGGAAGCTAGGTGGCGTGTTCTGTGTCCTCTGCTTCAAGTACTGACACAGAGGCCAATCAAAGGCTCCTGCTCTGTGAAACAGGATACAATTAGGCTCTGGGATTCGAGGTTGTTTGGATAGTGTGAATGCTTGTCTTGTGTCCATATTTTCGACAACAACGACATGATTATGATTAAATTATTACTGCGGTAGTAATACTAATGTCCTGCCACCAACACTGAATTCCAAGACTAAATGACAAGACGACGTTGGATACTAAATTAAGGATGAATCCATCTTCACTTACTTGAGCCTTCTTCACACACCATACCCAATCCCTCTGCTTTGTTCTGCCTCTCAAATGCATTCAGGTCCAGGACACTGCAGAGAAAAGTCAAAACACAGGAGTTGAAATTAGATATGGTTTTTCTATGTTCTCTTTTGTGTGTGTGTGTGTGTGTGTGTGTGTGTGTGTGTGTGTGTGTGTGTGTGTGTGTGTGTGTGTGTGTGTATGCGGGTGTTTGTGGTGTCACTAGTTAACAGTACCTGCAGGACTGCATAAGTCCTGACAGACTCTTGAAAAAGCCTGCGTCTCTTTTCTCTTTCAGGTAATCAAGCATTTTCTGCAATGCAGAGAAAAAGGACAATCATTAAATAAATGTGCATCAGTCAAAATACCTAGATTAAACATAATCAGTTGGTGTACACAGTACATGCATTGTACGATGCCTTATTATTTGACCACTATGTGCACACAAACATGGGCTTTTGTCTAAAGGAGCACAAGTATTTGTACGCCAAAGCAACTAGATGCTGTTGCATTCACAGGATTTCTTAGGTGAACAACACCTCAGTAAGTAAGAAACACAGATACAGGTTAACCAATTCAACCCTAGCATACGTTACCTATTCTGGGGGGAACATTTGACAAAATGCACTGCCACGTGTTGTAAGCTTCTATATCGTTATTTTATATAGATCGTTATTTTTGGTGAAGAGATTTTGTGTAGAGGGGAAAAACACATGCTCAAGTATGGAGGGTTTAAGAGAAGTGGTTAAAAGTAGAGATATACAGCAGAGGTAGAAGGTGTGACACTGACCTGTTGAACTTGCACGTTGCCTCCATTTAGAATGGAGATACCCAGTTTGAGGGTGCACGTCACCATGGGGCCCAGGTAACCTGGGAACACATACAGTAGGGACAATTTACAATTACAATTTAGGCATTTAGCAGACGCTCTTAATCCATAGCAAGAACAACACAAGGTAATACATCAAATACATAGAAATAGTCATCAAGGATCATAAGCAAGCTAAGAGCCTAACATCCGTCTAACAGTAGAATAGTGCTACGGCAAGTGCTAAGATGGAGTCTGAAGAGGTAAAAAGGATGGTGCCAGTCAGAGGATGAAGGTTGGTGACAAAAGAAGGACATGCAAGACAGTGACAGAGTGTGTCATCAGCCACTTTCAACCTGGCACCCCTATTTTGGGGCGTTAAAAAGGAATTGTGAGATGTCAAAAGATTCACTCCATTATAAATGGGTCCATTTGTATGCATATTATAACATCCCAACCCAAAACCATTACCTTTGCTGGCACTGATCATTTGCAGCACCATCTCAGCGGCCCCGCGGGCATGCAACCTCGCCTGCTGATACAGGATCTTCTGCTTTTCCATCTCTTTTTCCTGAGGGCCCGCACACGCACATGCACACGCACACGCACACACACACACACACACACACACACACACACACACACACACACACACACACACACACACACACACACACACGGTCAAGACATGATGATCAACACAGTACACACACTGAGGGGATCTTTGTCTTCTCACATTCAAGGCGACGTGCTCTAAGTCATAAGTATTCTTTTTCTCATTATCCGGTCTCCTGGGGAGCAATTCCTCCGTCAGCACTGGAGACAGAAACACTCCATCAGGAGCGGTGAGGCGAGACGGGCCATCAATGCCGCAATGCCACACAGACCTTCGGTATACCACGGTACTAGAGCTGTTCATGCTCGCGCAGCTGCAGCCCATCAAGCCTAATTTATGCACTGTCCCGCGAATGTGTCGCTCGCGCAGAGAACGTCTGAGATTGAATAGCAGACCTCTAGCTCACAACAGTCACATCCGCAACGTGACGTGAGCTTATATATCAGCTTTTATCGGCGCGCAATACTGTTGCGCGATGAAGTACATATGTTTCGCTAGGGTGCGCCTCACTATCCAACACACAAGAGGAGGTTGAGTGGGCTGAAACCAGCGCTCCCCAAAACAACTGTTTGACCCTTGGCCCCCCTTTTCCACCGGGGTTGCACCGGTTCAGTTATTTTTTCCCCGCCTAATATTGAAACAGTTCAGAGTATTTCCGTTGGAAAGGAATTGGTTCAGGACCCTAAAAGTTGGTTCAGAACTGGAACCAAAAAATGGCCGCCGGTTCCGTGAAAGCATCAAGGTTCCAAGAATGTAGAACAGTTCTAAAAGTGGAAAAGGAGCCTATGTGTACAAGTGTCTTTTCCCCTTTCACCAGAAAATATACGCCATTTCCCATTGTATTGTCTGCACCGCCATCCTCTACAAAGAAGAACAGTGCTCACATGAAGTCATTGGTGGCGAGGCGCAGACTGTTTCAACGCTTTTCTTTCTAAGGTTATACAAAACGCTTGAGTCCTCCCTGAAAGCTTGGAATTAGAAGCCACAGCGAAGCAGCGGTTGGCAAATTGTATTTTTAGCTTTTGATGCACCTGACACCCAACATAGATATTGTTGTCGGCTGAAATATATATGGAAAACAAACCCACCTCAAATGTCTTCTCTTTGCCTTCCTCTTCCTCTTCCTCTTCATCCTCTGCACAACTCTAAGGACACAGGACATTTTTAAAGGTCAATACAATGTCAAATAAAAATATGTCAGACATAAAGCATGTACTCACAGCATGAATCAAAGTACTTACAGTATGAAACAAAGAAATGGAAAGTGAAATCAAACGGGCTTTGGGACCATCTGAGACTACAATTTGATGTAATAGGAAGAACTCATTACCTTTGCCATCATGTCTGCATATGCAATATATAAAGGATCTATGTCCAAGGCACTGAGAAGAAGCAAACACATGTCATGTGTAGAATTTAATCAATTCGAATAAATCACAGAAAAATAGTTAGTTAGGCTTGTGTTTGTGTGACACTATTATTCAGAGTGCTCGCGTCATTTATTGAAAAGAAGACCATTACTATAATAGATATAATATTGCTTTTATGACTAACAAAGTCATATCATGCATTACAGTTACCACTGTATGGTAACACTATTACTTTCAGAACCTCCGTTATTCATAGCTTACAAATAAATTCAAGCACACTAATGAAGTCTGTGGGAAGAAAATATGTATTTTAAAGTAATATATTAAACATCCTGCAGAGGGTGCTGCAGCTACTGAGTAGTTCACCATGTTATTCTCCTCTATTCCATTTAGCCTGCCCTCTTCCGTTTAACATTGTGAAAGTAATGGAAAAGCAATAGAACCGATTATTGGCTACAGAAGATAATTATTATTGAAATGTACCTTATATTTTAATTGAAAAGCTAACAAGTAATATGCACTCTATTACATCTTGAATATAACTTCCTATACTCAAATTACACTTATTCAAATTTATTCAAACCATTTGTGACCAGATTTGACTGAGAGCCTGCCATCGTGCAACCTCCAGGAGAAAATCTGAATTTATTTATATTTGATCCAAAATGAGTTAATAGCACAGGCAGACTCTTCACATACTAGAGCATGTCTGAAATAAATAAGCTGAAATGTAAATATGAAATAAATGCTTAAACATGTAGCTAGGTGTAATGTTAGAGTCCACAGAAGTGAACCTTTCAAGCCTATTTTCTCAACTCACTGTTTTCTGCAAGACATTACTCTATAAGCCTCCTTATGGGTGGGTCAAACTGAACAACCAATATGTCAAATTGAAGCTACGATTCCCTGCTTTCATATGACATGAAAAAAATCAAATGGCAGTCTCTCAGTCAAATTTGGCCACATTTTTATGCGGTCATGTCTCACTCTCACCTCCTCTCGGTCAGAGCGTTGTGGCTGAAGTGAAGGATGAGCTGGTGGAGAGGGTCTGGCTGCGACTCAGCCACCTCCTCTTCCTCCTCCTCCACGATCTTCATCGGGGTTTTCTGCACAGCACAGGTTAGCTCTGTCACACACCACAGCATTCCTTCACCTCATACAGCTCCACTCAAACACTGAACTGTGCCACAGCTGAAACTCTGGAACTTTCCTGACAGTATATATAAATGTTATGTACGAGAGTTGTTTTAACCTTGTAAAAGTTTAAACCATATACTTTGTTGAATGGTGTCCCCCAGGGAACTTTTTCCCCTGTATACCAAATCTCCCTTCGTCGAAAAAAACCCATCTACAAGCTCACAAAGGCTGTAAGCTTCTAGATAAGCTATTTTCGCCAAAGGTTCTCCCTACTCTTCCAACGATCCAATTTGGACCCTGGTGTCGGGCAGGACACCTACTGGTTGATACTTGTTTTTGAAGCAGATGGGCATGGACTGCCATAGATTCGCCATCTTGGCTGTAGCTCAGATGCTTGTTCCAATTAACTCTCTCCGTTGAGAGAGAGGGAGACAACAGACATAAAACATATGTATTGTACCTTTAAATGCTATGAAATCTCCTCACTAGATATTGTGTCCGTTCACACACATCTTGTAACACACTGCATTACAGACAATTCAGTGAGCATTAGCATGCTAATGAGTGTTACTTTGTCATGCCCTGGTGATCCATGGAAGGGACAGGACAAGAAAGGCGATTGTCGTGGAATGGATGGTTGAACCAAGATCTCCGTTTCAGACATGCGTGTTAAGAGCGGTCAAACGTGCAAGCAGGTAATGCCTGATTTATACTTGGTCGCACGCTGTGTCTCGCATTATAAAAAGTTAATCTACAAGCTCAACTACGAGCTTGCAGATCAGCTATTTCCAGTGCAGGACTCCGGCGTGCGACCAAGTATAAATCACCCTTAATGCCGTCATGGGAGCTGTGAGGGCGAATGTGAAGAATGAGGTTCTGACGAGTACACCACGAGCTGGATGAAGGAAGGATGATCAGATCTACAGTACACCGGCCTGAGACACTAAACTGTTGGAATTGCGACCTTCACACTGCAGGATCCTGCAGTCGTTCTGTCAGGTACATTATCACCCACCCAAATATAACAATTTACTATAAGTTCTACCTGAAAATGATATTTAAGCCAGTCTAAAATGATTCTAACATAAGTTGGTTATCCATTTTGAGTATAAAGTGAGATAAAAGAGCCGTACCTCTGCATATACTTATAAAGTGTCTAGTATGAAATGTGATCGACAGCATGCCACTGAACGCAACGTCACCTCACAGAGCCACATTACAGGACTTACAGAGGCAGGAGACGAAACGACAACTGATGGGTTGGCTCCGGGTCGGACAGCGAAAACACAGCTACAGCGACGGTGGGGGCCTTTAGTCTAAAGGGCTCCCCTTTCCTTACCCCTGCCGGCAGACAGGCATAGCGTGCTTTTCGAGCGCAGCGTGCGCCGTATCGCCGCCTGAGTTGCTCATGCAGCCTGTGACCCCTGACGGATTTCTGCCTGGAGCCGGGCCTGGAGGCACGGCCGGTGCGGCAGGTAACGCCTGCCCCTGGCACCTTGCCCAAGGTCCCCGTGGGGTGGCTGCGTTCCCAAGTCTCGACGGGCGCGGGGCTAAAGAAGCATTCGGCAGACAGGGCCAGTGGCAGGGGGGTGCCAACGCAGGGCATGGGGCGCGCGGGCACGGCGAGCCCAGTACTTACTGCCAGATCCTGCACTAGCTTCTCCTCAAAGGAGTACTCCTCTGCCTCTATCCACTGTCTCTGATAGCCCGGGATGAAGAGGTTGATAGCGCGATGCCTGGGGAAGGGGGGGAGGGGAGGAATGGAGGGGGGAGTGGGAGGTAAAGTGGCATTAGGATGGAGTTCTGGTGAGTTCTGGAGGAAGAGATGTAAGGGGGGGGGGGGTGGGAGGAAGAGGCGGGGTTACAGGAAGTGCATTTCAGGCAGGCGGGTGATTGGTTTTCGATGTGGGATCCACTGGCTCTTCTGACTGGTCTCATTTTGGTCACAGAGTGACACGTCAGTCCGGCTGTGAAGTTGGATTAGGAGAACATGCACACTGATCTGAAGGATGTGTCATTTTCAAGATGCACGGCCTGTCCGGGGACGACAGCGCCCTGTGCGTGAAGCCTGCTTTGCCATTAACTGATTAGACCCCATCACTTGTGGGAAAAACAGAAGCAGGCTCCAACTAGACACGTGGATGTGTTGAAAAATGACACGTCCTTCTCTGACTGTGCCAGGTGTGACACAAAATCATCGTCATATCTGTTAGGAGCAAATTTGGTTACTGCTCCTTATGCACTTAATCTAGGTCATGTGAAACAGTGTTAATATTGAGAGGATTTTTTTAGTAATCTGAAATTGTTTAGTCTTAGACTAGTCTTAGTCGACTAACTATCAAAATCTTAGTCTTTTAGTCTTAGTCAACAAAATTAACAGTGAATTGTGAAAACAGTAAAACACATCCGGAGTGTTGATTTACATCCAAAAGTGTAAACATGGATGTTACTGCTATAATAAAACTCTTTCTTTCCTTTCCTTTACCCCATCTTCCATTCCTTTATCTTCATTCTTAAACAGCATTATATGAAATAGGATTCATTGTTTCATTTAACACTCAATTTGTTCTGGCTGACCAATCAGAATCAACAGTGTCATACAGTGACAGTTGGTTGCTAGGTGGAGGTCAGTCCATAGCCTGGTGGATGAAGGGGAGCTGGGGAAGGGGGGTGTATTGAGAGATGAAGCATTCGCCCCGTAGTTGCAACATTACCGTCAGCAGGGAGAACAGACGGTCAAAACTGGAGGCTTTGAACGCCCTTTCCAGCCAAACCTCCCGATAGCCGTTGAGGAAGTAATTATTATTTTTGTATCTGGGCGGGTGGGGGGAGGTGGGAGGTGGGGTGTGGTGTTATGCATGTAAACAACACAGAGGAGAGAATGTCGTTAGGGTGGGGGGGGCGATGAGGTTTTTTTCACATGGGCACACAATCAAGAAATTACACAGTAAAATCCTCAGCGTTTGTGTGTACAACATGTAACCAAGAGGACCTGTTTGAGTCCAGTTGGCTATATTTGTACACTCTCAGTTTACAAAATAGATTAATTAAGATGACTTTACTACGTTTGTTACGTTCAGTTAGATGGCACTGAGCCATATTTTACTTGTATTGTTCGTCATATACAATCCTTGCGTATCAACATTGACATTGGATGGTGATAGCATTTGTTCCGGTTGCGTGCCGGATGTGGCCGTGCGTGGGAGTCACCTGGGTAGGTTGTAGAGCGGAGCCATGCGGAAGCACGCCACCACAGCACGCTTACGCTGCTTCGACAAAAGCTTGTGCCATACGGCCTTCTTATTTCTCAGAGGTCCCTCCACCTTAGGAATCAAGAAATTACAACGTTAAACGCAGTTGTGGAAATTGTAAAATAAAAGTACCGCAAAATTGGAGGTTAAGTACATTACTTACTACTTAGTTACTAGTTTAAACCATTGATTAAATGGTTAACAAACTAGATGAACATGGTTAAAGTATTATATGTCCAGTAAAATGTGTCGCATGATGAAAATGAAGCTTTTCAACTGACCAAATAAAAGGTTAAATTGTTTTCATTTGAAAAAAAGTCTGCCATTTTCAAACAAGACAGCCGTGTGACAAATGATGAAAGGATTTAACCTGTAATTATGATTACCAAGTAGTAATGTATTGCCTGATTTATACGCAGGTGTCACACGCCAAAAAGAGCAGATCTACAAGCTTGTGAGCTTATATAGATGAGCTATTTCCACTGTGACACTAGATATAACAGGTCTTTAAGATGTTCTAGTGTGTGATTGGACCTGTTCCAGGTGGAAGACAGCAGCAGAGAGGCTCTGGACCCTGCTGACGGTGTGTTCTGTGTCTACCGGCTCCTCTGTCCTCATCACCACATCCTTGTACAAGTTCATCTGCCACTGGACTGCTGGGTCATCAGACTACACAATCACACAAACACAATCACAGTATCATAACGCTACTTCTATTAGAATTATACATCCTGCTAATAATCATTTACATGATGATGGTAAGCCTAGTGTGAAGTTAAATAAACAAAATTAAAAACATATTTAAAAAACAACCTCCAGAAGAACATTATAAAGACTTCTTGTTAAGACTTTATATTAAGGTCGGGTCTAAAATGTAATGTAATTATATGCATTATAATTCCCTTATTATTACACAGCTTGTTTGAATGCTTGATTCTGATTGGTCAATAATAATAATAAGCGATGGGCTTGATAAACTGACTGCTGTCTAATCAAAGGCTCAGAGCACCTGCTGCACTGCTTGATTTTATGCTGTATCCAACACGGCAGCCATGTAAACAAATGCACAATGTCATTTACAGCTAAACATTGCTCTCAAGAATGTGTTTGACAATGTAGTAACCGAAAATTGTCATACACACTTCCTGTTGTTTTCCGAGGTGACCGTGTTGCACCCTAGACGGACGGCCTACCTGGCATAAATCAATGGAATACTAATATTTCTGTAAGCAATGAAATACTTTGTTTTGCTTTAACTTTTGGGTCAATTTATTCATTAATTTATTAAGTAGCTGTGTAATAAGTGGGTTAATTGAAGGAACGGCGGTCATTGTTGAGAAATAAACCCTGACGATAAAGCCCTAGGGGATCATCATCCTGAAGGGGTTTATATGCTGTCTATTATCGCTTGCATAACAATTTATAACAAGGTTTATGGATTATTATAATTTATAATAATAATATAATTTATAAGTGCTGGTCATAACACATTATAAACTCAGTGGAACACACAACCAGGTAACACTACTTAAAGGTTGGGCCTATAATCACATTCAAAGTACATCATAATGCAACATAATTCATTATAATGTACTTATGTTTCATAAAACTAAAGAAGTCAGCTTAATCTCAACAGAATATTGCACACACCGTCTTCAAATGTAGAAGTAATGAATTACATTCAACACCCAGTGACCCAATCAAATTAGATACATACAACAAAATGACCTATACGAACGATCACATTTGGCATCTTGTGGGTAAAGATCAGGTAAGTGCAGGCAGCAGACTTCAGGGGATGCACTGTAGCTTTAAGTTACAGTAGATAACACTATGTCCTCAGACAAGAACACTTTGTGTGTTTGTTTTGATGATTGGTGTAAAATCATTACAATCATTACAACCTTCCCTGATGTTATGTTATATTGACAAACTTTGAGTAAAAGGTTCTTGACAGTAAATGCCTTTGAGCACTCCTGCCAAGTGTTGTGCTAGCACAATAGTTTGCTACTGTACAAGTGTACATACACAATCCTCATTGAATACATTTAGTTAGACAGTAAACAAAAATAAAAAATTGCTTAATCAAATGTGTTTGTATTACCTATTACAATTATAGGAGGATAATCAGTAAACTGAAACAGGTTACATTTCAAACGTAACCTTCCCAGCTTCACACAAAATGGACTGTACAGTACATACAGACAATAGGCACCACAGGGGGGACTAAGATCAATGAATGAGATAATCTCATATTTAGCCTACCTTGTCCTGAAGATGGAGATTCTGTCGCAGGTGGTCCATCACTTCCTCATCTGTGTCTTTCTGTTTTTGGGACAGGGACATAGGACATTTGACAGAGGATGACCAAATGTTTGTTTTACATTAATACTGACTGGTAATCTTGAACTATGATGGACACTGGACAGCTATGCTAGAGCACCGTTTCTCAAATGGAGGCACTAGCCACTGTAGCACGTTTTCAGCCGTTTCACATAAGGCTTTATGATGAATTACAAATAAGTAAAACAGATGTTAAATTTTAAGACGCTTTCAAAACTCAAATTAGTGGAGTGCCTATCACGAGAAAGACAAGATTTTTAGTTTTCTTATCTAAGCTATGAGTCACCGCTTGACTGAGTCAGCGTTTGACTTGTTTTCAAGTCACCGTTTGACTTGAAAACAGGAACTAGGAAGCAAATTATCAACCCATAATCACACAAATTAAAAAAGATATTGAGAGATGGTCTCTGTCACCCTTGGACTTAAGTTCTAGAATAGAGGCAGTCAAGATGAATGTTATACCTAGGATATTATATTTCTTTCAGTCTCTACCAGTGGAGGTGCCTGCCAAACAGTTTTGTGAATGGGACAAAATGATATCTAGATTTATCTGGAACGGAAAAAAAACGAGAATCAGATTCCAAACTTTACAACTCCCTAAAGAAAGAGGGGGACTATCCCTTCCAAATTTGAGGGATTACTATTATGCGTCACAATTAAGACCTTTAATATGTTGGTGTGATGATAAATGCGAAGCTAAATGGAAAGCTTTGGAAATTAAATCAATCAACATCCCTATTCAGTCTTTAATTGGGAACAAACACCAGGCTAAGTCATACTATGACATTTTAGACCCATTCACAATATTTACTTTAAATACTTGGTTCAAAGTCGTGAAACAGTTCAAAATGGAGAGGACAATCAGGGTGTTGAGGTGGCCCGCTTACGATCCAGATTTTAAGCCTGGTGTGTACGATCAAACTTTCAGGCGATGGGCTCGGTATGGTTTTTCCTCTTACAGTACTGCCATGAAAGGCAATGTGTTATTGAACTTTGAACAATTGAAAGATATGTGTATGTGCATAGATAACAAGGACTTTTTTAGATACCTCCAAATACGAGAGTACTTTATGGGGGAGGTGAAAGCATCCGAGCCGGTGGCCTCAAACGATCTCATACAGGTTTTTAGTACATTAAAGTACATTAAAATTAATTGGGAAAAAGAGTTGGAGATTACCATCACATCAGAAGAATGGGCAAACATGTGCAATACACAAATTACATCCACCAATTCAAGAATGTGGAGAGAATTCTGTTGGAAGACCCTAATGAGATTTTTTATTACCCCCAAAATTAAATCAAGGCAACTGAAAACAGATCAGCCATGCTGGAGACAGTGTGGCCACAAGGGGGCGGGCCACGCTCATATTTTCTGGTCTTGTCCTAAAATTCAGAAATACTGGCAGGACATCCACTCCACCTTGGAGACCATTCTGTGTTTTGAGATACCTCTGTCTGTTCCTTTTCTACTGTTAGGAAATATCCCTGAAGAGTTTCTAATACATGATAAATATTTAATCAAGATCCTCTTAGCAGCAAGTAAAAAAGCAATCACACGACGCTGGTGCCAGCAGGACCCACCAACGAAAGATCAATGGATGGACATTATTGAGGAACTGTATGCTATGGAAAAACTAACATTCATACTTAGACTACAAGAGGATAAATTCTATAAAAAGTGGGAAAAGTGGAATCTCTTCTCTCAGCCTAGCGATATTGCAATAGGATTTCATTGAATGTTTTTTGTAATATGAAAAATGCAGCCTTTTTTTCTTTTACTTTTTGTCTTTTTCTTTTCGTTTTCTTTCCGTATTGTCTTGTCAGTTGTGTTTTTCTTGTCTGTTCTTCTTTCAAAAAAAATTAAGTGAAAAAAAGAAAAAGAAAACAGGAACTAGGAAATCTCGTCATCGCTAAAAAACAGCTCCCATCCACTCACATTCTAGAGGATTTTTCCACATTATCTGCGCTCCTGTATCGTTCTCCTCTTCCTGGTCCGCCATTTTGGGATTTTCATTGGAGCATAAGAAACGAATGTGTCGGCAGTTTGACACACATCGCTAGCACTGGGAGAATTAATGCACAATTATCACACTCGCTCCATTATGACAGGAGTGAAATTCAACAGGCTTACCAGACTGTAGCGCATCTTGGCCAGGGAGATGAGCTCCTGGTCACCTGGCGTGCACATGTTAAGGCCGATGGGGAGCATCTTCTTCAGGGCGGCCACGATCAGGGAGGTCTGGACGGAATAGTACTCCCCACGACGACGTGGTCTTTTCCTCTCCTGGTCCCCGCCTGCCTGCAGGGGGGTAGGGATTAATGGCCTCAGTGAACAAGGACCAGGTCAAATATACAACACATTTATGTTTACTATGAAGGTATGAGAAGATACTCTGAAAGACAACAATCCACAAAAATAGTGCTGCTTTGGGTTAATAATACAGTGTGCGCGTGCTAGCCCACAGGGTTCAGTATAGCTTAGGAACATTCCTCCACTCCAAGCAATCACAGGGAATGTCCCCCAAGAGTTGAAATAAAAATAGTGACTGGCTCTGCCGGTGCACATTGATGGGGGAAAGTAGACCCTTTAAGCAGCTACCATTACTTTTAAGAGTGTGCAGCCGAGCTGTGCCCAAGCAAGGTCACTCAGTGACAAGACGGATTCCTATATAGTGTGTGGAAAAAGAGTGACACGTCAGAATTCTCCAGGACAGACTAACCCTCTGGCCTGCGCTTCGCGGGGCCCCACCGATCTGCGGACTGATATGATCGAATCTGAATTTGTGATGTAACAGGTCGTATTTGCTTTCATATATGTCTTTGCTGTTCATATGTATATCACATGACCATTCAATTTGGGATAATTGTGGGCAATCAATAAATGCCAGATCTTGTGAATCCATGATTTTAAGGTTACAGCCTGTTTATTGGACTATTAGATAACCCTCTCACAGGATGGCGCATCAACATCAACATAAACATCAAACTTATCCCTTTGACAGCTAGTTGAGTGACTGTTAGGCCAAGCCCAAGACAAATGGCCTCACTCATATCTCCTGCCGAACATGTCCACAAGCAAACCAACCAGTCATAAAATGTGCAGTTCAATTAAGGAAGCATGAACTATTAGTTGCCGTGTAAGACGTCTCCCATTTACACACAAAGGGGGTTACTCCTAATAAAGACATTTCAGACACAGCAAGGCATAATTTCAACACCCATGCCATTACTAAAGTGCCGTTAATGGGTTTCTTTACTATCATTAGCAATGGCTACGAAATGCCAAGCAAATGCCAAGAGAAAATGGGACACTTAGGTGTACCGGTTCCCTCAAAGTGCTGACATATAGTGAGGATGGGAAAGGAAAAACAAAGATCCTCAATTAGACCCAGAGGGACTGAAGACGTATCTGCCTCCCATCCTTGGCTTCATTACTACGGGACAGAGTTCTGACGGGATGAAGGGGTCACTCACGAGCCCAGTAACAATCTGTTCACACCGCTGCCGATTGTGGCTGGGGTGGTGAGTGACCGCTTGAAGTCTCCCCTGGAGAAAACCGATAATACTGGAGAGATCCAATTATCCCATTAAGACCTGAGGCCGAACAGTTCTCAGAAAAACCTATGTTTCTATATCAGTGGTGCTCAAACTTTTTCATGTCAAGGACCCCCATAATTATGTATTTGGCCACAGACCCCCATCTTAAAATATTTTGTATTTACAGAAGAAAAGATTGGAGTTAATTTTTTTTTGCTTTAAACAATATGTATATTCAAAGATTTGATTAAATCTTCCATGCTTTTTTGAATAGCCAAATCAAAGAATGTACGATATATATATATATATATATATATATATACACACAGTATATATATATATATATACTAGAATTTCGCGGGCCTACGGCCCGCTCATCCTAGCACGATGCGTCGCAGTGCTGTACTGTACCCCTTTGTACTGTACTGTACTCCTTAGTATTGCACTGTACTGTAATGTTGTCCTCTGTACTGTTCTCTTCTGTACTGTACTGTACTTCTTTGTACTGTACTGTAGTCCTGTGTACTGTACTGTACTTCTTTGTACTGTACTGTAGTCATGTGTACTGTACTGTACTGTACTGTACTTTTTTGTACTGTACTGTAGTCCTGTGTACTGTACTTCTTTGTACTGTACTGTAGTCCTGTGTACTGTACTGTACTTCTTTGTACTGTACTGTAGTCCTGTGTACTGTACTGTTCTTCTTTGTACTGTACTGTAGTCCTGTGTACTGTACTGTACTGTTATTGTTCTTATTGTTCTTATGATTAGTATTATTATTATTATTATTATTATTACATGGATTATTGTTCTGTTTGTTTGTAAATGAGTGAGTTTACAAAGAAGCTTATTGTTATTATGATGATGATGATGATTAGTAGTAGTAGTAGTATTATTAGTATCGTTATTGTGATTGTTATTAATATTGTTATTATTACATGGATTATTGTTGTGATGTGAGATTGTTTGTAAATGAGTGAGTTTACAAAGAAGCTTATTGTTATTATTATTATTATGATTATTATTATTGTTATTAGTATCGTTTTGATTGATTATCATTAATATTGTTATTATTATTCTGATGTGAGCTAAACAGGGCTCTTGCATTTCCATTGTGCCATGGCTCCACGTGCCATGGCTCCACCTAGTGACCATGTATGAAGTAGGATACGTGCACTGTATGCGCAGACGGTGACGTAACGCTGCGTGTGTGTGTGGGACTGAGTGTGTGTGTGTGGGTTGTGCTTAAATAGCCAATGTGAACTGTCTAATCATAATACTTAGGCACAAAGCAACTGTTGTCGAAGAACAATGTTGATGTAACTAAGAGATTCGCTGAGGGAGCTATATTTTATATACAGAGATTTAGAATTTAGGAATAAGCAAAATCGTGAGGCGACAATTCCTCTCCTTCCGTGTTTCTCTTCTCCTGCGGACTTGCCTGGTACTTAAGACACGCAAAATACAGCCCAGTGTGTATATATATATATATATATATATATATATATATATATATATATATATATATATATAATATCTAAAATTACTTTATGGTTTTAATGGGCTAAATGAGAAACTCACAGAGCAGATGTTGAGAACTTTTGATTTATTTGATGAATGATTTGGTATGTTTTGTTATCTTGTCATGTACCTTGGACATCTTGGCCGCGCCTCCTTCTCCAGTGAGGAAGCCCAGGTTGTTGATCTCATTCTGGACCACAAAGTTCTGCTCCTCTCTTTTGAAGTTCTGTTAGTGGAAGATGAGAGCGAACAAGAGAATGCAGGACAAAGAGACATTGTGATTGTTTTGTTTGATATGCATTACTGTCATTATTGCTGTATAATTCTTTATGACAGTGTATAATTCTAAATTACAATATGATTTCTGATGTTGCTATTCTATTATTGACCTAGTATTGCAGAATAGTAGTTTGTTGTAACGTGTCTTACATGTGATTTACACCAGAGGATAAAGATCTCAGCCACCATCTTGAAGAGCTCATTTGAGTCATCTACTGGCTCCTTCAACCACCTAGACCTGGGGTGGACATAAACAACAAACTACAATATAACTTTTCTCACTGAGCTCCATGTGCGCTACTGTAGCTGAAGGTCATAAGACTGCAGACACGGTTGTCTGTCTTCTCTGTTTGGATGAATGGATTGTCATTGGCTGTGGCTTGTGGCTACACAGTCAGTGGTGTCAGATAATCTCTAAACTGGCGTGCTTGAATTAGGCATAGTAAATTGATTGTTTTCCTTTTCTTGAATTATCATTTTATTTTATTTTTGATGACAATTGTTTAACTGTATACTTTTGGATTCCTTGCGCGATTCCTTCCTTGTGTGTGCGTGTGTGTGTGTCGAGATATATATGGATGTGCGGGAGGTATTATCAGAATTGGTGTAAAATATATAGGGGGTCAAATGATGATCAACTGTGTTCACAACTGATGACTACCAGAGAGAACTGAGGGTCTCTAACCACCGGTGAAATGGGGGGTTGTGAGCTCCTTTTTTTTTTTTTTTTAAGATTTTTTTTTGCGGCTTACGCCTTTTATTGATTTTTGAAGGGACAGACAGTAGGCTGACAGGAAACGGGAGAGAGATGGGGGGATGACATGCAGTAAAGGCCGTGTCGGGTCCGGGAGTCGAACCCGCGGCACACTGCGACTGGATTACCAGTCCGGTGCCCAGACCGTTACGCTACGGCCTGGGCCGGTTGTGAGCTCCTTATCAGTACCAATCAGTGGTGTGAGAGCCATTTATGACCTCTGAAACTCAAGTCACTGATTACAGGACATGTCTATGTAGGAAGAAAGAACTTATTTAATTCCTTTTCATTGATAATGTGTTCTAAGTAACCTATATTATACTGGGTTGGTAAAAAGCCTAGATAATAAATATATGTAATGATCTAACAGTTAATCTAGGAAGATAGCAGTTAGGTCAAACATTACAGTGCAGGCAGTAAGTTCCGTCTCAGTGGGTGCACAGGCAGAAAGGTCTGTGGCTTCTCATTGGATAAGACAACTGTCCTTGCTATCTGATTGGTTGCAAAAGCAACTCTCTGTGGTTAAGTACATGAGCAGGGTCAATGAATCTTTAGATTAATCTTACCATCATGACATAAAGAAGCAGCAGAAAAGCCAGCGGTAACTATAAATGAGATATGATTTGTGCATTATTCATAACCATGTATTAATGTGTAATATGATAATTAGATTGTAACCAAGTGTTATTGTGTTTCTTGTCTCCAATTAATAATGGTCCAAATATGGTAGATTTAAAACCACAAGGGCAAAGTGAGCATAATGGAACCATCTCAAGGTGGAACACCACACACATGCACATGACATGGTGGAACCACACAAATAGTGGAATACCGCACACATGTCACACATACAAGGTGGCCAAAAGCCACACATACTTTACCACACAAAGTGGAACTCAGTGGAACCTCACAAAGAGGAATACCGCATATAATTATGATTCAATAACTACACTTCTACCAAATGAGAGCAGGGTTAGGTAATAGACTTTAAGGGCGTGCTAAAGCACAAATCCAGGGTACTATTATCAGTCTGTGTGGGGAAGTTTGAACAAACATGTGAATGTCTATATATGTGTTTTATGTTTAATAATGAACTAATACAAACCCTATAAAAAGCATGTTTGATTCGTAAGGTAAGGCAATTATTGAAGCATTAAACAAACCAATGTGCGCATTAAATCTTGCTAAATCTGCTTGCATTCTTGGGAATTCGGATCCCGGCAAATCTCACCGAAAACCGGACAGTGTGTGTGTGTGTGTGTGTGTGTGTGTGTGTGTGTGTGTGTGTGTGTGCAATCAAAAGTACTCAACAGTATGGTTGCCAGTGTTGCCAACTGTCGTGCCAGAAATAAGCTAAGCAGCCTCCAAACCAGGCAAGCAACTGTGAATGAATCCACGTTAGGCTGGAAATATGCAGGCTTGGCAACCCCAGTGTTGCCAACTGTCTTGACAGAAATAAGCAAACCAGCAAGCAACTGTGAATTAATCCATGTTAGGCTGGAAATATGCAGGCTTGGCAACACTCAGCAGAAAATGATCTCGGGTCACAAGTTTCACAAGCTAATATTGGCCAGCATGCTTTCCAAGCAGCTGGTAAAAAGACCCTTTAAAGACCCTGGTACTGAAAGATGTTAAAACCTTTAAAGGTGCAAAACAATGCCAAAGAGAAGAACGAAAAGTCTACCTGTTGTTATCCACGTAGCGGATGAGCATAGGGTAGAAGGCATAGAGGTCCCTGCAGAGCACAGTGAACTCATCCAGGATGACCAGCTCTGCCTCCTGTTTGTCCGCTCTATCGTCTACCTTCAACAGCTCCTCTTCAGACACCACCTAGGAGCACAACGTATCAGCAGCACACTGTAAACACCTGACTGACTGTGAACTTCCTTACACACTGTGAGTGTTTAGTACTGTACTGTATGTGTGATTAGTTGTCTCCATGGGGGCATGGGGAGTGAGGTAGCACATTGTCAAACAGGCTCCTCTCCTCTAACCTTCAGAGTCTTCTTCCTCAGTTTGTCCAGGGTGGGCAGGAAGTGGCTGCTAAGAAGTCCCGGTCCAGCCCTGCAGATGATTGGCTGGGAGTAGACTGCAGAACGACACACAAGCATGGGCGACCCATACATTATATAGATAGACAGACCCCTAATGATCTTGAGGGAAATTCAGTTGTCTAATCAAAGATGCAGCCGGTATGGTACAGAACAAGTAGTAAACCTAAAAAGGTATAACAGTATACAAGCTGTCCACCTGTGCCTGAGCTTGTCAGGTGGGCATAACGTATATAGTATACCATCAGTAGATAGAAATAGAGGCATAGGTATCATGTGCATTCTATCACCTCTGTAGTGTACTGAGGTTCAACCACTTAACACTCGCATGGCCATGACGGCAGTAAGACACACTACCATACAAACAGACTTTGTTATCTTTTGCTTTGAGCACCCCCCCCCCCCCCCCCCCCCCATCCCCATCCCATCCCCACCTGCTATCCTCTTCATCCAGGGAGCGTCGTCGATGCCCAGGTTGTTGTTGAGAATACTGAGGATGTTTCCCAGGATGCTGCCGAGGTGGTCAGAGGTGACCGTGGTGCAACACTCCACGTCTTCGGGCATGTTCTCTGGACCTTTCTCCCACCAGTAGGACAGATAGTTACACACCATGGGAAGGACCACCTCTATCACCTGCACAGCACAGAGGGAAACTCTTTGACTGTGACTTTGTTTTGTTTCATCCACGACAGGTTATCTCTGAGCACGCATGCTGATTTTCAGCAATGCCCTGGTGCAAACTCATTCCGTTTATATTTATGTATATAATTGATTTGACTGTGCAGCATTATATACAGCATACTACTAGAATGGCATACAGATCTACAAATTTAGATTTTCAAGCAGTACTTTAAATTTTAAACTACATTTGCCCAGGGCCTCGAAAAATGTAGTGCATTTCACGATGATTTCTATGTGCAATGAAGCCCATACAGACCTGTGGCATCTCAGAGTAACGTGCCCCAGACTCTGAGATGTCATGGATGTCCTTCAACAGGCCATCCAGGCGAGGCAGCTCTGGGCACATCTCCGACACGGTGTCTGGCATACTAAGGACTGAAAAGAAACACCACACTCACTTGGAATGCCTCCGCACAGAGCAATAAAGCTATGTGCACACTGGCAGCCCGAATCAGATTTTTGAGCGGTACGTCCGCTCCATTACGCAGCTATGTGTGTCCTTCCCTATGTATGTGTGTCCCTGTGTCTGTCCGAGCACGGACAGCTGAAACACCTACAGCAATACAACTGGATGGCACTGATACTGATGCGCGCACGCGCACGCGCACACACACACACACACACACACACACACACACACACACACACACACACACACACACACACACACACACACACACACACACACACACACACACACACACACACACACACACACACACACACACACACACACGCGCGCGCCAGGGAGGAATGGCTTGTGTGTGTGTGTGTTGACTGTATAGTATACTACTGTATAGTAGAGTACAGTACTGTTTCACCACTCAGTTCATATATTGATACAGTAGATGATGTGTCTCAATCATTCGGACACTGAAGCCTGATTTATATCTTTTTGTAGACCAGTGTTGTAGACAATAGCCGATCGACCAATGCGTCACATTGCAATGCTTTGTGACGCCACAAAGCATAAACTAAGTAGAACATAAACTAAGTAAGTTTTAGTCAATACATGCCTATGTTGCAACCAATGATGGGTCAAGTCTGAACAAGCCTACGCACTCACAACTGTTTAGGAATCATGTTGGTCATCGTTGGCTCTCAAGTAGTAAATGTACCGTAGTTACTGTAATGAAAGTGATGAGTTTTTGTTGTGTGCTTTAGACTCACTGGCCCTCTCGCGGGGTGTTTTGGTGTTGAAGACGGAGAGGGGGTTGTAAGCGTTAAGTTCAGGCTCCAGGAAGGCCACGGGCATGGCTGCCACCAATCTGGCCAAACCCTCGCCCAGAGCTGGCAGATGCCTGGAACAATCAGACAACAGCATCCAGATAAAATATAATATAAAGTGGGAATCAACACATTAATGGAACGTTGGTACAAGCATATAATACAAATAGCTTGTTCTCTATGACCTATTAAAACAAACAAACCATATATAAACCAAATAAGCCTACATATGTGACCAGATTTTACTGAGAGCCTGCCATCGCGCAAATTCCAGCTTTTCACCAGAGAAGAAAACCTTTATTTTTATTTTTATTAGTTAATAGCACAGGCAGACTCTTCACATACTAGAGCATGTCTGAAATAAGTGTCAGAGTTGAAATCGACATGTAAATATGAAATAAATGCTTAAACTATAGCTAGGTGTAATGTTAGAGACCACAGAAGTGAACCTTTCAAGCCTGTTTTCTCAACTCGCTGTTTTCTGCAAGACATTAAAGCCATATCTCCAAAACTGGTGGGTCAAACTGAACAACCTTTGAAGCTATGATTCCCTGCTTTCATATGACATGAAAAAACGAAAATTCAAAAAAATCCAATGGCAGTCCAGTCAAATTTAGTCACATATAGCTAAACAGTAAAGTATAGCATCTTCTTCAGCAGGGGATTCTTAGACCTCAGCTTGGAGTACTGTACAGACTTCAGTACCTCAGCCAGTGGTCTAAAAGTAGTAGAATAGTCTAAAGTAGCAAGATGATCTGAGAGCTTGGCTTAACGATACATCTGGTAACATCTAAATTCAATGTAGTAGACCTAGAACTGGATCAGTAGATGGATATCTCTGATTGTCTGGAGGTCCTTGAAATTAACAACTACCTACCTCTCCACAAAGACGGTCTTTCCCGTCCCCAGACAATAAAAACAGGTGAGGAGGCGGTAGCAGTACAGCTGCACGTCATTTACTACAACACAAAACCAATGCAATTAACCACCATTATAATGTCAAAAATAGGTAAATAACCCTGTTATCTGAAAATGGAAAAACAGCTCAAGACCAGAGAAAGGACCCAACTCACCCAGCAGGTCCGCTCCGAACCCATGCGTTGTGACGTGCTCAAACAGTGCCGTTAGGAGTGGCAGCAGTGCCGTAGTGACATAGTTTAAGTTCTGGGAGAGACTCTTCATTTGGGCACGGGACTGCGCGAACTTCCCCAGCTTCAGCATCTCCAGCAGTTTCTCCAGGTCCTCGGATGCGTTCTCGAAGAATCCTCGCACCCCGGCCTTCACCAGCTCAGAGCCAGACTTCATCACTGTTCTGAATGTTCATGAAAAATTACCCGCAAAAAGAAAATGTGACTCTGCAAATTGAATGCACACTGCACAGGTAACAAGAATATTTCCAGTTTGTCAAATGGCTGCAAAACAATTTCATTGTTATAGCTTGCAGCTATAGTAAAGAAAGAAATGGGTAGAAAAGGAGGTGTCTATTTTGTAATTCTTCAAAATATGCACAAGGTACGCACATACCTTGTGTCAAGCGAGCAGGCGAGGATGTGAAGGCAGTTCACCATCCTTTCAGAGTCGATGCCTGTGAGAGGAACGCCATGATGTGGAAAATCAATCAACATACAATTAAAGCACAGAGGCACACACTGGTAGAGGTAGCGCCATCCTTACCGAAGAGGGAAATCCTGTGTCTGACAAGAGCTGCCAGCTTACAGAACAGGCTGGAAAAGAAAGGAGTGAGAGTTGAAATGAACAGAGAAAGCAAGGAAGAGAGAGGAAAGAAAACAAAGGTACAGAGTGGAACAAGCAGACTTACAAAGCATGCTACAGGACGATTAAGTGTGAACTCTATGCAGAAAGAATATTAACACTGTTCAGTACAGTGTTAGACGTGTATTGGATTGGTCGAAAATACAACTTTGTGTTTGCTAGATAACTGTGTGTGTGTGTGTGTGTGTGTGTGTGTGTGTGTGTGTGTGTGTGTGTGCGTGCGTGCATGCTCTTAGTGCTTAAAGGCAATTGCTGTCATACAAATCCGTTACGCAACTCGCAAAACATTCTGCCTGCATTGTCTCAATGAATTACCCACATACCTACATCTTGTTACCCCTAGATTCAGGACGCTGTATTATTGTGGAACACTCTCCCTTCAGCCCTGAAATCTCTACATTCCCTAGCAAAGATTTACGAATGACCTAAAATCATGTCTCCATCTCAACACTATCTGGTCGTAGTTCGATCCCTACCCCGGATAGCCCAATGTGCATTGGATTCTTCTCTTAGGGTAAATAAACAACGTCACTTCAATATCACGTGCAAGGTCCCTGATTCTCCAAGGTTCTCTGATTCTCAAAGTTCAGTGCATTACCGGCACACAGGGTCCTCATGTTTATACATAGGCACATGCTGTATCAGCGGGTGTTCACGGGTACCTGCTGCCTCCATTTAGATGTTAACACAATGGCAGCTTT
Source organism: Protomyctophum parallelum (assembly GCF_964188405.1). NCBI lineage: Eukaryota > Metazoa > Chordata > Actinopteri > Myctophiformes > Myctophidae > Protomyctophum > Protomyctophum parallelum. Next base: position 31,614,319 of record NC_139717.1, read on the forward strand.
GTTTTGCTCTTTTCCCCCAAAAACATGGTCCTTGAGCCCAGATTTAACCCCATTGCTGGCCAGTAGTTTGACACCTCGTACAGTGTAAGTGGTTTATACCTGGTGATCATCTCCTTCTCCTTGTTAGAGGCGTAGCCGCAGCTGCTCAGGTTCTTACTTGGCGTGGATAGGAAGTAGAGACAGTGATTCTTGAAGGAGGATTCTATCAAAGGGAGCAACACCTGGTAGCAGAAAAGAGATGGAGATCAGAGAGCTTTAAAAAAGTCCAATGGCATTAAACAATTCAGCAATTCAATATTCAAAACCTTCAATACAGCTTGAATTTAATTTCAAGGGAGTGGTGTACCTTGGCAAAGAACTTGATTTCCTGGTCATGAGGGGATTTGTCCGTCTTTCCGCTGGTAGCCATAGCCTCTGCAGGAATGAAATGTGTGTGACAAGCACAGTTTTATGGAATTTAATACATTATCAAAACACACAGAAACTGAAAAATACATTTCTGTGTTTTGTTTATTATTAATTTTAAAGCCAAATGCCACACACTCACCCAGATGAGCGATGAACTCCTGGGCAGATTCCACGTACTTCAGCAGCCTCTTGAGCAACCTGTAAGAAAACCTCTTCTCCATAGACGAGGAGTCCTGCTCCATGTCCTTGAGACCTCTGCCACATGGAAAGAATCACACATACAGCACGTATTCAGAGGGCTCGCTCTGTTCACAAAAAGGTTAAACTCAGTGCTAACCATGATGATGAAGGTTTGTGTTCAATTCTTAAATTCCAACACAAACTCTAGGTGTCATAACAATCACAATCACTTTGATTTCAACGAAAGTGGAAGGCATCTGTGTATGAGATTCTTTTTTTGTAAATGTTTTTTTGTGGCTTTTGTCTTTATTTTATATTTTTTATGGAGGGACAGACAGTAGGCTGACAGGAAATGGGGAGAAAGAGAAGGGGGGGTGACATCCAGTAAAGGCTGTCGGGATCGGGAGTCGAACCCGCAGCACACTGCCAGACTGGATTACCAGCCAAGGTGCCTGGACTGCTGAGCCACGGCCCAGGCCACATTTGTGTATGAGATTACCTGACATTTGAATGAGCCTATGAAGAGAGTCTCTCTCTTATTTGTTCTATAATATTAACTGATGTCCCAGGAACGAAATGCTGTGTTTTCCCCAGTAAAGAATTTCTGATTTCTGAAGACAATGTGCGTGATTTTTTTCTACTACTGTACGTCTTTGGCCTTAGTTCTCTCTTATAGTAGGTCCTCTCTTATGCACCTGTTGCTCTGTAGGTGTGCAAAAGGCTTGTGAAGAAACAGTCAACTTGCAAATACGATTATGTACTTGCCCTGACAAATATTGTAACAAAACAAGGTCTTAGTCTCTTAGATAAAAGCCAACCTGTTGACGCTGTATCCGCTGACTTGCAGGAACTTGAAGAGTTCCTGGGCTTTCTCTCTGTCTCTGTACTTTTCTTTAGCTGTCAGGGTGTCATAGGGAACCAGCATTGGGTGGGTCCCTCCTCCTGGTTGACCAAATACAAGCAAGATTTAAAGTACAGCATGCAGAAGAGTTCAGAATTTTACAATGCACTGAGGATGAAAGCCAGCAAATAAAGGAAAAAGCAATTAATGAAAGTAGAGACAAACAGCATTCCTATACCAGCAATTCTCAACCTATTCTGCATCAAGGCCCACTTGAAAATCTTGAAAGTGTCTGCGGCCCACCCATATCAGACTGGTGGAACATGTGCATTTTCAGAGCTAGATTGATCAATCAATCTATTATGTTGCGGCTTAGGTCACGGGTTAGTTTTAACGTGCCACGCATGTTGGGAGCCACTGGTGAGTTTTAACCGTCCACGGGTTAGTTATAACTGGCTACGCATGTCGGGAGTACTAACCAACATAGTTTAATTTCAAGATTATTTTTTTATCCCACAATTTTATAACCCATTTTTCACCCAGTGCCAAATGCTTAAGATGTAATCCTGGGCGCTACGCTCCCTCTGCCAACCTGGGGAGAGCTCCGAACTGTTTCCTTCAATGCATGAGGAGTGAGCAGGCCGCTTCTGACGGGGCGAGTTTCCCTGGTAGGACGTAGCATGTGGAAGCAACACGTTATTCCAACCAGTTCCTTTCCCTGCCCTGACCAGGGGGAGGCAGTATAGAGACCAGGATTACAGCATGTTTTTTGTGGGGGCACCCAGCCTATGGGACACGGGGAGAACATGCAAACTACACACAGAAAGGCCCCTTCCCCAACCAGGGTATGACGTGGAGGAGAGAACACACCACCCAGCCCCTACAGTGTCCCCGGCAGGAACTGAAACCAGCTGTGAGGCGACAGCGGCACAACCTTTTAAGTTCAAGATGTTAAAGAAAAGTTACCATGACTTTTTATAACAATATTATTATTATTTAATATTAATGTTATATTATGATTAAAATCTTAGTGTTTTGCCAATGATTTGATGACCAGCATGGCTGTCCTATACTTTATGTGCACACACCTTTGCTGCTCAGCTCGCTTTTCTTCTTGAAGGCCCAGATGTTGTGGAAGTTTTCTGCAACCACCTCCACCATGCCCTTGTGCGATATAATAAATATTATAAAAAATAAAAGTATAAAACAGGCTTAAAGGGGTTAATTAAAACCAATTGGTTCATTATAAAATACATTAACATTTTGTTTATATTACAAATGAATCTGAAAAGTAATTGTTAAAATATTCAATAAGAAAATATTCTATAGCTGCCTTGATGTGATGATGCTAGATTGCCCATCACTGAAGCGTAATTAGAATGATGACAACTAGTGGAAGACAAAGACATGGATAACATTCAAAATGAAGATGAAGACCAACCTGTAAGTCTTTGGACAATGCGACGCTGTGCATGTCTATCGGGGTGGGGCTGAAGCTGTTAGCCTGTAGAAATGTCAAAGAGACAATACAGTATAAGAATCATTATGACAACAAGAAACTTTAAAAAAATCTGAGATGGAGTGCTAAATATAATGCACACAACATGTATTGTACAGTATAAGAGTTAACCACTTCTGGTTCTGGGTATGACATAATAGGTATACATTATTATTTTCAAAAATAGCATGTCTCACAGTACCGTGGACACGGAGAGCTTGCGTTGTTTTTCACTCTCCAGCTGCTGGAACATGGCTTCCCCCTCCTTGGTCCCCTCAATGGTCCAGTTCAGAGCAAGCATGCTCTTTAATGTCTCCCTCACTGGCATACGGTAGGTCTCTTTCTCCTACACATTCAACACATAACGCATTTTTTCCAAGAGATACATTTGGTGTTTCCCCGGGGGTCCGGGACCCAAATGTACAAAAACTAATTATGTTCTATTTCAAAAGTATTGAAAATGGCAGATCGATAAGCTCACACTGTCACGATGCAACGTGTTTTGAGCTTATCTGATATTTTCACTGTTTTATCTTTTTACTGACGACGACCCCAAAATGGGTCGCAACGCATTGTTTGGGAAACACTTGCATATACCATTATAGAAAAGTAAGCCTGTTTGTTAGCCCAGAAGCCTAATAGCTACCCTAAATATGATTCCTCTTTGGGTGAGCGGTTCTATGCATGAGTCAAGGGTATGAATCCAGGTAATTACATCAACGCACACACACACACACACACACACACACACACACACAGTCACACACAGTCACACACAGTCACACACACACACACACACACACACACACACACACACACACACACACACACACACACACACACACACACACACACACACACACACACACACGCAAATATAACAATCTTTATAATTCATAAAATGTAACCGGGCTAAACTTCTCCTCATTATGTCTGAGGTCAGGTTTTCAATGATTAGTGGTTTCGTAACAGCGGTTCTCATTTCTTAATTTGTTTCGTGTCTCACCATGGGAACATACCCCTGTGTGACCTCATCAGAAGCTCAAATACCATTACGCCAGCCCCAGGTGGCTGGCTTTAACCACAGGAACCCTAGCAACCCTTTTCTGTGGGAACACAATGCGTTGTGACAAGCTTGTAGATCGGCTATTTTCGCAGAACAAATTTAGTATAGAGGGAAAAGGGATGGGGCCTAGAACAAATCCCAGGGGGACTCCGGCCAACTAAGACTTACATAACAGTTAATGATGTGAGTAACTGAATATGCACCATAACTCATACATTTATTTACCTCTTCTCAGATACTCAGATACAGCTCATTTGTAGGCAGACTAAATTGAGTGTACTGTACATACTTGGTCACCAGGCGATGTATTTCTCGAATACGGTTATTCATCAGTGCAGAGCAGACATACATTTACAGGCGTTGTCACTAAGGGTTGCCCACACCTGCCCCTGGCAGGTAAATAAAACATTTGGGCAGGTAGAGTTTGCTTCGGCAAGTGCGCGTTTGAGTGGGGACGCAACAGTCTATAAACACAACACAAGACATCTGTCTAAACACCTGAACGTGGCCAGAGCGTTCTGTTGGTAACAGCATACCTGTATGTCACTACACCTTCGGTGGCCTGTGGTTCTCAGTGCAGGCTCTTCTTAGGAACAAAGTTCCTGCTTATGGAAAGAGCCGCAAGGGATAGTTGTCTTTTGAAGCGAGCTGGCAATACAGGAGTCAGTATATTCCTATAGTGAGACACAAAACGAATGCTAAGAAAGAACTTTGGGTTACTAGTGTAACCTTGGTTCTCTGAGTAGCATGATTGAGTGTCTCACGAGACCACCGTTCTTGCTGGGGAAGCGAGAAGAGGCAAGCTTGTTTTGAATGAGTTATGGTGCGCAGTCAGGTACATTGGGAGGAGGATCAGTCCCTACACCAATGCATGCTTCATTAAAGCCAGCCACTTGGGGCTGGCGTAATGGGATTTGGGCTTCTGATAAGGTCACGCGGGGGGGTGTTCCCATAGTGGGACACTCAATTACGTATGCTACTCAGAGAACCAAGGTTATGCTACTAACCCAAAGTTCTCTATTGTACCTTCTCACTCAGAGCCTTGTAGGGCTTCAGCAGTGGATGTGTTTTGGCCTGGTCATCCAAACTGTCTCCAAGTTTCCAACCGGCTGCTACCTGCATCAAGAATAACCACAGCTTGTAAAATTCACACCATCCTAGGTATTAGTGTAGATAGATACTGTATAGATATAGAGATGTATGGGTAGAATATGTAACGTTAGTGTGAGCACAGTTATGGGCAATCCATTGACTAGCTTGACAGGCTAACAAAAAGGTAACAAAGAAAAAATTACATTTGATTCACTGACTGGATAGCGATCAGTGAGTGGGAATAAAGTGTTTCAACTGACTGTCATATGATTGCTGTCATACTGAAAATCAGGAAGGAAACCACAAGCCCAGAGACTAACCTTTTCCGAGGACCACTTGTCATGGGAATGCTCTGCAAATGTGTTAGCAATGGACTCAAGTTTTTCAGGAAGAGAGATACTAGTAGAGGACAAAAAGACACATTAAGATTCAGTCAGATTATTACATGGCTTGGTTGAATGTTGGATTCTGATTGGTCAATCACGTTATTCTGCAGTCTGTTATTCTGCTTGTCTGTTACTCCTGGATACTGAGCACAGCAGTAGCCTGCTGTGCTCAGTATTGTTGCTCAGTATTGTTTGCAATAATCAGGGGTGCACACTGTAATTGTGTGAATGGTTTTGATCCAGCGTATAGGGAATTTTGTGACCGACTGTGTTTGCAATTCTGCATGTATTTTTGTGACTTTAAAACTGTTTAAGTGCCAGGAACGTAATCCCGTCTTATGGACGTCTTTGCAATGGGTGCCAAAGACGACAGGCGCTGAAGGAGTTTGTGAAGGTTTGTAATGTTTTGTAATGCATTAAACCTAACGTTGTAATACATTAAGCAAATTGCGTTAATCAAATTGCATTAATCATTTCATAATTAGAATCATGAATTCTTTATCAATTTGGTTACCAAATCACAAGGGTGTTTTTGTTCAAAACTGCAAATCAAACTCTTCAGGAACATGATGTGAAAACATCACAACAATGATACACAGAAAATGAAATAAATTGAAAATATATTCCAATTTGACGCTTTTCCATCACAAGTCACTATAATAGGTCTGCTCTAAACACTCACTTGGCAGTGTTGATGGGTTTGGGGTCAAAGTTGCCTTGCGCATCCACTGCATCAACATGCTCCTCCATGGTGGCACTGGTGTCCACAAAGTCAGGTGGCACGGCCCCAGCAATGGCACACAGGCATAACATGGCCATATTAAAAAGTTCAGGAACATATTTCTACAGGAGACAAGAGGAGTCACAAATGAAGAGATCGGTTACAACTGAACTGGCAGCACACTTGTTTATTCTCACTATATTTGCTCTGCAATCCTCAAAGAGGTTCAAAAGTGGACACGTGTGATTGAGCATGAGACGGTACGGGGAGCACCAGCAAGAGAGAGACAGAGTTAGAGAAGGGGCGATGATGTGCAGCCTGAGAGTCAGAAAACGTTGCAGCGAGAGAGGCGATTTGTCATCTGTTAATAAATAACTCATCTTCTATTGGGCCTCGCTTCAGTGGCAACATTTATAATACTTTCGTCATGCCCTCACTTCAAAATGCTCAGACTGAAAAGATGTGCTCCCGTGACGGAAGAGAGCTGAAGCGGTGAGACTCATGGGCCTCAGACAAAACAAATACCGTACACAAAGACACAGCACTGAACCTTGAAAAAGACACAGGGGTACATACATTTTATTTATCATGGGAGAGAGATTCGGGAGACCCTTCCGTTGCCTTGTCGGAGAAAGAGTGAGATGAGACAGAATGAGACAGAGAGAGTGAGTGTGTTGCAGACCAAATCAATCATTCTGGGCATGGTTACCTTCTGCGACAGGGAGTCGAAGATTCCCCAGAAGAGCTTCTTGGTAAGGAGAAGCTCCTCCTCAGAGGCTATGCCATCGCTCCCCTGACCGTTGGGCAGGCAGTAGTACTTCCAGCTCTTCTCGTAGTGGTTGGTCAGCAGCTACGGTGAGACACATTGACACCAGGACTCAGATTCAAGACTGTTCATGTAGCATATATATATATATATATATATATATATATATTATGTAGTATTTATTGAAACATTAAAAAAAAAACATAAAATGCCAAGGGGTGAGGTGAGTACATCAAAGACTGGATAATATTTTGACTTTTAACACTAACAATGCCATGAAATCATAAAAACGCCAAATCTCAGAGTCGCAAGTGGCAGAAGCATACGGATGAACTATAATAGTACTATCAACTATACCATTATGCCACATCAACTACTAGGGCTGGGCAATACTATGTCAATTGGGTGTTACTGTTGATCACTTAAACCCTATTTTACACTTTGTTGTATGACATTGCCAATCAAAAAGCTCACAACGCAGTTTTTCTATTTTCACTATTTTTTTTAAATAGAGGGGGGGGGGGGGGGGAAGTGTGTGTATGCGGGTGCACGTGTGTGTACTGTAGGAGGTGGGTGCTTGGGTGGGTGGGGGACAGGTTGCTCATGGCATTTACCTCCAAAGTGCACCAGACAGGAGATGGTCTACATCAATATTTTGGGTTGTGTGCAAAGTGCTCTGGGAGGAGATGCGATATATCAGTATTTCAGCGGTGTGTGTGCAGTGTGCACCTGTCAGACATGCAGGCCGGATTGGAAGGTGAGTGGGATGTGAAATTGAAATTGAAACAGCAGTGGGTGTAGCGCTGTTCTGATTGCTTGTTCCAATTATAGTCTCTACTCGGTCTCATAAATCAGTTCACTGGACATCGGGAGCACACTTGGGGTACGAGCAGAAGTCCCATGATTTGGGCCTGTGGATTTCAAGACTTTGGCATTAATAGTGGTTGTTCTTCATGAATCAAACACGCGCATGTGTCTTAGCAAGAAACAAGCTGCAACACTGGTTCCTAACAGCCAGCAATCGAGGCGAAAACTGACAATGAAATGAAACTACTCCTCTGGCAAGGAGAGGAGGAATATATGGCAGATCCCGCCAGGCCGGGTTGCATAGCCAGGGCAGTGTTGGGACCTGGCTATGCAGGTGCTATGTGGATGACAACTTTATATCAGACAGAGATACTCACTTTGAGGGGCACCACGCAGTACTCAACCAGCTGGGGGACATCAAACACCAGGCGCCTCACAAGCTGTTGCATCATGGAGGGACGCATGTGCCTGCAGAGCACATGTACATCATTCTAATGTAGCAGTGGTTCTCAAACTTTACAGTTACAGACCAGTAAGGGTCCCTTTAGAACCCCCTCAAGGAACCCAGAGGGCCCACTGTAATATAACAATTTATATCATATGTACTGTATGAACATTATGAAACATCGGGCAGAAAATTCGTAGCTCCATATTTCAATTTGTTAGGTTATTTAGTTTTTGTCTCCACCAGGCCGAAGGCATGTGGGGAGAGTATGTTTTGCACTCCGTCCGTCCGTGTGTCCGTGTGTGTGTCCGTGAACAGCTAATCTCAGCCACCGTTAACCCGGTCGATGGCAAATTTTGCACACACACTCCCTGGATGCCAACCATGAACCTCTGCCCCAAACTTTCCAGAACGGCCTGTTATAGCGCCACCAGGAGGCCGCTTTGTGCAAAACAAGTTTTTCGATGCCATATTTTGCACACACACTCCCTGGATGCCAACCATGAACCTCTGCCCCAAACTTTCCACAACGGCCTGTTATAGCGCCACCAGGAGGCCGCTTTGTGCAAAACAAGTTTTTGCACAGTACACCTACAGATTTTGTCCAAACATCACGCAAATTGGTACACAGTCTCTCTAGAGCCATTCAACGAAACGGGTCTTTCAGATTTATCAGACTCCATCCTGATTGGTTAAGATTGGCTTCCAAAGTTCACAGGAGTGCTCAGTTTCAAACAAAATGCTGCAAATCATGAACACATCGCGTGATTTCCGTGAAATTGTGCACCCACATTCCCACTAGGCCGAGGACGAAATGCCACATGAACAATTTCAACTCAGCCTCAAGGTGGCGCTATAACTGGCCGAAAAGTGTTTTTACCTCTAACTGCACGGATCTGTGGATAACCTGGTGGAGACCTGTGCCCGGAAGGGCACTTTTTCTAGTTTTTAATAAATTAATGGTCTACTTCGTCTTACAAGAGTGTCGTCCAAATGTAGTGAAAATAGCTGAACTACAAGCTTGTAAAAACACAAGAGCTCCATTCCATTGGAGTCATCCTTACATGCAGATAGCCAGCAGGCATTCTTCTATGGAGTCCCTCTGTGCCTTGGTGAGCGAGCGACCTTTGGACAGCCGGTAGATGGTCTGCAGGGTGGAGTCAATCAGTGCAGCGTAGTGCTCTGTGCCGGCGAAGAGGTGAGCACAGCGGGTCAGCAAAGGCAACAAGGCAGAGCCGATGTACCTGTTCATGGCCAGGGCCGTCTCTGTGGTGCTCAACAACTCCTGTGGAAGGGAGAAGCAAACTGCCTAAGTGTAAATTCAATCCTGAGAGTGTAGTGTAATAACGGTCTGTGCTGCATACCGCTGAAAACGGTGAAACAATGCAATGTGCCAATGTCATGCACATTTTTTATTTTATTTTTTTACTGTAACGTAATCCTGGGCGCTACACTTCCTCTGCCAACCTGGGGGGGCAGCGGACTGACCTCATGCCTCCTTCTATGCATGAGGAGTCCAAGCTGCTTCTTTTCACCTGACAGATGGGAATTTCCCCGGCCGGACGTAGCGCGTGGAAGGGACACGTTTTTCCGACCAGTTCCTTTCCCCTCCATCAGGCGGCTGGCCAGGGGGAGGTAGTTTTAGAGACCAGGATTACGGCATGTTTTTGTGAGGGTATCTACCCTAGGGGACACGGGGAGAACATGCAAACTCCACACAGAAAGGCCCTATCGCCAACCCCCGCCTCGGGTATGGGCGCTGATGACGCGGAGGAGGGAACACAGCGCCAGTGCCCACAGCGTCCCCAGCGGGAATCGAACCTAGGACCTTCTATCTGTGAGGCGACAGCACTACCAACTGTGCCACCGTGCCCCTCACATTTTTCTTTTAAACTAATTAAATTTGTACAATTGGCATTTGTATTTCAACAGCCAATCAATGCCAAGCAATGTTGTTTTGCTGTGTGGTACATATCTGTGTAAACTACAGTATGAGTCCCAGGCCGCAGAGATCAATATTAACAGGATGTGTGGACCTGAGCCAGAAAGCTCTCAATCTTCGTTCCCATTCTCACCTACAGTATGATCATGACATGTCGGCCAGGATAGGATATATAGGATAGATAGCCAAGTGCTTAAACCATTTAGGCCTGAGAACGATTCTAAAAACGCCTCTAAATCCTGACCTAAGTTTTCTGAAAAACTTCTAATATTGATATAGCAGCATCAAATACTTTACATTTTTGAATACTGTACATACTGTACAGAACCCAAAAATTGGTTCCCGGCCTGAGGGGGTAAAACACCAAAAGGGGTTCCCGCCCAGAATGGGTTTTAATACAGCATGGAAGCGAGTCTTAGTTCAAAAAATAAAGGCAGAATAGACCCAAAAGTATCTTTTGAATAAACTTTTGAATAAACTTTAGAAAAAATGACAAACAAGATCACAGGGACAAGCAGACATAATTTGTTTTCTCAGGATAAGGAGAGCTCTGTCATCCATGAGGGTCTCAGAGTAGAGCCACCGTTCCTTTATATGGAAAGGAGCCAGTTGCGGTCGTTGCGACATCAAGTACGAAGGTCTCCTGGGCACCTCCCTAGGGCGGTGTTCGGCACACCTTCAGCTAGAAGGAGACCACGGGACACACGGTGACCGCTCCCTCATAACGTTTATCTCTATGAAGCTGACTGATGAGCCAGGAATGCTTTGCAGGAAGAAGGCATGCTGGGCATGCGTCCTCACCGTGTCCATAGATGCAGACTGAAGGAGGTCAGGCAGGAAGCCGACCTCCAGCATGTGCAGCAGAAAGGCCTGGTCCTCGATGCCGTACACGCGGTCCAGGAACAGCACCATGGGGCCCTTGTGTTCCGGACAGAAGCTAGCTCCCATGTCCGGCTCTGTCACCGTGCCATCTGTACAAGAGGAGAGAAGGACGAGGGTGAGGCTTATTACCAATTTTATAATGAAACATTCACGGGGGACGTCCATGTTATTAACCATTAAACCCTATACTTCATTGGGAGCTTGTAGATCTGCTACAGTATTCACACCAAATGTTCACCCCCAGAATAAAAAGCAGTACGAAAATAAGTAGAACAAAGAGATAAGCCAGCAGTGGAAAAAAGAAGACACGGAGAAAGTTAAGTTTGAGAAACCTAAAATACAGCAGTTATGGATAGAATATTTCCAGACATACTTTTTTTTTCAGTTAAGCCAATGACTAAACATGATTTTCTTACAAAGTAGTACAAATTGGAAAGTCAAAGACCTTGTAGGTACTCCATATTTATGTAGGAGTGAAAAAACACCCCCTCCCCCGAAACCCAGAGATACATTTATAAACAAACCTGAATAACGTGGTGACCGGCCACAACAATTTAAATATATATTTATCAACAATAAGGCAAAGACTCCCAAACAAAAGTGGAAGAATATGCCTCGCCAAGTTTCAGTCCTCTCTGCATGTATTAAACTTAAACCCGGAGACCACCAGGGGTCTATAATAGGACCCCTCCTTTTTTCCCTCTAGACCAAATCTCTTTGCAGTAGTCAAGTCTACTGCTATTTTCGCCGAAGCCGAAGTGCTAAAATATTATAAATATTTTTTTTTCAGCTATCCCTAAAACTGAATCATACCTTTATTGATGGTGGGCATTTGTAGAGGTATGCTGATGATGCCCACCAGGTCAGTGGTGGGGACCAGGGAGCGCAGGATGGCACGAATACGCAGCGCTTCTCCTTTACCCTTGTTGATGAGCTGAGGAAGAATGACACAAATAGAAAGATCCATCCTTAAGGGACTTTATTCAGGTCACCATAGGTGACAATCTAGAGATTCCCCTTTATGAGCATCATGAGCCATGGAGAACGGTATTTTGCTCCCCTGTATGCCCAGTGTATATTTGTGGAAGTAACAATAAATCTAATTGATTGATTGATTGATTGATAAGTCTGTCTGTGGGTTTTATAGATATTAAACCAATTAAAGTATTAGCAAGAGCTTGTGACTAAATAATTGGTTCACAGGTTATTTTTTCCATTTCCTGAAAAGTAACAGTTTGGGACATGGTTTCAACTGACACCATTATCTTCTCTCCTTCCTGTATGACGTACTGTGGATTGGATTAATTCAAATTGCCATCTATTGTACTATTTATTATTCTCTTTTTATTTTTCTAATGTTGTATTGCATCCAGTATTATCATTAGTATCTTGTTGGTAGGTAATTATTGTTGCTATCACAGTCTTGCAGAAAATTCCACACCAACATTGCCTGTACCTGTATGAGATGAACCTGCTCTTGATACTTGAATCAGTGCTTAATTGTGACTCACGTGCTGCTCTGGGGCACAGCGACCCAGCAGGTCGATGAGGGCAGAGTAGAAGGACATGATGGCATTGCCCATGTGAATCACCTCGCCATCCTCTTCAGACCTGAAACAGTATAAGAGAGGAACAGACAACTCATTCTTTCTGGCTGGTATTTGAAAAACAGTGCATATAATACATGTGCCACTCGGGAATAAAATGTGATCCAGTTTAACCAGCGTTCAATTTGTAAAAAAGAAATGTACCTAAAATAGGGATGTTTAGGGACTGTTATAATAAGCACATGTTGAACATAAATATCTGATATGTTTACCGTAATATATTGTACAAATATTGAACATATAAGACATTTAAGAAAATGCTTGCATTTAATTCAGGGGGGGGGTATCAGAAGCAAAGTCCCCCTCAAATTACACCCTGGTGTTATCTACAGGGATGCTTCAGGTAAGAATGACCATCTCTACTTCTTCTTTGTCGGCCTGTGCAGCTGATTAAATGGTTCGATTAAAGATTTATTAGCTTGTAGTAGATTTCTTTGAATTTGTGAGGTGGAAAACTCTGAGACAGCATTTAGGCCCTAGTGGTGTTAGAACTCTCTATGAAAGCAATTAGTGGGAGTACAGCAGTAACTCCACCACTGTGCCTATATATCTAAGAAACTGCTGATGCCCACCCAGCGGTAGAGCTGGAGAATGGCTTGTACCCATTCATATTGACATTTTCAGCATTTAAGGGTATAATACTAACTATAGTATATGATATCACAAAGAATGGTCTGGTGGACGTGACTCACTTTAGGTTTAGAAACAATATAGAAGGAAAGTACAAATACTTTAGTACTGATTTACTTACAGGTATTTGTATTTTGAAGTATTTATTATACTTGGTCGCATGATAAATGGCACAAAAAAGGCTCACAAGGCATCGCATTTAGATAAGGTAAGAATGTTATAATGATGTAAAAATGTTATAATGACATGCCCAAAATAGGGACACCAGGTTCAAAGTGGTTAACCTTTCCAACATCAAGGGCTGAGTTTCCCAAAGGAAATACGCATAGTGAGAGGGCGTGTGGTTCTTAGGGGCAGTCTTCCACAACACGCCCCTTTCACTGTGAGATAGATATTCCGTGCATAGATCTGCCACATAACTTTCCTTATAAGGCACTGAAATGAAGTGTGGCCTACCAGGGCGGCCTGAGGCCTACCAGGCCGGCATGACCAGTCAATAAAATAATGCTGAATTAACTAGCTTGTATTGGTAACTTTGACTGCACAAGAGCCTCTTCCCATTTAACCGACAATCAAATCTTATTCTATTTAAGAGAGAGAGAGAGAGAGAGAGGGAGAGGGAGAGGGAGAGAGAGAGGGAGAGGGAGAGGGAGAGGGAGAGGGAGAGAGAGAGAGAGAGAGAGAGAGAGAGAGAGAGGGAGAGAGAGAGGGAGAGAGAGAGTATGGTGAGTCTATCGTAAATATGATTTTCGAAATTAAACAAAGATTCGGGTGTTTCATGTTTGCGTAATGTGGCGCGCCTTTCCAAAAAGGAGTTATAATTAGCCGAATTTTGAAATTATCTAGATGATGCTGAGATACAAATATATTAATTTAATTACGAAAGAAAGTCACCACTTACATAACACATATGTCTGCGAATGGTTTTACTACTGCCACAGATTACAGGTATGCGGTAGACTATAAAGGCTTTAGGGAAACGGCTTTGCTTCTATACATTAGTCATGCAGGAGGCCTTACGTGCAATGAGGACACGTATGGCTGCGCTCTAGTCTATGTGTGTCTATATGTGTATGCTGTCGCGTTTCCTTAAATGGGCATAGTGCCTGATTGGCTGCACGGCAGTCAGCAGCCGACAGGCTCCTGTGTGCGGCCTAGAGGGCATGTGCGCATGCGCTGCAATCTTGTTCATGCTACACATCTCTTTGGGAAGACTAAATTCAACTGATTTAACCTAAATGTCAATAACACATAGAAAATGATCCTGTGCGTATCATACTCGACAGACATAACATAGGAAGACAAGAGAAGGAGACTTGATTGCAGAGAAAGATAAATAATGTGTATACTTTAGAGTTTTGATACAGTGGGGTAAATAAGTGGGGAAAATAAAAAATATTGCCTGTAAACCTACTAATGATGTTTTAAATCAAGAAGTTAAACTGGACTTCAAAGACATAATTACTTTGAAGTCATTTTGCGACAGCAGTAACCATCAAAAGAACAGAATTATTCATCAGGTATAAACAGAAGGCAGTCAAGCTAGAATTGTTGTTATCTGAGCCACGAAGTGATGCGAGACAACTATAATGAGGCTGTTGCCTTGTTGCCTCGTTTGCAATGCATAAATCAATATAATTATATTTGTATATTTTTTTCATCTTGTGATAAAAGTGAATTGCCTTGAATAATTTGAACCAACTAACTTCCTACACTGCCAGCAACCTGCGAGCAACCTTTACCCAGATTCAGGCCAACCCTGAGCCGGTTGTGAGACTTGCAAGTCGCGATGCACCGCCACAGAGAAAGTGAGAGAAATGTGGTTTTTTTTAAGCAAATCTACCTACTGTAGTAACAATTATACCCAATGATATTATCGAAAACCACTGAAAAGACCATTGAACGTAATATAAGGTCTTTGGCAGTGAAGCGTCCAATCACAAGCATCAATGCACGGACGCGCACGGACGCGCATGCACACACACACGCGCATCAGATGAGATGCAACAAAATGGATTATTGCGCGTCCATTTGGTCACATGTACAGACTCAGAGTTAAGTGTTTCATTCAGTTTAAAGTGTATAATCAATAAGGTCCTACCCGTTAGTGACCGTGCTGGGTACAGTGGGTAGGTCAAGGGCAGGGTTCTCAGAGATTTTAATGGCCTCCAGCATGGCGGCCAGCAGACCCTGGCCCCCCTCGCCTCTCAGCGCCGGGCCGAAACACTCGGGACGGCGGATGAGCAGCTTCACCACCACGCTGGAGTTCTCCTCCACGCTCTCACCTGGAGGTAAAGTTCATTAATGCAGCATGCCAGTTGAAAGTACAGATACACTTAGAATGAACGCGTAGTACAGACAATACACAGGTGGATTGAAAAGAAGAATTTATGCACAAAGGGCACGCACGCACGCGCGCGCGCGCGCACGCACGCACGCACGCACGCACGCACACACACACACACACACACACACACACACACACACACACACACACACACACACACACACACACACACACACACACACACACTTAACACTTTATTTGTATTCACATTTTACAAGAAATTTCTTGAACACAAACAATAGTGGATGCGCAAACTTGAGAAAACTCTACAACAAGTGCTTAAGATACAGATCACGGGTACAGAAAGATATATGGCGACTGCCAATTATTGCAGACACTGAATAGAATTTTGCCGATGCCTCTTAGCTCTCGGCTTGGGCATGCCTGCAATCTGCAGGCCCCTCACGACTGATTTGTGGACATTACCGAGGCTTCCAAATATGAACACACATCTGTAGCCAAGCTGTATAATAGCATCCTTAAGACGCTGGTACTTAAGCACCTTGGTAAGGAATGCCTCTTTCAGACTGTGGTCAAATGTACATGCCACTTCCAAAATGGTCACTTCTCTACTGTCCTCATCAACAACAACAATATCTGGTGTGACATCTGAAAAAGCATCATTTTCATTATTGTGCATGAACATGGCAGTTGAAACATGTGAGTGCTTATACATTTTGGCAGATGATGAAACATATGAACTTATGTCCTTAGCTAATAGGTCAACAATTATGTCGTGAATAGCAATGTACATTCCCTTATATACATAGCAGCCATTAAGAATATGTGACAGTGTTTCTGTAACTGGAGTGTGGTCATGGTGCAGACAATGAGGAGGAAACGTGTTAGGGTATCACAGAGAGAGATTGAGTCTGGGTGGAAGGACCTGTAATCTGGCTTTGACTGTAAAGGTGACTATGTCCTCATCGACTGCATAATTCTTGAATATTGTATGAGATACGGTGTGGTCTGCATCGGGAAGGCAAGCTAGCTTCCCCTGTAGTTTTAAACCAGTCCAGTGTTGTTGTTGTTTTTGCTGTTGTAACATTATAAGGTACCTCCGTGCATTGACTGGTGATACATGGTGTTCCGTATCAATTACAGTATTCCTTACTGAGATCAAACAGTTGCTAATAATGTCCTCAGAAACTTCTACAGATTCAGGTCGAACCCAGCACAGAGATACTCCAGTTCTCACACAGAGGTCATGCCAATCTCACACACACACACACACACACACACACACACACACACACACACACACACACACACACACACACACACACACACACACACACACACACACACACACACACACACACACACACACACACTGACAATTATGCTGATAATTTTGAACAGTTATAGTTATACGAAAAAACATGTACTTAAAATGTATTCTTAGACAGAGCTTTGTTGATCCAGAAGGAAACTCAGTTGTCACAGCACAGTGGTGGAAAGTAGTGTATGTACAATTTTGAGGTAGTTTTGTTGAAAATGTATATATTTCTTTATATGTCTACTTCACTACCTCACAGGGCCAAACTTGTGCTTTTCACTCTACTACAATATTTGACAACTTTAGTTACTAGTTACTTTGTAGATTTGTTTTCATTTGTATATTTAAAAAAAAAAAATCTGTGCATTTGTTATTACTTCGGCTATTCGAAAATAGCCGATCTACAAGCTCACAACGCGTCGCACCACAACACGTTGTGAGCTTGTATATCTGCTATTATGTTTTCATTCCAATACTTTTTTTTAATGTTTACTCAATACAAATCAGGACTTTTACTCGCTACTTTTACTAAAGAAAAATAAATAGAGTACATCTTCCACCACTGTCACAGAATTAGCAAATACTATACTATACACACCATTGCTGAAGACGGTGAATCGCAGGAAAGACAGGTAGCGCTCTCCCTCTATGGGATTCCAGCCAATGTCTGGGTAACCCTTAGCAACAAGCATAGCACAGCTCTGTAGACCACAACCTGCCAGGTATCTCACCACCTAAATGCACGCACACGCACACGCACACACACACACACACACACACACACACACACACACACACACACACACACACACACACACACACACACACACACACACACACACACACACACACACACACACACACACACACACACACACACACACACACACACACACACACACACAGGGGTACAGATGTAACCAAATGGATTCATTACACCATCACAGTCAAAATAACACTGAGGATTTCACAGTACAGGAGGACCACACAAGTGCTTATTCTGCCCTTGGGCATTGCAATGGTCCACTCTGTCATTTCTCTGCCAGTGTCAAAAGTGACAGCTCGAAAGTACTTTGCTGAGCTAGCTTATTCAACTCGTCTGGAAACGGCCATTTGTCATTGCGATGAGCTGTCTTATGCCTATTCTAAATTATATTCACTGTAACTCAAATGGAGGCTGTTTTTTAATACTGTATGCGATGACGTGTGACAAAGAGTCTATTAATTATACCAGTGCCCAGACTATTTTCAGGGTCTAATACCAATATGAGATAAACCATTTGAACACTGTCCAGTAATTATACAGTGAAGTCCATAGTGTAAATATAACTCTGAAAGTGTAAAAATTTAGTCTAATGACCTATCAAAACTGACGATTTTACTGTGTACTATGGATGCATCAGCACTCACGCACACACACATGCACAGTTTGCACTTAATTTGTTCAACATGACTGTATCTAACCTTCTCCAGGTCTGGCTCCTCCAGGGACAGTGCCAGGCTGTTGTTGTCCATCACTGAAGACGCTGCAACGTCCAGTGGAGTGGATCCCCTCATGGCTTCACAGGCTGCACACACACACGCACACACACACGCACGGTTTTCTCTCTACTTGCAGCAGGGGGCAGTCTTTTGACATGTGCAGACACATTTAGCTGCTTTGTCCCTTTCACTCCCATCAGTTGTCCCCAGAATGTGAGGTTCACATTCTGCATGCACACACACAGTCAAATTGAAATGGAACAACACCGTCTAATCCAAATGGAACAGACACAAAAGTCAACTTCGTTCCATTTGCACAATCTCAGAATTAAGGATTATACGATGCACTGCTCGATAAAAATCCCTTTATTCGTTCTATCCATGGACCAAGACTTTGTTCTTACATTGCCCAACTTAGATAACGTTTAACCTTCAAATATATTTGGTATAGCTATGTATAGCCTTAACAAATATTTGTCTAATTATTTTATCTAGAATGCGGCCAATTTGAATATTCTAAATTCACTAGTCTGGGAAGCAATATTTGGGTTAGGGTTATTATTAGGGTTATGCTATTATTAACATTTCCCTTTGAAAGTACATGATGCACATTTGGATCATTTCAACCACATAAATTACTCCGTGTGGAAATTATCGCTATATCAATGGAATATTGATGAAGAAATACCATGTTACCAAAGAAGAAAAAATCAACAACCCGTGTGGAATGGGATCATTGGCCATTGGTGATTTCTTTGAGTGGCACTAGCTCCTCCTATGTCCAGCTTTGAGGGTTTGTGTAAGCGCAATGTTTGTCTTAACACAAACATTGACAATGAATGGTCCGCTTTGAGTGTTTGTGTGCGTAAACACCAACATTGAAGACAAAGGTGATGGGTATTGTGATTGGCCGGAATGAGATGATAGGCTACTGAGGTATGATGGTGTATGATGAGCGCCCCTCACTTCACAAGGGTGTGATTTTTAAATAATAGAATAAATGGATTGAACTGTTGCACCCCTAATTTCCATCAGAGCTCCCATAATCAATCTCTTCTCATTACTCGCCCTAGTTTCACATACTAATTCCTCACTGTGTTGACCAAGCTTTCATTTCCAACTATGTGCAATTATTTCCTGTGTCCACGAGCTGTTCATTTTGAACAACTGTTAATTGAAGTAATACAGTACGAGACATTTATCCAAAACAATAGATGAACCCATTAGCATCACCCTCACAGTACCAAACCGCCATTCAAATCCACACTCCTCTTATATGACTATTACATCAACAGCTACAGTAGGCAGAAGTGGATGAGCAATCTCAGCTTCCTTCATCCAACTTCAACTTCATTCAAGTGTGCATGTGTGTTTGAACATCAGTAAGTAGTGTACTGCAATCTCCAGAGAGCGTGAAGAAACTCTCCTCTCTGTCAGGCGGAGCCCAATGACTCATCAGTCCTGCCCAGCACGGCCGTCTCTCTCTCTCTCCCTCTCTCTCTAAAGCCCTTTTTCTAAGAATTATGGCTAAGATTGAGCAGTGGCGGATTTAGCAATCTGGGGGCTCTCAGCAAAGCCTCACTAGGGGGCTCCTTCTGCGCACGTGAAGGGGAGAATTGGGCGCAGACACTAGGCTACGAAAAGTACAGTGCGAGTTCCCGCAGAATCAGATTGCTCCTCATCCTCAATTGCAGACACACTATCATCACTGTCACTAGTGACTAGTAGTAGTAACAAGTAGAGTAGAACCTGGGGAACATAGAACCTGGGGAACATAGGGATGACCCCAGTAACAGCCCTAGTTGCAGCAGCAGCCTCACTGGTACTAGCCGAAACAGCCTCAGCCCTAGGCTAGTATCAATAGCAGCAGCCTCACTTGTAGACCTACTGTACTAGTAGTTACAGCCTCACTGTCAGCGTCATCTACTACATTATCTCTGTCCTGGTGCAACACTTCCTATTGCTCTCTCCCCTCTGATATGGGTATTTCTGCTTTTTTCTTTTGAGCTTCACTGGGGTAAATTCATTTCATGGTGGTGGTTGCAGTCACTCAATCAAGTACAAAGGCAAACAAACAAACCGACATGATTATTATTATTATTATTATTACATTATTGATGTAATGACATAGAGGAAGCCTATTTGTTGTCATTTCAGTTGGTATTAATTGCCAAACAATATTTTTTTTGCCAGGTGAGCTATCTGTGATTGTCCCAAAAATTATTTATCTACAAGCTCATTCATCAACAGCATTTTTTTGTCTTCGTGACAAAATGTAGCCCACATTTGCAAATAGTGTCACGTTGTTACATGGTGTTATTTGGTTAACATTTGTACAACAACATATTAGAACTTTTTAAAGGCAGATTAATTGACGACAATGCATCATCCCTGTGATGCATTGCAGAATGTAGTAAGGAAATGTAGTATATCGGCCCGAAAGTTTCATATTAGCAATTTACTCACCGAGTGCTGAAATCGTGAAATGGAGGATGTAAGAACACACTTTTGTTGGTTACAGAGCAGGGTAAATATGAAGTTTTTCTTATATTCCCTATGTCCAGACTGGTGGTGTGTTTTATGCAACATAATGCACGTTGGCGGGTTTGAGGGGGCCCCCGTCGGCAGAGTGACGGGAGGAGGCCATGTCACTGCCGGGAGGAGGAAGCGACGCTCGGCCCCCTCAAACTGACTACGTACTTTTACTATTGGGGAAGAAATCAACTGCTACGGATTACGGAACGGGCTGCAATGTTCATTTTTCGGGGGCAGCTCGTCTGGGCCTCTACCTCTCGGGGCTCTATACACAGTTGCGTAGTTTGCGTAGCGCAAATGACCGCCTCTGAGATTGAGCTGGATTGAACAATGTGCCAATGTCAGCGGCTCAATACTAAATCCCAGTTACCGGATGGTTAAAATATTAATGCTTCTGAAGACTCTTAAATAGACGAGGATCACATTAGATTTAGCTGCTTTTCGCTACCTTTTATTTTTATTTTTTATTTTTAAGCAAAATAGAACGAGAGTCTATATGTGGCGGTAGCCAATAGCGCCCGGGGGTTTTAGTGGCAGGTTATGAGTTAATAATAACCATTAATTACTTAAACGTGAATATCTCTGTATTATACAAAAAATCTATTTCCCCCAAAGGCAGACGGAAATTGAAGTGGATGAGTTGGATGCAGCTCAAAGTGAACTTTACTCAGTTATCTAGTTCATCGCCGTCCGACCTTCCTTTGTGACTGTGTAATGTGGAATGTGCCTGTGTAATTTAAAAAAAACTGAAAGTGGCGTGGCCTTTTTCAAGATGTTTTGGCCATTATCTCTGGAACGAAAAACCCAATCTGCTCAGGTCAAAGCTTGTTGGATGCGTGATTTTGAGGACATCTTCTAGCAACTCCCAGGGCCCTAGGCGGTCATGTAGTTCGCGTATACAGCAGACTGCCCCTAATTTAAACATTCTTGAGTAAAATTCTAAAATGGAAGGGGAAGACCAACAAAAGGCTACAAATAAATCAACCACCAGACTGTTAAAGAAACAAAAACAAACGACGGAGAAGAAACAATGACAGCATGGGATCAGAACAGAACACCATGGCGTGCCTGCAACCCGGCATGAACGCAATATATTCGGACATAAAAGCCACACGGGCCGACGCAAACGGGTGAGCAAAGATTTGGCAGATCTCAGAGGGGATGTGGTGTATTCCAACATTTATGGAAAAGGTTTTCTTTTTATCAGCCCCTTGAAACCTCCAATGACAAAGTGAAGGTAGGCCTACCTGACTCTCTACCCGTTCAGCTATGGCCAAATGCAAGCCTGATGGAAGCTATGATTCAATTTACATTATTTTCAGGCAGGTTCTCCTACCCATTGAGTTACTACGATTACATTTGTATAATTTCCACAAACTGATTCCCTGTCTTAAATGTGTTTAGAGATTACTTTCAACTTCATCCCTACACGTTCATGAAATAACAAATAAATGGGTTTGCTTTTGGTAAAAATATATGGTTGAAGATTGTTCGCAGAATGGCATACATAGGGTTTTATCTTTCAAAACAAATATTCAGCATGCGTGTGACATCATCGTACCCGGAGGTTATGCGGGAGCCGGGAACGCCTACTGAGTGGCAAAAAACGACTTTCTGGTCTTGACAGCCCACACATCCAAAGAGAAAAGTCTTATCTGATTGTATCAAACAACGTTCCCGGTGGAAAAGTGTGAGTAATATAATTTGATACTTCCGTGACCGCGGAGAGCAAATGTCCATTTCTCAGTAAATTTATCATCTATGATAAATTGAGCCCCCATGCCCCTCGCAAAAATGCGGGCAAAATTCATGAGAGCACCAAATCCATATTGCCACCATTAACAAACTGTTAAGGCACAATAAGGCAAACATTTCTAAATTTCATTATGCTTTAAGTAGCATAATGTGTATGTGACGTGTCAAACTAGGGGGTGTTCATGATTCTGAATCCATTCCAAGAATTAGTTTTGCACAAAAACACTCCTTGGGATAAAAACGGCCATAGCCGTCACCACAAATGTGATGAGGTCATCACATGTGGGCACATTAGGCAAGTGGCTATGGCCGAATTTAGCCCATGGAGTGTCTTTTGCCAACTACAAGCCACTTTATTTATCATTGTGTGTTTCTACTTACCAAGGCCCACACTGCTGTTCTCCAGCAGATAGCTGAGGTGGTCGAACATGGCCTTCTGGTTCTGCCGGCTGATACGACAGAAGTAGCACAAGAAACGACAACAGCTGGCCACCATCCTGGGGAAAGCAATCTCCTGTAAATAAATAAAAAGACAGAACATTTATCATACACTACTCGCTACTGTGATATGATTAAAAGGAAAGAAAGCAAGGAACAAAATAAGTAATCCGTAATTTTGTTGACTTCTGAGGGTGTACCCCAAAGAAATGTCCTTGGTTCCCTTCACTACAATGTTAGTGTCTAATGTCTACATGTCTACACTTATGCTTGGTCACTACCCCTGTAGATTTCCAACTCCATCTTCCCCTAAACCAGCTTTCATTGTTGTTTGTTGGCACGCTCGTGCGTTGCGTGCGTGCGTGCGTGCATGCGTGCGTGCGTGTGTGCGTAAGCTCTCAATGAATGTTGCCAAAGAGAGGTAAAGAAAGAGGATGATGTCTATATTTTACTCTTCTGTAGTTTTTAAACTTGAACTTGAAAACAAACTACAAAATCCGCCCATGGTTTCAAGTCCAATTCATATACAGCATTAAACCTGACTTTTCATACTGAGATTTATGTCACTGGCTTTGTGATGAGATTGCCAGGGTCAGATAGACCGAAAGCTTGACAGCCGCCCTGATGCCTATATGTCTGAGATACTCCACTATGATCCAATTCACACTTGGCACTCCTCAGCATGTCACTAAATCACAGCTATCCCTTCCACCCTCTTTCAGCGCTGCCCAAAAAGGACAGGCCTGCGAGGTGTAGCTACAGCAATCTCCTCACCCTGCGTATACCCACGTCACCCCCTGGCAACATTACCCGTGTAGCTGTGAGTATTAGGTTGTTGCTCTTGGCTTGTTGATCTTGGGTTGGAGGATCTCTATTACTGAGTTGATTGTTGTGCTGCTGTTGTCTTGCTACACTAGCCTTTCACCGCTTATACATGTATTAATCAAGAATGCATTCTAGATTAACGCCATATTTCTGGTTGTATAGAACAATGGTAAAAACAGAGCTAATAATCTGAATAGTATGGTAGTAATGCTATACTTCTTATAAAGTACTCTCCTAATAACTGTCAGACAATCTGTCTATTACAAAGTGGCAGGTGTAATGCAAAATGTTGGAATAGACAAATTAATATTAATGAATATCATGTAATTGTATTTGCATATACAAATTTCGAAGGGGATAGTCGGGGGATAGTCGGGCTCCGATTTCCTGAGCTGCTTCTTTATTTGTAATTGTAGCGGATAGTGGGCTGACAAGCTGTGGTAAAATATGATTACCTTTCGCTTATGCTGGCCCACATGAGTAAACCCACTTGCACATTATGTAAAACTCTTACAGGCTTACACGCAAGGCAAGCTTAAGCCTGATTCGTATGACGGCGTCACATGCCAAAAGTAACACATTTACAGTAAATATTAAGCTCACGTCGCTAATGCGACATGTTGTGAGATTTATAGATCCTGCTATTTATGCTTCACGCCGCCATCGTATGATGAAGCATAAATTAGACCAGGAGCCAATCCATTGGTATTAAGGTACATTTCTGCATTCAATATACCTATATCAGACAAGCTTCTGATTTTAAGTCAAACACAAAACGAGCTATATTCCATCTCAGTGGGTACGTTGTGATCTAAAATTCCTTCACAGATAACTCGTGTATTGTGTCCTTAACCTCACAGCATCACGCCTCATCCTAATTACTGGCTCATATAATCCCGGCACAGCTCAATAGCTGTGCAAGCTATTACTTGAGTATCTGATCATCAATTTAAACTCTGCAGAAACCAATTTAGACTAGGGGGCATTGTAAAGTCCTCCCATGTCTGTTGAGACGCAGCTGTCCTACCTGTGACTTGTCACCGCCCAGCACGTTGACCATGACCTCCATGACGGTCTCATGCATGCCCAGAACTCTCATCAGGTTGGGGTGCTGGTAGAACACCTTGTTGTTCATGATGTCACTAGCAAAACGAACAAAGTATAAACCACTTTCAACCTGGCAACCCTATATTATGTTATTATAGGCTATATAAAAGACAAGCAGATCTACAAGATCACAACACATTGCACAGATTGGCTATTTATGCTAATTGCTAAGTATTAGGGCTTAAGTGTAAAGCAACAGTACATTTTGTGTAGTGTGTGTTTTGTGTAGTTTCAGATATTTACATAGTACTATGCCATATCTGAACAACAGTATCAGTTTTGTTTGTTTTTGTTATTACAATTGTGGCATATTTAAAAATGTACCTTGTGAATGTCTAGCATTTAAAAACAGATATTTGCAAATTGCAATGCTCTGGAAGCCATTTTAATGTTAAATATAAACTTTAATGTGTACATTGTGTAGTGATAATATACTGTATTTTTGAGTGGTGTGGTCAAGCAAAGGCACTACTTCCACTCCTGACGTCAAAGCATTGAGTATGGTGACGGAGGTGTATTAACTGGATTTAGCTGTTCAAATGATTTGCACAATTTGGATTACATATTTATTGTGAGATAACATAGGTACCGTTTTTATTTTTCAAATTAGTTCAATTTCCAGTGTTTAAAAGTATATGTTGAAACTAGAAGAAATGCGAGCACACAACTACGTACAGTCAAACATAAACAAAACAAACTTGCAGGTGCACGGCTCCAGAAGTAAGTCTAAGAGAATGATGCCACTGATGCCAGCACTCACGATGTGTCCCTCAGGTACTTATTTTATTTTACTTATAAATAAACACGCACCAGGAAATCAACCCAATGCATTTCAGCTCACTGCCTTCCTAGACGTAAACCGCTGTGGAAAGAGAGGAAGGCATTGAGCCAAAATGAATCCATTTGATTGTATGTTGCCTGTTTACTTTATACGTAAAATAAAATAAGTACCTGGGGAAAATGGTGCGTGAGTGCTGGCACCATTCTTTTATATTAAAATGATCTGTCTTTAACCACTTAAACCCTCTATACTTAGTAAACTAAAACTTAGTTCAACGGGGTCGGCTCTGTATTGGTCCACTCTTTTCCCACCTTTACAACCAAATCTCTTTGCCAAATATAGCTCATCTACAAGCTCACAACGTGCCCTGCTGAGCCAGGTTGTGAGCTTGTAGATCAGCTATTTTCGGCGAACGTTCCCCACCAATGAAACGGGTGCGTGTCGGCCCCTCACCCCAGCCCATCGATCATGAGCTTCTCCTCCTCCTTGCCCATGCGTACGGACAGCAGAGAGCGGATCTGACCCAGAGAGGCCAGCAGGTTGATGGCGTCCTGCACGGAGGCGGCGCTGATGGTGTAGGTCTTCCTCATGGCGCGCAACAGCTCGCCGATGCCGTCGTACTGCCTCCTCAGCAGGCTGAACATGACCCGCACCAGCTCCGCGTCCTGGATATGGCTCTCCTGGGCCCAGCTGGCCATGGTCTGAGAGATGAGCTCCTTCAGGTTGGCTGTAGAGGACAAGAGGGGACAACTAAGTCACACTCCATAAGGGGAGTCATGGGGCATCGAAGGCATCGAATACTACTACAGTCTGTCACCTAAAATATATAATGTGTATTTCTGCCCAGAATAGGGACACTAGGGTTCAAATGGTTAATGAGAATGTGTCAACAGCAGCCTGCAAATGCAGTCCATCTTTCTTTGTACCTCTTTCAAAATGGGATTTAATGTTGTGCTGAGTGAAAATATGCCACATTTACAACAACGACCAGAGAGAGAGAGAAAAAAACAACACCACAAAACAAGTGTTGTTTTCAGAGCTGATGGTCGTGAAGGGATTATGTTGTATTTAGTGTATTAGCTGACTCAGGGCTCTGTAGCTGGGTTGACATTACGGTACATTCCTTGACATGAATCAATACACACACACATTGACAACCACATAAATAAGGTGAAAGAGATTACTTTATGTTCTAAACAATAAAACAATGTTTTGCACAGCCATTGGTTATATAACAAGGGATTTCTATAGTGTTTTGTTCAATGCCAGGCCACACTGACTGTACAGGCTTAGAATAATGCACAAGGCCAGCAGCACAACAGACATTACTGACTTGTTACCCATAAGACTGCCTCATGTGCTCCCCTCTGTGCTCTCCCATGAAGAATACCCAATTATACCTTCAGACAACAGGTTCACGGCCCAACAGGTTTGACTTAATAGACTTGATGTTGCTGCTGCTACGTATATCACAGCGTGAGCTATATTCAGGACATTAGAGGGCAGAGCCACATTGGCAGATGGTGCAAATGATCAAGGTCAGCAGTTGCCCTGCTTTTAACTGCATTTATTGCAGGATGTCGGGTCAGCATCTAGGGTGTGTATATTATGTTATCCCAGAACAATTGCCCCACATCACACTTACTCATTTATACTCCGTCACACCTGGGAACTGCCCCGTACATCCACAGTGCTTTACTTTTGGCCATGGAACATATCCATTGTACTATACTGTACAGCACTGTACTGCAATGTACAGCATGTTATGTGCAAAAAGGGAACCTTACAGTATGGTACAGGGACATAAAAGCCATCAAAGTTGCCCACCGATGCTGTTGATTAATTATGGAATATGTGACCAGTGCCAACAAAACATGCCTCATGTCGCCTTTTCCATTTTTCAGATTTTTTACAGATTATTAAAGTACAGAATGTAAGCTTTCATATGATGTATCATTCAATGAAATTGGACAATAATTGAAGGAGATATAACCATTTTAAAATGACTGGGGCCTTTCACCCAAAGCTGAGAAAAGCCCTTTTCAATATTCACAACATTTTATCACCTTAGAGCTGGACAGAAGTGGGTGTGACAATGGGAGGGACAAGAGACAATAGGACGTTTTAGCTGTCAACAGTGCAACACTAGAAACACTGACAAGTTTAAGCCAGTAGAACAAACAATGTAATTTGTAAGGTGCCCCAATAAACCCTTTTGAAAGTACTAAGTATTAAATACTAAGTATAAGTATTCAAGTATTAAATATTAAGTTAAGTGTTCAATTTAACTTATACACTACCTGGTTGTAAATAGCTGCAGTACACCATTTTATGCAGGTCTACTTTAAGCAATCAAAGTCAGACAATTGACCCAGTATTTTAAATAAATAAAATCGACGCATCAGGCTATGATGTTGTGCGCTTGTAGATTTGCTATTTTAATAAACAGATCTGTCCACATGCAGTCACAATGCCTGGTGTCTATTTAGTGTGCAAGGCTTACATCCGGTCTAAAGCCCACCCACTGTCTGCGCTGATTTATATACACAATACATACACGATCCGTATCCTCCCCTCACCGGATGTTGAATTAACAGTACTAACGGCCGTATTTGAAAAGACGTATCCATTCTTTTACACAATAAACCGATTTCCGACATTTCCTTTTCACTTGATACCGTTTCGTAGAGAGGGCCTACACAAACGTTCTATATACCAAATGAAAGCCTGCATTTCATAGTTTACATAGTATATAACCTTTTTTTAAATGAGCAAGAAATGAGCGAGTTGTGATTAAAAGAAAAGACGTGTGATCTCTTTGCTCTTTAACACACACACAGACGGCTAGCTAACTAGGCTAGCTAGCTTCTAGCCTGTTGTTTGTTGGTGAAAGACTCCAAGCTGGGAAGTGTATTTCAGCGAGTAGCTATACGTGGTTTTGTTTATTTTCTGTAAAGTCTAACCCAAATGCATCTCCATACTACTATAGCCATGTGTTCTGTTCTGTGTTTACAAACACAAGCACGCTAATGGGCGGTGATCAGAGCGTGAAACCTGAGGACAAAGAGATTCCAGGACCAATTGTAAACAACATGCAAATCTCGGAACTGCGCTCTTCTGCCCCAGAAACTTGTTAAAAAACAAGCCCACTTTGACGTATAAATGTATACATTTCATTTGCCCAAATGAACAATCTGTTTGAATGAAAACCTTCTTCAACATTCAAACTGTATAAATATGAAAAAAAAAAGAAAATCACATAAAAAAAAAAAACGAGTTTATTTATTGATTTAAGGCATGTTCATTCTGGCGACATGAGGCATGTTTTGTTGGCACTGGTCACATATAACCATCATCACAGCATGTATTGTATTATGAAATATGGCATTGTCAAGCTTTACAGCTCATGCAATCCATATAGGCCGTAACATTGATTTTTAATTATGTTTACATATTATGTAAGCAAAACAAAAGAAAATCTATACGGCCATTTGATTTATGCGTACTGTCAGGCGTAGGCATGTGTGCGTGCGGGCATGCATCTATTGTATGCATGTGCCCGTGTACATGTATGTGAGAGATAAAATGTTTGTCTTTGTGATAATATGTGTCTGTGAGAAGTGATAATATGTGTCTGTGAGAAGTGAGAACCAGGGAATGTGTTATGGAAGATTCATCTGTAAAAGGGATGCTATTTTGAAAATGCCAGGCAGAACCCCATTTCATCAAAGGCCATTAAACAAACAAAAAAAGCGGGCATTGGGGGGATTATTTATGTATGTACTTTACTGCAGTAAATGAGTGAATTAAAAAAAGAACGATTTTGGACAGTACAAGGTTTCCTCTTGACAGCGATGAAATAAAACCATCCCCAAATGGCAGTTGCTCGTTCATCATGTAGCAGTCTACTCATTAACCATGCACTAGAACTAGGTGGAAATTAAAGTAGATCTCATTAAGGAAACTACTCAAGAAACATGAGCATTTCCCCCTCTTGGGGTGCCAGGCTCAACCATGAGTGTGACTGGAACACATGCTCCTTGTGAGCCGTGAGGACAACCCACGTTTGAATCAGACTCCCGCTCTTGTCTCGCATGTCTTTCTTTCTGTCCTATAATACCTAATAATAGCAGAAATGCAAAACAAAAAAGAAAAAGAAAAAAAAAAGTTACCGTGGTAATAAATCACAGTTTACCGATGGTACTGTATATTACGGAAATCCCAGACACAATTAAATATATAATAATAATAATTGCAGTTATGAACTGGACACCACGGTATGCATTACACAACGGCGTTATGGCAGTAATTGCCCCCAGTTGTTTTTTGTCCTTCGAATGCTTCCACTCAAGAGGGTGTACACGGTACAAATTGTAGTCAGAGTACCGAGAGACCCGTAAGGGTGCATTTTTAGTTTTTTTACACTCTCAAGAGTTAAATTATCACTCAGCACTTTGCTGTGTACCCTTGATGGACAAGGTGCGCAGACGGTTCCTTCCTGCAGGAGTTATAGTCTCATACTCTCATTAGTCTGCCTGCCAACCCGCAGAGGAGCCTGCAGTAGCAGAGGTGTCACAGGGCAAACAAAGCTCACAGCACCCAGGGGAGGGTTATACTGTACATTAAATCTGAGGTGTGTGCTGTCCTACAAATGTGGCACCAGCATTCAGGACAGGTATTGGGTCGCCTTGATGTGTACAGCGTTGATGTGAACAGCAGCACTCAATTACACAGGAACTGTGTAATTGCAATTGCAATTAACCACTTAACCCCTCTTGGGTAGGCTCTGTACTTGGACTGCTTCTTTCCGTCTACACCAAATCTATTCGCCAATAATAGCTGATCATTTTTGGCTAATGTTCACCTAATATATGGATGTTAGGGTGCGAGTTGTTAAACAATTAGTTTGAGTGCACATGGCCAGGCCAGGCTAGTCTGAGAGACTATTTATGTCCTTTTTACTGGTGACTGCACACAATGTACAGTAACTATAGCTCTATTTCTATCTAATAATGGCTCATACATTATGCAAACCTGACTGGCCCAGGTGAAGATTGCCAGGGGAGATATAACGTCGAATTTTATATTGTTTATTATATTGTTATCATATTTAAATTAGTGTTACCCTACGACTCTCGTTACCCATACCTTTGTTTCATCCTTACTGTGGTGCTGCTATGACAACTGAATTTCCCTCAGGGTCATTAAAGGTCTATTTGCACTACAGATTGTTTTCCAAAGTGATATTAAAGCTATTTCCAAACAATCGCTCCTCTTTGAGTGCTGAAGCTGGATTAGTTCAGCATCTGTAGCAAGCACGATGTTGGACACAAGCAGAATCCTAATGAGAGAGGGGGTCCGAATGAGACAGCAAGAGCAAATGAGGATAGGGGACAGGCAAGAGAGAGAGAGAGAGAGAGCATAAGACAGCAAGAACAATAAATAATTATATGCCAGACACAAAATGAATTTTCAACTAAAATGGTCCTGTTACGTTTTTGAGCCCAGCTTTGTGTGTCTGTGTGAGGGCTTAAAAAGTGAAGATAAAAAGTGACAATGTATAAATTAGCCTTAAGAGACAGAGAGAGAGGGAGACAGTTGCCCAAGGAATCTGTTCCGCATCATCCTTAACAGTGGCCTATAATATGGAACACCCTCATCTGCAAGCTCATCAACAAATGATACTGTAGCTAATGAGGGATGACAATACTGGACCTTGGAAATCCAAAAAACCTCTTCAGCATTATATTATAAGTTGCACTGCAAGTCTAGTGTGATTGATGCAGGAAAGTGTCTTTGTCCATAGCTGAAAATGAGGTTGTTGTTTTCTTGTGTGTTTTGTGCAAATAAATGTTTTGTGTATAAATTGCAGGACACAGCAAGGTTGCAGTTGTATACTGAATAAAATACACAAAAATGTTCACTCAGTAGAGTGGGCGGGGTCTATGGGCTGGAAACCAGGCTGAGGAGAACTAAGACTGTACTGTGTCTGTAAACCATACTGTATATCAACAGCACAGTCGTTTGGCTCTAGGCTTTGCGTGTTTATAAAATATTGCTTGCACATTGATAGGCGATTAATCGTACAGCGTTATATAGGCTATATCCCAGCCACACGTCATTGCCAGGTTATCCAACCAGGGGCCGGCACATCAGCCTGGTCCGTACTTCAGGCAGGTGCGGGCTGTTGAAGCCAGACAACTTTATCACTTCATCATGCCCTGGCTTAGGGGAGCGAGAGTCACAGAGTACAATATACCAGAAAGACGGCACCGGCCATATATGGAGCGTGTCTTGAGTGTACAGGGTTTGATGAGGTCAGATCAACATGGAATGTCAGAACAGGTCAGCTCCATATATGGATATCTAAGGGTGGCAGTGGGGGCAGTGTCTTGAGTGAGTGCCTTAATTTCTGGGCCTGTTGAGAACTCTAGCTTTGGCCGGCTGCCGGGCGCGGCTGCACAAATAACTTTGGGGTGGGCCCGTCTAGGTATCAGTCAAAAGGGAGACATCGAAGAGGAAGGATGGATGGGAAGGATATATGGAATGTCAGAACAGGTTCTGACATTCATATCCATATACTAATATTGATGACATCAGAGATCTCCATATATGGGCTTAATTGCAACAGCAGGTCGCATTTATTTACTATGATTCCTGATGATGTCATAATGATGTCACGAGACCTGGGCACAATATATGGGGGCTTTCCCCATGTATGGCGACTTTCAGCGATACACTGACGGACAAAAAGCGCACAATTCTATAGTAAACTGCGACCTTCGGTCGCAAATTAGCTGCTTTCTGCCCGACAGCAGATATTCACTCATGCAGTGCAATGTTCCTTACTGGGAGGCTCAGCCTGTTCCGTTTCGGTGGGCTCCTCTGTCTTCTGAGGTGGGCCCTTGATCTTGTAGAGCAGAGCGAGCAGACGGCCCTTTATGGATGCATCCTGCTCCTCCGGTTCCTCCTCTACCGGAATGCCTATGAGGAAGAGCACAATATACAATGTGATGTCTGTCAACTGCAACACTGTCTTAGCTGGCAGTGAATGAGACGTTAAGACTAATTTACTGAGGACTAATCTCCTCATTTGCATATGGATTGCACTGCTAAAGGTGAAGAAGAGGCTGCTTTTCACTGTGGCTTGTTATTAACCTCCATCTGAACCGTACAAAAACAATGTCTTTTGACCGTATACTGCAGTGGTTTTCAAATGTTTTGGCCATGAGCACATAATTGGTGTGCCTTGGGCAAGTAAAAATCTCAAGACTCATAGCGACAATAGCTGATCTGCAAGCTCACAAAGCATCGTGATGCTACACATTATGAGTTTTTAGTTATGAAATGTGGCGAAATTATTGGGAAATGAATGCATGCCAAAGTACTGATTTAGTGAATTAAAAAATAAATTCCTAATGTTTTGTATACTAGTTGTGTACTGTATGTTGCAATAATTATGTGGTTGTCACAAAAGCCAGTTCAAATTGATTATTTTGGGGTGCAGGTGGGTCACAGCCTGAAACAGTTAGGAACCACTGGTATACTGTATGTCCCACGTATTTCTCAGATTAAATTATTCTATGTCAGAATGCTGAGGGTACCGGTATTTCTTATTTGATTTTTCACTTCTCACTTCCAGTGAACAGTTACTTGAAAAGTCAATCTGAACACGGTGCTCATATTCCCAGACAGAACGTCTAGGGGAAACGTGAGATGAAACGTGTAAGATTTTGATCTATAATTTGCTGATGGCCATTCCATCTGGTAAGGCGACGATAGGATCATAGGAGCATACCACAGTGCAGTCGCAGCTCGTTATGGAAGTCGTTGAGTTCCTCCTGGATCTCCTCGGGGCAGGGACAGTCCTCCCCTGCACTGAAATTCAACAGGATGTTGATCTGTGATTGCAGATCACAAGAAAGAATGGGGTTATAAAGGTGACGGGCCCAAAAGAGCAAATAGAAATACAAATAGAAATAGAAATAGAAACAGATAGATGAAACCGCACGAAAGACAAAAATCATCATTAAGAAGAATAGAATAAAGAAGAGACTATACTGTATCATTAAACAGAATCTACATACTAAAAAAAGTGAATGAGTAATGCAGACTAATCTTCTCGGATTGCACTGCTAAAGGTGATGAAGAGGCTGCTTTTGACTGTAATACTCCAATAATGGAAACAAATAACAGAATATACAATAGAACAATGGTGAACGAGAGGAGGATTAGCATAATGGAATGAGAGATGGGATACAATTATTATAGTATTATTCTGAATCACACTTACAGTATTAGCTAATTTAATTTAGAAGTCAAAGTAAAGGAGTACACGGGTGAGTGGGTAGAGAAATCAGAAGATAAGGTAAAAGAGAACAAACACCTGCACACTGTCTTCAAATACAGTGAAAAAAACTTTAATAGGGAAAGCCTATGCGGCCTTCATCAGGCTATCTTTATGATGACAGTGTGCGGGTGTTTGTTCTTTTTCATAATGTCGGGCACTTAACCCTCTCCTACGCAGCCTTCGCCTGTAGGTGTGCAAAAGCCTTGCTTTTTATCCCTCCAGGATAAACAAATATCTCTGAAGGACTGCAGGGGCTTAAAAATGTATATGGGCTGTTCAGATAGTATTAGACAGGGCACACTGTAAATCTATTCTGAAGACGCAGAATAATGAAACACCAAGTAATTCCTCATAGACTGCTATATTGAGATATTTTAAAAAGCTATAATAAAACAGTTTAAATCATTGGTTCTCAACCATTTGCATACCAAGGCCCATTATTGATTCAGATTTTGAGCCACGGACCACCATTTGATGAGATTTAGCCTCTCATACGCAAGACTTTGTATATGTTGTTGTCGTTGGATAAGATATTGTCCACAATTCCATGCTGTATTGATGTGGTACCATAGGAGAGATATCAGGCAAACTTTGATCAATGTTGTTATTCTACGTTCTAATAATTGTGAAGACGTTGTTTAAATTAAGTAAGGCAGGACACCTAGAAGACCAAAGAGAAGATTTGTAGATGTAATCAAAGAGGACATGAAGTTAGTTGGTGTGAGAGAAGAGGAGGCAGAGGACAGGGTGAGATGGAGTTAGTTGGTGTGAGAGAAGAGGAGGCAGAGGACAGGGTGAGATGGAGTTAGTTGGTGTGAGAGAAGAGGAGGCAGAGGACAGGGTGAGATGGAGTTAGTTGGTGTGAGAGAAGAGGAGGCAGAGGACAGGGTGAGATGGAGTTAGTTGGTGTGAGAGAAGAGGAGGCAGAGGACAGGGTGAGATGGAGTTAGTTGGTGTGAGAGAAGAGGAGGCAGAGGACAGGGTGAGATGGAGTTAGTTGGTGTGAGAGAAGAGGAGGCAGAGGACAGGGTGAGATGGAGTTAGTTGGTGTGAGAGAAGAGGAGGCAGAGGACAGGGTGAGATGGAGTTAGTTGGTGTGAGAGAAGAGGAGGCAGAGGACAGGGTGAGATGGAGTTAGTTGGTGTGAGAGAAGAGGAGGCAGAGGACAGGGTGAGATGGAGTTAGTTGGTGTGAGAGAAGAGGAGGCAGAGGACAGGGTGAGATGGAGTTAGTTGGTGTGAGAGAAGAGGAGGCAGAGGACAGGGTGAGATGGAGTTAGTTGGTGTGAGAGAAGAGGAGGCAGAGGACAGGGTGAGATGGAGTTAGTTGGTGTGAGAGAAGAGGAGGCAGAGGACAGGGTGAGATGGAGTTAGTTGGTGTGAGAGAAGAGGAGGCAGAGGACAGGGTGAGATGGAGGCAGATGATTTGCTGTGGCGACCCCTGAAGGGAAAAGCCGAAAGGCAAAGATGAAGAAGAATGCAGATGTTTAACAATAATTTAACTTTTGAGAGTGTAAAATTAAACCAAATGGACCCGTACCCGTAAGGGTCCATTTGGTTTAAAACTCTCCATCATTTAGCTGGGGACCACCTGGACCCTCCTCAAGGACCAGTGGTGGTCCACAGACCAGTGGTTGAAAACCACTGGTTTAAATAAATGGGACACTTCCGCAGACTGAGCGAATGGAGCATCCAATTCAGCAAATGTTGATGTCTATTTCAGGGCAGGGTTTGTAATGAGGTCTTGGAAGGAACATGGAGCTAATCTTGAGTGAGACGCCTGGAGTATGCAGTACACTTGTGACCTGCTGCTGAACTTGACAGAATTTTTCAGTCTAGCTGGAGGACTGTGTTGATTGGTGGGGCATACATTTGGAAGTTCATACCAAGGTTATAAAAGTTTTGAATTTTTCATTAGTTTGAAATAATTTGCTAGTTTATATTCCATTTTTGGAAAAAAGCTTAGTTTTAATTAGTTGTAGTGGGCTTAAGACTAAGACTAAGGGCATTTTCTCTATGATTTGAAGTTTGTTTTAGTAATTTTTGTAAACGCAATATATTATAAAGTTTTAGTTAGTTATGATTTTTTGTAAACCCCTAATTTAGTTAACCGAAATTCTGAAGAAAGTTCAGCCAATTCTAGTTGTTATTTTGTTAGTTTAACTAACTATAATAGCATTAATTCATACACTGGAAATTAAATATATAACCCTTATGACATTGTGGGAACAAGGTGGCTGGTCTGGATGTCTGACTCATGCTGAGTTGAATGCAGGAGCTGTGCAAAATGTGTTAGGTTGCAAATGGGAAAATAAACCTTATAGCTAATAAGAAGGAAGATTTATGTTCTCTCTCTCCCTCCTCTTGCTTATAGACACGCTGAGAGCAATATAATATTGATGACATCTCAATATTATATTGAGATGTTATGGAGCCATGACATTGGATATCAGGTTCTTAATGTGAGGTTCCAGGGACCACCAGTGGTCCTTGAGGACATGAGCTACGGACACTAAAAAAAATTAAAAAAAAGGAAAAGAAAAAAAGATGGAAACTATGTGTGCTATGTATGAACTGTTTGTCCTCCTTCCGAAAATAAAACGAAACTGAACTGAAAGAGTCACGAGGCAATTATAACAGTGAGCTGAAAAGCTTTGAGAGCACAATTGAAGGACTGCGAAAGTGCGAAAACAGTGCTTTAGTGTCTGACTGATATTCACATTTTCAGGATTTCACAGAATCGTAACTCTAAAGCGCATAACAAAAATGCATTAGCATACTATTGTAACTGGTGAAGTTTCATTAAGATATTATTTTGTTAACTTTCCCATATTACCTGTAGGGTCTCACCCTTTTGAAATGTTTCTAGCTGTTACCATCCAGTAAATATCACATACACTGCATGTGTACTAAACAATTAGCATGTAGTGTTAACACTTAAAGGACAACTTTAGTTTTTTTCAACCAAGGTTAAAGTAAAAGATGAGTGTTAATGTTTTTTCATTTGCTGCTTTCTTTCGTTTTAGCGATTTTAGCCCCATTCGAACATGGGGCTAAATATGTATTTTTTTACAAAATGTTATAGCGATTTATTTATTTACTATAGTCCTACTAGACCCCAGGAAATTACATCTGGCCACAAAAGATCACAGGATCTACTGAATGTGAAGGGAGGTACTATAGGGGGCTGCCATACTGTGTTGTATGGCTCAACAGGTCAGTTTGTCACCCCCTTAAAATGTAGTGATCTTTTGTGGCCAGATGTAATTTCCTGGGGTCTAGTAGGACTATAGTAAATAATATTGTGAAAAAAAAATACATATTTAGCCCCATGTTCGAATGGCCCCTCCCCCCTGTCAAAAATAGCTAAAATCGCTAAAACGAAAGAAAGCAGCAAATGAAAAAAAAAATAACACTCATCTTATACTTTCTCTAACAACAACCTAAAACATGAACCTTGGTTGAAAAAAACAAAAGTTGTCCTTTAACCCATTTAGGACTATTCCGATTCTAAAAATGCCTTCTAAATACTGAAATAAGTTTTCAGAAAAATGTCAAATATTAATTCAAAAATTACAAAAATGTTATGCGGCTAATATACTGTACATACTGTAGCAACAACAATCACACAAGTGGTTCCCGTCCTGAAGGGGTAAAACACCAAAAGGGGTTGCTTGATAACAATCACAACACAACTTTACATATTGCATTTGGGCAAGATTCTAATCTTGACCCATCAAAAAGATGACCAATATCCAAAACACATGACACAAGGAAATCTGAGTATGGCCTATTGGAGACAACCATGGTCTAATTAGTCCTACATCTGCTGTTATAATGAGTAAACATTATTTTGGTCTGATGA
Source organism: Protomyctophum parallelum (assembly GCF_964188405.1). NCBI lineage: Eukaryota > Metazoa > Chordata > Actinopteri > Myctophiformes > Myctophidae > Protomyctophum > Protomyctophum parallelum. Next base: position 31,652,353 of record NC_139717.1, read on the forward strand.
GGTTCAAATGCCACATACATCTGTCTTTTGGCTTCATTGAGGGATTCTAACATGGACCACGCTGGTATTTTTGGATGTCTTGCTGAGCCACACATTGCATCTCTTTCACTGCTTTCTTTGGGTTGGGTCCCAGCAAGGCTATATTATTTAAAGCAGTGATTCTCAACGTGTGGTCCGGGGACCCCCAGGGGCCTTGAAGGACTCCCAGGGGGAGCCCAGCAAAATGTGTTAATATACTGTAGTGTAGCATTAAAATCACTTTAACCACTTTAACCACATTTTATACTTCAGCTCAATTTGGGTGTATATATTTTCTCCTTTCGGGCCTGTTGAAGAACACCCAATAAGTGAGACACGTCCTCAGGCCATCTATGTCAGAGTAATACATTTTATTGGGACTCAAAAGCCTAATTTATACAATGCCGTCACAGACTGAAAATAGCAGACCAATATATGAGCTTATAGATCTACTTACTATATTTGGTCCACGATGTCGTCGACCAGTAAAAAAGTATAAATCGGACTTAAGGCACCAGCTTTTCATTTCAGCCATTGCTCCTTTTATGGCATGTGCCTAAGTGGCGAGATGTCTAGGAGAGCATTCGTATTTCGTCCGCATGTACCGGTATACGTTTTTTCCAACATTGTTTTTGTTTGGCCTGTTCACACCTAACCTTCGCGATTCGCGAACAACAACACCAATCAATGTCTTGCGCTACCGATCAGCCAAGGAAGTCAATGCCTGAATATTTTTCACATTTTCACATCATTTCAGATCGGCTTTATTTTCAGAGTCATTGAACAAATATATAAAGGGAAAACAAATATATAAAAATACATACAATTCATTCTCAGTAAGTTTACATATTTACAATAATAGTGATTATAATCATTCAATGTTGTGTCGAATGATATTGAGACGACAACAACTATTTGTGTGAGTATTTTTCCAATTTTGTGAACTCATAATCTCAGCTCTAGCAGGACAGTGAAGAGACATGAAGTGACGACAGGGGGAGTGATTAAACCAAGGACGTTGTGTTTATGTGGACAGTGCCTTTATCCTGCACAGCATCGTACTGTCTTGAGTGTGAATATCATATCAACAAAGAATAATCTGACATTTTCTCCAGTACAGTCGTACCTGTTCCTGCGGAGGAGAGCGGAACTCTTTGGTCTTCTTGGCCGTGACAGCAGCGGTCATGGTAAAGGCCTGCATAAGCTCGTTGTAGCGGAACTTCTGGTTGAACTGCAGCTTGGAGACAAAACCGTCAGAGAAGCTGACGATGGACTCGATTCGCTGCTTCAGCTCACAGTCACAGAAGTAGTGTAGAAGCCCACACATCTAGAAGAAAAAAGAAAGCATTGTTATGCTACATAACAGTGATCTTATATTTCTTGTTATTCATGTCCTCACTGTATTGCATTACTGCTTGTTTTTTTAATGTCGTTGCCTTGCTTTTCTTTTATGCTTTGCTTTTATTTTATTCTCCATTGTTCTGTAAAGCACTTTGAGCTGCATTTGATGTCATGAAAGGTGCTATACAAATAAAGTTTTATTATTATTATTATTATTATACTGTAGCTTGTAAAGGCACTGTTGGTGTATAGTATGTGTATGTATGCATGTTCGTTCGTACATCACCTCCATCTTGTGCAAGTAGTAATTAAGTAAGTGCTTTACATGTGTTTTGTAAAGCACCTTTCACAGACACAAAGTGCTTCAAGTTAAAAATAAAAAGACAATTGCCAGTGAACCAATCACAGTGTTTATGTAAAAGCCTGTTTGAAGTGAGTCTTTAACAATCTTTAAAAAAATATTCACAGTGCCACCGATCTTAGTCGAATAGCTGTTGTGGGAAAGGTGGTGTGGTGAAAATGGTATTGGTGGCAGAGAGGTCTATCGTGAGACGCGTCAATAAATACTCTAGTGCAGCCCATTATTTTAGAGCAGGACACTCTAAGACACACTAAGAGCATAGGGGTGCTGGGGACACTGGAAGACTGGTGGCACCTGACATGTGACCTGCATGGCAAGGGCAAAACAGTACCTTATGCTATTTACCTAGCAAGGGAGACAATGGAGGAGTACAAACATAAAAGTGCAGTGAAAATTAAGGGATGCATCATTTCTGTCTATTCTTATGCAGTCCAATTAGAATAGCATTTTTGATTTTGCGTGGTGATTTTGAGGTTTTTGAGATATAATTTGAGAGGCATCTCTCAAGAGAGTAAAGTAAGCGTGACAAAGAACCTACATCAAAATGGCCGGTATCAGTATAACTCTCAGCGTTGCTAGTGCAGTGAGTGCACACACTGGGAAGTGGGAACAATTACAACCAAACAACACTGTGTGTGTGAGTGTGTCTGTGTGTGTGTGTGTGTGTGTGTGTGTGTGTGCATGGCTCACCTCTCGCTTGACAGGCTCCGGCAGCATCATCTGCAGCAGGCCCTTCACGGCCGCTTTGGCCTCCTTGGTCTCCTCCTCCCCGGCCTCCACCGCCTTCTCCTCGTTGCTGCTCACCTCCTCCTTCCCCCCGTCCGCCGCCTCCTCGCCCGCGCCCTCCTCCGGCTCCCCGAACACGCTGGGGTCGATCAGCAGGAGGATGAGCTTCACCTCGTCGCTGGACAGGGCGCCCATGACCAGCAGGTTGCCGATCAGCCGCAGGATGGGGACGAACTGGTACTCCACGCTGCCGCCCACCGGGTCTCGGATGTGGGTGCCGCCGCCCTGCACGGCCTCCGTCAGCATGCTGATGGCTTTGTCCTTCAGCACGCCCAGGGGGATCTCCGGGCTGTAGAGGTACAGCGGCCGCTTGGTGCCGATCATGCCCACGGGGGAGAAGTTGATGCGGGGCTTGAGGGAAGTGCTGATGCCCACGCCGGGCAGCGAGTGTCTCTTGGACTCGTCGGGGAAGAGCTTGATGGAACGCGTCTCGTCCGTCACGGGAATGATGAACTCGTAGTTCATCATGAGGCGCGACTCCTTCGCTGTCTCCAGGTGCATGCTGCATGACAGACAAAGTACAATACCATGTTATTTAAACCTGGCATACCTATTTAGTATTTGTAGCCTGTGACTGATTATACGTTTAAAAAAAGAAAATTCTTTCAAATAGTCAATTGGTGAAATAGCAAAAATAGCCTCTCTATAAGCTCACAATGCGTTAAGCTTGTAGTTGTGCCACCTTCATTATTCATTGAAGTATATAGGGCGTATGCAATTACTATCTGGAGCATTTTATTTTGAAGTTTCACTCAAGCTGTGCACATGCAGATTGATTGTTTACAAAGTCACAGAGAGACAGGCAATACACTGTCTGGATCATCTGGTCATCGTGAAAGGGATTACAGTATTTCTGTAATTCGAAGCAGCTGTGTTTGGACGGATGCGCAGAGATGGGAATAAAACAGGTGAATGAAATCTAGATTCATTCTTATTCATGTGAGGCTCGACACATCATCACGCATCATGTTTTCATTCAAAGGAAGTAATTAAAATGAGATTTTATGGACTTTTGATATAAAAATACACAAAAATTGACATTTTCCCATTGTTTTGGCATCCATTGTTAGGAGGTGGCATCCCGATATGCCCATATGCCCATATGATGAAAGTGTGAAAAACGTATTTTTCATTTCAGGTGCAGGATATAAAATATATAAATATAGTAATAGATTATCTACACTCCTTTCTTGCTTGCTTGCTGCTACCAAAGTGAATTTTATTAGTACAACATTTCGACTGTGTGGTCTTCTTTATCAGGTCTGACAAAGGCCACAGGTCGAAACATTGTGCAAATAACATGTGCATCAGCAAGAACGGTGTGCGCCGCAGTGCGGATAATCGATTATCTTCTTAAATCTCAAACACTATGATCCTTCAATAGCTGCATGCCCTAACGCCCACAACCCCACCTATTCTCCATATTCAGACCACAGCCATCTTGCCAGCAAGGTGATACCTAGATGACACTTCCCATAGACAGCCCATTCATCCAAACAGAAAAGTCCTCTCGGGGGCACGGTGGCACAGTTGGTAGTGCTGTCGCCTCAGCGGCGTGTTTCCTCCTCTGCGTCATCAGTGCCCATACCCGAAGGCGGGGTTGGCGAAAGGGCCTTTCTGTGTGGAGTTTGCATGTTCTCCCCGTGTCCCCTAGGGTAGGTACCCTCACAAAAACATGCAGTAATCCTGGTCTCTAAACTGCCTCCCCCTGGCCAGCCGGGACGCCTGATGGAGGGGAAGGAACTGGTTGGAATAACGTGTTCCTTCCACGCGCTACGTCCAACCAGGGAAACTCCCCCCTGTCAGGTGTAAAGGAGCAACTTGGACACTCAAGCATGAAGGAAGCATGAGTTAAGTCCGTTGCTCTCCCTAGGTTGGCGGAGGGTGTGTAGAGCCCAGGATCACATCACAGGATGATTGACACAGGGGTGAAAAATGGGTTACAAAATCGTGGGACAAAAAATATAAATTTAGAGAAAAGTCCTCTTTAATTATATTGAACAACGTCAAAATCACCAACATTGCAGCTGTAGGGAAAGCTTGAATTATCCTCTTTCAATCTGTAAAGTTTTTGTTTCATAAAAATCCACCGTAGACATTTTATGAGCTACTTCCTGTCAAGACATTCCTTGCATGTGATATTTTTCCTAAGTGCTGGAGTTTGGGAGTGCTCGTTGAATATCACTCAACGGCCCTGCCCATCTGTTTTGAATGTGCACATAATGCAGCAGGCAGCAGGAGGTTGCTTTACTGATAACGAGCGCTTCCAAACTCTGATACTCTGATAATCATCTGCAAGGAATTTATTGACAGGAAGTAGCTCATAACATGTCTACGGTGGATTTGTATTAAACAAAATCTTTATAGATTGAAAGAGGATAATTCAAGCTTTCCCTACAGCTGCAATGTTGGTGATTGTGACGTTGTTGTCTCCACCAGGCCGAAGGCATGGGGGGAGAGTATGTTTTGCACTCCGTCCGTCCGTCCGTCCGTGTGTCCGTCCGTGTGTCCGTCCGTGTGTGTGTCCGTGAGCAGCTAATCTCCGGCACCGTTAACCCGGTCGATGCCAAATTTTGCACACACACTCCCTGGATGCCAACAAAAAATGTCCAGAACGGCCTGTTATAGCGCCTGTTATAGCGCCACCAGCTTTGTGCAAAACAAGTTTTTGCACAGTACACCTACAGATTTTGTCCAAACATCGCGCAAATTGGTACACAGTCTCTCTAGAGCCATTCAACGAAACGGGTCTTTCAGATTTCTCAGACTCCATCCTGATTGGTTAAGATTGGCTTCCAAAGTTCACAGGAGTGCTCAGTTTCAAACAAAATGCTGCAAATCATGAACACATCGCGTAATTTCCGTGAAATTGTGCACGCACATTCCCACTAGGCCGAGGAAGAAATGCCACATGAACAATTTCAACTCAGCCTCAAGGTGGCGCTATAACTGGCCGAAAAGTGTTTTTATTTACTTTTGTTGCCCTTTTATCCAACCACCAGATGAAGGCAAGCTGCAATGTCCTACATTCCTATCCTGGTGGAGACCTGTGCCCAGAAGGGCACTTTTTCTAGTTTAATATAATTAGAGAGGACTTTTCTGTTTGAATGAATGGGCTGTCTATGGGAAGTGTCACCTAGGTATCACCTTGCTGGCAAAATGGCTGCGGTCTGAATATGGAGAATTGAATGGCAGCCCAGGAGCCCCACCTGATGAGGACGTTGTAGAAGCCCTCTCTCAGCATGCCGGTGAGGTATTGGTTGTCGATGGTGTAGATGAGCTGCGATTGGTCCAAGTGGCTGACAAGGGCATGTGCCACTTTGGTGTTCCCCAGGGCACACAGGGCACAGTAAAGCTTCAGTGTGTGGTAGTGGAACTTCCTCAAATCCTCATGCTCAGACAGCTCCATGACGTCCATACACCTGGAAGGGAAAAGGAGAGAATGGAGGAATGAGGACAAAATTCATACCAAGGATTTTGTAGTTTTGCATTTTTTCATTAGTTTTGACTTTTTGTTGTCTCCGCCAGGCTGAAGACATGGCCAAGACTATGTTTTGCACACTGTCCTTCCATTCATCCACCTGTGAGCTCGTAAACTCCGGCACTGTTGGCCCAATTAACATGAAACTGCACACACACACACACACACACACACACACACACACACACACACACACACACACACACACACACACACACACACACACACACACACACACACACACACACACACACACACACACACACACACACACACACACTCCTTGCATGGCGCTACGTTTATGATTTGAATACATCGGAAACGAATGGAAACAAGACCACAAGGACTTTTTTTTTTGGTGCTATGCTTTTAGATGTGTTTGACTATACTCAGTTGCTGTTTACATTTCTGTCTAATCAAGTATTCAATCAATCAATCAAACCACTATCCAGTAGGCCGATTTTTGCAAAACACTTCTTTTGACCTTGAGTTTTGAGCACTACCGTCATGGCTTCAACGATGCGAAGCCAACAAAGGCCCTAGCCTTTGTGGCCATTTCTCTTTATCTGTCTGTCTCCGCCTTGCTCTGACCTGTTCTCCTCAGGTATGTACACAGCCATCATCTGCAGGGGCTCCAGGCATTGGACCACCCAGCCGTGCCGCTCGCTGACGCGGGCCGTCTCCACGTGGAGGAAGGTGTTAGGCACACGGCTCCACAGCACCGGCCTGAGCGTCTGCACGTCCAGCCGCGGCGGACACTGGGGCACGGGGTTCCTCAGCTCACTCTTAAAGATGGCTGAAGACAGGGGCATGGCATCCTGTGTGTGTCACCACAGGGATAGAAAACAAAATCAAACAGTACAAACAGACCAACAGACAGCCCATTCATCCAAACAGAAAAGTCCTCTCTAATTATCCTCTCTAACGTCAAAATCACCAACATTGCAGCTATAGGGAAAGCTTGAATTATCCTCTTTCAATCTGTAAAGTGTTTGTTTCATAAAAATCCACCGTAGACATTTAATGAGCTACTTGCTGTCAAGAAATTCCTTGCATGTGATTTCTTTCTAAGTACTGGAGTTTGCGTGTGCTCGTTGAATATCACTCAACGGCCCTGCCCACCTGTTTTGAATGTGCAACACGAACATTGCTCATTGTTGTCGCAGTTATTTAAAAAAAACTCACACATGTGAGTTTTTGTGTGCGTTTTTACTGGCACTTCAAATACCAATACTTTTGTACTGTACTTTTTACTCTTTTTTATTAAGTATTGCATCGTTCTATTCATCAACAGGAAATACGTCTATGAAATTTAGACCACATTATTGCTCTGCATCTACAGTGATAATTGTAAGGGATGTATCTAAATGACAGTGAAATTCAAAATGAATTACTGTCTCTTGAATCACTGTTATTTACTGTCTGGATGGAGGGTGTTAACTGTTGTTAACCTCAAGGATAGAGTGTCTTTGGCACATCGACATTCCATTTACCAATATCAATCACTCAATATGGTGAGGTCTGGACGAAAACAAACCTGGATCTTGACAAATTCAAACTGGAAGAGGTTTGAGCTGGTCGGTCGGGCAAACACTGCAGGGAACAGTTTGATATTGGCCTCCACCTAAAAGAGAAGAAGCAGGGACTCAATTAGTGACCGTTGATTTGTACAGTAGTACGTATGCTCACACTTGAAAGCATGTAGATCTGCCATTTTTCCACCGCAAATGCAATATTCTTCATGGGTAATAAATCCGTTTTGATCAATGTCTTCTCCCCCATATGGCCGTTAATTTAAATCAGTCCATGGTTCATCTCTGAAAGAGGACCTCAACACAATTACACAGGTGTCAGAGAGCATTTAAACTCAAAGCTTTTGAATTAGCCTGCGCTTTAAATGTTTAAATACGTTTCCATCATCGGCAACCATCAGAGACCCTGGATACTCGACTTCCTGACAGCCAAACCACAGGTAGTCAAGGTGGGCAGACAGACCTCAAATAGCCTCACCCCCAGAGATCCCCAGGGTTGTGTGCTGTATGTTGTATGCTGTACTGAGTGTACTCCCTGTGGTGTAAATACAACACCATCAGTGGTGGTGGCCTGATCACAAACTGTAACAATACAGCCAATACTGTATCTGCAGGACATGGCAGACCTGTCACTGTGGTGCCACAACAACAGCCTCTTATTGAACGTTTGTAAAATAGCCTCAGGAAAGATGTCATTCAAAACTGTACTGTATATTATATCCTAGTCTTTAGTCATTCACCACACATATTACATTTCTTTTTGAGTGGTGCAGCCACTCCAAGGAACAGCAATGTCCGTCCGTCTCTCCCTATGTCTGTCCCCATGTATATTTAGGGTACCATCAGGTGCTAAACTGGCGCTGTTGAGCTACAAACAGAGAGAGAGAGTGCAATTATGCCAACCCGGTGGTGTTTGTGTGGTTGTTGTTGTTGTCATTATCGCAATGTTGTGATTTCTTCTGACTTTGTGATGTTTTTTAAGGTAGTTCAAAAGTTATGGAAATAACTGGCTCTCTACATAAACAGATAATAATACTCTTGATTTTGATAGATGGTGTGATGTATGATACTATGATAGTGTTATACTGGAGCTCACTGCTAGATGAAATACTGAATAATGTATATTTTGTTACATTTATTTTTTCGATAGATTTAATGATTGATTGACTGTAATTACAGTACACACTAGGTGATGGAATAGAGATATTAGAGTGCCACAACTCTGCACCTGACCCTGGTGTTCAGTCTGACTGGACCAAACCACTTAAGATTTATATTTATAAGACTCTATTGACTCTATAATTTATAAGACTCTATAGTACTTTGTCATAGAACGAATAGAGAAAATAGCCGTTCTACAAGCTCATAAAACAAAATGCCTGTGGTTTCCGAGGCTAACAAGCTCACTGCGTGTTGAGATGTGCGAGCTTGTAGATGTGCTATTTTCACATTTTCTTAAAAGAATATTTGTAACAACAGTATAAGTGAGGTGGCTGCGTTGCCTATAGGCTGTGAGCAAGAGTGAAGAAGCCCCACAACAATGTGATTCAGTGCTGAATATCTTGTCATACAGTACTGTACTGTCTGTACAGTACAGTACAGTAAGGCACCGACATGACTCAACCACACTGTGTTCCGCTCCCATTACCTGGTATATGATGGGCAGCTCGTGGCCGTTGGCGGTGAAGCAGACGAGACCGGTGGCCAAGTCCACCATGCAGCCGATCTCCAGGTCAACACTGGTGCGGGCGCCGGCTGTGGAACCCAACGCGTCCGATCCACACACCATGTAGCAGTTACTCCTTTGGACGCTGCATTGAAGTAGTTAGAAAACATGAGCTTAGAGTGGTAGCATCATGTGTTGACAGAACAAGAAGCTTCTGAAACATGGGAAAGCCATCATAAATAAGAGAGAACCACAAGTCAAGCTCTATTATGAAACTAGATAGAAAAAGAAAAAAAAAAACATGCATAAGAGAGAACCTGAAATCAATATGTAAATACTACAAAAAGTTTCCACCACAAAAAGTATTTGAGTTTGGTTTCTGTTCGGCCCTTTTCAGTTATGCCCCACATCTCCTGACCTTTGCTGACTCGTGGTTTCTTCCTCATTGAAATTCCTCGCCACTACTATTACTCTGCTTACAGAGAAACACAGCGGAATAAAGAATGTGAGTCCCGTGAGTGGGTCTGAGGTTCTATCGACCCACATTCACTCGGAGCCAACAAATCCTCTGAGTTAATTTAACCCTGACCCCAAATGGCAGGTACTGTGCAGGTACAATGGTTCACTGCAAAACACAACACGTAATGTGCATTATAGAATATTGACAAAAGCAAAGCAATGAAAATCATTAATGTTCATTTAACTTTGAGAGTTTACAAATGGAACCAAATGGATCCCCCGTAAAGGTCCATTTGGTTCATTAATAAATTACTTCACTGTGTACACTGTACATCCTCTTAAAAGCAGAGCTGGCAAAGTTGCACACATACCATTTGTAAATGGTAAATGGACTTGGTGCATTTATATAGCGCCTTTATCTATGGCGCTTTACAGAGATTGTGCATTACATTCACCCATTCATACACCAATGGCAGCGGAAACCATGCAAGGCACCAACTAGCACATCGGGAGCAATTAGGGGTTCAGTGTCTTGCTCAAGTACACTTCGACAGTAACTCTGGGGGAGCCAGGGTTCGAACTGGCAACCTTACGGTTACCATCCAGACACTCTACCCCTAAGCCACCGCCGCCACGATGTTGGCTTACCTTTTACCTACAGTATTTTGTAAATTATTTAAATATTTTCAAAATCAAGAAGGCCTTGCCTCTCGTGGACGCGGCCCCTCTCGTCTCCCAGGGTTATGGTGACGGTGCGCGTCTTGTTGAGGCTGAAGTTCTTGGTGTGCAAGTGGTAGTCGGGGGTGACCCAGCCCACCCACACCTGCGCGGGGTCCTGGCCAGCAAATATTCTCACCGAATGGTAATACTGCAAAAAGAACACAGTGGGGGTGGGGTGGGGGTTAGCTCATAAAGTTTATCTAAGCTCATCTCGCTCAAGAATCGCCTAAGGGTGGCGCCATTTCCATGGTGCCAACACAGAATAAATCCATATACTCACGAAACAATACTGATTGGGTCGTGCAAACTGTCTGTCAACGGCTGCAGCTGCGGGCCCCGCCCACAGCCTATAAAGCAGCGCACCAGCCGGAAAGACGTCATTCCTGCCTTTTTCTGCGCTAACACAGATGTATTTCTAAGACTACCACTTCTATAACTCCGTTGATATTTTATTCCCCTTGGACGAGTGCCCTCACTTGTACCCTGGAATTCGCGGTGGAAACCCGGTGGTCTTACACTCACGAAAACTAAACGCAGTAAGTTTCCGAAAGAAAAAGAAAAGGGCTTTTTTCTGTCAGTGCTGTGAAGCCTCTCGGACATAGCCCCGTTAGCTTTGGCTAACGTTAGCTTAGCTTTAGCCTAGCCGTTGACAAACGCTAGCTTAGCTTTGGCTCGGCCTAACCAGTGTCGGAAGACCTCGTTAGCCGCGAAGCCTTGCCTGGCCCGCGCTGAACCACGCTCCTTCCCGCTACGCTGTGTCGCAAGACCCCGTCGGCTCGGAAAGCTTTTCCCGCTACGTTGTGTCGCAAGACCCCGTCGGCTCGGAAGCCCGTTCCACGACTATCACAGGCTTCCACACGGCCGCAAGGCCTAGCGCTAGATCGGCGACGCACGTTGCTCCGTGTCGGAAGACCCTAGCTACTAGCTAGCTACTATCTAGCTGCCCTCTGGCTACTTCTTGCCTCCTCTAGCTGCTATCAGCTACTCCTGTTACTTCTAGCTACTGTTGACTACCCCTGACTCTTGGTTTGTGGTTCTGGACTTCTAAACGTCGTCTAGCTAAATCTAGCGACTTTGTAGCTATATTCTAGCGGATTCTAGCTACTTTTCCTCCAGACTTCTGGAGAACACTGCGCTTGGCCTGCAAAACTCTCTCCTTGTGTCGGAAGACCCTGGTTGGTTTTTTCTAGCCTCTTTACACCTCAGTGGACAGTTGGAAAACGACACTAGGCAACATGGCTACTGGCAGTGACACTACACGGCACGACCAGACCCAGGAGGACCGTGAGCAGGTATGTTTCAGTCGTAACTGTAACAGAACCCTGGCGTCAGACGACCCGCACACCTCGTGCATGTTCTGTTTAGGCCTTAAGCACGCTCGTCAGGCCTTCGAGACACATGGTTTCTGTCCATGCTGCCTTGTCCTCACTACTAAGGACAAGGGCCTCTCACGGGTCGGTGCACACTTCAGGAGGATCGCTGACGACCCCGTCCAGGGCCCTAACAGTGATGGAGGTCCTGACCTCAGAGCTACCCTGTCCCGCCCTGCCGTTGATCCTTGGCCCTCCCTTCCTACTCCCAGTGGTAGGATCCCTGCCACGTCCAGCTCCACTGTGACCAAGCCTAAGGCCCGCCCTACGGCAACGGTCACGAGACGGGATTTGACCCTTGGGTCTAAATCACCGACCAGGAAGGCGCCCAGCCTCCGTTACGAGAAGGAGCCCCGCGAGGACGCACGGGCCAGACCGCAACCGGCGCCTAGACGTCGCCAGCCGGCCGCGTCTTTCACCAACGCCTGGACTGACAGAGCCGGAAGGGCCCGCAGTCCTGACACTTACTACAGCTCCGCCGGTGCTGCTAGAGCCGGAACGGCCGGCAGCTCCGCCGGTGATGTCTATCCCCCACAGCGTATTAACGACAACTGGGGCGAGGAGATGGAAAAGGTGGATCCTCGAGATGACCTGCCCTCATACCAGGATCCCCATACGGAGGATTACACGGTCCTGGACGAGGTGTACTCCGACGACGAGGACGACAGGTCCTCTGACCCCGACGTCATCCTGGACCGTGACGTACGCTTCGGTGACCTACCGGACACCGACCAAGCGGACCCGGACAACCTCCCTCCACTGGATCTCCTCCCTCTGGACAAGGCAGACATCGTGGAGGTGTTCATGGTGGCGGCCATCAGGTGTGGCCGTGCATGGCCAACAGCAGCGCCCCCTCCACCAGAGGAAGAAGAACGGGGATCACGCCTCAGACAGACCGTCAAACCGGTCCCTCGAGTCAAACTTCCCTTGGCCCAAGGTTTCAAAGCCCACCTGACAGCCATGTGGAAGGAGCCGCTGACACCGCTCGCCATGCCGCGCCGCGTGGGCCTCTCCCTGGACACGGAGGACATGCCCACGGTGGGCCTCGACAAGATGCCGACCATCGACAGGATCATGGCGGCCTTCCTCCTAGACCCCTCCTCCTCCCATGTCACCCCACTGTCCAAGGACCCAGTCCTGACAGATAGGAAGGACAGGGAGGCTTCCGCAGCCAATGGGAGGCTCTACACACATTTGGCATCGGCTGGCAAGCAACTCAATGCCGCCCTCCTGCTGCAGGGGTCTCTCACGAGCCTGCTGCTGGAAATGGGGGACTCCCCATCTCCAGAGCAGATGGCAGAGGTTCGACGTCTCCATGACGAGTCCGTAGACTTCGTCCACACCGTCACGGAGCAGGTGGGGAGAGCCATGACTCTCTCCACCTACACGCCAACCCCAACGCACCAGCGGTGGTAGGGGTGGTCGCTCTAGCTCCAAGCCCCGCCGGGAGAGGACGGGAGACCTTTCGCATCGGCGGAAGACGAGAGGCTGAACAGTCTCTGTCCGGTCAGGGCACTGAAACTGTATGTAGACAGGACTGCTGCCTTTAGGAAGGGCAATCAGTTGTTTGTCGCATGGGACCCTCAGAGAAGAGGGAATCCCATAACCAAGGTGAGACTTTCACAATGGGTTGTGGAAGCCATACAGTTGACCTATGCCGAAAGTGGTACACAACCCCCGGAGGGTTTGCGGGCTCACTCTACGAGAGGCATGTCTGCATCCTGGGCTCTTGCGAAGGGAGCCTCACTTCAGGATGTGTGTACGGCGGCGAGTTGGTCGTCCCCTTCGACTTTCGCCACGTACTATAACTTGGACGTGGCATCTCTTGGAATTGCTCACGCCGTTCTGGGAGCTGCCGCTAGGTGATGGGACAGTTGGGGACAACGGTCACACACGCGCACTTCAGGAGATAGATCCTAGGGCATATAAGATGGGGAACCATCAGCCCGCGTCTGAGTTCTTAGACAGTTTTCACTGGCTAGCTCCTTAGATAGGTTCTTGTCTACTGGGCCTGTGGTCCAGATAGCCTCCTTGCCTTTCCTTCTCCCCACGGGCAGGGAACTGCTGGGGGAGGGATCCCGGGGTCGGGCCTCCTTTTCAACTGGTGGTAGTGATACGGGGGGTTTATGTACACCCTTAGGCGATTCTTGAGCGAGATGAGCTTAGATAAACTCTGGGTTACTTTAGTAACCTCAGTTTATCAAGCGAATCGAGCGAGAGAATCGCCCTTACTACCCTTCTTGCTTAGAAAGAGCACAGAAAAAGGACTGGTTGATAGGAATGACGTCTTTCCGGCTGGTGCGCTGCTTTATAGGCTCCGGGCAGGGCCCGCAGCTGCAGCCGTTGACAGACAGTTTGCACGACCCAATCAGTATTGTTTCGTGAGTATATGGATTTATTCTGTGTTGGCACCATGGAAATGGCGCCACCCTTAGGCGATTCTCTCGCTCGATTCGCTTGATAAACTGAGGTTACTAAAGTAACCCAGAGTTAAGTGAAGGAAAAGACATCGTATGTGTGTCACATTATCCCTTTGGTGTAACTTTGAATATGAACCCGAAAATGTACATTCTGTCTAGTCACCATCATGCCCGTATTTGTCCACACTACACACAAGGAGTTTGCCAGCAAAACATCATAGCAGCTTTCTCCAAAAATATTCAATATTCATTATCAATAGAAGAAAAAGATTACCCCATAGATTACTCAAAAAGCATGTTCCATGTTCTAAATCAAAAACATTGCTTCTGTCACTCACTACACATTCTCTAATTCACCCTCTATGTTCTGATTGCAGAAGTGGAGATAGGAGCTGCTTATCATAAACGGCTCTATAAAACATCGATTCAACTGCTGCTACCACTCAACCAGAATATAAACTCTGTGGCTGCAATCAATCAGTCACGACTCACGTTCCACCCGGGCTTGGAGGTTCTGTGTTCTCAGTAATTCTGTTACCATTCTCTCCTGTGTTTGCAGTGACCATCCGTTCGGCCCTGTATCTGGTGTCTGCCTCACTGAACTGGATCTTCACCTGTCTGCTCAAGCTACGTCTCATCACCTCAACTATTACTTCACTCTGGTTGCCTGGCTTTGCTTTTGGCTTGTAATCAGAATATTGAAATAGCAAATTCTGGTTGTCTCGTATTGCATCTGGGATATAAAATTCCATTGCTGTAAAAGTCTGACAACAACAGGACCTAGATTAACAACACCTGGGTATCTCTCGGGACAAGCACATAATGAGGACATACGTAGGTGAAACTGAATACATATGTAGACACGTCAATGTCGCTGCCATATACTGTAGGCGAGGGCAACTTGCCATAACTTCAGCAAGAAATGTGTACCTGAAGGTTATTTTTTTTTATAACCATTACTTTTTGGTATGAAAACACACCAAAACGCTTGAAAATCAGTTGAACAATTACACGAGTTATGATTGTAATTGTGTAGATACCTCCTGCTTCCATACACATACATGCCTTATGAGGCACATCTTGCACCCAGAGATAGCGGCCATGTTGACAGCTGACACATTGCTCCAATTAACAACAGTGACCAATGCGGTGCCGGTTATCTTATGTGAACACTGTATAACTGAGTGAAACACAGTATCCGGACAGGGGGCAGCAGTCCCTGTGTCAGTGTGGCCAAATACACGTCATCCATGTTTCAGTTGACATGGGTGTTTGTAGATAATGACAGAACTTTCATTTTTGGGTGTGAACTATTCATTTCAAACAGGAGTAAGAGCACACTGAATGAGTTGTGTTGTAGGCTTACGGTTGTGATTCTTCCATAGTCATCTTCTTTTGGAGGTTCACTGCAGGGACAAACAAAAGTGACATCACCTCATGTTGCAAAAGAAACACGCTAATTGTTTGCTGTAATTGTCTTGGTGGGGGTCCATGGCCAAATACATGACATGAATTTCTCCTTGACATGAAACAGGTTTGAGAATCACTAAAGTGTAAACTCTGTCTAACCTGAGCTTCTCCGATTCATCTAGAATGCTGGCAGTGGAGCGGAACTCCACTGGCATGCTCATCCTGCAGTACACCATGTCGTTGTTGCTGGTCTGTGTTCCGAAGGTCTTGTGTGTCACCTTGAGGCAGGGCGGGCTGTCTATCGTCCCGTCAATCCTCGTCACCTGAGAAGTCGCAATCATGAAGACGACAGAGAGGTGGAGATTAACCACTTGAACCCTAGCAATCCCTATTCTGGAAAGGATATTTGCAGAAAATAGCCATTACACGTCACACAACAAGCTTGTAGATATGCTATTTTTGTCCATGTTTGCATATTTTGGCTGAATATTCACCAATTAGTACATGCCCAGACTAGGGATGGTAGGGTTCATGTGAACTTCTATGACTCCAAACATGTTTTGAGTTTCAGACAAGAAATGAATGTGTTGATATATGAGATTAATTAACAATGTATCCCAAAGTCATACATTCATGGTTGACTCAAACATGAAACATGCAGAGATGTGAAATGTATTCTACAATGAAACAAGTACAGTTGTTAAAAAAAGCACTGATCTTCTCATTACAAGCTATTCAACTGTAAAATTGGACTACACAAGGATTTTTGTAATACCCAAGTTGATGTACGTGTTTATTATGTATTGGATATGAACTACATACAGTATCATCACTGTCAGGTGGAAATGCTGGTAGTGATTTGTTTTATCCTAAATAACACGAGGAAAATGTGTATGTGTGTGTGTGTGTGTGTGTGTGTGTGTGTGTGTGTGTGTGTGTGTGTGTGTGAGCAGTGGCAGTGTCTGTGCGGGCTTTACCTCAATGTGGCGGTGTGACGCGGGTATATCGAAGAACGTGGGCAGGCGCTTGCTGAACCACATGGTGATGTCGCGGTTCATGTTGACGGCGAACGGCTCAAAGCCCTCCTGGAGTCCACACATGGTGTAGTACTTGAAAGTGCTGGCGTCCTTTCCCAGGTTCATGCGGCCCAGTTGGGCCATTCCCAGGCTGCACACTGGGACGAAGCCTGGAGGGAGGGGTTAGCAGAGTTTTTGAGCGGTGCAGACCGTCTCCAATGAACAGCTATGTGTGCAGGTCTGTATGTACTGTAGGTCCCTATGTCCGAGTATTGACCTATGCAGCATGCTGATTGGGGTCGCAGGAGGGGTCATTACAACCCTTGTGCTCAAGTCAACATCAACAACTGTGCTTGACTGAAAGGCTCCACACATTTGAAATATTTTATTTGGATTTGCACAAAAGGCGCAATACATTATATCCAAAATTCCAAACACTGATCAGCATGCTGCACATGCTTAACACAGGAATAAATCACACCCGTGTGAACTTTGTGAAGTGGTCATAATATGCTCTTATCATCGCACATCACATCACATTTGCTCAGACACATTCTCCATTCATTGTCAATGGGAATTTAATGTTTGTGAATGACGAAAGTCTACACTAATAGCTTAATTTAGAAGGGGCTAGTTCCCCTCAAAAAGATAGCAGTGATGACATACAGTACTACTACTTGACACTACTGGACATTTTTTAAGCCACTTATGAAACATCGCCTTCTCAGTATTTCTTAGTACTGTGAAGTTTGTGAACATGGCCCAGACTCCCAAACACAAGGACAATAAGTTGACAATTATATCCATAACAAAGACCATAACACGTTCCACCAAAGGCTGATATTTCATAAGTTTGGAGGTAAAACAATACATTCTGACATCTGTCCTTTATAGTGGCTGCAGCCATTTAAGATGTGTGCGACTGTTTCTTTGTTGTGTGGTACTAGATGTAGGATATATAGTGTGGGTATGCAGGGTTCAGTGTCTTGCCCAAGGACACTTCGACATGTGGACAGGAGGAGTCAGAATTTGAACCGCCGACCCACGGATCATTGGATGACCTGCTCTACCTCCTGAGCCAAGGAGGTAGATTTGCTTGGAGACTAGGGGCTCCATTTTCGTCACCGCTAAACCAATCTACATTGACACGTTGTGAGCTTGTAGACTGGCCATTTTAACTATTCAAAAATGTTTTGCAAAATAGTAAAAAAAGGCAAAGAAGTTTAGGCATAAGGGGTTTAGCGGTGACGAAAATGGAGCCCTAGGTTCGTTTTGCTGGGAAGAGTTTCAGAAATCCATTGATATAGTGAATTGGTACAATAAATGGATATTATTTAGGGATGCAACTGTTAATCAAACTAATCTATGTAACTGAATGAAATATATATATAAAAAATATAAAACATATATGGTTTTAAATACAATAGCAAAAATATTTAAAATAACTGATCTACAAGCTGTGTGTTTGTAGATTGTCTATTTTTGAATAGACAACGAATGAATTGATCGTTCTACGACAAAGTATATAAGTGGTTTAAGACAAATTGATTTAGTCAATTATAAATATATAATTTAAATATAAAAAAGTACTTCTCGATTGTTAATTGCAGGCATCACTAATCCTTTCACCTGCCGTGGGCTGCTGTTGTTCATTGTCTGTCTGTGTGTGTGTGTGTGTGTGTGTGTGTGTGTGTGTGTGTGTGTGTGTGTGTGTGTGTGTGTGTGTGTGTGTGTGTGTGTGTGTGTGTGTGTGTGTGTGTCCGTCCGTTACCAGCTAATCTCTGCCACCGTTAACCCCAAAAAAACAGAACGGCCTGTTATAGCCAGGAGGCAGACTTTTGTAAAACACATTTCTTTATATTACTCCTCCAGAATTTGTCCAAAAATTCCGCAAATCTTTACACAGTATCTCTATAGTCATGTGCTCAAGATGGATCTGTCTGATATTTCATATTCCATCCTAATTGGCTAACATTGGCTTTGCAGGAATGGCCCGTTTTTAACAAAAAGCATGAACACAGTGTGCAATTTACGTGAAATCGTTCACGCACTTTCCTACTAGGCTGAGGAATATATCCCACCCTTTTCACATTGGCCTATTATAGCGCCACCAACAGGTGGACTTTTGCAAAACACATTTTTGGAACAAAATGCCTCAAATCATCCAAATGCCATCAAAGGAGTAAGAACAAATGTCACCCTTTTCACATTGGCCTATTATAGCGCCACCAGGAGGCCACAACCTGACCTGGCCTGGTGGAGACCTGTGCCCTGAGGGGCACTTTTTCTAGTTTATAGTGCAATTAGCTGATTATTGAACTGCAACACTGTTGTGTTCATGAGTTTATTTTGTGTTTTTGCTGCATAACAACTTTAGGCCATACAAGAGCCACACATTTTATACCCGTAGGCTAAAGTGTTGAAAACTCACCATCCTCCGTCTCAAAGTCCATGAAGGCCAGCTCAGAGCCCTTGCTTGTGATTATGAGCTCTCCATTGACGGTGAAAATCATAGACTTGTCCTCCATGTTAATCATGCAGCCAACCACGTCTCCCTCGTTCCATGTCTGCCCAAAGTTTCGGCTGCCGGCGTGCAGACGTCGACCCTGAGGAAAAACAAAACAAAACACAAGCACCATTACTGGCTTTATGGAAAATGTGGTTACAAAATATTGGCAGCAATTAGAGAACTCCCTCCTTTTCCAGCTCTCCTGTTGTGATACTACATTACTATTGACAAGACTACTCTACAATATATATTTGTCGCATTATTAACCTTTTAAACACTACTCCATTGAACGGCTCCCCCCTGGGGGTCTATAATGTACTTAGTCCCCTGCTTTTATTTACACCAAATCCCTTTGCCGAAAATAGCTAATCTACAAAGCAAACAAGGTGCAGTAACATATTGTGAGCTTGTAGATCAGCTATTTTCTCATGTGTTTGTACAGATCACAATCATTTTATTCTAACAAGCATCTGGAAAGCTCAGTGGTCGTCGAGCTTAACAGCACAGCAAAGAGCATTGTAAGCAAACAGGCAAGTATGGCTTTTACTACAGAGGTACAATATAACTAATATATGTTGCAGAGTACAGTATAGCTGGTTTTACCCTGTATCCGTCAAAGACGTAGGCTTGGTCGTCGAATCCCAGCTCCACATCGGGTCTGCAGCCGAGTCTGGCCCAGCCCACCCTCATATCGCCTCCGGTCGCGACCTCAAACTCAAAGTACCACTTTCCTGTTGTCACTGCATACGTCTTCTCCACACGGAATAAGCGAATGGTTTCTCTGTTGTCCAGGTTATCCAGGTCATGCACAGCTATTGGCGGGGAGAAAATTGGAAGATCCAGATAAGGCCCCTAATCTCACACAGATCACACCACTGAAATGGGTCTCAGTGTGATATGCTGCTGATATTGATTACCATCCAATAAGATAATGCAACAGATAGGAACTTGCCATTTAGCTATTTTAACTTAGTATAGCTTTTTTAACACAAACTCTACAAAGGTGAGGAGAATTAATTATAAGGCTTGATGAGAAGTGATTTTCAAAAGGAAAATACAAAGTAAAAAATTATGTTTGTTATTGAATACGTTGAATGCAATGCTATATGACATGGCACATTTATCAGGGTCATAACTCATAAGTCATACGCATAAAGACTCAGGCAAGCAGTAAAACACGACCATATAAAACCATATCCTCACCTTCCTGGTCTGGAGGATCAATATCATATCCGTATCCAACTAGAGTCCTGATGGCTTCTCTCAAACTGTCTCTGTTGGACTTCTTGGTGCGCTCGTCCAGTAAAGCATATGGCACCAGACGCGGATTACGTCTGCTCTTCAAATCCTAGCACAAACAAGAGAAGATACACAATCAAAAATATTAACTAATCGATTAAATCAATTATATATTTTTTTGACAATTGATTTTGACAAATAAAACAACATTTTGTTTATTTGTATTCGATAGAACAATCACTAAGAAAATAATTGATATTTGCAGCTCTACAATAATTCAGAGCAAATAGGCAGGTAGAACCGAGATCTGCACACTAATACAACAGAGAGTGCCAAAGGGGCAGGCAGATAATGTGCATGTAGCTACTGTTTCCAAGTTTGTTCGAGATTGAGTTGTGTGTGCATCAGCAAAAGTGCAGAGTCATTAAGATATCCATCTAATCTGATTCTGTGTAAAGTAATTAGTTCATTAGGTGAGGTCAATAAAAAGACAATTAATCAGAGATGTAATCTGAAGTCCACACAGCTGGTGTTGTGTCATCATGAAAAGTCTCCATTATTTTGTAAAGACCAAGCAGACCTACGCTGGCCCTCGTTTATACACTTAAACCCTACAGTATATACTTCCTTTTACTTCAAATAGCAAAGCTATTTTCAAAGAATGTTCTTCTATTTTTGGCCAAATGTTCTTCTATATTAGCTAAATGTTCTTGGAATGCAGACATTCCAAGAATAGGGACAGTAGGGATCACGTGGTTAACAGTGAGAGTGTGGCAGTGGTGTAAAGTATTAACCAAGTACAATTTTGAGTGTCCTTTACTTAAGTATTTCAAATTCCCAATACTTTCACTTCTACTCCACTACATCTCAGATCCAAATATTGTACTTGCCGACTCCACTACAGTTATTTGACATGGCTTTAGTTACTATTTACTTTGTAAATTTGGATTATTATCACAAAACATACAGTAACCGAATATACATTTCGGCTATTTTCAAAAGAGTATTATACATTTGAAAACTTGAAATGGGACATTCTGTATAATGAGTAGTGTTACTTTTGGTACTTTAAGTACATTTTTATGTCAATACTTTTGTACTTTCACTCAAGTACAATTTGAATTCCGAACTTCCGGAGTATCTCTATGTTATTCTCTTACTTAAGTAAAACATGTGAGTACTTTTTCCACCACTGGAGTGTGGTTACCTGCTGGATGCCATAGGTCCATCCTTGTTTAATTCTGTCCTTGGCCCACACGTTGTGGGCGTTCTCCGCCAGTTTATCTACCAGAACCTCCTGACCTGCAGACAGCTTCACGTCAGAAAGATCCAGTGGCGCAGGCTTGTAACCGTTAGACATCGAATAGCTGCAAATGACACAACATGACAGCTGTCAAGACCATGACCAAGGTTATTGCAATTGTCTGTCCGTGAGCGAAGGAAATTGGGAACCGATGGGTGGAATTTCATGAAACTTGTTATGAAAGATCAGCAGTCTCCACTGAAGAGCTGATTCATGTTTGGGTCAAAGGTCAAGGTCCAAACGACATAATCAGATGTTGGTGCTGGCAGAGATTGAACCCCAAGGTGTTTTGTTTTGAATTCTGTTGCAGTTTCTTTAGATATAATATATCATAACATGGCATATATTATATGCCATGTTATGTCATGTCCTATGTCTGAATCAATTGTATGTTAAAGAGGGAGTGCCAAATGTTTTGTATTTTTCAATTTTTTCATGTGTCTATGAAGTAACAGTACTTCATTAGACACCCTGGAGTCGTTTTTATGTGCAATGGTGTGTATAGAGTGTCACAGTCCCGCCCCCTTTCAGAACGACGAGTGGCCCAGGAAATGGTTCTCCATTCATTTTTTCCATAGGCTTTTCAAAAAGTATTTATTTAAAGACGGTTACGCCGCGGACAAAGCCAACTCGGATCGTGACAAATCATGACAATAATTACAATGTTTTGGGCAGATCAAATAATTAGTAAGAAGAAAAACAAAACAAATAGTGTTGTATCCTGCCTTTATTTTCTTCTTTCAAATTATTTGATCGGCAGAAAAATATTGTGTTTGTTGTCATGATTTGTCACGATCCGAGTTGGCTTTGTCCGCGGCGTAACCGTCTTTATATAAATACTTTTTGAAAAGCCTATGGAGAAAATGAATCATTTCCTGGGCGACTCGTCGTTCTGAAAGGCGGCGGGACTGCGACGCTCTATTAACTTTGTATTTAGGGATTCTTAGGGATGGAGGCTGAACCCTTGACAGTCAAACGGGCCAATGAAATAAACAGTAATATAGTGACATCACACAATCAGCCCCTCCCCTAACCCCTCACCCTTTATCATACAACTACAGCTGTGGGTGCGGCTTCAGTTCAGGTGGATCACCACCCATCACCACCCACTAGGCAAACCAGGCATACTTGATGAACTGGTGGGCGTGCCCACATAAAAACAACATTTTAACAAATTCTGTACACTTTTTTGAAAAAATTATACCTCCTTATACAGTATAACAATAAGACCTGATGATCATGTTTTAGGGTGGAAAAAAATCACGGCACTCCATCTTTAAAACCACTTAAACCCTATAGTTGACTGGTGTCCCCCAGGGTTCTATACTAAATGTGTTAACACAACCTAAAAATGTGTCAAAACGTGATGTGTGGCATGGGAGAATATGGAAAGGTGGAGCAGAGCATCTGTCCTCTTTGTGGTCAGCCCAGATGACCCAGATGTACAGGTCCTCTCACATATGGGCCAATGTAACTCTAACCTGTTGACCTGGTCGTGGTTGTGTAAACACAGAGTAGGAACAAAAGGTCGTACTCTTTGGGTAGTTTGACTTTCTTCAGATCATCCGCAGCGTGCACGTGGAACAGGGCAACATGGCAGCCAAGGGACAACAGCGTTCTGAGAAAGGGACAGACACCAGACAGCAGAAAGGTTGAGTGGACACAGACAGACAAAGATATATTGGACAACCATAAGAAATGTTATTACATCACGGAAGGACGTGACAAAATGTCAATATACTGTAAAAGACACATTGAACTCCATCCGATGAAAGTAGAATTTGTTGAGTGAGCGTGCTTTAAAAATATAAAAATAAATAACAGCCCACAGATAGATCTCAGCCAATCAATATACTGAGGATAACTACTGCATGTATACAGTACTGACAGATTGCATATCTAATCGAAGCTCCATGTAAAAGGGAGTTACGCGTGGAGAGCCAAGCCTAATGATTCCACAGAACGATGACTCAGTGGCTAGCAGAAATGGACGTTGCACTCTCGACTTTGTGAGAATCAATAGCGGAGTGCAGTGAGGAGATACAACTCATTAGAAGGTGCTGCTTTAATCCTGGCCTAATCTGTGCTTCAACAGCATCCAGCTGAGAGCAGTGGGTTTTCTATGAATAGGTAAGTGGATTCTTTAGCAGAGGCATTCAGACTTACTTGATCGTCTCGCTGGACATCTGCAGGTTGTAGTTCTTTTCCGTTTCAGGCAGCTTAGTGAAATCCACAAGGCAAGGGTGCTGCCTCTTGTTGTCATCACGAACCTGGAGAGAAAATAGGTTTAGGCATGATTACGGTTGATCGAAAAATCAATCAATCAATCAATCAACAACATCCTAACAGAAGGTAGATTCTATAAATATGGAAAGAATAATTACACATCACAGCCAACAGGCAAAAGTATACGTCACAGTGCTCACACCTCGCACAAAGCACAGGTTTAGAGAGATTTAGTCTACTCTCCAGGAGGGGCGAGCTACTACTCTACTCTGTGCAGTCTACTCTGTGACTACTCTGTGCAGTCACAATTCACATGTTAGTTAATTGTCGCCCTGAATAATTAAATCCTCAGGTGTTGATGTTTTAAATGATGCGATTAACTGGGAGGGACGATCCACAGCGGGGCATACAGTTCTGCTGTCTGCGTGGGCATCTAATTGAGAGCAATGCGCTGCTGTGCTCAGGCTCTCAATAAAGACCGTGGCATAACCGCTACCTCTGGGCATCTTCTGCTGTCCACAGGAAACCAATAAGTATACTGTACTGTAGGTGTCCCCAAACATATGCAGTACACAGGCCGAGCACTCGCACATGGTGTAGCCAATCCATAACCAAGTTTATCAACCATATCAGTGTGAATCCCGGCCAAGTAACTGTTACTTTGTTCAAATTTTCTCCTATCTAGGATTGGGTCATGTGGGGAAAATGTCACTTTGAAGGACTAATGAGGACTCGTTCAAACTAAATTAAATGCTGAGCATTTAAGTACCTAAATTGGCTGGCTCCAGCACCTGAATCACCATTCACGGAATTTCACGCCAATTCAAAGAATTCTGTATGTTGAGATTTAGGGTCTGGTGTTGTAAATGTCCAGTGTGTTGTATTGATTGAAATTCTAACCAGTCCAATAAGCATCTATTGAATGCAATGAAGAAGAAATTAATCTCAGTGTTACACCAAATTCTGTGATGTATCGCATTTTGTGACCGGCTACACGATATTATGATTGCAGGGAACAGTCTAATGTGAAAGGATAGGACATTATTGTTACAACTTTACCCACTAGCAAAGCTACCAGTTTTTCATCTTGAAAAACGGCTGCAGTGGGAACACTTTCAGAATGACTAATGAAGTGGAACTAAATGTTAATTCAGGCTGAGGGTCAGGGCTAGTAGCTAAATATTGTCCAGTATAAATGACAAGGCCCTGGCCCCTCCTCGCCTGAGTGGCAATGTCATGCAGACGTAATTAATCTAAATGACACATTTTTGGAAGGCAGCATGATCATTTTGCCAAAACGGTCTGTGTAATGCCTTTGAGGGGAGAGATGCTGTGACGGAAACGGAGATAATAATAATATATTTTTTCGGAAGCAATGTTTACAAAGTGGCGTGCTTTACAATGCCACGGTAAAAAAAGGGATAAAAGGGATAATCAACAACAATTAAAATGCATAAAACAAACAATATAAGACCATTAAAAAAAACAAATCATATAGACTGATATGATAAACATGTGACGTGATAAAACTAAGGAAAGGCTGTGTTTTCAAAAGTGATTTAAAAGATGACACTGCTAGCCTTCAAACGCAGGTCATTCCAGAGTCTGAGCCCCCTGGCAGCAAAAGCCCGGTTGCCCATGGTGATCAGTCGAGGGAAATTCTAAGAGAGCCAAACCTGAGGATCTAAGGGTGTGTGCTGGCCTGTATGGTTCCAGCATATCCGAAATATAGCTGGGAGCCAGGCATTGCATGGCTTTAAAAGTAATCAATAAAATCTTAAAAGTCAACGCTAAAAGTCACCGGCAGCCAGTGGAGAGCAGCCAGGATTGGTGTAATGTGGTCATGTCTCCTAGACCTTAAGTTGTACTCCATGCATCTGCTTTTGTAACCCCAGTGGGGATAAGTTGTTTTATCCTTTCTCCTGGTCGGACTGAATCAAATACATGCATTTTCTTTTGGTTCATAGACTGTTTGACACAATTAACAATTGTGTTAACAATCTAGTTAAAAATATGTGAACCACATTAACACTAGCCTGGGAAACCCAGACGTTTTTATTTCCAGGGAGGAAAAAAAGTCCACTTCAACTCGGCATAGAGTAACGCAAACGTCGATCACTCTCTGCGGATTTCTGATGGTCTGCACCTTTGTTAAATTGATGCACACACGCACACACACGTACACACACACACACACACACACACACACACTCCTCTCTCTCTCTCTCTATCGCTCTAATGAATTACCGGTAGTCTCATGTCGCGCAGCTGTGTCTAGATTCTTTGCCTATACATAATTACATACATACATCAACTGGCTTTGCCCATACATAATTACATACATACATCAACTGGCAAACCGGGGGCCACATTCAGCCCCCACCTTCACTTAATGCAGCCCGAAGGTTAATACTGACATATTATTGATTTCAGCTCTTACAATTCCAAATATGCAAACATGACCCGCTTTAATTACTTCAGTCTATATAGTAGCTAAATGACTAGTATTCAAATGTTATTGTCTTTTTTTAATGTCCAATGTATTTGCATTTAAGTAAAACATAAGCATAACTAAATGCATTTGAAATTAAATTAAAATAAATACTTTTAAGGATTCCAATAAAAAAATAGCAAAACAATAATTCACAATTTCAATTCAAATATAGCAAAAATAGCAGATCTACAAGCTGAAAACAGAACTTGTAGATCTGCTATTTTACATACGACAGTATATGCAATGTGGCCCCCTGGAGTGAGTGTGGAACTATAATGTTGATGCTTAAAATAGGGTGCCTTTTGCATCCCAAAACGCAGTTTATGGTTAAGGGACGCAATAAAACAACGACCTCTGCATCCACGGGATGCACTACTGTACTACTGTACTGATTTGTATTCTAGTTTATTTTGCTAGCTTTAGTTATAATAATCATTTCTTCTTCTGTTTTCTACATGAATATAACCACATTATAACCATATAAAATTAAATGGGAGTTAAATGCTACAATTTGTAAAAATGGCAAAATATGATATATATCAACGTCGTTGAAGTGGGAATCATAAAAAGTCCCTGGGAGGCTGGGACTCGTCATAATTAAGTATTATATTAAGTGGTTATAAAAAATGTCTCCCCCTCTTTCATTTATTTCTCAAATGGAAGCCTCATTAATTTCATTAATTTTTATATTTACAAATGGAAGCCTAGTTTCATCATCTCCCTGCAGTGTGTGCAGGGATGGCGTTGGAGTGTACAGCCAGTACCTTGCCATAGGTCCAACCCAGTTCGATCTTGTTCATCCCCCATAGTTCATGGATGTTCTCTGCCAACCTGTCCCGGACATTGTCCAGGTGAGCAGGGAGCGCAATCTGGAAGGAGAGGAACATAGCAGATGGTTTGTTTGGATGATAAATACAGTATATGCCAATGGGCCAGTGACCAAAAGTGATTAATTACTCTTCTTCCCCGTAAAATGCATTGGTTCAATTCCTGGGGATCAGTTTGACAGCACTTTCACTCAAGTACATTCGTAACAGTCTTTGCTGTGTGTGTGCATGGGTGCATGCGTGTGTGTGTGTGTGTGTGTGTGTGTGTGTGTGTGTGTGTGTGTGTGTGTGTGTGCGCGTGTGTGTTGTTGCTAATTCCCATCATGTATATGCAGTATAGTCTGTGTTACTGGCAGCCCATCTGTGTTGGTCTGGGGAGGGTGTAGACAACCACTTGTGTCCTCCGATACACATAGAGTCACCAGACGCTACTTTTCAGCAGACAGTGAGGTGTTACATGTGAGGAAGGACACGCTCAATGTTCTCCCCAAATTGTAGGATCGGTTAGTGACCACTACCGTTGGTGTCCCGCCACTCACCTGACTGGTGTCCACTGGCGTGGGGATGAATGAGGCCTGTGAGAGGAGCTGCGTTGTGCCCAGCAGGTCCCTCATCCCGTCATGGTCTCTCTTATAATCTTTCACAGGCTCCACCCTCATCTTCTCCTTTGGCAGCAAGGCCTCGTAGCAGGGAGAATAACCCGCCGGGGGCAGGAACTTGAAGTCTCCGTGGCGACCGCCCAAGAGGAAACGGATCCTGAGTAAGGAAGCGGTTCCGAGAATAATTATACCTTTAGTTTTTCAGTGATCACTTTTCTCGATGTTATGATTGAATAACAACATTGGAGATCTTGTTGTGCATGGAAAGCAGTCAAGGGTGTGTCAGCTCAGGGAGCATTTGACACCTCTTTTTTACCAGTTGCACCTTACATACAGTATGCCACAGTCACACAACAAATAGTGAAAATAAAAGATCTAGAAGCTCACAACGTGCTACAGTCCAAGAGTTTGTGAGCTTGTAGATTTCCACTAGATTTCCAAAATATTATTTTGGTAGTTGCGGTCAGATAGTGTTGTTATTGCTGTCAAAATAGTGACAGCACGGTTAAGGTAGGTCATCACATGGCCTTCTCCACACTGAGCCTCACTTGACGCCCGCTGAGAAGCTGACGACCGGGAAGAAGAAGCCGTCAGTGTTGAAGTCCTCGAACATGCCCTGGACCGGCTGTCCGTTGATCCTGAAGGACATGCTGGTGGCGCCCAGGTCCAGACAGCAGCTCACTACATCGTCAGAGTTCAGCAGGTGCTGGTTAATGGAGGCCACGGCCCTGGGGATACGCCCTGCAGTAGACGGGCATGATGGGGATGGAGAGAGAGAGAGAGAATGGATGGCTGCTACAATGGCAAAGTCATTGAGAATGTAGGGCAGGGACACATGTGCAGTGGAGGGGAAAGGGAGAGTACTATAGAGCAAGTTGTTTTTGTATTGATGGAGCAAAAACAATTTCAATAACCATTTGTATTGTTCTATCACAGCACACCAGTGTGCCTCTGCACAGTGTTTAGGAACCACTGCTGTAGACTATGGTTGGTGAGGTATGAGATTGCGGGAGTTGTTGTTGTTGTTTTGTTTTGGGGGGTGGGCGTATTCTTGCAGGGAAGAGCATGAAAGCAAGGGAAGGAAGGTGACAAGCCTTTCAGTGGTTTCCGGGAGGCGTAAGTAGATGTGACAGTCACATATGGTAGATGCTGTGTGAGAAGAGAGTCGACCGCGAGGTGAGATCGCACACTGGGTGAAGTAGAGCTAGGGAGCATGGGAGAGACTAGCTAAGTGGTAAAGAGAGGTTACGTCATCCGCAGGCTGGTTGTGTAGTTCTGTGTAATGTTGCCCTTGAGAAACTGCAAGGTCACAACATAGCCATCCAGTGTGGACAGCATGCCCCTGGACAGCTTACAGTTATTTACGTCCAACACAGGCTCACCATAACTACATGAGCCCTATCGTACCTACTCTGGGTATGTCAAAATAGGAAAACATTCGGAGAAAATAGCAGATAGCCCTACTGCAGTGTCTGGTAAAGATTCCTACCTGACCAGAGGTGAAGTCCGTCAAAACTGTAGGAGTAAAGGTCGTCCCCAACTCCGTTGCCCCCCCATCCCTCTCCTCCTCCAGGGTACGGAGCATAGCCGGCGGTGTTGGCCCAGCCCACCCTGAGGTGAGTGGGCTCGCCGGTCACAAAGTGGTCCACCTGGTCAATCACCACCTCAAAGTACCACTTCTTATACTGGGCCGATCCCTCGGCCACACCCAAGAAGATGTTCGGCCTCATACTGGATAGGTGAAAAGACATGGAGGTAGCATGCATCATATGAACTGCTCAGTATTGAGACATACTGTACTGTACATACAGTAGAGGCACTGAATAAGTGGCTGACATTGTTTCACATTACCTTTCTCTGTTCTTTTATTCTGTTCTCTTATATAACTAATGCGTACATCGAGTCTTTTCAAAGAAAACAAAATCACATTTAGCTTGTTGATCTGCCACGTATTGACTTAATATATTCCAGATAAAATCATTGGAAATCGTTGTGTAAAGGTCAAGTGAAACCTGCCTCGGTGAATCTAATCCACCGTGGTGGAGCCAGGTGCAATTCATTACCTCTGAACATCATTGATCAGGCGAGTTTGAAGGAGCAGGTCCCTCTTTGGAAGCAGGTGGTCACAAATAATATTCTGATTGACTCTTACGGCTACCCCGTTACAGACGCAGAGGCTACACAGCACATCCAAGATCTGGGAGGGAGAGGGAGAGAGAAACGGAAAGAGTGAAAGAAAGGAGAGGAGAGACATGAATAAATAATTAAATAAAAGAGAGGAAATGCAGAAAGGAAATGCAGAAAGAAAGGCAGAAAGAAAAAAAAAAAGAAAGAAAGAAAGAAAGAAAGAAAGAAAGAAAGAAAGAAAGAAAGAAGATTATGGACCCTGGTTTCTGCATCTTTGTCTCTCACTCAGTGTAATTATGAATGAACAATCTTGGCAACACTTCCTTCACTTCCTTCACTCTCATGTGATTGAATATAAATACAAACGTGTCCTCAAACTGCCTGTGGTGACAATCAAACAGACAGGTGGTAGCATATCGTTGCTGTCGGTAAGAAACCACTCATAAACAGATTTCAATTTGTTAGTTTTTTTCATAAATGAATGCCATACAATGCCATGTATGGGGGCACCATACATCGCATTGAGTGAGCTTGGAAAAAAACATGACATGGATTAACAAGACATTATGACTAAATAATAACTACAATAATAACTACATTGGATCGATTGGAATGCAGGTTTCCTGAAAAGTAACTGTTTTGGACATAAAAGTTTTCCACCCGACTAGTATAATGCCGACCGATCCCAACACCATGTGGGCCACAGCATTCCAGCTGCCTCTCACTGATCAACAGCTGTTGTTTATGAGGTCACGGTCACGTAGCCAAGCACTCTTTACAGAACAAATATTGGGAGTCAGAGACGTGTTAAGGCAGCGTGTAAAACACATAGTTGGAATGTCACCGGCGTCACAGCAGCCATGTTCCCATCCATGACAAATATTTATATTAATTAGTTTAATGATTGGAGAATAAAACCTGTGGGTGTGAGCCTGACCTTGCCTTTAACAGTGATTGAGGACTTATAAGTTGGCAACGAGCTGCTGTGCTACTGTATTAAATCCTCTTCTCAGAGGCCCAAACTGCAGTGTGATGTTGCCTGTTGTTCTGCTTGCCCAGAGCTAAAAGGAAGGAGAAAGGATGGAAGCTGCAGGCAGACGGCAACGTCTGCTATACTGGCAGCTTACCCTCAATCAGTTTAGCCTGCCGTGGCTGTTGAGGGTGACTCCAGAATGCTAAACCAGGTCAAAAGATGTTTATAAAATGCTGCCGTTGTTTATGTGTAGATATTAAAAGGGAACCATGTTTGGTGTGTGCGTGTGTGTGTGCGTGTGTGTCCAAGCCAAGGCAATGTCCTCACCTTGTGGTTCCGTCCATGCTTGTAGAGCAGAGAGATGATGGATTTAATGTGTGCTTTCTGGATGATGTTCAGAGCCTCTGGGCTCTCAACCAAGATGCAGTGGAGAACCTCCAGAATTCCTAAGAGGACAGGCCAGGAGGAGAAGGGAGGTCAGGTTTGTCATTTTCTAAATCAATCTCTGAGCAAAGCTCAGAGTTGGCTTATTATTTACATATCTCAAGAGATTTGATGCATAGGGAAACCCTAACCGACCTAGAACCGTGGGAGATTACGTCCAACTATGTATAGGGTTTAAGTAGTTAAAACAGGGAGTACGTTTACACGTGCTGTACACAGATGGAGTCAAGTGGACTGTCTGTGTACTTATGCTCTTCATAGTCTGGAAGGTACTGTACACAAGGACAACAAATTATGACTGCTCTGCTTATTATGGGATTTTAAGTGAGAAAGGCTTCTCAGAGGACCATTGTCAAAGGAGAAATCCAGACCAAAATACATGTACCCATTAATCAGCCAAAACCCTGTCCCAACATGCATGTTGGCCTTGAATTGTTTCATAGATGCCCCCTGTTCTCCATTTCCCCCACCCCTCCCACTGTAAAATGTAGTTAAAAAGCTAGCTAGTTGTCTTCATTCTAATGCCAATTCAAGGCCAATATGTATGTTGGGACATAGGCTGATCCATGGGTGTTTTGGTCTGGATTTATCTCTTTTAACACCCCAAGCGGCAAGGACGGAGTTCTCCGTTCAATCAATTAGTAACGCCCAGCGCTCAAGACGGAGATTGATAAAAAGATGGAGATTTATTAATATGAAAACCGATCGCATCGCTCCACAGGCTGGGAGCGTCTGTTGCGCAACATGCAATGTTATTTTCCGGTGGGACGTCATCGAAAATGTTCCCCCCCATTTTAGCCAATGAGGCCGAAAATCTTAAAACATGAATAACTCTTGATCTAAATCATAACGTCCAATTCTAAGCAAAGATTATGTGTTAGACGGCCCATTGCGTTAGAATTAGTCATACCTCCCGTTGTTGTCGGTCGCCTCGGGTGTTTTGGCTACATCTAGCTACTTCAGCTAGCTCCGGGATAGTGCCTGGTACGTCCCTAAATGTGCTCCGCTGCTATAAATCGCTGGGCGCTCTGATTTAATGGATTAAATAACCCTGGGCGTTCAGGGTGTAAACTATGTTTGTAATTTTAAATAAATTAGATACATTTACATCGGCTCTTGGCGGGCTCAGTTTGAGGTGCTTTGGATTTGTTGTTTGATGACATCAATTTGTCATTGGGACAAATTATATTCCGGAAACTTTTCTCCTATGATACTATTAAAATTACCAGTATGATTGAATCTAGCTGCAACACATCCAATAATACATTCAGCATAATCCAACCTAGCTCAGCACTTCGCCACAGGTACTCCACCCTTCTCCAGGCCAGAAAAGTCTGTTGCCATGCTGTTGACTGTAATTCAAGCAGTTATGTCCAAAATAGTGCCCTGAGCCTTACAGGTTGATTTTTGCAAACTCGATTGTGCACTCTCAGGTCCTCATTCACAACGAAAATGTACGCTGTACGGTGTAAAGGAGATGCGTAATGATATCGTTTTTATCCGTCCGATCAAGCTGCAGCAATTTCCAGTGTAATTCAGCGAAGGTGGTGTAATGAGTTAATTTGTGCGGTTCGCCCGGTGTGCCTTTTCCGCCTCTTTCCCAAGCGATTCGCCTGGTGTAGCCTGGTTTGATGGAACATCCACGCCCATTCCACACCATATAAGGCAACAGGAAATATCGAAATACGTCATCATAGCCTGCACAGATCAAGTTATACAACAGTGAACCGCGATGAGCTATCAGGCAGGTCTCTGCAAACAGCACGAGTTATATGTAGATAATTATAAACTTGCCAACTTGGCACGCATTGCTTCATTCCTTGTTTAAATGTCAGAACGTTAATAATTTAACTGATGTTACAGTTACTTTCACATAATGAGAAAGAAGTTAATTTGTACAGTTCACCACACGACCAAATGCTATATTAAAACTCGGCAATGATAAAAGCCCCTATTGATTACTGGGGTGATTGATTCCCTGCCCTGCACTGTCGGATTTGGAAAGCAAATATATGGACATGCATGGACACAGGACATATTTAATCCACCGGAACATGCGGTTTTGGCTTTTCTTTTCTTTTCTTTCTTGTGGGATTAATTTGTTTATGGACTAGGAAAGGCTATATTTCATCCGATCCAACTACGTTGTATGTTTCCTCATCAAGCCTGAAGGTAAGAGTTGGCCATTCTGTGTGGCGTCCGCATGTGATCAATATACGTTATTATAAATTAATACCACAACGCAAATGGAGGCAGATATAGGTGCTTGCAGCAAAGGCATTAGGCCTACGTGAAACTTTAATTGGCTGAGTCTCTGTCAACATGCTGATCAGCGAGTTACAGTAGGTAGACCTAGTGATGATCATCATGAACTGCCTTTCTTATGTCTGTCTGTCCGTCATGTTTTTGAACAAGCGCGAGTGGAGGTGAGCTGTCTCAAAACTATGATATGACTGGCCGACTTTCAAACACGCTGATGCCATTCAGTAGGCTAATGTGGTCTTCTATTGTTTTATATACTGTAGCTGACGACCGCTATAACCCTCGATTTTGCTTGCAGGGTGAGATGGGGGAGAGCCGATCTACAAGCTCACAATGCGTTGCACTGCGAGTAGAAGGCTGCCGAGACTGAGCAGCGCAACGCATGCTAGAAATATCCTAATAAATAAATAAAAATGTGTCGGCTTTATATATATCGTTTTTTTATGTGCTGACCAATGTTGGGGAAACATGCCTACATATTATATCTGAGGTGTGGGATCTATTTATTGATTCAGCATGAAGACTAAAGCCTTCTAAATAAATATACACAAGCCGTATGCCATATACACAACCCTGGAGCAGACGTCGATATGTGCGGCGTTTCCGACCAACCAACGTCAAGTTCACTGAGATGGCCATGAATTCCCACGTAATGTGGGAATCCTCGTAAATGCCTGTCAGCTCACACTCCGCTCACGATATGAGCGTAAACGCCGTTGTGAATGAGGTCCTCAGAGTGTACAAATGGACCCTTACATTTGCTTGCATTACACTCTCAAATCTCAACAGTTAAATTAACACTTTTGTACAGTGTAGATGATAGACTATCTATATCCCTCCATACATTCATTGTACTGTACCTGAGGAAGACTCCAGTCTCTCAAGCTTGCTGACCAGCCAGTCGAGGTTCCGAGAGAACTGGGTGCAGTTGTTCCTGTTCCCTCGGATCAGAGAAGCTGTGGGAAAAGCAAATCGAAAATAAAATCAGGACTTGCATACAGTCTGGTAAGGTTCTGTTACAACATGACACCCAGCATTCATTAATTGTGACATCTGCTCAGATAAAACAGATGAAGTTCAACTCAGATTTTAATACTCTGTAGGGCACAGCCACAGACCATAATTATGCTCCTGGTGAGAGCAAGGCCCCGAGTCAAAATCCAACTTTCATCTTGCCTTGCATGTCTCTCCTCCCACGCTCTACACTCTGATATCTGAAATGAAGCATAAAATGCCCCAAATACATCTAAATAAAAAATTAAGCATGTGGTTCTTTTGAGCAAAACTTTGACCAAAAAAGCTTGTTTAAATAGGTAGGTACACTTACACTGAATGGATGGAATTCTTTTAGGTTGAAATCATTTTTATGAACAGTTTATGAACCAAAACAAAAAGGCACATGGACAACTTTGTCCATGTGACAATTTTATCATACAAAACGGGTTTTTATGTCCTGCCTTTATTGATAGTACCGGTATACCGGCGTATACAGACAGGATATGGGGAGAGTGACATGCAGAAAAGGATGTCAGGATCGGGACTCGAACCCACAACACACTGTCAGGCTACAATGGAGCCTAGGTGCCCGGACAGCTAGGCCAGCGGTCCGGGCCGATCATACAAAACGTTGAAATGTTTCAGCTTAGTCTTCCTTCATCAGAGCAGGTTGATCAACAGAGCATGAAGGCCGACAGCCGATGAAATGTTTACGTCAGGCCAAAATAAATTGGTGAAAGTGAGGCACTGTCCTTTAGGTTTTTTGAGGGGCGCTATGCCCACCTTTGTGGGTCTGTGTGTACCCCATACCCCATGATGATTTGATTGGCTGAGCACGGAATGTGTGTATGATGATGTATGACGATAAGAGCGACGCTCACTTCACACTTTTTGGACATACTGTAGGACATATGAGGGGCGCTAGACCCTCCTATGAATGTCCAGCTT
Organism: Protomyctophum parallelum; assembly: GCF_964188405.1. NCBI lineage: Eukaryota > Metazoa > Chordata > Actinopteri > Myctophiformes > Myctophidae > Protomyctophum > Protomyctophum parallelum. Next base: position 31,687,880 of record NC_139717.1, read on the forward strand.
TGAGGGTGTGTGTAAACACAAACATTGTCCTAACACAAACATTGAATGCCATTGATAATGATTGGAATATATATATATATTGTTTTTGTGGCTTTGACCTTTATTTTATATATTTTTTTATAGAGGGATAGACAGTAGGTTGACAGGAAAATGGGGAGAGAGATGGGGGGGTGACATTTTTGAGTGTTTGTGGTTAAAAGATAATAACATAAGTTGACAAATTAATTCATGAAGAAGTATATTACATTTTGACTGGATGATGTACAACTACAAGAGCGCCCCTCACTTCACACAGGTGTGATTTTTAGTTGGTGAGTGATACCATAGAGTAAATCCTTGGATGTAGAGTATTTTTAAATTTAGCGCCACAGATGATTTTCATTCTGGGAATGCATTGCCTTGCGACGCGGAGTTAGTTTGTAGATCGGGTATGAATACAGGAGAGCTTTGATATTTTGACTTGCCAATTATTGGTGTGCCTTAGGCACAAAACGGTTGAAAACCACTGCCCTAGAAACACTGTGACAGCAAGACCTCTCTGTTCTATAAAGTGAAAACTACTGCCCTAGAACCACTGTGACAGCAAGACCTCTCTGTTCTATAAAGTGAAAACTACTGGCCTAGAACCACTGTGACAGCAAGACCTCTCTGTTCTATAAAGTGAAAACTACTGGCCTAGAACCACTGTGACAGCAAGACCTCTCTGTTCTATAAAGTGCATGCCCACTGACTGTTCTCTGCCACAGTGGTGACATTAACGGTTTAAAAGTTATTCTCATTAATACTTAAATTTTCACCGTTAGGACACCGGGAGTCAGCACTGATAACACCCACAAAATAACATTTAACTGTGCTCGGCACCCAAGGAATACTGATGTGCATCTAATCTCACTTAAATCTGCAGCCTATAAGGAAAGCTATCAATTTGTTAATACCAACACATCACACAATACAGAGCGCCTGTGATGCAAGGACAATAGGTGCCATTTACTGATGTGAATGTCAGAGACTGAGAGGACAGCTGTCCTCGAAAGGTTGGTAAAACATGCTCAGAGAGAGAGAGGACACACAAACCCACTCTGCTGGTGGGCTCAGAGAGAGAGAGAGGACACACAAACCCACTCTGCTGGTGGGCTCAGAGAGAGAGAGAGGACACACAAACCCACTCTGCTGGTGGGCTCAGAGAGAGAGGAGAGGACACACAAACCCACTCTGCTGGTGGGCTCAGAGAGAGAGGAGAGGACACACAAACCCACTCTGCTGGTGGGCTCAGAGAGAGAGGAGAGGACACACAAACCCACTCTGCCAGACTGGTGGGCTCAGAGAGAGAGAGGACACACAAACCCACTCTGCCAGACTGGCGTGGAAACACATGGGGTGTGACCGTGTCTCCATTTAGCAGTGGAAAGTCTGGAATGCGCTCAGTTTGTGTTGCTTCAAAAGTGTGCACTGATGTGTGTGTGTTTATTGTGTGTGCGTGCGTGCGTGCGTGCGTGCGTGCGTGCGTGCGTGCGTGCGTGCGTGCGTATACAGTGGATGGGATAGTGAAGATGATGCTGGTGAATATGAGGGCAGTCAAGGTGAGCCAGGGGGAAGTTAATGGTGGGAGGGGAAAAGCAAAAACATTACATAAGGAAAAGATGTATAAAAGTGTGAACTTTTGAGGGTCATTCATCACTGTTGCATGTTGGGAGACCTTGAGAGGATGGAGAGGCCGCTGCCTGGAGGGAGGGGTCTACAGTGGTGGATGATTATGATGGATGTAAACGTTGTGACTGCTAGCCACACCCCTTTATCTCATCAGGAGAGTGGTGTGATCCAAAAGGCATCCGGAATATGAGATGTGGTTTAGTCTACACATTAAAAACCGGGACAGCTGTGTCGTTTTAGATTTTTGCGTAGGCTATTAAAAAATAGCAGATATACAAGCTCACAGCATGTCGATTTGTGCCCCCCTGCAAGTTTGCACATTTACATTCATTTGAGGCCAGAAAAGTCGCAAATTGTGATTGGCCGAAATTACTTTTGGCTACTTTTGGATTGGCTGAGGAATGTGATGTAGCCGAAATGATGTACAGTATGATGATAAGAGCTCCCCTCACTTCACACAAGTGTGATTTTTACATTTTTGAAAAATCTTGAAAGTGTGAGAACTACTGATTTGGGAATTGCATTAGAAACGGCCTCAGGTCTTAATGGGTTAACTACATTTACATTCCATTCACATTCCCTGAAGAAGGCTTAACGGCCAAAACGTTGGTTTACTGTCCTACTCTGCATCCTAAATAAAATATTCTCTCTCTCTCTGTCTGTCTGTCTCTCTCTCTCTCTCTCTCTACCCCCATCTTTCTCTTTCTCATCCTCCCTTGTTGCTAACTTCTTCTTTTGTGTATCATGAGATGTATCATCTTGTTACTGACGATCCAAAAAGTAAGTACCGTCATTCGTTCTAACTAAGTTTGTCACCGTCTGTGCATTCCAGATGATGGAGGGAAGGAAGGAAGGAGCGATATCTGACATTGAGGAGGAACTGAGTTGAGAGGAGTGGTGGATAGAGGAATGGTCTGCTGCTGTGGGACAGATTAATACTTCATGGCTCTCCGAACGCACTCCCACCCCCACCGCCTTACCCAGGAGCTCGTAGAGTAGGTTGAGGATGTCCTTCCAGGCGGCGCCTGCCTCCTCCCCGGCCATCTCTGCAAAGTGGGCGGCGCTGTTGTACACGTTCATCCGGTCTACGCATTTGCACAAGAGGGACAGCATGCCCTGTGGGACGAAAAAAAAACAAGATTATTGTTACCCTCGATAATCTCCTGGTCACACTGTCACACCGGAATGCAATGCAAACGAAAGTAATGCAATTATACATTATGCATGCCCACGTAGGAAAACTAGGTTTGACAATACTACTTGAATTGGTACGATATTATAACAAGATGAGAATAGGTCTTTGTTGGGAGTAGAATAGAATACTACTTGTAGATGGTCTAACAAACACAAGCCGTATGTAGTATACCACTGGTTGTCAAAGTGGGGTCAGAGGACCCACAGGGTTCCTTGGGAGGTACCATGGGGTCCCCAACTAACAATCATTTTAACCACTTTGACCATGAGAGCTTGTAGATTTGTACATTTTTAACTCTAAGCTTTGCTTCTGGAGGAGGTCCCTGGCACAAAATATTTTGTAGATGATGGGGGTGCGGGCCAAATCATTTTGGGGGTCCTTGACATGACGATTCTTTTAGATATACCGGTACTATACTATATTTACAGTTTTTACACACGTAATTTTGTTTCCACACATCTGTACACCTTTCAAGGACACTTTGGAAATCCTTTGCTGGATCATGGCACACGCTACTTGAGACACTTCCAACCATCAGTCCTCGCTACTGCTCACTAGGCTATAGCATGACACCATTTCTGTCTACAAGCTCTGGGTTACAGAGTTGCAGACCAATCTGAACTTTACTAGATTTAAAATTTGGCTACTGTGGCTGCTATTTTAGCATTGTATACAGCTATTTTAGCATGCCACAGTAGCGTTCCCGGAACAGAGCTTAAATAACCATCTTAGACACAAAGTGAGTAGACAATAGTTTTGTCCAATAGAGGATATTACTTACTGTAGGATCCATACTGTATGGAGTAAGCTGGGAAGTCTAGAGAGAATCAATTGGGACGGATATAGCCTGCACTCCCTAGTCCTAAAATAATTTGCCCACAAACCTGTGACATCTTGTGAAACCGGCAGATTTGAGATTTCACGAAGTGCTTCTTAGAATATGTCCTTGCTTTATTATAATTTGTAGTGACTGGCGATGCTATGGATAGACCCTATGGAGGCTATGGACCAGATATGGATATTAGTACGAGAAAATAGAGTGATCTTGTCCGGATCACTCTAGTCAGGACGTTACAAAATCTAGGAGAGCCTGGTTATGCAAGGATAATAATGGAGATATGGTTCTCACTGCTCTGTGCTCATACCTCTTCTTTAAAGATATCTTGTCGCTTGATGAGCGAGCGGAGCAGACTCTGTTTCTCCTCGTGTTCCAGCTCCTCGTCTGGCTGTTTGAAATACTCAATCAGGTCTGTCAGCGTCTGCAGCACCTCGTCCACGTACCCTGCCACAGCTGCGCTGTCCCCCCCCTCCCCAGCACTGTCCAGAGCCCTGGACACAGACAGAGACAGAAAGAAACTGGATTACTGGAACACTCACGATCTTAGCATTATCCCACTCTGGAATAGGTGCCTGAAACTTGATGCAGAGGTGACCCGAATTCATTCATTATAACATCAGACTATTAAGCTATCTGAGTTAGGAGCTAATTTCTCGATTATGAGAAATGACTAATTACCGGTAGTAAATGAGGATTTGATGAGCAGTGATTAAATACTGGGGGGTGTGTGTGTGTGTGTGTGTGTGTGTGTGTGTGTGTGTGTGTGTGTGTGTGTGTGTGTGTGTGTGTGTGTGCGTGTGTAGTGGTATTCATATACTGTGGAGGTTCTCAAGTGGTGTGCCTTGAGGCGAGGTCAAGTGTGCCGTGAAATTGGAGACCACCATTGCATTGCTCAGCAGCAGATGCAAATTCCAATTCTCTGATGGAGCGCCCAAACACTGCACCCATGTCTCCTCATTTGCACATCAATAACCTAAGTTCTCCGTGTGGAAAACGCAGCCGCCCCACATCCATTCTCCTATTCAACTCTACCCAACTACAGTTGATGGCCTAGAAAAAGAAAATCTATATGGATAGCTTTCTCATCTCTCTCTTGCTCTAGCTGATATACAGTATGAGATCATCATTCGTTCTAACTAAATTTAACAAAATGTGTGTGTGTGTGTGTGTGTGTGTGTGTGTGTGTGTGTGTGTGTGTGTGTGTGTGTGTGTGTGTGTGTGTGTGTGTGTGTGTGCGTGCAAGTGCGTGCGTGCGTGCATGCATGCAGGGGAAGCCCTTCCATTACTTGATGAAATCGTTGAACAGGCTTGTGGTGTTGCGGATGATGCGTGCGGCCCGAGACTCTTCGTGCAGACACATCTGCAGGAACAGCCCATCATCCATGTGGCCTTCAGGAGCCAGGCAGGCCTGGCTCAGGAAACACACAAAATAATCTTGTTATAGTGTTAGAGCAGACTGAGAGCAGCCATCCCCAGCCTGGAGGCCGGGGACCACTGCTGTGACCATATTGCAAGTGGACCCCCAAATGAATGGCAAAACAGTAGGATATTAATGATAATGTAACATGATTACATGAATGCTGCACTATGTAACTTTCCTCCTCTACCTTCTGGATTTTAACTTGGGTCTACTGTGCAAGTGCTGACAATTGTACCACTGAGGTAACAGGGCCTGCCTGCTTGCTCCGGGAAAAAATTAAAACAACTGAAAAATTTACAAAAAGCATGGAACCCCATCTTTAAAAACACAAATTACACTAAATCTGTTCAAATCGGGGGTTCACAGCCAAATACATATACCGGTACATTTGAGTGTTGTTGACATGACAATGTTTGAGAACCACTGGTATAGATTTCTAGACCACGACACCAGGGTAATCTGACTCATTGTAATAAAACGGCTTAATCCAATTGTAGTCTGCACGTGTGCGTGTGTGTGTGTGTGTGTGTGTGTGTGTGGGGGTTGGGCCTTTTTGGGCCTTTTGCTGTCCCTGGCAATGCGCCCAGAGACGAGCGTCACTCCTCATGCCGCCCTAAACTCTCTAAGCTCTCTCTCCCCCAAAACTAACTGTAAGCCGTCCTCCACTGTCGCCCTCCCTCTGCGAGACCCCATTATCACATTTAAATAGGCCGCCGTCTCCTATGTCCTGGGATATTGGGGGACTAGTCACTGTGCGGGAGCTGTGCCAACTCTGAGCAGTCAGGGACAGCTAACGCTCCCGTTTGATTGGGTGTGACAAGTTGCTGTGTATTGAGATCAGAGGTGTTATGATAAATCGGGATGACTACCCATGATCCCACTGTACATGGAGTTAGATTACATAAGCATTATATTTCAGACCGCATCATTTAATTAGTCTGCAATGATGAGAATGTATTTTTATTTTTTGAGGGGTGCTAGCCCCTCCAACACCTGGCTTTGTGTGTTCCCCTCGTGACGTCATGTGGCAGACAAGTCTATGGACTTTTTATGTTTATCTTATTCATGCGGCATGCCCCCGTGATGTCATGTGGCAGCAAAGTCTATGGACTTGGACCCTTTATGCACTATTATATTTCCAGACAGAAACATCCTTCACTCACAGAGTCACAGTCCACCGTCAACACCTTTTGTAGGTACTGAATGCAGGCACTGTTTCAGGCCAGGGTATTGACTATTTTAACGCATTCATTAAACATTTACTGCGTAATGGAAAAAAGCATTTGTTGCTCACCCTTCTTTTCATGATACCTAGGCGGATAGACTTTGCGTCAGGTGCCAGGTAGGACAGCCACAGGCCTGTCGCTACGTGCATGACGAAGCAGATGGAGTCTCCGTACTTGATCTCTGGCGCGCCCATGCCATCGATGTCTCTCTTCACACCAGAGTCAACCACCTTTTCCTGTTGGATTCACACATGGAGACACACGCGCACAAGACATATTGTGCTTAGACTCAGAACGGCAGCATCACTCCCAATCTCCCGCCGTGGTCTGAAAACCCACCTTTTCAGACTCCATCATGGCCCATAGCACTTACGTACCCTACCCCCTTAGATAGCACTTTTTAGACTTAGACAGCATTTGAAACAGACCTATAGCATGTCATGTAGACAGCACAATAATTGCATTGTATGTAGTCATAGCACTTCATAGTACATATGTATAGCATAGTATAGTATATATACAGTTTATTGTCTCCACCAGGCCGAAGGCATGTGGGGAGAGTATGTTTTGCACTTCGTCCGTCCGTGTGTCCGTCCGTCCGTCCGTCCGTGTGTCCGTCCGTGTGTCCGTGAACAGCTAATCTCGGCCACCGTTAACCCGGTCGATGCCAAATTTTGCACACACACTCCCTGGATGCCAACGATGAACCTCTGCCCCAAACTTTCCAGAACGGCCTGTTATAGCGCCACCAGGAGGCCGCTTTGTGCAAAACAAGTTTTTTCACAGTACACCTACAGATTTTGTCCAAACATCACGCAAATTAGTTCACAGTCTCTCTAGAGCCATTCAACGAAACGGGTCTTTCAGATTTCTCAGACTCCATCCTGATTGGTTAAGATTGGCTTCCAAAGTTCACAGGAGTGCTCAGTTTCAAACAAAATGCTGTAAATCATGAACACATCGCGTGATTTCCGTGAAATTGTGCACGCACATTCCCACTAGGCCGAGGACGAAATGCCACATGAACAATTTCAACTCAGCCTCAAGGTGGCGCTATAACTGGCCGAAAAGTGTTTTTACCTCTAACTGCACGGATCTGTGGATAACCTGGTGGAGACCTGTGCCCAGAAGGGCACTTTTTCTAGTATGAATATATTCATATAAACTGTATATATACTATACTATGCTATACTAGAACATATCTATATAATGATACTATAGTGTCATTATATAGATATGTTCTAGTTACGTTCGCTTACGCATGTTTCATGATAAATGCATTTTATATATGTGATGCATTCCCATGCCTTTTTGTTCTTGCTTAATGTAAATCGCTCTGGATTAAGAGCATCTGCTAAATGCCTAAATTGTAAATTGTAGACTGAAGTGCATGGGAGAGGTAGGTTTAGTTCAACTCATTTATGCTAAATGTATGCGCCATTGCGTGATGGCGTCACGTGGCTTCATGGTCCAATCAAATCTTCCATTCTTAAGTAAGATTTTAGAAAAACTGGTCTTTAATCAACTACACGAGTTTTTAAACAATAATAATATTCTTGAACTATTCCAGTCTGGATTCAGACCAAATCATAGCACAGAGACGGCCCTAGTCAAGGTCATAAATGACCTTAGAGTGAACGCTGACACTAAGCACCTGTCCGTCCTTGTCCTCCTGGACCTCAGTGCAGCGTTTGATACAATCGACCACAACACTCTCCTGAACAGACTTGAGCACCACGTTGGTCTCTCTGGCACTGTCCTCAAGTGGTTTAGATCCTATCTGACAGGTCGAGAGTCCTTTGTAGCCCTGGGTGACCATACCTCTGAAAAGACGGAGATGACATGTGGGGTTCCCCAAGGCTCTATTCTAGGTCCTATGCTTTTTAATTTGTACATGTTGCCACTTGGCAATGTCATCAGGAGACACAAAATTGATTTCCATAGCTATGCGGACGACACACAGCTTTATATATCTGTATCCCCTAAGGACCTCAGCCCCATTGACACCCTAACAAACTGCATCTCGGACATCAATGTCTGGATGTCAGAAAACTTTCTCCAGCTAAATAAAGATAAAACGGAAATCTTAGTTATTGGAGATGGCCCCCACAGGGAACAAATATCTCACAAACTAAAATCCTGCTCATTAAGCACCAAGGATCAGGTAAAAAACCTTGGTGTCATACTTGACTCAAATCTGAATTTCAAGGCCCACATCAGCAACATCACCAAAATATCATTTTATCACCTGAGGAATATTGTCAGAGTCCGTGGGTTTCTCTCACAAGCTGACACAGAAAGACTGATGCACGCATTCATCACTAGCAGGCTAGACTACTGCAATGCTCTCCTATCTGGTGTCCCCAAAAAAGAAGTTGCCCGGCTGCAACTAGTCCAGAATGCAGCAGCACGCGTACTGACCAAGACCAGACGGAGAGCACACATCACACCCATTTTAAAATCCCTTCACTGGTTGCCTGTTTTATCTAGAATTGATTTTAAGGTCCTTCTGCTGGTTTTTAAATCTATCCATGGTAATGCACCCACATATTTGTCCGAAATGCTCCCTGGGTACGTGCCTGGAAGAGCTCTTAGATCCTCGGGAACTGCTCTCTTAGAGGTTCCTAGGACTAGACCTAAGACTAAAAGGCATGGAGAAGCAGCCTTTAGCCATTATGGTCCTGTAATGTGGAACAGCCTGCCAGTTAACCTGCGGCTCTCTGAATCCACGGACATTTTTAAAAGAAACCTTAAGACATACCTTTTTAACATTGCGTTTAATTAGCTCATATCATTATCCTTGTTTATGTTTATCTTTAATGTTTTTAAAATGTTTTCTTTATTTTTTTCTAATGTTTTTATATTTGTAAACTGTGAAGCACATTGAGTTGCACTTGCTGTATGAACTGTGCTATACAAATAAAGTTTTGATTGATTGATTGATTGATTGAATAGGGGGACTGCGTGCTCGCCTCGTTAGCGCTGCTGCGTTCACGGCCTGGCAGAGATGGGATGGATTACAGGGGAGAACATTAAATGCCACTGTTCCAACACGGTGACCTTTACATAGGAACCGAGTGACAGCAGAACACACCGACAATGAAGGGAGCAAGGAGAAAGCGAGACATGGAGGAAGCCAACACGTTCCACAGGGACATATTTTCGAAAGAAAGGAGCACTTCTGAGATTCTAAAGTGCCTCCTTTTTTATTATGTTTTAGCATAATGCTGTTAAAATGGAACCCTGAAGGGATAGAAAAATAGTGGATGAAAAATATGGGTTGTTAAGGCGGAGAAATAAAGTAAGAGGAGTTAAGGATAAGGAATGAGAAGTGAAAATACTCAATAATAAATAAATTAAAGGCGTGCAGGGTCTTCATGCTCTGATGAGAAATGCCCCATGACTACCTAATTGAAAACAGCCATCAACAGGGTCAGTTAGAATTAGGCCAGTGGAATACATGCATGGCTGCTACAAACACAAACACATCAAATTAATAGCTGTGAAAATAAAACGTATACGAATGTCCTACCGTACTGTTAATTGTTATTATTGTATTATCATTTAAAATGTTGATGATTTGGTTGTGGAAATGTTGTGATTGGAATAACATCTCTGATGTATTTTGGCTAAAATGTTTGAGACAGAGAATTACAGATTCAAAGGCTTGCAGTCCATTGTTCATTAGAACCAATCATAACAACCACAGCAGTGGATCTGCAATTTTTTAATATCTAAAGTATACTATAACGTAATGCTTTTTATTTTAAACCAATTGTGTGTCTGTCCGTTTGAGCACGGAATGTGCTCAGCTGATTGGCTGAGCACGGAATGTGATGTATGATGACGTATGATGTATATAATATACGTTCCTAGCTGGGAATGAGTTAACAGTTCACGTGCCAGCCGTTATTATTACCCCTAGACATTGCAAGGGAATGTAACACGCGTAAAACAGGGCCCTCGAGCTCTGCAAACCTTCTCTCAGTCATGGTCATACAACTGCATTTAATGCTCTCTCAGAAAACTGAGATATCAAGATTTGAAATGTCACTGGTCAGAGGTTTTGAAAACAGTTGTTTATAGTAAGACCTTTCAGATAAGGTATTTAAGAATGTTTTTCCAGTATCTACAGCTTGGACAAAAGAATCACTCATAAATATAAAACTGTTTTGCTAGTTGCTCTGAGCAACACATTCACTAGAGATATTGATCATTCTTTGAATGGATGGATTTAGCAAAGGCACACTGATCGTTGACTACAGTCTGCCAGAGAGTGCTCTGGTGGACTGTAGTCAACGGCCTATGCTCCATGAAAAGGAGCGATAGGCATAAGTAAATAAGTATGGTAAGTAAGTAAGTACTGTACACTGACCTTGGAGGGCCTGAAGCAGAAAGCGGTGGCTTTGGTGTCAGACTTCAGTCTGTCCTGTAGGACCAGACTGCCGTCCTCCGTCTTAGCCAGGTAGTGGCCGGTGGAGAGATGGCGCAGGCGGAACGATTGGCCCCAGCGGATGTGACTACCGCACCAGCTAATCAGCAGCACACATGCACCCACAAATATGTCACAAGTCATATATCGCCAGCTTTTTATTTGTCAGCTGACTGATTATATAGAACACTCACAGCAATTTAATTTGATACCTTCCCCTACCCTGAGGGTTTAGTTAATGTCATTTAAGTTTTAAATTGTGTGGTTTTTCTTTTTATCGAACCCTGGATACAACTGTAAAATCTCCACACTGCTGAAAATGGAAGCAGTTTATCTTAACTCACAAAAATGTCATATCCTCATTGAAGAAGTGAGGTATGGATATGAAACAGATTGCTATGGAATGGAATGGAACTCTGACTGGAGTTTGCAATTTGGAAGACGTTTCGTCTCTCGTCTCACAGGTGAAGCTTTGGAACGAGCAAATGGTTTCCTTGATGCAGTCTGTGAATGTTCAAAGAGCTGAAGATGTGACTTTGGGGAAATTGTGTGGGTGTGCATATGTGGGGGGAGAGAGAGAGAGAGAGAGAGAGAGAGAGAGAGAGAGAGAGAGAGAGAGAGAGAGAGAGATGGGATAATGGCTGTAAACCTGACCTGACTGCAGAATGCAGCCCTGCAACAGAATGGAATGGAATATATATATATTTTTAGCAGTATTTATGGCATTGGACACAAAAGTGTCCAAGAGGTGCAGAAGCACTCAAAAACTAAAAGACATTTGGAGATAGAGAGAGAGAGAGAGAGAGAGAGAGAGAGAGAGAGAGAGAGAGATGGGATAATGGCTGTAAACCTGACCTGACTGGAGAATGCAGCCCCCTAATTGGTAGGAGCCTTATACAGCACATAAACTTGCCTGGGACATTTTCATCTATCATACAAAAATGCACCAACTAAGTACTTCAGTATTCAGGGCTGCACGCTTGACGCCTGGTGCAACGTATACGTTGTTCTACCCTTGATGCCAGCGCGCTCTCTGTGTCTCATCAGCTATTGCTATACATATAGCAACATAACTATTTAAAAGAAAATCATCATAATTTGAAGGTTTTCAGAAACCTTAGGTCAGGCCCTAGAAGGCGTTCCCAGATTCGGCCTCAGGCATCAATGGGTTAAAATAATTATGACCTCATCGTATTTATGTAGCCTTAAGAGGCTCATGTTATGGGCCTTTATGTAATGTGAGGATTTAATGAGAAGTGTTTCCATATTTTTGGGGGTGGTGTATTATTACTGTGTGTGTGTGTGTGTGTGTGTGTGTGTGTGTGTGTGTGTGTGTGTGTGTGTGTGTGTGCGTGTGTGTACGCGATTATGCGTGTGTGCGTGCGTGTGTGCATACTGTATATACATATGTTTGAGGGTGTTTCATATGACATTCACGTGTGATCTCACCTGATCCTCAGAGGCTCCAGTCTCCAAAGGGAGCGTGATTTAGAAGCTCCCTTGCCCGACGCCTCATAGTTCACTATCCTGGGAAAACAGAGTGGAGAGAAGGGCTCTTTCACTTCTGTTTCTTCTATAATGCAGTGTAAGATATGTATATGGTATAATAGCTTGGACAGGTTCTGATGACGCTTGGTGCCAAAGTCGATGATAAAAGCATTATAAAATCTTTACTGCTTGAGCTATTGGAAATGATAAAAGAATGTATGCAGTGCCCTGCACCTTGCCAAAAAGGGGCCATTAAACATGAATTATTTCTATGACCTTCATGTGTGTCCACATTAATGTGTGTCTTAACCCATTTTGACCTGAGATCAGATTCTAAAAATGTCTGTTTGAAAATGACAGTTTTCAGAAAAAGCTATGTTTCTATGTCAGTCGCTCTTCGATTTTTCAAAAATAGCAGACCTACAAGCTATGAGCTTGTAGATCTGCTATTTTTCAATAGCTAAAGCATAACATAATGCACCAAAAGGGGTTCCCTCCCAAAATGGGTTAATCTGAAACCTAGAAATATTATCTATGGATTCACACCTGTAGAAAAGGCACCCACTGACATTTTATTAAATGCCAACTGACTCATTGATTAAAGTTTGTATTTGATTATTTTTGCTTTATTCCTTTCCAAAAACAGTCAGATAACAGACTGCATACAGCCTTCCTTCAAGGTGATTTGAAGGTTGAAAAGCTTCCATTGCTTTTCTTTTTTTCTATATACAGGTTTAATGTTTTTTTTGTCCGTCCTTTGTTTGTTTTGTCCACGATGTTGTAAGATGATAAGAGTGCCTCTCACTTCACACGGGTGTGATTTTTTTTTCATACATAGGAAATGTTTCACTATTGTATAAGCCTCTTTTTCAGCAATTCCCTGCTTCACTCACACAGTTGCAAACAGTCACACCTGAAGACTGCCCAGTGTCACCCACGGCTAAATCATGAGAGTTAATTTAAATGGGATTCAGGACTTCGCTGTGCAGATGATGACTGAACATTTCTGACATTTCCCCAGCCACCTTCCCAGCTTCCACACAGCTTATTGTGGTATAGCCGGGCATGGCCAGACTATTCTTTTTTGCATTGGCAGATTCGTCTGGTTTCCAGGCTAACCTTGTGGCCAAAAAGCCACTCCAGTTAAAATGCAAATGGAGTTTGGAGCCACCTACCTCTGCTCCTCTTCGCTCTGATCTGCATTAGGGATGGTCAAGGTCTCATCATGGCCATGGAACAGGCGCATCACATGCCCACCAACCAGATGTCCTGTTGGCCAAAGAGAACACTCGGTAATCAAGACAGGGATATTACTAGAAGCCAGGTGAAAAGTATATATCTATCTGCATTTGAACCTTTAGGCCTTATTTTATACTTAGTTGTACAGTACAGCGCTGCCTCGTGCCATAAACAAGACAGATAGTACAGACAGAGCAACGGTAGTCTCACACAGCAAGCTGATGGGACATCTCCACCTACCGATACGTCTGGTGACATCTACATTCAATGTACGGGTTAGAACTGGGTGGAAACACTTCTGAAATGTAAAAACAAACTGCACTGCAAAACCAATGCAAAGACTATGGGGCAGTTTGTCATATTGGAACGGTAACAGGGTTTGTTTTCGAGGCAGTGGGTGTGGTTTGTCAGAGGAGGAATTTCAGTCAGACAATCAGTAGGAAGAGGTTTCCGATTTTCTGGCTGTGTGAGACTGCTGCAAAGTTTAACTCCTGAGAAACGACATAGGAACAGAGAGGAACAGTTGTTATTGGTGATGATGAGGGTCCTCTGAACTTGCCTACAGCCACGTTGCTGTTAGAGCAGGTGGGCTGGACGTTCCACAGAGTCTGTATGAAGGCTGCATCGGCGGCAACAGCGTTGTTGGCGATAGACAAATGCTGCAAGAGAGGGACAGCATGGTTTATTCAAGGCTGGGTGCTGTATACCGTAAGTGCTTGCCCATGTGTGTGTGTGTGTGTGTCTGCAGATGAATGTGCCCTACACGCAGGTGTGCCTGCATGTGTGTTTGTGTGTATTTTTCTCTTCACACACACACACACACACACACACACACACACACACACACACACACACACACACACACACACACACACACACACACACACACACACACACACACACACACACACACACACACACACACACACACACACACACACACACACACACACACACACACACACACACACACAGCTAAGTTCCAGTAAAACCACACAAGGGACAAGGACACAGCGTTGTCCTTCGTTGCAATCAATAATGGCAAATCTGGGAATACATTTCTTACCAAGAATTTTCTTTACCAATGTGTTTGTAAAAGTGTCTACTAACATGTCCCACATTGGTTTCTATTCAACCACCCTAAGGGAATTTTTGACAGCTGCTGAAAGTTGGGGTACATTATTTATAAGGCAAAATGTTCTAAATTTAATTATGCTTTAAGTAGCATGTGACATGTCAAACTAGGGGGTTTTCATGATTCTGAATCCATTCCAAGCATTAGTGTTGCACTCCTTGGGCTAAAAACAGCCATACCAGTCATCACAAATGTGATGAGGTCAGCATATTTAGGCACATTTGGGCAAGTGGCTATGGCCAAACTCCCTAGTTTGACATGTCACATGCTACTTAACCCATTCTGGGTGGGAACCCCTTTTGGTGTTCTAACCCTTCTAGACGGGAAGCCCTCTTGGGGTTCTGTACAGTATGTACACTATTTTGATTCTGCTATATACATATTAGAAGTTTTTCAGAAAAGCGGCATAGAATCGGCATCAGTCCAAAATGGGTTAAACCATAATGAAATTGAGAACATTTTGCCTTATAATGGTTGTTGATGTACCCCAACTTTCAGCAGCTGTCAAAACTTCCCCTAGGGTGGTTGAATATAAACCAATGTGGGACATGTTAGTAGACACCTTTACAAACACATTAGTGAAGAAAATTCTTGTTAAGAAATGTATTCCCAGATTTTATTAATATCCTCTAACTATATGATTGTAGGCTTAGCTCTCTATGAGTTCTAGTTGATACTTCATTCCAGCAAAAATGCTTGGAGGGATTCCTATCTCAATATTCTGAGCTGGGGAAGAGAGCGGAATCTCAGAATATCCTATCGCTTTACAACAGTATATTTCCAGTGGGGGCACAGTGTTGATTTCCACATGAATAAATAATGTTACATTGTCGGTTAACAAAGTCCACAACCGTCTATTTTGGTATTGATGTCAATCATTTGCCATCTCCGCACAGTTGGCTGAATCCATAAAAAGCATATGGCCATGCCAGTCAAAATGTGCGGCCCCCTCCCTCTATACAGTGTAGAGTCCACACCAAACCTGTCCCACTGGAAGAGCCCATGAGACTTCTGATACAGTTTCATCCATTTGTATGAGACATAGACTAATAGCCACCTAACCTTGAAAAGGCTGTGTCATGATCATGGACCACAATCATTGCACAAAGTAATGGGCGTACCGATTTCCCCACGCCTGAATCCAGGATGCGTTCCATTTCTTTCGTGGCAGAGTTTACCACCGGGGCCACATCAGGTAAAGATTTCCCATCGGCGAGAGAAGATGAAAGCCTGGCGGTGGACCAGCTTCTGCGAGTAATTGCAGACCTGCCTCTCAGAGCAGACGCCAAAAGCAAAGGCTGCCCTTGCTATCGGATGCTTGGCACGTCTTAACGTATTGCCTTCTCTCTCTGGTCCTATCTCTTTCTCCCTATTGTCATCTCTCTTTCCTTCTCTGTCATTCCTTCTATTCTTTCTCTATTAAGTTAATTACGGTTGGCTCTGTACTTTCTGCATAGGGGAGAGCACATTAATGTCAGCTCATCTGAGAGATTTATCTCATCCATAAAATAAATATATAACAAAGCAGCCAACAACAGGGGTTCACTGGTAATCAGAATTCCATTACAGATATGTCTGAAGTTTACTCTTGAATTGCCTCGTCACTCTGGGACGGAGGCAGTGTCTGAGGCCTATAAAAGTTTTAGGAGCTATGTTTGAGGCAGTGAACCAAAGTGGTGTGGCTTGCTTTGGCCTTTTCAATAATGCCCCCTGAATATATCCAAGCACACCATTCTATTCTCAGATAAAGCAGCAAATAAGCATCAGGGCAAATTCTTTAACAAACCAAGCTCAAACAGGAAAACCAGACAGATGGACTATCTGCCAGAACTTGGTTCTCATCTGAAGACAATTAAGAGACAATTTAGAACTCAGGTCAGCTACAAGAAGGATACACTGTAGCCTTATTTATGTGGGGCATCCACTGCAAACCTTTTCAGTGGACTTTTCTGTTTGGATGTATGGGCTGTCAAGGCCAGAAAGTAGTTTTTTGCCACTCAGTAGGCATTCCCGCATAACTTCCGGGTATGATGATGATGTCATGCGCATACCCTCTATAATGCTATAATGAAATTATTCTTACAGAAAATAATAATTAAAAAAAAAAATATTCCAACCACCGGTTCCTTACATTAAGAACTTGCTGATGTCTGAATGCTGAGGTATGTACAGGAACTGTAATGTAAGTATATTAAAGATGGAGTGCCGTGATTTTTAAGAGGTGACAGTACTTGGTGTGGTTGTTATGTGCAATGATGTCTTCCCTTTGTATTTAGGGTTTCTTCCTGGAGGCTGAAACCTTGACAGTCAAACGTACCAATGAAATAAACAGTGAAATCGTATCATCACAATATCCCCTAACCCCTCCCCCTTTATTATACAACCACAGCAGTTCAGGTGGATCAACACCCATCACCACACACCAGGCAAACCAGTTATACTTAATGAACTGGTGAGCGTGTCCACATAAAAACGACATTTTAACAAATACTGCACACTTTGCACACGATTCTCCCTCCTTACATAATAATTATACATGATCATGTTTTAGGGTGGAAAAAATCACAGCACTCTTTAAAACAAATGCTGATGCCAATAAGCACAACACATCCTCTTTAGTCTGTTTGCATGTGTGTGATTTACATGAAATATTGTCATTCCTATTTGGAAATGGGACAGTTTAACAGTGTTACTGGACACTGGCTTACCAGATATCGCTCCGTGGAAACACTGACAAGAATCAGGTCATCTCCTATGCGTACTTTCTCTCCTTCTGACCTCTGTTTGGACGCTGGATGGATGGTCCACCAACACGCCTCTCCTACACACACACACACACACACACACACACACACGCACAGACGGAGCTTTATGCTCACTCATTTTCGAATTATTAAAGGTAAGTGGTAACAGGAGTCTCCCCATCTCTCCAGCTCTTTAATAAATAGTAAATAAATGTTCAGGTGGTTAAGTAAGTTGCAAAATCAAGAGAGTGAGCCCATTTATCAGCTTAATTTTGTTCCAGTTGCAATTTTGTCTGCTCATTTCTTTGTGTCATCACTTCCAATTTCACTAACCTGTATCCTGTCTGAGTTCTCTATCTTGATTCAAATCAAATCAAACTTTATTTATATAGCACATTTAAAACAACAGAAGATGACCAAAGTGCTGTACAGGCTGAAACAAGCAGAGCATCACAGCACCCATTGGCGCACAGACAAAAAGTAGAGACACAAAATGGCTGGAGAGACATGGAGACTCTATAGCAATGACTACTACCACAATATAGAGCTAGTTAACACTTTAACACAATCATGTACCCTAATATAGCAATGAAAAACATGTCTTAGTGGGAAGTATTGTTTCTGAATGAAAAATGGCTGAGGGTCATTTTTTCAACTGGAATGACACCCAAAGTGTGGCCTGCAGCCCTTAATGATATTTGCACATCAGCTATATTCAAAATATAAGAAAGTTTACTCTTGAAACAGCTATACAATAATACTGAATAAATCTGAAACATGCAGAGATGTAATTGGTCCATACTGTACCTATTGAATCTTCCTGAAGTCCTACGTCAAATGACAGCTTGTCTGTCAGAGACCTTGATGTCTTCAAACAGGTCAGATACTGGTGGGAATTAAACAAAACCGAGACTGTTTGCTAAAAGGAACTTCATGAAAGGTCTTTTGTTTCCAAGGCTATACACTCTGCAACATTTTGATATTATTCTGCCAGCATCTGACTGAGTCTAATTAGTACAATAAATGCACAGCAGCAGCACTGACTCTAAAAGAGCAGCTTTTATTTTAATTTTAAGTAGAACTTCTTATTATGTGAGGTCATATTCAAATTTGAAGGCAGAGGGTAGTTCCAAATGCCAAGAAATACAATAACCAAAGGGAATAATTTTAAAGCACTATTCCACTAACTGGTGCATTATATACTGAGTGATGCAGGGATGTTTTCACATAGCAGACTATCTATCATACCACTCAAATGAAATACTATGTTAAATACTGTACACTGTATGACCTTTTACCCAAAGCCTTTGTTTTGTACTACACAGACGGGCAACATGATCACATCAAACTCTAGTATGGAGTGCTCATAGACAAGTCTTTACAAAGTCTTTATACACTCACCATGGAGCTGAAGCCGTGTCGCAGTAGGATGGCATGACCATAGAGGAGGGTCCGGTGTCCTCCCCCCTGGCCCGCCTGCCACCAAGCAAAGAGGAAAGACAACATCGGTAGGTAAGACGGTACGGGATGCCTATATGGCACTCATAATACCAGTGCTTTAATGGACCATACCGGTGGTCTGGCATGTTTAGCCCATTGACTGTCACTCACATGTACTGTACGTGCAACACACTATACTGTATCACTGCCAACAATTTTCCATTTGTTTGTTTTCCAAAGAAGCCACTTGCTTCCAAGCAAAAATGTGTCAATGGAGGAAAAATGTTATTCAGGAACAAAATCCTGCAAGGATGTTTAGCCAACATTGACTAAAATGTTGCAGGTAACATTTAAATGACTTTGGAGAAAATGTAAACAAACAGAATCCAAACATTAAGCCATTAACGGAACAATGGTTTATGTTTATGTATATGTACAATACAGAACACAGTACTATATGGCCGAAGCTGTAAATAGACAATGGCATGGATTGACGTCGGTATGGTCCTTTAAATGAACAGAGCTTCAATACTAAATTAGCATGCTGTACAGTACTTCTGGTCTGTCAGTAGTTGTGTATAGTACTTATTCCATCAGTAGTGTAGAGCCTGATGTATACCTCATTGTACAACAGTGTTGGAAATATCCGGTTTACAAGCTCACAACATGTATCCGCGAGCGACCCATTGTGAGCTTGCAAACCGGCTATTTTCGGCACGCAACACCGCATAAGTTAGGCATGGCTCTCCTGTAGTTCTGACTACTTGGGAGACATCTCAACAGCCGGAGAAAATAGAACAATAGAGGACATTACTATCCTCTATTTCTGGCGCTGCCGCCATCATGTGCAAACAGATGAGGAGACAGACAAGCAGGAACGGAGACAAACTACACACTGTCAAAACAGACACGTAGCACACTCGTTAGACACCTTTCTCATTCTGCTGACAAAACGAGAACAATTTCGTTACAGTACCATGGCTGAGGAAATGTGGGACGTGAGCAGAGTGAAAACAAAAACGAGAAGAAGATGGTTTAAAGATACTCAAAGAAAATCATGTAAGATGAGGATAGTGTTGGTACCAGTTGTTCCCCCATTCGATGAGATAAAAAAAATGCTACTTACCCTCTTTATCAACCTCTAGAGGCATTAAGAGAATAAATAATAATGAGTGATGTTCAAATATCAATTGTAATAATCAATTCACCCCCCCCCCCCCCAACTCTGCATAGTAAACAAAACAAAAATAAAGATACACCAGATACTCCTGTGTAAAAATGTCAATCCGTGGTTAGTTATCTTCTCCCCATTCAGGAGCTCATTTGTTAGGGCTTTGCTTGTGTGCATGGGCACTGGTTACATTAAAACTGACCTAAAGGGAACTCCCAAGTCTCCTCTGAATCTGACCCATCTCTAATCTTAAGCGAGTCTGTCCCAGCTGGCTTGCATAAGGTGGACGAAAAAAGAAACCAACGTTCGATCAAAAGATGGAAGAGTATACAAGAACAGCTGGGAGTGGAGAGGTTCCACAGAGAGGAGGGGGGGGGGGGGGGTACACAGAGAGAGTGGAAGGGGCCATGGCAGGTGGGTGGTATGAGGAGTGGTGTCCGGCCCGTATTTCAGGCTTCCTGTTGTGCTGACACATCATGGTCAGGAATTGTGACCTTTGGTGTGATGGCAGCGCCTCTCTCCTTGTCATATTACTGTGTCATGCACTGCTTGGTACTGGGTGTGTGTGTGTGTGTGTGTGTGTGTGTGTGTGTGTGTGTGTGTGTGTGTGTGTGTGTGTGTGTGTGTGTGTGTGTGTGTGTGTGTGTGTGTAATACAAAGACTTTAAAGTATGTGTATGCATGCCAGTCCGTGACCGTGAGTCTGCAGCCATAATATGTACAGCATGGGTTCTCAAACTTTCATGTCCAGCCACAGACTGATCTTATTATGCCACGGACCCACATTTGAAATGATGTCATGCCAGGGTCCCCCAAAGATCTTAATAGTGATCCTTATAGAAAAAAACCACAGAGGGGTGCCCTGGGCACGGCCATTACCGAGGTTTATCAGTTAATGTTACGGTAATGGCCACGCCCAGGGCACCCCTCGGTGGATATGTCTACACATCCTGTCATTGGACTAACTTCTAGTCAAATAGTACATGGAATTAAACTGTTCCTCATTTTGCTGAGGACCTCCTGGAAGTCCTCAAGGACCCCTGAGGGGTCCCAGACCACACCTTGAGAACCACTGGTGATCTGCCAACATGGCATTATAAAAGCATTCCCTATGCCCAGTGGTGAACAGTACTTGTTTGAGTATCTGTACTTTTGGATACTTGAGGACTTGCAATCAAGTAAGACAAATATTGTACTTTTGAATCCACTACATTTCTAGGAAGGGTAAAGGTACATTATGAATTAACCACTTAAGCCTCATTTCAAATATATTGAAAATAGCAGATCCACAAGCTCAACACACATTGTGATACAACACTTTGTTTCCTTGTATATCTGCAAGAGGATCTATACTTTGAGTACAAGCACTGGGGTTGAGTACTGTGTCCACTGTCCACTGCCAACAAGTGACCGAGTAAGTGAGTAACGCACCTCTAATGCTCATTACATTTTGACACCTAATCTCATACTGTAGCCAGAGCATGATTGCTCGGGCTAGGTCATACATTTTTCAAAGGCTACAGGGAAAATTATGGTTGTTCATTTGCTAAGTACTGCGTCTGTATGTGTGCATGTACTGTATGTACACAATAGCTGTGCGCCACATCCTTCAAATCATCTGGATAATGAGACAATGTGCGATTGATTGGCTTCACTCTTGCTGTATTGACAGAGTATCAAAAGAGTGTGACATGTAATTAGACTGCATGAAGTGATGCGAAATCAATGCTATACTGTGGACATATTCTTCGGGCGGGGGATGAGGGGGGGTGGGGGGTGGTGGTAGAACAGTGATTCTCAATGTGAGGTCTGAGGACCCCCAGAGGTTGTTCAGGGGGCTCCAGGGGGTCCCCAGCTAAAATGACGGTTAGTTAGGTAACAAAAGGACCAATACCAGTTTGTAACAATTTTAAGTCTATACTGTCAAACTAAACAGGGGTGTGTGGCCTAAAGCACATCAAATTGGGAGCCCTTGAAAGACACAGAATTATAGAGTTTTGTCAGGCTTGTTTGTTGAATATCGTTGCTGTCGGACAGAAACCTTGTATCTCCATATTTAAATAATAAATAAAATAAAACAGCAACGTATGCTGCCTGAGTTGAACGGAAGTGGGATAATCCAGTTTTTCTGCAGTTCGTAAACAATCCGGAATCCAGGCTGATTCCAGGACATTTCCTCACAGTGATACTCCTGAAATTCATGGATGTTAGAAACCAAACCAAAACATCTACCAGGTGAGTGGTCTACTACAGTACCAGTACGTAAGTATTCAATGCCTTCCATCACGGATGACAGAAACTGGACGATTACGACGGCTCAGTACGTTGTTTAGATTGAAGACGGTTTTCCAAAAAGATTTACTTACATTTTTGCCCCTAGCATGATATTGTTAGCTGTAAAGTAGTGCTTGCATATTGCTAAATTAAAAGGCAAAATAATTAATCAGTGACTTAAGCAGGTGAGTCATGAGTGAGTCCAGTCACTTTCACTTGGAAATGTTTGCGTTGCACACAGTTGGGAGAGACGAGGCACAGCATGTGAGTAATGTGCACAAGGTGACAGCACCAATGGCCCCCTATTTACAGATCGCCATAAACTATAGTTCAGTGTTCAGAGTCTACAGTATGTCTGCTAATTAATGTCCCTCAGACTGGCAGAGAGAAAAAGGACTGTCCATGTGAGTTATGATGAATAGGTAATGTATTATTCAGACATCAGGTGGCTTGCAAATGTTTATGGATGTCATCATGTTAATTGTTAAATACACGATGAGCTACAGTACACTGTATAACACATACTAACGTAAGCTATATCTTTTATATATTTAGTCAATATTTGGAAGCCCTACACCGTAAAATCTTGAGTGTTCATTTAAATGGTTGTAATCAATATTCTTTGTTAAAATACAGTGGTCTACCCATCTCTCTGCTGCACAAAAAACTAATGTTCAGGTCAGGACCCCAATTTTATCCAATCAGGATAGAGAACTCCAAAGGTCAATTCATCAGCTTCAATTGTATAGTGTTCCAGTTCCAATTTGTTCTCCATTAGTTTCTTACAATTTCACTTACAGTATGAGTTTTTGCTCTTGACAGGATAGAATTGGCATCTAGACCTGTTTACTGAAGAGCTGGAGAGATACAGAGTCCCCTGTAACTGAACACATGCACACTGATAGGGCTTTCACTTCTAGTGATTTTTTACTAGTCGACTAGTTGTTTAACTACTTATGTTTTTTTTAATAATATTTGTACATTTAAAAACTGTGTACATTTGTGACTACAATATAGCATTCTAGCTGATCTTGAGGCCTACAAAAAACATCAACTAGTCAACTAGTACGAACAAGGTCGACTAGTGGATTTACTAGTCGACTAGTTTAACCCCCTGTAAACAAAAGTGGGTGACACACTCCAAACCTCACTGTTTAGAAAATGAGGCACTGTAAATCTCTCCTTACAATACAGTACCGCTTGGTCGACATTTTGATATGACTTGTACTGGGTGTAGTGTGTCCAGAAAGGTGACAACACTTCACTTTGAAGTGAAAGTGAGGACCTTAAGAGGCAGTCTAGCGGGGTTACTAGAACAACATGTAACACGTTTAAGTGAAAGTGAGGACTCTTCCGAGGCGGTCTAGTGGGGTCAGTAGAAGGGACATGCACACATGATGACATAACGAATGAGTGAATGAACCGATGGACCTACCCATTGATCAAGGTTGACATTCTAGTAACACAAATACAAATGAAAAGAGTGTTATTTGGATGTATTGCAGTCAATTACAGCGTCTTGAGAGAGCAACAATTGGGGTGAGATGAGAAATGGACTTTTATTGTGGATGGAGGGAGTGGGCGTGGAGGGAAAGGAATGGGATTTATTAGCCAAATTATCTAAACAACAAAATCTTGACTCTTATGGGTCTATTTTTACAACTTCAGTGTTTAAAAACAAACACTGGGGGTTTGACTGTGTACCAGACTGTTATTAGGGGTTTGACTGTGTACCAGACTGTTATTAGGGGTTTGACTGTGTACCAGACTGGTTGTATTCCGGCCAGCATCGTGTGGTCCAGCCAAAACAGAGGCCAGCCAAAGATGTTGCTCAAAACACAAAATAAATCTGTCGCCCAGGCCAATCACAGTGGCAGGCCTGTGTCTCTGAGGAGAGGATCAAGAGGTACAGTATACATTAATGAAATGACAAAGCACAAGAAGTCTGCCAAGTGTACAGCTGCAGCAGCTTGTAGAAGTCCACGCTCATCTCCTGTATTTATGCTGCATTAGTGCTGCAGGATATCCAAAACAATTAATCTTGCTGAGCGGCAATGCAGCGATAACGCAAAGAGGTTGGAACGTCTATGAACGGCTCTATCAGTACCAAAGCCACGGACTGCACAGTGAAATCCTCAGTGTTCAACTGTTCATTTAATGTGTAACTCAAAGCCTAAACATGTAACGCATGTAACGTTACATTTGTGCTCAGAGATAAATGAACACTAAGGATTTTACTGAGTAGGTCTCAATCTCTCTTCCTAAGATTCCAGTGGTCTGCCTGGCAGAACATCACACCATCAATAAAATAAAGACAGACTGAGTGGATTCTGTAGGACCAGAGATTACATAAATAAACATCAAAAACACAGAGCAATGTTGCTGTGCAATTTTGTGCTCATTCTGACTTCACAAGAGAAGGCTTCTCTTTGTGTCTTCATTCTTTTCTCTCTCATTCCACAACTTCAAAGAACCCTCTGGATCTCACGGCCGGGGTGGCTAATGGGATTGAGAGACACGTGAACGTGATTTGCACGCAACATCGAACAGGACATCCAGCTGCTGCTGCGGTCAAGCCCCGTTGCACTGGCCTGTTCCAAAACGACTCACCTGCTGTGCTTAGCATGCAAACTGGGCTGGGGAGGCACCCACTCTCTTCCGAGAGTGAGAGAGGGAGTGACACAGAGAGAGAAAGAGAGCATTCAGCACCACTTGTAGCTTCTGTGCTGAATTAAATTAGAATCCGTGGTACCGTGGTCACTGAGTGGGTTGCCAAGTCTAATCTGATTGCTTGATCAAACTTCAAGCAATCAGAACTGCTCTGTGAATAAAGGTGGCTGCTCCAAATGATGCAAAGTATACATTGTACACACGGTACCTTGCGGTATCATCACATCAATTAACGATTAATGGGTAACTGATTCAAAATATGACAGACTCTATACATCTGTGGAACAAATATATGGCATGGTTATTTAATTCATTTTGTAGTGCACCGTTGTAAGACTGCAGTGGTGAGTGAGTGTCAGTGTGAGTGAGTGAGTGAGTGAGTGAGTGAGTGAGTGAGTGAGTGAGTGAGTGTGTGTGTGTGTGTGTGTGTGTGTGTGTGTGTGTGTGTGTGTGTGTGTGTGTGTTGGGGGGGGGGGGGATGAGAGGAAAACAACACTCACCCCTTCGCACTCCGTAGTTTTGGCCAGCATCTCCTGTAGGGCGCGCACTGACAGGGACTGCTCCAGAACGAAGCTACAGATACACAGGTCTGGAGGGACATACTGCAGGACGGAGAGAGACAGAGAGAGAGACGGGGTAGAGGGGGTACAGTGGGAAGGAAGGGATTAGACAGATGAGCATCTAGAAGTAGGGCTGTCACCATAATAAGTTTATGACTATTCGTCATACATATTATTGTGATTTAATGATTTAGGCCAATTGTGTTTTAGGCATTGGACATTGAACACATACATAAAAATAAATTTAGTTTGCCTTTTAGGCTTTGCAATCTCAAATTGGACAGGACAGATATAAGTACGATAAGTGCAGTGATGGCTCCAGAAAACTGTGACTGGGGGTGCTATGGAGGGCTGGCTATTTAGAGAGGGGGCTAATAGTTTACATAGAAGTCAGTCATTTGGACTTGTGGAGAGGGGGGCTTAGGGGGAGCTTAGCCTTAACCAGAGGGGGCTAAAGCCCCCTTGACCCCCTCCTCCCCTGGACCATCCCTGGATAAGTGACAACAACGTGCAGGGAAATAATGACAACTAGAAAAAGTGCCCTTCCGGGCACAGGTCTCCACCAGGTTATCCACAGATCCGTGCAGTTAGAGGTAAAAACACTTTTGGGCCAGTTATAGCGCCACCTTGAGGCTGAGTTGAAATTGTTCATGTGGCATTTCGTCCTGGGCCTAGTGGGAATGTGGGTGCACAATTTCACGGAAATCACGCGATGTGTTCATGATTTGCAGCATTTTGTTTGAAACTGAGCACTCCTGTGAACTTTGGAAGCCAATCTTAACCAATCAGGATGGAGTCTGATAAATCTGAAAGACCCGTTTCGTTGAATGGCTCTAGAGAGACTGTGTACCAATTTGCGTGATGTTTGGACAAAATCTGTAGGTGTACTGTGAAAAAACTTGTTTTGCACAAAGCGGCCTCCTGGTGGCGCTATAACAGGCCGTTCTGGAAAGTTTGGGGCAGAGGTTCATGGTTGGCATCCAGGGAGTGTGTGTGCAAAATTTGGCATCGACCGGGTTAACGGTGGCTGAGATTAGCTGTTCACGGACGGACGGACACACGGACACACGGACGGACGGACGGACGGAGTGCAAAACATACTCTCCCCATGCCTTCGGCTGGTGGAGACAAAAATATGACATCCAGCTGTTATACATAATGATTGCACAAAGTAATTGTTGTGATAAGCTCAAATAATTACGACAGGAATTGATCTAATAATTGTGACCGGCATATCTTCTACAGTATAAGACAACATTGCACCTAACCATGAAGAGGTTGTGACCCTCAATGGCACTAGGTCACGTGGGAGATTTATTGCCACACCCCAATATTCCTCCACTAATAAAATAATAGAGGCTTTTGAGCTTCAATTGTTTTGCAAGGTTTACACCTAAGCCACTTTATACAGCTACGCTGAAGTTGTCAGTATTGTTTTGTACACATAATCAAGAGTCCTGTTTAGGCCAACTGGTGTAAATGTTTCACCATAAATAGATTGCATATTATCTACACTACAGTATTTATCCATAGTCTCACCGTGTCGCTGGCTGACATTGTACAATTATTTATTTATTTTTTATTTTATTTTATTTTATTTCTCTCTCTCTCTCTGAAATTCATTGAGGTACAGTAGTAGATGATGAAGGATTAAATTGCAGACCTAACTTTATGCATAGTGATGTGACAACTGAAAAGGTATCAGAGGAAAATTAATAATACTATTCTAAGACAGTTTCAATAGGATCAGTCCTCAAATTGTTTTTTTTTTAGACTAGAGAAAGCATTTTCTTTCATTAATTCTTGAGTGGATGGCACTGTTGTTAAACATCAAACTTCACATTCTTTCATAACTTATAAATAACAGTACATTAACAAACAAAAATACTGTGAATGTTCATTTACCACTAAACCTAAGGTCTTAAAATGTACAGTATGTTGTGATTGCACTCTCATATTTCCATCTATACTTCTAAATCACTTTGAAGCAACTTTTACTAACCGGATAGATACATGTATGACGTAAAGGTGAAATCCAGACCAAAACACATACACTAAATCCTGTCCCAACATACATGTCGGCCTTGAATTGTTTCATAGATGTTCTGTTCTCCATTTCCCCCACCCCTCTCACAGTAAAATGCTGCTAGAATGGTAGAAGGCTAGTTGTCTACATTATAATGCGGTATTAGTAGCTCCAAACTTATTTTTCTATCATTCTAGCTGCATTTTACTGTGGGAGAGGTGGGGAAAATAGAGAACAGGGGGCATCTATGAAACAATTCAAGGCCAGGGACAGGACTTTGGCTGATTAATTAACTTAAACTTAATTAACTTTAACTTACCCACTGTTACTTTTTTTTTTAACCTAACCCCAGAATGTGTTAAAGTGTGTATTGGCCCATCGTTTGCCCTACGGACGTTTATACAGAACTAGGGGTCTTTAACATATTATTATATAACATACAATTATTTAACATAACATGGGATGAGAGCGGGTTTAAGTATAGCTGCTAGCCAGTAACAGTGAGGTGACCCCTGATTCCTGTGGTAACAACTAATAGGGTAATGTGAGCAGAGTGGTGGGCCACTGGGTGATAATGGGGATGGCACACTGTTACTCAACAAACATCCACGGGATCCTCTGACCACCACTGTGTGTGTGTGTGTGTGTGTGTGTGTGTGTGTGTGTGTGTGTGTGTGTGTGTGTGTGTGTGTGTGTGTGTGTGTGTGTGTGCGTGCGCGCACGCACAAGCGCATATGTGCGTGTGTGTGAGAATGTCTCTGTGTGGGATGTCTGCCTGTTAAAAGATGGACAGCAAGAGGCTTTATTATTTTCCAATGCAACTGCTATCATGACATTCACACCAGGGTGGACTGAAAGAAGAAAGCTGAACCTTGCTGACATCGCTTTCAGATCGTTCGAAAGCAGAAGCGGTCGGACTCAACCACGATGACAAGCAATTCCACATCGTACTCTATACTGTCTGCGACAGTCTCAAAGAGATTGACAGGAATAGTGTGTGTGGGGGGAATTACGTACTGTGTAGAGTGCAGACACAGGCTAAACTAATGCCTGATTTATATTTGGTTGCGAGCCATGTCATCACATCAAGCATCAAATTCAAAACGTGTGTGTTTTATCTTTTTGCCTGTTCATATTATAATTATTCTCTTTTGTCTATTTTGTAATAATTGTATTTCCTGTCTGTAACTAAATTAAATTATTAATCCACACCAGATAAGCCGCGAATGCAATTAAAGCCTGATATATACTTGATTACACGTTTCCTAAATAAATAACCATATTATTTATAATAATAAAGTACAAATCAGGGATAAGGGACAGAAGGAGCAGTTCGACAGTTCGATACCGGGCTCCCCCAGAATTAGTGTTGTAGTGTCCTTGAGCAAGAGTCTGAATCCCTAATTGCTCCTGATGTGCAGGTTGGTGCCTTGCATGGTTTGCAAGGTAATGCTGTAATCGATCAAAAGCGCTTTGGATAAAAGAGCTATATGCACCATTTACCATGATATCATGGGTTTACAGGTGTAAAAAAGTGGATGAATTATTATTATTATATTTGCGGTTCTAATGAAAGTGGACAAGAATATAGATAGGAAGAAACCAAGAACATGTCATAACTGTCAGATGTTCCTAATTTGAGTAGAGTAATATATATATAAGGTACATGAAGAAACAAAGAAAATAATTAAACGTAATTACAGGCACTGGTTACATGGTTGCCTCTGTGTCACCATCTTGTTTGTCTCTCTTCTCAAACAGGCCAATACAATGTATGGTCATTAGATGCACAATGCAATTAAATTAGGAGCTGTCTCGCATTTGATTAATTTTATTATTGTCCCAAGGTCACTTCATCAAACTTGGCTCAGAGTTCAGACAATAGTGTAATTGGTTGCTTCCTTGGTCCGTGATGTTTTTCCTAGCATGCAGTGTAGCAGCTACGTTCAGACCTCATACAGACCAGGAACTATTTGTTCATAAACATCTACACAAAAGACTTGGAAAAGAGTGACTTTATCTGCTAATTACTATGGTAGCCTACTGTAACAAAAATAGAAAGTTGAGTACTTTCTGTGGCATAATAACAAATGCAACAGAAAGAGCAACAGCTTAGCTCAACTCAACAAGTTGTGAAACTGCAAAACATTTAGGCCTATACTCATTCGAATTATAAGATGTACACAAAAACAGCTATTACAGCAATTGCACTGCATATGCCAGACATAAATAACTGGTCTCCTTTGAATTTTGAGCTTTTCCTGGGCTGTCACCCACCCATTGAGGAGGAGCCCAGTTACACGTGCCTGATAGAATGTACATATATCCAATAGTTAATGTGCTTATACTAACACTACTGCTACTACTACTACCAGTAAGACGAGGCGTGACGGACGCCTGCTGGTGAGTGGCCACCACATTATTATAATTGCTTTGACTAATAATGAGAGATGTAAACGGACTGACTGACTGACTGACTGACTGACTGACTGACTGACTGACTGACGGGAAATGCAAAAAAATGTTGTGTCTAAGCCGGCACACATCAATCCACAGTATGAACACAACATCATCTTATACTGTGATACAGGGAACCTAGAAATAGAAAGTATTGCTTGAAGAATCATACCCAATTTAAATCCCAATAAGTGCCTCCAGTTCACTATACTGTGATACAGGGAAACTAAAAATAGAAAGTATTGCTTCAAGAATCATACCCAATTTAAATCCCAATTAGTGCCTCCAGTTCACTAAATACATACTAAGTACATTAAAAAAGAATAATAAATAAATAAATAAAGGTAGCAGCAACCACAAATAAAAACAAAACCTGCAGAAAATCAACATTTATAGCCTCCTCCAGAACAAGTATTTTAGGAGTGGGAGTTGAAGAGAGACAGAGATTTATCTCAGTAGATCTTTCTAACACAACACAACAACCTACAGTACAACTCTGTCAAATGTAACATCTTCACCCTGCAAAAGAAACCAAATACACCCACGGTTGGGAGAACATCATATGCATGTCAAGATGGGCGAGATCACCATGGTAAATGGTGCATTTATATAGCGCTTTTATCGCGCTTTACTGTACATAGATTGTGCATTACATTCACCCATTCACACACACATTCATATAATGAGGGAGGAGGAAACCATGCAAGGCACCAACCTGCATCGGGAGCAGTTAGAGGTTCAGAGTCTTGCTCAAGGACACTTCGACATTAACTCATCATGACAATAAAGTTGAAGTACTAGGGTAACAAAGTACAAACTGTCATCAGAGCTGGCATGGACGGGACAGGGACTTCGTGCCAAGCTGAGATATTGCTTTCAATCCTGTCCAAAGGTCTGCAGTAATTCAAGTAAGTCAAAATCTGAAGACACGCCTGTATTCATATCCATGCAAAATAGCATCTAAAACACGTGGTATTACTCTTGTCACTGTGTTTATTTTTATTTACCAATGCAAATAGCGGAATTAGCCGATCTACAAGCTATACGGAGAATTGTGAAAATAAATACAAATTTAAAAGGCAAATGAAACAAAAATAAATAAATAAATGTGCGTCTATAATGACATACCCCAAAATAGGGACCCCACGATGAAAGAGGCTAAAATGCATTTTTAGGGTGTAGCCTAGTATTTTCCTCTGTATTGGCAAATATGTGCACACAAAGTACTGATATAGTAAATTAAAAGGAAAATATCTTCAAATCTGGACTTGTCTCACGGCACACCACTGGTCTAATTCACTTTAGCTTTACTCCATATGCATGGCACGTAAAAGGCTACACTACAGTACCAATCTTCACAGTATCAGAATCTGGCACGGCGTCTCTAACAGAGTTTTCAGACTGTGGTTTTCATGCTTGCACACAGGACATCTAGGCTTAGATGTGTGAAGCTAAACAGTAGCCTAATAGCTATGCCGACAGCCAACGACGGTGGTATTTGTTTTCATCTCCATACCCTTGCATAAAATTACATCACATAATTTTTTTAAATACACAATTGGATAAATCAGTGATGGCGAACTGTAGGAGTTTACTACTCAAAATTATTTGAGTAGAAAGCTTAACTGGCTGGAGTTCAGAGAGGGACAGAATGTAGGTGCTAGGCCAGCGAAAACAAAAAGCAAACAATGACTGACGCTCAGCTAAGTTTGATGAAGTGTCCTCGGGACAATTCATTTAGTCAAATGCGAGACAGCTCCTAATTTAATTGCATTGTTCATCTAATGACCATACATTGTAATTGCCTGTTTGAAAAGAGAAACAAACAAGATGGCGACACTGAGGCAACCGTAATCAGCACTGCTTATTACGATATCATCCTTCATTATAATTACTATTTGCTGTTCAGTTTGAAAGGAAGCCCCTAGGGAGTTCTCCAAAAGAATAAGTAACACTTACACAGCTTTTCACTGATAGTGCATGTCCATGTGAAACAGTTTCATGCTGAGCCATGCCGGTATTTTAATGCTGGGCATGAGGCATCACAAACTGAGCTTCACACAGGCATGCCCAGTTAGACTCATGACGTCCGCTATTGCATCATTACTGTCTGCACGCGCCACATCACATACCATCTGTGTATGCCAGTGATTCTCAAACATTTTCATATCAGATTGATATGTTTTTGGCCACGCCGACACGGACCCCTATTCGAAAACATTTTGTGCCAGGGACCCCCAAAAAAGATTTTCAAAATCTTTGGACGTTTAGGTACCCGGACCACACTTTGACAACCACTGGTGTATGCTACGTCTGGGCTATGAATTGGGCTTTATGACATCGTCATGTTTGTCCTAGTGACACATGACAGACTACTACTTTATATGTTCGCTGACCAAAAAACGTGTCTCCATGCAAACTGACATATAGTGGCGCTGTTAATCCCTCCCCTCTCCATTGCCTCACGTCTTTTCATACATGCCCACAACCTCAAAACCTTGTTATGCAGGGGTGCAAAACCCAAACTCTTGATATAATTGATATAATTCATCATGGTCAAAACAATAGTGGTGTTATATGTACAGACTATACTGTATGTATTACATTTTGTAGTTTAGGTTATGCTATGTTCAGAATTGCCAATCCCTGTTATTTCACCGTGTTGGGGTGAGATTAGGCTGGATGGCAGCACACATTAGTCAACTATAACAAGCCACATGATAATATCACACAATACGTTAGCTGTTCTCAATTTCTTTCCATAAGGCATTCCAGTTTCAACCAAGCTCTGTATTGTCCTCCTCACCTTAGCTTCAGATGTGGGTTCCAGGTAACACAAACGGTTTCCAAGTCCCTCCGCAGACAGGCAGAACTTCCGGTTCTCTTTCTGGATAGTGGCCACACTCTGGAGCACCACCTCATCTTCCTGGCAGAGGAGAAGTAAAACAAACAAAAAGGGAAATTGTGACCACGGTCAAATACAAAAGAATCAAAGATGAGAGCCTTTCAGCCTGCAGTGGCTCAGATTGTTATCTTATCACACTAAACACTGTTCAGAAGTGGTGCTAAATAGCACTGAAGGTGGTTCTTTGGCTCATAGTCCATAGGGAAATCTCGTTTGGTGCTACATTATAGCACCTATAAGGTGATATATACAGTAACACCTTTGTCAAATGATGCCTAAACTGTCATCTTAGTTTAGGTGCCTAAACTAAGAAGAATGAGCACCCCAAAGAACCACCAAAGAACTGCTGAAATCTAAACATTTTTGTACGAACAGTACAGCACTTTATTTATTCATGAGCCAATAGCTTTTGTTGAGTAAGCTGTGTGTGTGTGTGTGTGTGTGTGTGTGTGTGTGTGTGTGTGTGTGTGTGTGTGTGTGTGTGTGTGTGTGTGTGTGTGTGTGTGTGTGTGCGCGCATGCGTGTGTTATTGTGTTTTAAACCACACAAAATATAATTAAATCAATACAGGCTCCTGTTTCTGTCATGTTGCAGACAATAAAAATGTCAAAAAACTAAAATACTTTCATGTCATGACCCACAACAGAATCAACATATCATTACGAGAAACTCAGCTTGGATTAATATACGTAATGTCTAACCCAGTTACAGTACATCATTCATGTCCATTTATGGACAGTCCCTGGTATCTCTATGGGAGGAAGTCTCCATTCAGCTGTGGTCAACAGATCCTACGAAGGGCCAGCTTTTTCTCTCTCTCTCTTCTCTTTCTCTCTGCGCATGTGTGTGTGTGTGTGTGTGTGTGTGTGTGTGTGTGTGTGTGTGTGTGTGTGTGTACGTTGCTTGCACGTGCACACACACACGTGTACATGTGTCTCCTGCTGCCAACTCATGTCCCACGCTAATCTGAGCTGATAGTTACCATGGTTCTCCTGACTCCCACTGCCTCAGAGCAGTTTGAAATAAAGCTACAATCTGGAACTTATTTTAGCTAATACAAAATATTTTAACTAATCTGTAGAGGTATGGTATGTAAATCAATACAGGCCACACATTTCTTCCCCATCATTAGCAAACACTGTTTGGGGTTAACGTATGATATGCACATTTATGGACGTGAAAAGTATGAAGCTTGAATGAACAATAAATGGACCTCAAATAATGATGAGTTCAGGAAGATTGCTGCTGTAGTTCAGAGTGGACATTTATATTTTAGCGTTAGAAAGTTTTGTGTATATTGAATTAGAGAATGTTCAACTACAGTACTGTAGATGTTGTAAATGCAATGAGATCATTAATACATCTAGAGAATCTACTGACAATTGCCGAGGTGACTAACTTCTGCAGCAAGAATGAAATTCTGGTTAACAAGCACATTTTATGGGTTGAGAGAGATTGAGTCATAATTTATTAGTGGTCCTGCGACACATTTCCATGGGCAAGCACCAGCCTTGCCTAACACAGCAAACATGCACAATTTAATGGCCACCAAGGGTATAGCAGCTAAAAACCAGGCAGTAGGTGGCTTTATCTCAGGATGTTTTTATATCACGTCGGGACCAAGGTTCCCTCTACATTTTACATTTTCGGTCAGAGCATACGTCACCTTAACACCAACTATCCAAACGTTAGATAATGCGAATGTGATCCATTTTTTCCAAATGGATTTTGGTATACGAGTGAATCAATGAATAGTTACAAAAGGTTACACACTACAAGTTACAACATTGTTATTTTATATCAAGGTGGTAGGCTAGCAATTTTAGGAATATTCAGGTAGGTTCTCAACCTTTTCAGGCTGAGTAATCATATTTTGAACTGGGGACCCCCCACCCAGACAAGCAACAGAATGGTTCCACAGTTAAATATTGTGAAAATAGCCGATCTACAAACTCGTTGTGAACTTGTAGATCGGCTATTTTCACAATTGTTGCCTTTTTCTTATATTATTTAACAATCTGGCCAATGTTTGACCAGTTTTTTGCATGGTTTGCCAATTACTTTTGATGCAGTAATGGTATTTTTCCTTTAGAGCCTTTGAGGTTTTATACAAGTCTTAAAAGTCCTTAAATTGTCACTACACTGTCATCTGGGTGCCTTTTAGAATATAAAAATCACACCTGTGTGAAGTGAGGGGCGCTCTTATCATCTTACAACATCAATTACAACATGTTTGTCTAAGCAACAGGTGCTAATGTTTGTTTTAGTCCTGAAAACAAACATTAGATTTCTCTTTATTGTCTTTATTAACAAACATTAAAGCTGTATATAGGAAGGGCTAGCGCCCCTCAAAAACTAAAGCCATGAGTTCTCAATATAGCTATACTCACAGGCAGCCATTTGACCTTTGGTGTTGTAAATTGTTTGAGGGCACAAAGGCCAAATGCCAGGGCAGCCAGGAAGGCCATCAAACAAAACAATGATTTTAAGGCCACTGAAATTAGCAATTTCATTTAATGTTTATTTCAAAAATAAACATGCATGAACAAAATGTCATGCATGCTCAGCCCTGGATTGATCACTAGTCCACTGGACACTTTTGAAGATGGTGATATGGGGAGTAGAAAAAGCTGAAATGATAAAAGAAAATATAAAACCTGTGCACCAGAATGCTGCTCACATTGTGGGTTATTTCTATATTGGTAACATTTCGCCTCCGAGCTAGGAGGCTCTTCCTCAGACCTTCAAGGTTCAATCAGCTGGGGCAGTGTGTGAGTCTTTTTAGGGTCAGAAAGTCAAACTGAGAGGTCACGATGACCATGGCCTTCATGACCTCCGTGAAATGCCTACCTAACACATTTGACACAATAATCTTTCCACACAGTCCAGTTTACCAGATGAAAGCTCCATAATAATGCCACAACAATGCTGTGGCCTATTCTTCACATGAATGTAACATTCCAGAGACAAAAAATGTATAAAAGATAAAGTCCAAATACAATACAGTATATTGTCTGGGCTTGGTCCTACAGTACAGTACCCCAATATCCCAGAATAGGCTGAACTGAATGAGCATGCAAGGGTTGGCATTAACCATTGACTTACGGTAACCACTTAGGCTAACGGTAAGCCCTACACTTAGCTGACTGGGCTCACCCGGGATTCTATACTATCCTTTTTCCCTCCACGCCAAATCTCTTCACTGCAAACAGCCGAACTACAAGCTCACAACACACTGTGTTGCGAGCACGTTGAGAGCTTGTAGATTGGCTATTTTGTTGCGGAATGTTCATGAGATGCCCAGAATAGGGAGGGATGCTAAGGTGTGGTTAAAGAATCCAGAGCCCTGCTTTTTATAGGCTTAAACGGCCATTCACAGCAGGGAGACATTGAGAATTACAACTCGTAGTGGTATCGCTGATAGATCCCTGATATGTACTGTAGCTTGTTCTTCCCGAGGTGTGTATGCTTTTCCCGACAAACATTGTGTTTTGGGAAGCGCTCGTTTAGCTTCATTCAACGTTGTATTTGTGTATTTTACAACAAATATATGACATTACGTGAAGATAGAGTTAGACTGCCCACATATTAGCACTGTCCGAGTTGGTAAGCCGTGGTGGACATAATAGATTAGCAAGTGAACCAAAACGAGCACCCGGCTAGTCTGTGCATCACAGCAATTTGTTGTGGGATTTGTCCTTGGGAATGGCATACTGTACATGCGCTCCAAGAGTAAGGCCAGGGATATTCAATATAGCTGCCGTCTAGACACCTCTTTAAAATTAAATAAATACATACTTTTCTTATACAGTAGCAGCTGATTGAAATTCTGGTCACCTGGTAAAACTAGCTAGAGGCTCTTGCAGTACTAATGACCTGACCGGAGGGTGTGCGGGCATGAGTGCACATCTGTACTATAGGCCATATTTGGCCATAATGTGTAACGATTGTGGTCAGTAGATGTTGTCAAATTGGTGTCCCCATTTTGGAGTTGACAAAAATTCATAGGGTGTATGAAATGCCCGCATCTCTCGGTGCGTGTGTGTGTGTGTGTTTGCCTGTTGAAAGATGGACAGCAAGATGCTTTTTTCTTTTCCAATGCAACTGCTATCATGACATTCACACCAGGTGGACTGAAAGAAGCAAGCTGAACCTTGCTGACATCGCTTTCAGATCGTTCGAAAGCAGAAGCGGTCGGACTGAAACCATGATGAAATGACGACAGTCTCAAAGAGATTGACAGGAATAGTGTGTGTGGGGGGGATTACGTACTGTGTAGAGTGCAGACACAGGCTAAACTAATGCCTGATTTATATTTGGTTTGCGAGCCATGTCATCACATCAAGCATCAAAACGTGTGAGCTTGTAGATCGCTATTTGCGATGAGCAACACCAGTGCACAGCTAATTATAAACCAGGCATGAAAACAAGTACACTTGATGGCCCCGGGTGTGCCATCGGGTCCCCTGTGCCATCACGTATAATCAAATATATCTATGATATGATCACAACGTTTGCATTAAAATGAAAGTTTAAAGATTAAAGTATAACCACACCTAGACATCTTAACAGAGCTAATCTCTCTCTTTCCCCTCCCTCCCTCCCTCTTCTCTCCCCCATTCCCTCTCTCTCTCTCTCTGATTTGATCCCAGGCCAGGGAATCTGGTGAATCTGCAGCAAAGTGATCCGTGAGACATGGCCATCTGCTAGACCGCTAAGGTTTAATTTACAGTATACTACATTGTGCGACAGTGTCGCTTGTCCGAAAAGAACATATAAGCCAATAAGAGCATGTCACACAGATCAGTTCTTTTCAGCAAGTGAAAATATAAATTAGGCTTAACCAGGGGTGGCATCATGGTCTATGTATAGGGCCGTGTTCCGCAGGGGGGTGAGTATGGGGTGGGGGTGGGGAGGGGTAGGTTGGGCGGGGCAACTAGCAAGTGTACAGTGTCAAATTGACCCTGGCTTCTGTCCCCCTACCCCTACGCCTTTCCCAGCTGACCTAAACCTAACCAGACCCTCTACCATTCCACACTGGCAACAAAACCTCTTGTCACAACCTCCTCAGGGCTTTCCTTGACACTCCACTGGGACATGCAGGTATGCCACTGCCCTTCTGGAGACCCTTCCCTTTTGACACCCTCCCTTTAACTGTATTCTGTCTCTCTACCTCTCTCTCTCTTTCGTTTAGCTCTAGGGAGTTTCTAATTTTGTCCTGCTACAGACCCCCCAACCTAACTGTCTTTAGACCCCCATTTCAAATAATTGTGCCCTAGAGGCCATGGTACATTTTTCAAATTACATGTTTTAATCAATCACATTTTGTACATCAGAAATAGATTCATAACAGCAATATTTAAACACTGTTAGAATAGCCACTCGTAAGTTTTCTTTGTATTGAACAAATTTCAAGTGAATTGAAATGTAGTCAAATTAAACTACCGCTCATTTGGATGATGACCCCCTGGGACCCACTTTGAAAACGCCTGCCCTAACAGACAACAGCAGGTGTTTGCGGCCCAATGCTCTCACTGGCCGAAACCCGAGAACTCCCAGAGCTTCAGCATGCCAAATAAACTCCCACAAGTCACCCGGAGCTGCCACCGATGTGAACTTGAGAAAAGGTGAATCTGCTCTGTCCCTCAGCGCTGCTATTTTGACACACATGTGTCACGCATGCTCGTTGGCAGTGACAGGCCAGAATTTGGGGAACAAAAAGGCGGTCAGTGGTAAAAGAAAACAGAAGGGGGTGAGCATAGAGAATTCCACCAGGTTTGTTACCGTGTTCACACTCTCTCGGTTGCGTTGCCTTTCTAAATGGTTGGATTGGCCCAGGGGTCGTGTTTCTCATAAATGTCAGGGGAGGTGCTAAGTACAGAAGGAGCTACAGGTTAAGTTAAGCTTACAGTAGCTGTAGACTAGCTATCAAAAGCGATAGAGTGTGATAGCTGGGAGTACATAATCAAGATGGTGTACTTGGTGACAAGTTTTAGATTTTTGGCATGGCATTAGGTATGGGCATAAGGTTTTCAAAAAACATCGCAAATGAGTTGGTATCTCAGCCTAGTGGTCTGTTTGAAATGAATCCAATATTAGATAAGGCAGCTGGTTGAAACCCCAAATAATTGATAGAATAACATTGCAATGGACTCTGTTACTATTGGATATCATACTATAATTCTAACAATGTCTGTCTGCCTGTGTGTCTGCCTGTGTTTCTGTGTGTCACTGTGACTGCCGTAGCTCCTTACTGCCAGCACCAATCACTCCCACTTTTCACACAGGCATTGACCATATGAATATGGAGGGCGTAACGAAGCCCTTTTTTCGATTTGACACATTAATGATTATTAATTAATGTATTAGTCAATTACAAACGCACCCGGGTGCAGCACCCCCCACGGCCACAAGGGGGGGGGGGCAAATATCTCACAACGGGTAAGGGCTAGTGCTAAATAACATAATAACATACAAAACAATCTAAGTTCTGGAAAGGCATCATTTTCAAGATGGCGTCCAAGATGGCTGCCGGGAGCTTCAAATACCTATAAACGGTTTTAATATGTAAAAAATCATAACAATTATGCACTTGGTGATCAGGTTTTAGAATTTTGGCATGGTGTTAGGTATGGGTATAAGGTTTTCAAAAACCATCACAAACGAGTTGGGCTCACCCCCTGGTGATCTGTTTGCAATGAATCCAATATTAGATAAGTCAGTATATGGTTGAAACCCCAAATAATTGATAGAAAATACTTTTCAATGGATTCTGCTACTATCGGGTATGCTAAATAACATACTAAACTAATACTAAATTATGGAAATCTAACTTCTAGAAAGGAATAATTTTCAAGATGGCTCCCAGTTTATAGGCATTTTAAGCCACCATCTAGAAAATGATGCCTTTCCAGAACGTAGATTTTCAAAAAGAATTAGTAGGCTATGTTATTTAGCATACCCAATAATAGAAACAGAATCCATTGAAAAATCTCTGCTATCAATTACTTGGGGTTTCAACCATATACTGACTGAAAATATTGGATTAATTGCAAACAGACCATTAGGGGGCAAGCCCAACACGTTTG
This sequence comes from Protomyctophum parallelum, assembly GCF_964188405.1. Lineage (NCBI taxonomy): Eukaryota > Metazoa > Chordata > Actinopteri > Myctophiformes > Myctophidae > Protomyctophum > Protomyctophum parallelum. The sequence continues at coordinate 31,727,837 of NC_139717.1, forward strand.
TGGTCGTTTTCGAAAACCGTATGCCCATACTAACACCATGCCAAAAATCTAACACCAAGTGCATAATTGTTATGATTTGTTACATATTAAATCCCAGTTCATAGGCATTTAAAGCTCCCAGCAGCCATCGTGGATGCCATCTTCAAATTGATGCCTTTCCAGAACTTATATTTTCCTAAATGTTAGTATGTCATTTAGCATGCCCAATAGTAACAGAATCCATTGAAAAATCTCTTCTATCAATTATTTGGGGTTTCAAATATACATTTCTAATATTGGATTAATTGCAAACAGATCACTAGGGGGCGATCCCAACTCATTTGCATTTTTTTAAAGCCTTATGCCAATACTGTACCTAAAACCATGCCAAAAATCTAAAACTTGACATGATTTTTATTAAATCCATACCAGCTACAGTATGAGAACCGTGGTCAGATAGAAAGAAGCCTGATAAGGTCCTGGTGCTGGTGCCTCACTCAAACCTCCATCCTGTCTGTCTTAAACTGTCAATTGACATTTAGGCATTGAGCTCATCCAGAGCGACTTTCAATATGTGTGACCACTTTGGGCCGCGGGAACAATAGTAGCCTACTGCTGCTCTTCTGTCCAAGTTTACCTACAGACTTCCCTGATTACACACTGTCCTGCTAGGATGGAATACAATACATGCAGTACCAGGGGATCCAAAACTGACGCCACTCTTCATTTCATTGTCAAAGTATACATGTATACTATGTGCAGTGACAATAAATTGAATCTAATCTAATCTAATATATATTGTGTGTAAAGTGAGGGGCGCTCTTATCATACATAATCTCGTTCCAGGCTATCACAATTTGCGTCCTCACCTTCGTCTTCAATGTTTGTGCTTACGCAATGTCTGTGTTTACACAAACACTCAAAGCTGGACATAGGTGCCCCTCAAAAAAAATTATCCTCTTAAAAGTTTTATGACAATCATTTTCATTTATTTTTCTTTTTTCTTTTAGGTTTTATGACCTCAATTACACCCAAAAAACCTGAACTTTGAACATTCAGTGGATTTTCTGTGGTCTGAAGTTTTCTTTGGGGTTTGGAGCTACTTTTGAGCTACAATGAAAACAGGCAACACAGTGAAACAGCAAATCCCATTGACATATATGGGATTTGCAGTAAGTGATGTCACTTACTGCCGGCAAATCAGAGCACCTGTTTGAGCCAGAAAACCCCAGATCACAGAAAATCTACTGAATGTTAAAAGTTCATGTTTTTTGGGTGCAATTGAGATTAGAAAACCTAAAAAAAATAAGAACAATTCCAAAACCTTTTTTTTTATGTCACAATCCCTTTAATGATCCTCTTAAATGAAAAAGACTATTATCTTCTTAAGAATGGGACAAAAGGCAGAGAGAGCAAGGAAACATGTGAAGAGAAAAAGAGTGTAAGGAACTACTGTAATAGTATGTAAGTAATCTAAGTTGAGAGAGGGTGATAAAGATACAGAGGAAAAATAGCAAAGTGCTGAAAAAAAATGGGGAAAAAAACAGCGGTAGCTCCAAAAAAGAGAGACACCTACAGTACATCAATACACCCAAAGCGAGAGATTGGCGCACTGACAGGAAGAGAGAAATCAATGTTTGGCAATCTGCAGAACACTTCCTGTGTGCCTGAAATGAAAGGTTTTCCGGAACGCAGCTCTGTTTAGTATCAGTAGGAGGCTAGGAGTAGCAGCTATGTGTTGAGTTGTTGTTATAGAGCTTAAGTGGGCCTGGTAGTAATGACAGCTTAATGAGTGTGGTTGAGATGTAGACGTATATATCCATCCACCTCTCGCCACCAGCCAGGCATCAAGATCACAGAGCACAAACAAAATGGTCTCTGTGGAATCAACATGAGGGCACTGCCTACTATTTCATCCGCCTCACTGGTCCACGTGTATAGTGGACGAGCCGGTATAAGTGTTAAAAGGTCCTTGAGCATTTAACCCCTAACAGCCCGTTTGGGCTAACTTAGGGGCTGTTTATACTTTATATTGATTTGGGCTATTTTCTTACGAATTGCCTCTTGTCTGTTTTCACATCATCATCACCATCATAATTTTTCGACTGCGGTCGAGATCATGGATTTCACAATGCCACGCCATACTTTCCGGTCCTTCATTGCCATCCCCAGTTCCTGCTTACTGATGCATGTGTCCCTAGCGATCAGGGAACGACAGTTTTCTACCTCTGGTCTGCTTTGAGAGGACTCCAGAGAAGAAGGGAAGAAGAAGTTCTGAAACATATCTATTTCAGAACAATAGAAAATATAAGTTGGTACACTTACTGACAGCGTGAAAGCAGTCGAATTAGAGTACTGAAGTACACTACTTCACTTTCAGGCCTTCACCTCCAGCAATGTCACTCTAGAAAACTTTAAACCTTCCAAGGATGTTTTGAAAGAGGTCTCATACACAATTCACAAAGACCAGAAATAGGCCTGCCTTTCTGAATAACAAATGGTGATGAATTGTAATGAATTTGATACTTTGCTATTACTGATGCGTGCGTGCGTGCATGTGTGTATAGTAGGGCTGACCTCGATTAGTCGAATAGTCGACTAATCGATCGGAACGGGTCTCAGTCGACTGACCACCTCATAGTCGACTAAAATTCTGACTGTTCAAATCTCCAATGTGCATCTGGAGTGTGTCTGCCTGTGTGGCAATGTGCCACTGCCTGTGACTTGAATCGCACAGTGTGCTGGCCTGATAGACTCCAGAATCTCAATCTCACCTGCTGTGCTCAATCTGGCTAATGACAAGCCTCTCAGTTGTTAAAAAGAAAGATTTGAACAGTCAGAATGTTCAAATGTGTTTATGTCCCCCACAGACCTAGTGGAATAATACAATATTTTTGTATATTTTTGTAAATATTGTATTTTTATATACAATGTTTTTGGGGCAAAAAAAAAAAAAAAAAAAAAAAAAAAGTTCTTTTTTTTTTTTTTTTTTTTTTTTTTGCTTAGTCGACTATTAGTCGACTAACAGCTAATTTATTCATCTATCAGTCGACTATACAAATCCTTAGTCGGGGACAGCCCTAGTGTATAGAAGAGAGCCAGACAAATTATCTGAATAAAGCACCTCCCACCCAAGCCACAAAGTAAGAAAACTAATCAAATTCCAGATCACAGACACCAAGAGTTATGCAGCCTCCATCTAACAAATTGGATTTCCTTGGCTTAGCTTAAGTTGCAACCATACAGTACCTTGATAGTGGGTCCAAATACCTGGCGCCCGCCAAACAGGCCAAGCCGTATGTCCAGAACAGCAGCACTGGCGAAAGCTCGCTCTGGCCCAAAGCCCACAACTGGAATACTGAACTACAAGTTGCTCAGTCAAATATTTTTACTTGATTTAAAGTACTGAAGTACTTGCTTTAAAAAAATACTTGAGTATTCAAAGGTGCATGCCATTAAAAATATTGAACTATTCATTGTATTCAAAAGTAGGCTACAAATTACAAAATTACATTTTCTTTTTAATATCCTATTGCTGTATTGCAATTTGAAATCTCTCCCTAGAATTCTTAGAAATCTTTAAGAAATGTAAAAATACTAGTGAACAGTGAGCAGATCTACAAGTTCACAATACAAAGCCAAAGTGCAATAACTATCTTTTAGGACACACCGACTTATTTGTGTATCCCAAAGGTCAAATTAGCCTTAGTGATTTTGGTGGATAACAATTACCTTAAACATATTTATTTTTTGAGTGGTGCAACCACTCCCTTACGGAGATATGTGTGTGACTGCCGCACGGTAACTCTGTCATTTCTCAACCATTTCAGACGCGGGGCGGCACGCCGGAACCGGCCCGGCCCCCTGGGCGAGTTCCTGAGGGTCTGGAACTCCCCCCCACACACACACCCCTGGGGACCCCCACATGGTAACTCTGTCATTTCTCTACCGTTTCGGACACGGGGCGGCTCGCCGGAACCGGGCCGGCACCCTGAGCGAGTTCCTGGGGGTCTGGAACTCCCCCCCACATACACACCCCTGGGGACCCCCACATGGTAACTCTGTCATTTCTCTACCGTTTCGGACGCGGGGCGGCTCGCCGGAACCGGGCCGGCACCCTGGGTGCGTTCCTGTGGAACGCAGAAACACCCACACAGAGTTGCACCACTCACTTCACACAGGTGTGATTTTTTTTTAAATATATTTTTTATCCCACGATTTTGTAACCCATTTTTCACCCCTGTGTCAATCATCTAATGTGATCCTGGGCTCTACACACCCTCCACCAACCTAGTCCCCATATATGGGGGACAAGGGGAGAGCAACGGACTTGAACTCATGCTTCCTTCATGCCTGAGTGTCCAAGTTGCTCCTTTACACCTGACAGGGGGGAGTTTCCCTGGTTGGACATAGCGCGTGGAAGGAACACGTTATTCCAACCAGTTCCTTTCCCCTCCATCAGGCGCCCCGGCTGGCCAGGGGGAGGCAGTTTAGTGACCAGGATTACTGCATGTTTTTTGTGAGGGTACCTACCCTAGGGGACACGGGGAGAACATGCAAACTCCACACAGAAAAGCCCTTTCGCCAACCCCGCCTTCGGGTATGGGCACTGATGACGCGGAGGAGGAAACACGCCGCCAGCACCCACAGCGCCCCGAGCGGGAATCGAACCCAGGACCTTCTAGCTGTGAGGCGACAGCACTACCAACTGTGCCACCGTGCCCCACACAGGTGTGATTTTTAAACCCATTATCTGCCTTTTTTCCCCGTAGTTACTGCTCTTTGTCTTTGTAGTGCAACATAGAGTGGCTATCTTCACTAGGGCTTAAGTGGTTAATTCATAATCTATGTTTTGTACATTTTGGTCTTGGGGTCCCTTCCTAGAAATGTAATGTTGTCAAAAGTACAATTTGTTTTTGAAATGTAGGGGAGCTAATGTACTTCATTATTGTCAACCACCACTGAATGTATGTAAGCGTAATTGTCCTACAACGCAACAGAGACAAAGGGAGGATCCTAGGGTCTCCTTGGGTGGGTGTGTTTGGAAGGTGAGGGCTGGGGTTGATATGTGTGTGTTTCCGTGTGTGGTGTCAGGAGGATGTGGTGATGATGATAAAGCGAGAGAACAATCCATCATTGCTTTTGCTTTATATTCAAGACAGGTAAGGCAGAAATACTAGCGACGGCGAAAAGAAAATGAGTGCTGAGATCAGGTGAAACAGACAAACGGCCCAAGAATATTTAAACTTAATTTTTCTTCCTCTGAGCCTGAGGACCGGCTGGGTCAGGACCTCTGAGGTCCAAATCCTGGCCTTGCTGTCCACAAAAAGCTGCACCGTTTCTGTGAGAGTCAGACACCAGGGCTCCAGACTAACTTTTTTCACCACCGTCCCGGAACCGTCCCAAAATACAATTTGAACCGTCCCGAAGTAAATGTATACCGTCCCGGGGGGGGAAAAAGTACAAAAAAGCACCACTCAAATTGTGAAATTAATAACTGTATTCCTATTGTAATAGAAATACAATTAAGCCAAACAAATAATGTACTGTATTGAATACATGCAGTACATTATTTGTTTGGCTTCATGTTTCTTCTGTAGATACACTGATTTAGTCAAAATGCTCCCAGATGAAAAATAGGGCTTGGTTAAAAATGTTAATCGAATTAATCAGAGGCTTTGTAATTAATTAATCTAAATTAATCATATTTTAATCACATATCAATATTCGACCTGAGAACAGTGATATTTATTTTCAAATGGATTTTGTTATTTTGGTGTAGCCTACCAGTGAATCAATGAATAGTGACTACAGTAGCTTATAAAACTTTGGTGTAGGCTACTTGATAAAGACCAACAGATAACGTGCAGCAATGCAGGTATATGAATACTCAAATGTCTATTACATGGTTGGCATGAGAAAACAAATAAAAACAACTTTATTAGGGGGAATACTAAGACGAAGGATCAATAAATAATAATAATAATAAATACAATCAATAAAAAACTGTGGAATGAGTTCGTTTTGGGGTGTGCATTCCACAGTGTTGGGGTAGCAATTCCAGAACAATCTGAGCATCAGAAAACGTCTGTTGCTTCAGAGGATATATACCAACATATTATTTAATGTCGATGCCAGCTAGCAAGCCTAGCATGGAAGCTAACATTAAACGTTGGTGTAGTGTAGCCCCATGTCCATATGGAACCTTTCTGTGGCACACAACCATGGTTTTTTCCAGGCTTCCAACCGATAGTTTTTCAATCTAAATGTCCCATCCACGGGGCAAAAGCAATATAATTCCTATGATTCCGTTGGGTGAATGTAGTGTGTGCATTGTTGTTGCTGTTGTCAACTGTCTGACTCTGACGGCACGGCAAATACTCATGCTGCTCATCGCTGCACACGAAATGCGCATTTTCAGTGTAAAAACTCCTCTCGTCCCGAAACCGTCCCGAATGAGATACATTTACGTCCCAAATAGATATTTTACAGTCCCCGGGACGTCGGGACGCCGTTAATCTCGAGCCCTGTCAGACACACTGTTGTCCAGAACCGCCCCAGAAATGCCTGACAAAGAACTCATACAATTTACAATTTAGGCATTTAGCTCTTAATCCAGAGCGAATTACAGTAAGCAAGAACAAAAAATCACACCCGTGTGAAGTGAGGGGCGCTCTTGTCACGAATTTACGTCATATTTGGCGGACATTTGACCTAATTTCTCCTTTCATTGTCAATGGCAAATATTGAGACGTGTGGGTATATTATACAAAAGCTGTATATAGGAGGGGCTAGCGGTAATACATCTAAACATCAAAAATTGTGATCATGAATCATACACATACGTAAGCTTGACAGATACATACATGTGTACATTAATTAAATGTGTACACAATAGAGTGCCATGTCTACATAAAGTGCTAGTTATAGTACCCATATATGGGCATAAAAGAGACACACAGACGTGGTGTGATTGTCCGTGCTTGCACAATATGCAATAAATGTACCGTTAATGGACTTTGGAATGCTGGCTATCTCTCTCTTTAACAGTGATTCTTCGTGAGCCATACAACTGGTAATCTGCAATTTTGTATTGAGAGTGCTCGTTTTTTCCCCTTCTATAAGTATAGGATCTTCTCTGGCTCATAACTCGAAAACTACGCCGCTGTCCGTTATTCTGATCAGACATCCAAGGTTCGGATTTTATTTCAGATTTTTCATCGTATCTCGATCGAAATATAAACATTTCTCGAGAAAGATAGCTAGTGTGAGCTAATGCTAACATTAGCGTTTTCTTACAATGTAGGTCTGCAAGCCTCCTCCTAGCAGGGAAAATGGAAGTAGTTTTGTAGTAATCTCCCGGCCCCGGCCAAGGAATTTACCACTTGTGGCCACCAGGCCGCAGTCATAGTGTTAAGAGGACCTGAACCTCTCTTGAAATGTTTAACTTTTTATCATAGTCTTAAAATGGAGTCCTTAATCATATTGAAACAAAGGTTAAAGGCTACGGCGCTATGCTATCAAAGAACTCTTGGTGATAATGTAATGAAGGCTCTTCTCTGGCTAAAGCCATGTAACGGTCCACAGGACCAACACTGTGCAACCACCAACATAATGGTATTTCATGAGCTTGTCAACACTGCTTTAAGGCTGTAGAATGCAAATATGGCTCACTGGAAAACAAAGGGCCACAGGGGCACTGAGAGATGTCATACTTTCCCCCCTCTTGACAGCACCTTCAGATGAATAACGCATGTAACCTAAGCTCTATACTGCCAATAAACAAAAGCCTTTATGACATCATAGAATGACAGAATGTGATGGATATATCATATTTTATAGAAGTATACAACACTAAAAAGGACTCCTACCCCAATTTAAGATATTCTGAGATGATAGGATTTTATAAGCCAATAACAACAGTACATAAACTATTATAATACTCAATTGAATCAGCACATCTGTGAAATTACAGTGTTACTTTTGTTTACATCAATGCATATTTCAAATTGTGTTAACCAGATCATTTTCAGAACATTATTAAACAATTAAACAACTAATAATAGCCTAAGTACGAGTGTATAGTGACAAGAGTACAAGTCAACTATGAACTACCAAAATACAGCTCAATTGAATAAGCTTTTGCTTACGCATTTTTTAAATTGTGTTAGCCAGATTATTTTCAGAACATGAACCACTTAAACCCTCTATGCTTAGCAGGTCATAGCAGCGACTGGGGGTGCTATGGGGGGCTGGCTATTTAGAGGGGGGCTAATGAATCTTGGTTTACATAGAAGTCAGTCATTTGGGATTGTTTTGAGGGGGGCTAAGCCTCCACCAGAGGAGGCTAAAGCCCCCCCTTGCCCATCCCTGGGTCATAGTGACGAACTGTATTGTCGGTATCGGGCAGCAAAGAGGGTGTGTCTGTCTATATTTCAATGTGCTAGACCCCTGGTAGATGGACTGCTGAGGTGGAGTGTAACACCTACCATCAGCTTAGTTATCTGACTTAGTTTCCCAAACCATCCTACTTATACACTGAGCACTGGTGTGCACTTTAGCCTTATGCGAGTGCCCTACCAACAAAGCTACCGGCGGACACACTATACTTAGTAAACTAATAATACTGGACTTGGTCCACGCTTTAGTTCCCTCTACATAAAATCCTTTAGCATTTTATAGGCTTGTAGATCGGCTATTCCAGTGAATGTTCCCCCCAGAATAGGGATGCTAGTGTAGTGTGCTAGTACTTAAAACGGTTCAACTAAAAATATCCACAATACTATTGAAGAGAAACAGCTCTAACAGTGTAAATGTTGAACAGGTTCACTCATCGCGAGCCGTGATGGGTGAACCTGATAGGAATGATAGGAATAGTAGCAGGCATGCTGTCTTGCAGCATTTATGACTCTACTCTGAGCACTGAGTTGCCAGAGAACAGACTGAAACCTCTGCCTCCAGCTCGATCAATATGGAAGGAAGTCTTTGTTCAATTTGACCAAATTAGGGAAGTTCACCTGAGGATGCAGCACACAACACCTCTCTCTCTCCGCCCCCTCCTCTCTCCCCCATCTCTCAGTGCACACTGCAAAATTTGCTAGGGTATCAACTGGTGCAATATATCCAAGTAATCCAACCTGGCAATGATTTGGAGTCTCTCTCTTTTCCTTTCCACAGACAACAGTTAAGGAGGACTTTAAACAACAATGTCACTGCTGGTGTGAAAAGAACTATAGAAGAAAAATCAACTAATGCTAAAAAGCTTCTTGTTCTTAAAGTGGGGGGGCAGAGACCTGCAGCGTTCCTTGAGGAGGTTCCAAATGGACCCTTATAGATCTGTAATGAGTGTACAAAAGGAACCAAATGGAGCTGTAAGAGTGACTCTCAAGAGTTATTGGGGGTCCTGGAAATAAATAAAATATTCTGTATTATCCCCATAAACATGGTGTGTGGCATGGTGTGTGACACTCTCAGGCTGAAGCAATGACCCTGTGGTAAGTGCCAGGAGACCAAGGCTGTACTGTATGTGCTGTGGAAGCATCAGCTTTTAAAAGGCTAAATTTAAACCCCTAGAGTCTTGGCCTTGGTATGCAGATGGCTTCCAGAACAACATAAACTCCAAATAAGCCCCGGGGGCGGCTACAGGGTGAATGGAAGACTGTGGATCACCTGGCTGCCTTTTTAGTTTTTACCACTGAAAACCTACATACTTCTGACAGGGGTCTCCCAGGGATCTATACCTGCTCTCCTTTTCTCTCTGCACCAAATTTCCTCAACAAAGCAAGTCCTGTTGTGATGCATTATGAGCTTGCAGAACTGACATTTTCAGTGAACGTTTGTGAATTTTTGCAGAATGTTCACTTATTAAGAAATGCACCAAAATTGTGACGCTAGGGTTCAGATGGTTAGGTTAAAGGCTATGTGCATTTAAATTAATTATTGATGATTACCATAATCTATCAAAAAAACAACAATATTTAAAAGGACAAATCCCCTTTCTGCTGTTTTGGCATTTCTATATGGTGCATTTCAGCCTGGTATGCCCTTACTGTATGTTCTAATCACCCCATCACCCCGATTAATATAATCGGTACTGTATACTCAAGACTGCTATTTTGCCATAAACACAACAAAATAGGACAATGTCATAGCACCGTGGGTATCATCTACAAACCAGGAAGTAAGGGCAGTAGTATTCACAAGCGCCATTCGTAAACTTTCCAGCACAACCACAGTTTAATTTCAGATACAGGAAACTGCAGTGGTACAACTGCTAATGGAATGTTAGCTTTATAGAGTTCATGTTGAAAATTGTAAGATGGTGGCAGAAGTACTCAGATTTCTTTACTTTTATTTTACCACTTTACGCGTCACTTTACGCGTCCGTATTGTGGGCAAAGTTTTCACTGAGAATAGCAGCTCGACAAGCTCTCAGCAGGTCACTCACAGCATAGCTTTAGAACTGAAAACACACTAGTAGGCCTATAGAGCCCTGAGGGACTCCGCTCAACCATATGGGGCTTAGGTTAAGTAAAAGTAGTATTACCACAATATCAAAAATACTCATACAGGTAAAAGATCCATATTTAAATGTTTACCGTAATTTCCGGACTATAAGCCGCGGCTTTTTACCCATGATTTGAACCCTGCGGCTTATACAACGGTGCGGCTAATCTATGGATTTTTACAGCTAACGCAGAGCCATCTCAGGCTCTGAGCTAACGTAGCTGCGGCTTATAGTCCGGTGCGGTTTATAGTCCGGTGCGGCTTGTATATGGGATTTTCCCTAAATTTGGCTGGTGCGGCTTATATTCAGGTGCGGCTTATAGTCCGGAAATTACGGTACTTACAAAACATGGTATTACTTTACAAAAGCATTAGTATCAAAATATAAGTAAAAAGAGTACTAAACATTTTCAAAAATAGCTAATCTACAAGCTCACAATGTCGCATCGCATCGTTTAGGGATGGGTCCGATTAATCAATTAATTGATTATCGTTAATAGGACTCGAAATAGATTATGAAAATTAATAATAGATATATATATATTTTTTTTTTTTTTTTTTTTAATGAAAATCTGTTGGAAAGGCAATATTGTCATCCAAACAGGACAGGGCTATAGGCCTACCAAAGTGTGCCTGGGATGTGTCTGTGTAGCTGCATGACTGAGAGGAGTGTGAGTGACAGGTTTGGAGGATTTAACAGGTGTTGGGAATTTACCTAATCAGGCCTAGGCTGGGGTTGCTACTGGTCCAGGGACCACCAGTGGTCCTCATTTAAAAGATGGAGTTAGTAACCAAATGGACCCTTATTAACTCTCAAGAGTTAAAATTATTGTTAATCATCTACATCAGGGGTTCCTACACTTTTTGACTTAGGTACCCATTGGGGGGAAGATTTATTTTTATTTGTAGGGTTCAAATCGATTAATCGTTAATATTGAATTATACAAATCGATTTTCATTTTTGACACATACACATCCCAAGTTGTGTTAGGTTGTAGAACAGCTATAAGTGTTTAATGAATATTTTAATAAACTAAAACGGCAAAGCTAGTAACTAAAGTTTTCAAAATAAATGTAGTGGTGTAAAAAGCAGAATATTTGCCTCTGAGATGTAGTGGAGTAAAAGTATAAACTATTTATACAGTACTTAGTTGGGTAAATGTACTTAGTTACTTTCCGCCACTGAACATAGTGATAGTGTCCCTTTCAGTGTAGAGTAGTGGGAAGCTTTGTAAATAAGCTTACATTGTACGTTGTTTAGTGTAAATTCAACAAAGCAACACAGTTGTGAATATACAGTATGTGAATATACAGTATATGACTAAGATGTGTTTTGGTTGTTTTTGAGTTCTATCCCCTTCCCTCAAATAGAAAAACCAGATGGTCCACATGTAATTCAATCATGGCTATGGTAGAAATAGTGTAAGAGAACATTGGCCACCATTTAGCACTGCCTATTACTAACGCACTTGAGATAACATAATTGACAGATCAGTGTGAAAAGGTAACTAATTCAATACTTTACTGAGCTTAACTTTTACAATTAGAGGGTCCTTCATTACTTTAACCACTTAAGGTTAAGACTGATATGAGGTTTTGGCCGGTTAAGACTGAGGTTAGGGTTAGATTTATTGTTAGCATTAGTAATGTCAGACAACGCACGTCGTCGCTGTCAAAATAGTAGCCGTGATCAACGCACAGAATGCAGCCTACTGAGATCTTGGTAGGTCAGTAGACAGAATGCAGCCTACTGAGATCTTGGTAGGTCAGTAGATGGCTACTGAGAGCATTCAATGCTCTGATTAAACATGATTTTGTCCATTTCAATGCATTGATAGCATTCGAAGCAGGTGATGGAGAACAACAATCATAATTACAACTAAAACAATTAAGAGAATCCATCTTGAATCCTTCAGAATGGTTTTTCATATCATGCCGGTCTTACCATCACCACTTGAAACTGATCTGTTGCATTATCTCAATTGAACACAGTTCAATCCTTGCACCAAGACTTGCATCTCCAGAGACCACAATGTGCCATGACATGTTTATATTCTGAATAAATCTAGGTACTGCCGTGACAAAATCTGGTGCTGCTGAATAGCATTACACAACACAAAAACAACACGTGTAGAGCTTTCAGAGACAGAGGATTCAAGTGATGAAGATTTGTGCTTCTCGATCTATAACATCAGGAAGTGTGTGTGTGTGTGTGTGTGTGGGGGGGGGGGTGACGTCAAGAAGCATTAGTGACCGCAGTGGAGAGGGGGGCGGGAGGGGTGACATCAGGAAGCAGGGACAAGCACGTGCAGGGTGGTTGGGGGGGGGGGGGGGGGGGTTCGAAGAGTGTGAGGTGCGGGGATAATCCTCTTCACTTTGCAGTAGAGTTGTGGTCCGACAACTTGTCATCACTCCCAGCTCACCCAATGTTACACTTCGACAGCAAGGTCTTCCAGGCTTGAATGTGATGAATGATATTATCCGTGCTGATGTTAGGCCCCTGATGTTATAGGTACCCAACATCAGCAGGGGTAATCCTCACTTTGCAGTAGAGGTGTGTTCCGCCAATTTGTCATCACTCCCAGCTCACCCAATGTTACACTTCGACAGCAAGGTGTTCCTCATCACATTCCAGGCTGGAACTCAATAAAGAAGATGTGGACCCCAGCACCAATGTTATGTTAGTTATAGGCTAGCCAATATCATACAACACAATAGGTTGTGATAGAGAGATTTCTATGTGGCTCATGTATTGGAAACAGCGGAGAGAAGAGGGCTCTGCTGTTTGGTTCTGTGTAAAAGACTTCAGTGGCCAATTAGCACAAATGGCTCTACACCATCACTAAAAACCTTAAGTTCCTATAGCACAAATGTCTCTACACCATCACAAAACACCTTAAGTTCCTATAGCACAAATGTCTCTACACCATCACAAAACACCTTAAGTTCCTATAGCACAAATGGCTCTACACCATCACTAAAAACCTTAAGTTCCTATAGCACAAATGGCTCTACACCATCACTAAAAACCTTAAGTTCCTATTCTAGACTGTAACAAAATTAGCAAACAAAATGTAAGTGTCAATATCAGTTTTTTATACATCATCTTTTGAATAACTGCACTACACAAGTGGTAGAAAGCTTGAGTCATTGAAAAATCCTATACAGATTATCATGCTGTGTAGGCTGCTACATTTAATTGGAGCAGCTTGGTGCAGGGTCACAACTAAGTTTGTTTTGTGAATCAACCTTGACAACACGCTTTACACATTGCTGTTGTCATCAGATTATCAAGATGCCATTGTGACAGTGGCATCTGAGAGGCGTGGGTCAGCATATCAACAGCATACTGTTGTTAAATACAGGCTCCTGTCTGGCTGCCAACCAGCCCAGCCTAAAGCTCCCTCGGGGCTTCCACATGCATGGGCCAACATCTCATTGCGACAACAATCAATAACAAAATTCGCCGTGACAGAGCCAACAAGGCTAGTATGATCAATGTTCTGCAGAATATAGTTCTACCTCCTGCTGTTGTTCGTTAGTTTGCAGTGCACTACCACTGACAGCTGCCACTGTTTCCCACACAAATGTGACACAACCATGGGTCTGAGCCAAACTTTAATTTGCAGTGGTAGCTTTATTTAGATGTAGCACTCAGGAGAGTGCAGAAAGACAGGAAACTGAGGGAAGACATGCCAGACAAGATGGACTAGCAACTCAAGGAGCGTGTGGTTAGTGGCCGCGCCACCATGCAGGCCCCTCAGCCTTATGACACTGTCCCAAAAGGTCTCATATATGTTTTAGATGGGATGCATCTTCTGCAGGGAGCTGTTATGGCTTGTTTTGTAGGCTACATCAGAGAGATACTCAAGTATCCTACTTTACAACAAACACCATAATTTTGATTCCTATTCCATGTCTCACATTCAGAGACAAATATAGCTTATTATATTTAAACCAACGTTATGAGAAACAGTCTTTCAAAAACCATGCCCATCTGAGGACCATGTAGATTGTAGACTATCAACTGCAAATCTGGTTTGACTGTGTTTAGTCATGTATATGACCTGTCAATTAAATACTGAACTTGGGGGATAAAGGAACAAGTCTCCCATGTCAAAAGTCTATCTCTGTGTCAGGCAATAATTACGTCGTCGCCCCACCGCGATAGCTATTCCGACCACACCAACATACAACCTGTCATAGGCTATCATTTACAAACATAACTGCTGTAGCCTACATAGCCTAACTAACCACATCACTGCAAGCAATCTGCGTCAAACTAACTAAAATAGTAATTGCAAAGGGCTGGAGTGTGAACACAACTTATTTATACTTTTCTTCTACCAACGCACAAAATTCATATAGTAGCCAATAATAGCATTGCCTGATTATGTAAAGGAAAATTATCCATGGAATGAAATACCAATACCATGCTCCGAATAGCAGTTCACACATGCAGTATAGGTCCACACAAATATACATTGTCTGACATATCACAACATCAAACGGTGAATAAAATGTCAGGAACCTTAATGCGTTAAGTAATTTCGCCCTTGCACCTGCAGATGGAACTCTCATTGACATTCCACATCTCGCTGGCTGGAACCCTCACGACAGGTGCTCCGAGGGCAAATATATGCCGCGCGCTGGCTGCTAGAGGCACCTGCGACAAGTTCGCCAGGAGGACCAAAATTCACAATTCATGCAAGCGGCAAAGCAGAATAAATAATAGCAAGCCGTTTTTGCGGGTGAAAATAAAGTTCAAAATATGTAACTTGGTCCACTGATTTGGCCACTCGGTCCGTGCAGTACTAATGGGCAATTGGTTGCGGACCGAGCATAGGCTTTGTGAGATAACAACGGCATAGAACTACAGTGCCTAAACGCTGAGCCCGATAATGAATACTAATCTTTTACTTACAGTTCTCAAGAACTGAATCTCATCTTCCCCTTCTCCGCCCTCGGCCATGGCTGTGAAGGAGCCTGCTTAGACTCTGAAAGCCACTGACTTGTCGGCAGAAACGCGATGCTGTGCCCCTCAAGCCGATATTAGCGTAGAGCTCATCTCACAGCCATATAGGGCAGACCGGGCAAGCCCACCGCAGCGCACCGCTGATTGTCACTCACTCTCGCACACCCTCCCTGCCTGCACCCTGGTGGTGCCAGCACAGTGCCTGCATGCCGACGCACCGCACACACAGCGCTCAACGGGAGCACAAGAGGACGAACGCAAAGATCGACTCGACTCTCGAGGCAGGTGACGCTGCTCCTAGCCATAATGCTGTCCAACCACAATAAAAATTAACATCAAATAAACATCAACTATAGCTTAACATGCCTACTTCTCCGCGTTTCTGGCTGCTTTTTTCAAAACAAAATTAGGAGGATGTCATGTCGTGTCTCTCAATCACACACAGAAAAGTCTAATGTGCTTTTTTGTTAGCCTGCCTAGTGCCTACATATGGGCTTTGTTATTAATTGTGTTGTTATTACATTTAAACCTATACATGTAGTCAGGCCTATATTTAATCTAGTTGGGTGCTCTCAAAAATCATTGTTTCTCTCTTCACTTCATGGAACTTATTTTCTGGATTGAGCATGAGCATGGCTGGCAGCAATCCATACATACTTTACCTATATTTCCTGAACTAGGCCTACATTATTGCCTAACTCAATTGCAAACAGGCCTATAGTGGCCTACTACTGTGTGTGGGAATGAGGTTGGCTATGGAAAATAGTTGTACTGACTGGCTATGTATGTTCAGTTGTTGTAACTTGTACAATGTACTGGCTATATGTCGCTGGGATAATAGATAAGCCTGCTATACATTCAATGAATAAATTGAATGAATGACCAGAATTTAAGATCAGAATTTCCAGCACTCAACTATTATAATTGGTTCTGGGGGAAAAGTGGCAACAGATGCATGCTACCACAGCCATTGCTGACATCTAGTGGACTTACTAGCTTATTATGTATTTCTATTAGTTTCCAAATCATAAAGGGGTTGGTAGACTACCTGAATTTTATAATTGCATTTTGTCTTCACTGATTATCCAAAAACTACTAACGTGTTTTCACACAGTAAAAAAACTAACCCACATTTATACAGTAGGCTACTATAGGTAGCCTATACATGAAATAGTAGAAATATAAAATAGTGTTGTTTTTTTTGAGGGGCGCTAGCCGCTCCTATATGTAAATCTTTGAGTGTTTGTGTAAACACAAACAGAAGACGAAAGTGAGGACGCAAATTTATGTGCAGATGGTTCTGGTTAATAAAGGCTATGGAAAAAACTTTAAAGCCCATATTACCTTCATGTCATGTTCATGCATGTCATGTCGGTGGCAATTGTTGTTTTTGACCACAGAATGTATGGGACTGTGGCACTTCCTATGTTAATTAAGCAATATTATCATATTAGGTGCAGGTTATCTTTGTGGAAGAATATTGGCGATATTTATTTTGGTGAATATCCTTTTAATCCTTTATGACAAACAATACTACTAACCATAAAGTCATGGAGGGCACTCACTGTGTTGCGTCTCTACATTCTTATATCTAACAGAAGAGCTCTATGAGTTCATCCATGTACAGTACATGCTTCCCCCTACCAGGCCCCTCTCAAGCACAGACCAACACTAACCTCTGACGCGAGAGAGGAGGTACCAGCCAAGACAGTGCAGAGCAGTCAAGCAGATCAACTAGGAATCGAGGACTTTAAAGAGCACCCCACTGCAATGTATTGTTATTCTGAGCAGCTCCGCTGATAGATAGTCTGATAGTCTGATAGAATTGATATCTCTGCACTTGAACTCCAAGGATTTCATGGCCATGGGCAATCATCAGGGCATAAAGACTAAGTATACCCAGGGTTATTCGGATAACCAGGATATTTCGGCCAGATCTCCCAGCCTTCACACGCCCAGCAAAAGAATGAGAAGTATGGAGAATGGCTGTACCAGCACCCTCCAGCACACTCTCAAGCCATCCCCTGTGACCCCACGGGTAGGACCAAGCAGAAGGAGACTGAAGAAGCTGTGGATGATGAGTGCTTCCCCAATGGATACCCAGCACCAGGAGAGGGATATAATGGAGCAGAGGCCAGCCATCGCCACACCTATACCCAGAAGAAGGATGGTCACAGGGAAAGCCAGAGGGGATAAATATCCTGCTTGCATGTTCGGAGATGGGGAGAAGGAATCCACACTTACAACCCCAACTCTGGGAGTGCAGATGATGTGTCACCCCCCTGCAACAAATACTGAATCCACCAGCCAGATAATCTGCAACCCCCGTTGCTCTGAAGAGAATACAGCTGCTGCAAGAGAAGAGCCTAGCTTCGTTGAATCAGACACAGACATCTCAGAGTATGACAATGACTTCTTCACAACATGCTATTCTCACCCCAGCCAGGGGGATTATGAGTCTCTAAGCGGTAACAGACAGTCTGTGCATAGGGAGACTGGTTCCCACACCCCAAGCCCAGCTCAGCAGGAAGGTTGTGCATCGTATGATGAGAAAAGGAACACATGTGGAGTAATGGGGAAGATTGAGGACGTGGATGGAATCCAACACAGGGTAAGCCTGGCCACCAGCACCGACTGGATTGGTAACAACACAGGTCCCCTGTTGACTCCTGCACCAGACAGATGTGTGTGTGAGGAGGATGCTCGGGAGCAGCACCAGCCAAAACTTCAATATGAACGGCAAGCTGAACTTTGTTCCGCTTCCCAGCTGCTTCCCACGTCTCAAACTGAGACGATCCAGGAGGAAGGTATAGCGTCCGGGCAGGATGAGTCTCTAGTAAACGAGGAGCTCGGCGCTCTGGGTGAAGCTCTGAGCAAGAGCCTGACTACAGCCCTAAGGATGGAGTGCCAGCAGTGGACCAACAAAGACTGCGAGCTTGTGAAGGCAGACAGAGAACCTCTCACAGAAACTATGATACGCAGTGGCCAGTGGAACTCCGCGTCACCATGGAGGCCACAGAATCAGTTATCAAGTCCTTCATCCAGCTATGCTGGCTGCAATTTGAGCCCCAAGCCATTGAGAGTGCAAATAAATGACTGTCCCTCCAGTCTCTTGGGTACGCTGCTGGACAACTCACCCATGCCCTTTGCAATCCTAGATGGGTCTCTGAGGACATTGAGCAGCTTCAATAGCATGTCCCCCATCCCGTCTCCTCTGTCTTCCTGTCAGTCCAACCTGTACAACTGCTCGTCACCAGCTGTGACTAATGAACCAAGCAAAGTGGGACAGAAGGGGTTAGCAGTGGACAGTAGTGACTCTCAGCAGGCAGCTGGGAGCTGTTTGATTGACACTGTAGTCACCAGTGGAACAAATGCAGATCAAGGGAGAAAATGGCATAAAGAGGCCGAGTTGGAGCTGAAGCCAAGTGACCAGACCCAAACCCACAGAAGCACTAATGAGACCACATCCACTTCTGTGATCTCCTCAGGTACGGTAAATAATATACAATATATTTAAGAAAAAAAGGTTAAATATAAATAATGCATAAAATGCTCAGGTATCATGTAGAAAGGTCCTTCAGGTAGGACAGTGGGTTTCATTAAAGTTCCAGTGCAAGAATTTGACTAAATAGAATCAAACAGATTTAGAGATCCAACCATTTTCCTGGTGAAAAAAAAGTAAACTGACTCTTTTCTCTCAGTAATACTGTGGCTATATTATAGCCGCTTGAACTGCCTTGAAGGATGTGTGGTAGTCTGAGAATAATGACCCCATGCTGACTTGACATGTGTGTGTTCTTCAGACATACTGTAAAGCGCTAGATGAGCACCTGATGTGGATCACCTGGTAGCGAGTTGGTGGTGGGATGTGTAGCCATTGACCTGAAACTGACACAGCTCTCTAAAGAACAGATTAGTGTGTGTGTGTGTGTGTGTGTGTGTGTGTGTGTGTGTGTGTGCGCGCGCGCGCATTCATGCATTTAATTCAAGTGCTCACATCCATGAATTTCTAATCATTTCTAATCACATGCCCAAAATAGTGTCACCAGGGTTAAGAGAAACAGAAAACTAATCGATACTGAGTCAGCAGGCAGCAGTTAAAAGCTATTATAGACGGCACTTGCTATGCAGTCCTTAGAAACCATTGCAATTCAAGTGAACCTGTTTAACTTGTGATATGATTTATTGATGCCTACAGTATATGGACCATTTCTATCCCGAAAACACTGAGGCTGTGAAATGAAATCCATGCAAAGGGTTTCGACAACATACCAGTGTTGAGTGTCAAGTTCTTGCGCAACATTAGGCAAACTGTTTGTTGCCTGTGCCATTGTGATGTTTTTTTTCCCCTTTTTTTAATACTTTAGTTTGCAGTGCCAGTGCCTGGGTTAGATTTTAAAATCATAGTTTACAGTTACACTATATGTGAAACCTGGGGTGAATATTTGGCGAAAAGAGTAGATCTACAAGCTCACAACGTGTTGCGATGGCAATTTTCGGCAATAAGATTTGGTGTAGAAAGGAGTGGACCAAGTATTGAGCCCCAAATATACGGTTTAAGATAAAGTGGTTAATATTCACCCAGCTATTATGACACGTGATAAAAATAAGTAATTCCCAAGATTACAGACTTTTATGAATTAGTCACTGAACATGAACAATTAATAATTGTTTAGTACATCTAAATGCGGAATAAACTTGGACTCTATATGCTGTATATACTAATACTCAAATACACAATTGAACAATAAAAGTAGAAGGAAGTGCTAGAGGATGAGCCGACGACATTTGAGACATACCGAGTACCCATGATCTCCCAATCCACACCACGAGCGTGCACACGCACACAGTGAAGCAGTGATTCTGACCTTGTTTATTGTCAAGGACCCCATTGGGCCATAGTGCCCATAGACCAGTCGCTGGGACACACTCGTGTGAAGTGAGGGGCGCCAGTATTTATAACAGCCAGATGACAATCATCTCGTCATTAACCTAAACACAATGAATTAAAATCCATAGACTTGCTGGGACGGGACATCTATAATTAAGGAAGGCTCTCGATAAACATTAAAGGTCCATAGACTTGGCTGGCCGATGATGTAATTTCGGAAAACTAGCACCCCTCACAAAAGGTCCTTTTGGTTCCTCTTAACTATCAATCATTTTGCAAAAATGGCAGATCTACAAGCTCACAGATTGGCTGTTTTCGATGTCATTATAGGCTAAATATTTTTTTTTTTCAAAAAACTGTTCAAGCTCACAGATCGTCTGTTTTCGACAAGCGAAAACAAGCTATAGTGACTTTATCCGTCCAGACGGCCACGCAGACTACCAGTCTGTAGCACTCACAGGTTAAACTCACATTAGCGGCATGTGGCGGCTACAGTAAATACATTTTGTCAACTTACTGGGGGAAGGCAGTAAACGCCACGAAGGGCTGGCATAGTAACAAAAATAAACAGAGACCACCTACTGAGTGCTAATTCTGACAAAAATAGAACAGAAATAAAATAACTAATCAACAGTACAAAACAGCAGCAGGGTCTACAAAAGAAAACCGACAAATTAGCACTCTCAAACGCAAATACATTTGGCAAAAAAGTATGTTTTCTGTCTCATGCATACTGTTCTCTGCAGTATGCAATAACATCTGGCTCAGAGAGCTGACCCGCTGAGGATACCCAGAACTGAACTAAACAGATCAGACAGTTAAATGACACCGTTGTTCTACCGAGTATAAATTAAGCTTTATTCTTTGAAACTGTACTTGACAGCTCTACCCTTACTGGAAATTGAGGGTAGAACTCGAGAAGTTGTTGCGACATAGGTGAAAAAGTCAGTGGCTGGTATAGGCAATATAGGCAAATCCTAAGGGTGTCAGGAGGTTACGGTGGCACAGAATGTTACAAATAAAATTACAAAAATAATGAAATGCACCTCAGGGTGAAAAAAGCCCTTCCCACTCCAACATCCTAGTTCTACTTCTCTTCGCCCCTGATATATAACTGATTGTGTCATTTAAACCTACAGCTTGATTGTGACCTTTAACTTTTCAACCTAAAGGTGAATTCTCTTTGGACTGTCCTGGTACAGACAGCCTCTATTCTCTTGTAATATTCTGGCTTAGTTCCTGGCAAGTATCACTGACTATGTGCTCTGCTATATTTCTCATCAAAATTCAGTGTTTCAAGGGCTGCGATCGCCACGTGTTTCCCCGTCTGTTCAAGTTTCTGTAACTATAGGGGCAGGAGGTAAAGCGGCTGGTTCAATCCCCGGCTCCTCCTTGCATGGTTGCCTCCGCTATCAGTGTGTGTGAAGGGGGGTGAGATTCCTAATTCATTATAAAGCGCATTTGAGTGGTCAGATGCCAAGAAGCGCTATGTAAATACAGTTCATTTAACCCATTCTGACCTGAGATCAGATTCTAAAAATGTCTTCTACATCCCGACAGTTTTCT
The DNA here is from genome assembly GCF_964188405.1 of Protomyctophum parallelum. Classification (NCBI taxonomy): domain Eukaryota; kingdom Metazoa; phylum Chordata; class Actinopteri; order Myctophiformes; family Myctophidae; genus Protomyctophum; species Protomyctophum parallelum. Next base: position 31,749,754 of record NC_139717.1, read on the forward strand.
GAAAAAGCTGTTTGTCAGTCGTTCTTCGATTTTTCAAAAATAATAATAATAAATATTTTTCAATAGCTAAAGCATAGCATAATGCTAACACCAAAAGGGGTTCCCGCCCAAAATGGGTTAAATGGTTCTCTGCCATGGTCGGCTTTTTTCTTTTTAGTGGGCTATGTTAGACATTCTGTGCTGCTATGGCTGCAAGTTCCCACCTGATGTCGTGTGGGAGTCCCAGCTGTTCCAGACCATACAAAATAACTGCTAACTTGCATAACGTCTTCAGACTAGGACTTAAGTCTAAGATGTAAAGATCATCAGGTTTGTATCCTCCAAAGAGAATTATATGATCTCCAACCATGCAAGAGCACATCCTAGACATCCATGAACACGACGGGCCTTTCCCCTTGGGTTCAACTTTCTTCCAAGAGAAGGTCTCTGGATTGAATTTCCACAGGTATTTGAAGGTCCGTGGCTGAAAAATGTCGTCGCCACCAAATATGTATAGCTCTTCATTGTAGGAAAAGGCTGTATGGCGGTCACATACCTCCGGAAGGGTCTGTGCAGAATGTGTGTTCAGCCAGCAGTTGATCTCTGTGTCGAACACATAGATGGCGTTGTTGTGGTAGATGTGGCCTGTTTGGCCTCCGAATACAAAGATCTTTGTCCCGATGACGGTGGCAGAGTGTTTATGTATAGCAGGTGCTGGAGTGCCTCTGGTGTTAAGTAATGTCCAGACCATTGTTGACGTTGTTGTGTCCAACTTGTAGAGGTCATGGTAATTTTTGAATCCTTCATCGTTATCCAAGATGCATCCTCCAAATACGTACATAACTTTTCCTAAAACACATGCCGAGTGGTAGCGCCTCGACCCTGGAACAGTCCCAGAAATCTTGGGCTTGAACCATCTGTGGAGGTCAACATCAAATGCATAAAGTACTTTGCAGTATTTCCATGTGTAAGTAAATCCCCCCCAGATGTAGATGATGTCTTCCATCAGCACAGCTGTGTGTCCATAGCGCTTGGAGGGGACCTCAAGGAGAGGTTCCCCTCTTTCGGTTGTCACTGGGGGCAACTTCGTCCAGTGCAGAGATACTGTGTTAAAGACGTGCACATCAATCTGACCCATATAGACACTTGAAATCCTTGAAACCCCGGTACAGTACCCTCCGAAGGCGTACATGTTCTGCCCCACTGCCACATTAGCAGTTATCATGTTCTGGTAAGTAAGTGCTGATGGTACTCTCTCCAGATGCACCGTCCAGCGTAACATTTCGCACAAGTACAAGTGTGGACTGAAATGACTTGTTTCTTTCTTCTGTACAAGACTTTTAGTCTCGTTGTGCATGTCACCAGTTATATAGGTACAGCGACAGATACGTAGCAGGAAGCTTGGCCAGTCTTTGAAGCCGATGGGGTTGGGTTGGCCAATCACGGAAGCCGATGCCTGTTGATCTCCCTAATATGGCAACTTGATCATTCACTATTGACTGCCCACTCACTATTACGGCACCTGAGATGTTCCTTTTTTGCCTGCATGAATATGTCCCAGCTCGCCCCCTCAGGTCACTCGGTACTGAACGGGCCAGCGGCTGATCGAAATTTCAACAAATGGCAAGATACACTGCAAAGCAAAGATTTTTACAATATAATACAGTATAAAAAAAAAAAAAACTGAAAAAATGAGTTTTCATGTCAGATGGTTGGGCCCTGGACCAGAAAAGGATCCCTTATGGTTAGATCACCAGCCTGTGGAACAAAATAACACTGCACTAATGTGTCAAGTGAACCATAATGAGAGAAGGTATTTGTAATATTTCTATATCAGCTGTTATAAATGTAACCCTTTATCGGCCAGGTGTTCACTATAACTGAATAAATATGATCGATGATCGGCCAATATTCACTCCAAATGACTCGATCGGTGATCGGCAATTTATACCAGTAGTATAAAGGCCAATCAGATATATAGTTTAATGTTGTTTTTCATCTTTGTGACAGGCCTAAACATTCTCCCTTCCTCCCCACACACAGGAACAGCTTTGACGTGGATTTTGACATATAATTTTGGAAATATAAAAATGTTCCCCTTACACACAAGATCAGTATCAGACGATTGTGAGAAAAACAGTTGGTGGTCGGTCCTAAAAACCTGATCGGAGGACCTCTAAAAGAAATACTGATGAACACACTTTAAAACTAGCAAAAGGCTTGTGGCAAGAGATGTGTTTTAGATTAGAAGACCTTAGTTCAAGTGGTACAGAATTCCAGAGTGTGGCCATATTAATGGCTGAAGACACGAGACACACATGAGCAATTAATGGATTTAAAAACAATGAGAAGCACTTTAAAATCTATTCTTTGTTTCACTGCAAGATTGTAAAACAGAGTATACCTACAGCTTACATAGATCATTTGATGTGACTTGTACTCAATGAGCACATCACTGCTCCTTAAATACAAACTGTGACAATCATAGATAAACAGAGAGGCATGCCATGGCATGGACAATACACTGTCAATGTCAAACTGCTGTTATACAACCACTCTGTGTAGGATACAATCCTGCTGTGTGTGTGTGTGTGTGTGTGTGTGTGTGTGTGTGTGTGTGTGTGTGTGTGTGTGTGTGTGTGTGTGTGTGTGTGTGTGTGTGTGTGTGTGTGTGTGTGTGTGTGTGTACACAGTGTGATGCTGGGTAGAGGGAATTGATTAGGCCCACTGGATCTCAGCCAGGAGTGCAGTGCATTAGATGGATGGATGCTGGATGGAATCACCCACTTCCAAATTGCATTCCGATATGCATTTGATCATTTGTATTCATTTATATACTTATCTATGGACGGATGGACGGTGATCTGATAATGATTTGTGACATTGAACAGGATTAGTAAAACGAGCAATGTCAAATGTCAGTCTTATCCCAACAGAAATTGCATGTCTTGTCAAATGCATAGTATAGAGATGCACTCTACTCAGGCAGCGATCATTCCCAACCTGTGGGCCGGATCCACTGGTGGCCCTTGAGGATATTGCAAGTAGGTCCCCAAATAATTGGCAAAACACTAAGATGTTATTGATAACATTGTTATATATATATTGTGAGACCAATAAATAAATTAAAGAATACTATGTTACATTGATCCGAGCAGGAACACAATGAATTGATTGATTGATCAATTGATGATTGATGCAGTGTGCGCATGTCATTCGGCTGCCGTGGTCAGTCGGTGGGCCCTGATATAGAAAAGGTTGGGAACCGCTGCTCCTACTGTGTGCAATCTATCTATATCTGACCGTGTTTGTCCCTCCAGATGAGTCTCTCCAGAGACTGGAGGAGTCCCTCTATGTCTGCAGGTCTCTGTCCCATCACACCAGGCCCAAACACATCGACTCGCTAACCACCATGGCCATCCAAGATGTAATCGATGCGGATACACCCATGCTCACACCTGCCTCAACAGATTCTCACGTATGTATAACGGTAACGGAGTGTGCCAGATAGTATCTCAGATAAGCTTGAAATTCTAACACAGGTTCCAATAGTGCTGGCTATTATTTTCTTACCCTATTAGTGGTACCCCCTAGCAGCGAACATTCGAGTTTCAACTCAATCAATGAAAGAAGGGAATCTTGTACAGTGAGGGCACCTTAAACTGTCCTCTTTCAGTTGGCTGGCTGCGCCCAATTTCAAAAGAACGTTCTGTGGGCAGTACTGGATAACACTCTTTGAACATATTGTAGCTTTTGGCTCGGGTGTGTCATTGTATTCACAGTGATTGTATTGACCTATGTTTTTGTTTTTCAATATCTTGATGCAATCAATCTTCTTCTTGGCACCGTCGGCGTGTAGCTCCTAAACTCTAGCCTTATGAAATGCACTAATGTGCTGCGGCCAAGTGATGCATAAGTTCTGAAAGAATGTTTTCTTTCTAATGGTTACATAATGGAAGGGGATTTAACAGAACTGTGTAGATGCATTATAGAATTGATAGCCTGTGTGCTCATTAGCACTTCACAGGACCTGAACTATTTAAATCTCTCTCTCTCTCTTTGTGCAAATCTACATAGTGATCACATGTGACCACTATTTGGATTGTTATTGATTTGCCTGGTGTAACACACATGTGTGTCGTACGTCGGTGCGTCGCTCAGCCAATCAGAGCGCGAGTTGGCAGCTTGCTGCGTATGTCGGTGGTCCCTTTGACCCTATGGATTGCCTCGTGTTGGTGGCGTTGCTCGGCCAATCAGGGATTGGCTGATGACGTAACTATGTGTGTTTATGTAAAACATGTTTAAAAGACGTATGTGGGCCCAGGCCGTAGCGTAACGGTCTGGGCACCGGACTGGTAATCCAGTCGCAGTGTGCCGCGGGTTCGACTCCCGGACCCGACACGGCCTTTACTGCATGTCATCCCCCCATCTCTCTCCCGTTTCCTGTCAGCCTACTGTCTGTCCCTTCAAAAATCAATAAAAGGCGTAAGCCGCAAAAAAATATCTTAAAAAAAAAAAAAAAATACGTATGTGGATGACGCAATAAATTTATTTGTAGTATATATTAACTATATATGTCAGATGTTTCAATAACTTGATTGGGGTTTGCTTATAGGGCAGCAGTTGACGGTGGAGAGCCGGGGCGCCAAACAGAACGGTCAAGCACTGCGCATAAGTTGCGCGCTCTGCTCGCGCACAATGTGCAAGCGGAAGTTGGCAGCTCGACAGAGTGCATTTCTATTTTTTTCTTTTGTTATCGTTATAGTTGCTACAATGTTATGGAACCGAAACCAAATGATTGTCCTCAGTTTAAATAACACATCACACTCGTGTGAAGTGACACACACACAAAGCAATTTTTTTGTACATTACAAATAGTACAAAAAAATATCACACTCGTGTGAAGTCCTCCTCCCCTCTTCTGTAGAACACAGCGGAGAACACTGACCTCAACCAATTTGGAGCGACGCCCCTCTGCACTCTTATTGGTTTAGCGAAATACAAGGTTAACTCGCACTCCTATGCCACATTTCCTGCTGAGCTCACCCAGGCATTTTCCTTTGAAAACTAAACAACTGCGGTCCCGACTCGAGTCTATTTGCCATTGACTTGGCCTGAAAGTTTGTACGAAACAAGATTTGTCATAAAAAGGCCGTAGACTTGGCCACACGCATGGCATCACAGGCGGAACATAGAAGCAAGGGCACCTACTCTACTGTAGGGCCCTTGGTACATATGACCTTATGGCATAGGAATGTCCTAACATCGCTGAATTCCCTTTATTCACCTGAACAGTTTGTTGTATATGATATCATTGTAATCCTCCTCCAAGGGGTACTAGACATCACCTATTCTGCTTTATCATGTTTGGTTCAGGAGATGCGATGCAAAATACAAATGGCCACAATGGTCACCACTAGGCGTCTTTGCGATGGCTCCATTTCTGAAAATGTTCAGGGCATTATTTGCACCTACATGTGTAGACAATGTGACTGCAGTTATAGGATCAGTATGAGGTGCAAACTGAGCTACTTTGGGGGTGGGGGGAGAATCTTAAAGGAAATACTAATTTACATACTAAATACTGTAGACTTAACTCCGTCCCATTTAAGCTTTTAAAGGCTTGTTTCTTTATCACATGATGTCCCAGTTCTAGAGATAATCTCCTGAAATAAAGTATTTTTGAAAAATCATCATCACCACCACCCTTTCCATAACATATTTTACTTTTTATTACATTTATAAATTAACATTTTTAAATTATTTGATTAATCGAACAAGCAATAAGAAGAATAATCGTTAAGAAAATAATTGATGGTTGCAGCAGCGCTAATTGTATGGTCTATTAGGCTGGGCATCATTACTGATAGAGAGAACAAGCAATAATAGAATAATTTAACATTAAATTCCTCCATCTAATGTTGTATTCAGGCTGGTGAATTTGCACAGCAGCTCATTCATGTTGTGCACAGACCCCTAGTAATGGCATTTAATAGGATTATCTAGATTCATTACCATTACATAAGGCCATCTCTTGCATAAAGGCCACACTGGCCCAAACCATACCATTACAGTCCCATTGGAATGTGAAACCTCGCGTAATGAGATTTCTTAGATGAAGTGTTGCAGCTTAAGTTCTGCACAGGGTAAAACATGTCTCCCAACACAGGATTGAACCTTGAATCGTATTATATAATGACATCAGGGGATGTTGATCTTTCACTTGGCAGCAGGCTCTTAGGGAGCAATATCTTAACATTAAAACAAACATGGGTGTAACCTGTTGTGATAATAACTGTGAGGTAGTCCAGAGGTTATTCATTTTAGAATAGTGGAGGATACTTTTCCCTTTGTCTTTCATAATAGAAAAGTCAATCGCCATTATTTGTGTTAATTTCCATGTTCCATGTCAATGGATTTGCTGTATGTAAATGAGATGTAAATTTAGTGAGTGTAGGTGGGGTTAGACCTGCTAAGTAGCACAGATTAGAGTGTTGTTCCTCAGTGCCACTGCCTACAGGGGATGGGACAGAACTCTACGTTGGTGTTATTTCAGAACCAATGTTCAACCAATGCTGTTTGCCCTTCTCCGTCTGGGTGTGGTGCACTCTGGAAGGTTTCCTATGCAGTGCAGCTCACTGATCCCAGAGGGTGAGGTCTGAAAACAGTGGCAGCCACCGCAGAGGCCGACAAAACCCAGCGAGGAAAGTTTTACGCAGACAGACGACTACTGAAGACCCCATCTGTTTTCAATTGTGTGGTGACAAACTGTTGGATCAAGGCCAAGATGCTATGTTGTTGGTAAACCACAGCAGCAGGTACAGGAGAGCTACAGTGGGCAAGAGACAGACTGGGAAAGGAAATTGGATTTTGATGTGAATTAACTTCAGATCTGGTTTACAGCTGTGGTGAAGTACCTCACTCTCCACTTCTGAGTCACAGTGAGCAAAACCACGGAGCTGGGCTTGGCAGCCGTTTTTTTCCGTTACTCTTTGGAATTCTCTCATTGGTTAAAATGAGTGAACATTGGTAGTTAGTGCTCTGCTAGAACTTGAAGTAAGAACCAGTAACGGTCGTGAATAACATTCTCATTCTCATCGTTTTAAAACAAACTGGAGCGAACGCAGGTTGGATTTTCAGTGCTGACACTATGGCTTTCTAGGGCTGTGCATGGATTGTCTGCTACATTGCTTGAATTGTGCGTAGATTATGTATAAAATATACTGCATGGTCCTGGAATGCATTAAATAGATGCCGTTTCTGGTTCAAATATTGCATGCTTAAGACTATAGACTGAGATGTATTGTTTTCTTGTGTAAGATTATATTCAGATAGATACTGTAAAAACACAAGTCATGGATATGAGCATAGTAAACGCTAACAATGTTGACATCCTGGGAAATAAATCCCTCCCAGAGCTGCCTTGTAACTCACTCCTGGACAAGTTCTCCACTCTCTTCACTCGCTCCCAACACGACTCGGGACAGGAGCCTGCCACCCTGAAGTGCATCCGAACCCTCTCTGCAGAGGCACCCCCTGAGAATGGTGATATGTTGATTGATGCTGAACCTGATGACACTCTGAAGCTGAATGGGGATTCCAGCCTTGGATGTGTTCTGAAGCATTACAAACAATTCCCTGATCGAATCCTATCACCTGTCGAAGGAGAGGTTATGTCATATGGCTCGGTGGAGCCTGACATAAATCGGAAAGAGGAAGCAGGCAGTGACGAAGACCAAACAGAAGAAGGCGGTAAAGATATCAGTCTAACACAAGACACCGATAAAGAAATGCACATGAACGAAAGCAGTCTATTGGACTGCAGTATGGAAACAAAGGCCTCAGATATGTTTCAGAACAACAGGAAAGTGTCCTTAGACAAGTCAAATCAACATGAGGGAAACAGTGATAGCATAGATTATTGCCGCAAAAACACACGTGAGAGGTTGCATAAAATAGTGGACTTGGCAAACTTGCATGAATCTCCAGAATGTATTTTAACCAATGGTGGAGAGAAAAATATCCTGCCAATCCCAGACAACCGCGCCGAGACAAATGAACACAACCAGGAAGTGAGTGTGGATAACACCACTCAAAGTTTAGACCACAGCGCTGAGGACATGCTCACTCATAACAGTGGAGAGGATTCCAGAGACAATGAATACATCATGACAGATGTTTCTAATGACTATGCGCACGCTGATCATGGGCACTGTTCTACAGAGAATGTGATGAAATCTGATACAACCAGAGCATCCAAAAGCAGAACGGTAGTGACCAGGATAGATCCGGCTTCTAAGGAGCACGCTGCATTAACAGAAGCAGCCACACCAACTTGGAAACATACCGAGGAGGACTCTAGCAGTGAGCCTTCATATATACCTGTGGAGAAAGAGGGGTTGAAGGTGGTGGTAGAAAAGGACGATGAAGAAGCAGAGAACAGAGACATACTGCCAGAAGCAGCAGATTTCATGGCCTGGCGGCCTGTCCCTGAAGACAATTCACCATTCCCTACTGAAGAATCCCCAACCAGTGGCCCCCCACCTGGCTCTACCTCGACCAGCACCACCTTCTCTCCAGTTTCCCCAACAGCAGACAAGCCCATCCAGCTACCTGCCCTCTTCAGTGGCCTCAGGGTGCTCAGGAAAGGGGTAACAGGACCCGAGCATGATACAGTGGCCGAGATCAGAACATCGTCCCAGGGAATGAAGAGAGAAATCTTCACTGAACCCGATAAAGACTCCAAGAACCAGAGCGAACCAAAAGGCAACTTCCTGGGCCAAATGTCACAGTTTTTAAATTGTGAGATGAAAGATGGGAGAGATGAAAGAAAGGAGAAACAAAGAACAGAGTCAGAAGAACCCTCAGAAGAGTCGGATTCAGTCGATAGGGAGACTGAAAAAGAAATATGCGAGATCACAGAAAAGCATGAAAATGAAGACAATCGGGAAAAAGAAATCACAAAGGAAATAGGGGAGGCTACAGATTCCTCAGAGATGCATGATTCTACAAAAGCTCCACTCTCCAGTGCGGAAGCAGCCTTTGACGCCTTTAAGGCTTTCTTTACCCCCAAACCTCTGAAGAAGGACATCTTTATCCCGAAAACCCTCTTTGAGAGAACCTCCAATAAGATGACACTGAAGACAAGCCTTTCTGATAGCAAAGTATGCATTGTGTTACGGAACGTGTACATTATATCAAGCATATTATAGCTAGACATACATATTACAGTACACATGTTTAATACTGCTGTATACAACATACCTGCTTTTGCTATGAATGTTTGGGCTGAATCTTTGTTTTAAACACTTCCTTTCCAGTCGGAGGCATCCGCCCCAGGAGAGGGTGATGAAAGGACTCCAGGCCGCCTGCAGGCTGTCTGGCCACCACTCAAGGAGGAGAAAGTTGGGCTGAAATATACAGAAGCAGGTACTAACTTAATACAAAATATTAAATGAATATGAAACTTTTTAAGTTGCCTTAAATATTAAGAGATACAATTTGAAAGGAAAACTGAAATGAAGAAGGGAATGTTTAATTTAATGTGGCTATTATGCAAAGATAACTCATATTAAAGTAAATAAATGGTTGAAGGGTTAATCTTTTAACATTTTGTGAAGCTCTGATGATCCAGTTGGATAGATTTAGACCCAGATGTTAATCCATCTACTCTAAATACTGAAAGTGGCTCTCCAGTCTCCATTGATTCATTCATGATGAAAATCCATGATTTTTTGACGTTAAGCAATGTAGGGATTGGCAGTGTTTGTTCTGTGGTCTCATTTGTCATTTCATGGATTGACTGTATAATGATTATGGTCCACGCAATGCAAGGTAAACACACCTCCACCCTGTGTGTACAGCGGAGAACTAGCCATCGTGTGATTACTTACTGTTCGTGTTCTGTATAAAATGTCAGACAAAATAGTCACTATTCTTTTCTTTTGTGAGTATGAGCACAGAACACAGACCATATGTTGAGTTGCTTGTAGAGCTATTGGGTCAGATGGCAGAAAGTTTGCTTGGCCAACAACAAATGACTGAATGAGTGCATGCATATTTTAATGCATTCGAAAATAAGCGCAAAACTGTGACGCCAGAATTAACAAGGTTAACAGTCATAACATAAATGACAAACATGCCAAGAACAATCAAATTCCTTCTCAAGAAGAGATAATATCAATAACAGAGACACCTCAGCAAATCCAACCCTGACTATATGTAAGTGTCCAAAGTATAGGCATCTACACAGTACACACTCTTCTCTACTGACACTTAATACATGCACATACTGTACCAGGGGCTTCATTATCCATTAGCTGCCCATTTTAAAGAGAGATCTGGATTTCCCAAGTTCAAACTGTACTAAGGCACAGTTATATTTGTCAGATTTTCTTTTGGAGATGTACTGCCATCTGCTGACAAATGTATGCATTTCTATATACCAAAAGTAGTCCATCCTGAGCCCTCAATAGCTTCAAACAATACTAGGCATTTATTGTACAGATATAGGCTATACTATTAGCCATATCATTATGGGGGTGACCTTCGTCCAGTGGCATGCTGAATAATATTTCATACTGTGCACTTATACTGTATGGCATACATATACATAGTGTTGCTTGGTCTACACAGCAAGCAACACTAGTATCTATCTATCCATCCTGTAGGCCTACACGTAGGCTAAGTGCTAACTGCCTGTGAGCGGGTGAATACAGTGCATGAGGGACGGGACTGTCTACATACATGCCTTTTTACATTGTGTTTAGTTATGCTATTTGCCTAGATAAGGTAGTTACAACATTAAAACATTTCACGAAATGCTGCTGCAGTGCTGCATGAGAAGTTTGAGAACACAAGCTGTCATGGGTTGGGAGGATGTAAACAATGGGCAAGTCAGTCACGTCGCTACTCGCTAATGTAGGCCTACATACTGTAGTGTAGTGTAGTACATTACAATGTAGAGTTGACTATTCTTTGACGCATACCTTTTTTTCATAGTGCTCCTGGCCTTGTCTTCTTGCTGTAGTTGTAGGCTACCAAGTTGCAGAATGTTAGACTGGCTCTTTCTTTAGCCAGTTTATGCTGCAGCTGCTTCGTCAGATAAAACATATTCGTTTGTTTTATCTAATTATCTTATTTTGTGTTGTATGTTATGGTAACTAGCCTATGCAGACTACAATATTGCTATTTGCGTTTTGAAACGTGACATCTGAGAGTGACTGACTGTCTCCCGCAGTCCAGCACACGGTGCACACCTAAACTTTATCCAATGTTTTAATGCCCTCTTGTGGCGTGACACAGTAATACCCCCAAAATATAAATAAGACCACCGCCAATAAACAAAACACTTAACACACACACACACACACACACACACACACACACACACACACACACACACACACACCATCCAACAAACTCTGTTCTACTTACTTACCACAATGCATAATATAAATTCTGTATTCCTCTCCTCTCAGAACACCAGGCTGCCCTGCTACAGCTGCAGAGAGAATGCAAGGAGGAAATGGAGAACTTACAGGTGTGTGAAGTATAAAGTTTGAAATGTGAATACACACACTGCATGCCTAAATCAGGTTTGACACAAACTTTATTTAGCAAAGGAACGGCTGTGCAAAAGCCTAAATATAGGCCATTAAGTCATTTTGATAATTCTTCATATTATCTCACAACCCTCCTTCCCTCAGCAGTCCACCAGGGTGACCAACCATGGAAGTTGTAATGTCATGTGAACGTGTGTCACTGAACGTGTAAAAACGTGTAATGTATCTCCCTCAGGAGGACTATGTCCAGGAGATGTCCAGGCTGCGGGTGGAGCAGGAGGAGGTGGTCTACCGTCTGGAGCTGACTGTGGCTCACCTACGGGCCCAGCTATCCCTGGGCGGAGGTCTCTGCCGCGGCGGGGACCTCCGTGACGCCGCCGTCTCCACAGAAGACGACCTCGGTCTCAAAGCCTTCCGCACCGTCTGCGTTCAGACAGACAGGGAGACCTTTGTCAGGGGGGGCGAGGAGGAGGAGCCGGGCGGGGCCGGTGCTGGGGGCCCTCCTCAGCCCCGAAAGGAGTCTCCTAAAAAGCTGGACCTGGCCTCCATCAGCCTCAGCCTGGCTCAACCGAGGGAGGACGCCTCCTCGTCGCCTCCACCAGCACTGTGTGGCCCAGCGTCCCCTCCTCCTCATCCCGGAGCCCCGCTGACCTCAGCAGAATCAACGCCGGCTCTTCCTTCTGCCCTCCCTTCCCAGAAACTTCCATCAGCCAACCCGACCACTCAGCCACCTACTCCCCCTCCAGCTCCTCCAAACCTCTCACAGTCATCTAATGGCCCTCCACCTCCTCCACCACCACCACCACCACCACCTCCACCCATACCAGGCTTAGCCCCCCCACCACCACCACCACCACCACCTCCTCCTCCTCCGGGTGGGACGTTCATGGTGAACGAGCCCCCCCGAAAGGTGACCGTGGAGCCGTCATGTCCCATGAAGCCCCTGTACTGGACCAGGATACAGATCCACAGCAAAAAGTAAGACTTATAGGGATAGTTCACCCCCATATCAATCACCCCATGGAATAATTGTACGACAAAGGGAACAGAAACCAAGTTGTTGTTGTGTCTTCTTCCTCTGCTGCAAGTCGCTACCTTGTGAAAAGGCCTCTGTCAAAACCTGCACACGTTTGCTTAATGCTTAATAATGCATGTCGTACAGCGGTGTTGCTTGTCAAAATAGCAGATCTACAAGTGTCACAATGCGTTGTGATGTGACACATTGTTAGCTTGCAGATTGGATTGTTTCAGTGACACCATTGTACGATGAAGAATATATCAGGCTTTCGTTATCCTTTCCAGTCAAGCTTGCACTTATGCTAAACCACATGCAGTCTCCTTCAGTTTGTGTGTAGCTCTCTTTGTTCAGACACTGTCAGAGCAATTGTTGGATGATGAGAATTCTTAAGCAATGTCCTGCTGGGATATCAAACAATTGCATTTCCCTAAAATGTGCTTTTCTGAAACTACGGACATATACTTTATCAATGTGTCATTATAATTCGCTTTAGAATTAGCTGGAGGAGGACAGCCATTGACTCTCGATAACTCTAAAACTAAAACCAATTTAAATTGTGCAACCATGCTTGAAATATATATATATATATAAGTACTAGCATAAATAAAATAAATCACTGTCTCTCCAGGATCTCTTCATCTCACAACCCTTCACTCTCTCTCTTCCTCAGCAATGACACCCTCTGGGACTCCTTGGAGGAAGTGAACATAATCAACACCAGCGAGTTTGAAGACCTCTTTGCCAAAATCACCGCACAGACCAAGAGGAAGCCTCTGTCAGAGGCCTATGAGAAGAAAGCCAAATCCAGGAAGGTAATTATGGCCACAGTTTGAGTCCCTGATAATCAGCAGGATCCTTCAGTGTATCTAATAAAAAATGGTTTCACTGGCAACAGTTTATCCGGCTTCAGTATAGGCCTACTGGGTTGTTGGGAGAATACACAAGCAAAATAAATCCACATTATTGCATGTACAGTACATGGCAGAATAAACACGGGTTAAACATCTACAGTATAACCATTCATCCTCTAACTCGGGATAAACTTAATGACAAACACAAGCAGAATTTTGGTTAGTATGTAATGCAGACATAGTGTAATTTCAAATTTGTTCACGATTTAGTGTTCCGTTGTTGGAATAAGTCCAATATTTCTATTATGTGTCTTCATCCACTAGAGGGAGTTGATGCCATTGACCTCAGACACCATATCACAGGTTTCATAAATGAAAAGTCCTAGTTTATATTTGAATGCTGCTAAAAGTCCCATGGACACATTTACTCTACACTAGTTAGTTAAGGTCTTGCTGCAGCAGAATTTATTTACTAATGGGAAGTTTGTCTGAAAATTAACACAAATGTGTTACTAAGGTGATAAGCTTTTTTATACTGCAGTACAGCATTCTATGATGTGTTTGCTCAGTCCCTTAACAATAGAGCCACTGCTAATGATACCACTAATGGTCAAAACCTTGCAGTCATGGTGTGTGTGTGTGTGTGTGTGTGTGTGTGTGTGTGTGTGTGTGTGTGTGTGTGTGTGTGTGTGCGCGTGTGCGTGTGCGTGTGCGTGTGCGTGTGCGTGTGCGTGTGCGTGTGCGTGTGCGTGTGCGTGTGTGTGTGTGTGTGCGTGGGTGTCAGATCATTAAGCTTCTTGAGGGGAAGAGGTCCCAGGCTGTAGGTATCCTCATTTCGAGCCTTCACCTGGAGATGAAGGACATAAAGCAAGGTTAGTGACAGGAACAATAACCCTCATCTGCAGCATACTACTATACAGTATGTAGCCTATAAAATATAAATAATGTACTGGACAGGAAAGAAATTCTAGCTTGCCTTGAAAGAGATCTTCCGTTTAATTTATAATTTTGTAATAAAAGTGCTGCTGATTCAACGGATCATCTTCTACAATACATGATCTTTGTCAGCAGTGGCCTACAATGCACTACAATGCATAATATACATTCATACCCTTCTTAGGGCCTTCTTATGGTCTACCACCTCCGAGCAAATCATCTGGGGAGGCCAGGGTCTCCACACTATCATCACGTTCATGATCATAGCTGATCGTTGTTAAGTTATGACTGTTTCAATTCCCCCAGCTCGATTGTGTAGCCTTTTCCCTGTTGATCCAGGCAGGAAGTGAAAGCCACAGGCTTGGCTCTTATGCTGAGGCTGCCACAGCACCTTAAATATCACCCATTCACAGTATGCCATTACCCCAACTTTGCCACAACCATTTAAACCCTATATGACCGGAGTCCCCCAGGGCTCTATATTAGGCCCCCTCCTTTTCCCCCCTCTATACTGAAAGTCTTTGCTGACGTGTTCACAACGTGTCGCATTGTGACGAGTTGTGGCCTTGTAGACTGGCTATTTGCACAGAATGTTCACATATTATAATATTTATTATATGTCCAAAATATAGGGAATATAGGGTTCATGGGGTTAAACCTTCCACTCCTTAATTTGCATTTCACTTCATTTGCACTTTGCATGATTCAACCATTGAATATGAGCTGTTGGTGAATTTCAAGTAGGGTTAAAAGCTAAAAGCATACCACGGTGTCGGCCAAAAACTATCTGCATTGCTAATCTCCGGCTCCAGTCTCTGAAGCCAGTTTCCCAAATGAAGGGAGAATGTGTTCTGTCTGTGTTCGTGTGAACGGGTTACTGGTGCCCTCAAGGGTCCTCCCCGGCTCTCAGATCTCAGCTCAGCCTGTTCAGCCCAATAAATCAGACCCAGTACCGTCATCATAGATTCAACAAAGGAATGTAGTTATAGTAGATCATATGTTTTTTATCTATCTACTGTATCTATCTATCTATCTATCTACTGTATCTATCTATCTATCTATCAATATGAACTATGTACATGGTATGGTAGAACCACCCGGCCTAACCTGTGTCTTGTCATGATCTTGTTTCTACAGCTGTGCTCACAGTGGACAGCTCTGTGGTGGACCTGGAGACCATTGAAGCGCTCTATGAAAATGTAAGATGTTGTTTTTTGTTTAGTTTCCTATAGAGTTTGAACATAAATTATGTGCAATTAGGAAACAGCCTTCCTTGTTTTAAATCCCGACTGTTTGTGTCTCAGAGAGCTCTGCCAGAGGAGCTGGAGAAGATCAAGAGACACTATGAGACGTCAGATGAAGATCAGGTCAAACTGCTGGACAAGCCTGAACAGTAAGCATGATCCACCATGGTGTTATTTTACTAAACATAAATTATTAAAGGAAAACAGGAGTATTGCTTATAATGTACAGTATGAGTAGAAGTTAAGTCACATCTGCTGTGACAGCAGAGACCTGAAGTGAAAGTCAAGGTGTCTTTAATTATGGAAAATAAATCGATTTCATGGACAAAGAGGAGATACAAATGAAGGAGGAACGTGACAGGTTAAAGGAAGACTTGCGAACATGGAGATGATTGGGACATGAATTGTATGGGGGGTGTAGCTCAGGGTTCATACTATGGTTCTAATACATGTGCTTTGTGTTCCAGGTTCCTGTTTGAGCTCGCTCAAATCCCAGACTTTGCCGGCAGAGCTCACTGCATCATCTTCCAGTCGACGTTCACCGATGGCATCGCGTCCGTCCAGCGCAAGGTCCACATGGTATCCTCAGTCTGCCAGGTAGGCAGGGTCGCATGAAAGGTCATCTCACAGTCTGTACTGTATGTGTACCCTACCTCCAAATAAAAGTATACCACTGTGCATGCTGAAAGGCATCAGGCCTTTCTTTGTAATGTCATTGATGTTTCAAAATAAACGTGTTTCTCCTTCAGGCTTTGACTAGGTTCTCTCTTGGTTCTGAAATGATTGACACAGCGGAGCCACTTCACCACATCTGATATATTGCTTTTACTCCAGACACAATAGGATTGCACAGCATTTGCATTGTATCACTCAGAGTTTTGACAGTGTTTATCGTTCACACAATATTGTGGGATTGCAACAAGATGATCAGCACTTTCTACAAGGCCTCTGAAAGTGAACACAATCATGCTCTCACCTTCTTTGCCATTTAACCCGGCACGTGTTTCCCCACAGGCTTTGTTGCAGAACAGCAGTGTGAGGGAGGTGATGGGCTTGGTGCTGGCCCTGGGGAATCACATGAACGGAGGCAGCAGGACCAGGGGACAGGCCGATGGCTTTGGCCTTGAGATCCTGCCCAAACTCAAGGATGTCAAGAGCAGAGTAAGGGCCTGTCACGTTAGCTTCGCAGGAGCTTTCAAATAATTGATTTGAATTGTGGATTGATAGTTCAGCATTATGCCAAGCGTGTGAAAGAAAATGTTTAAAGTTGTTGTCGCACAATTTTGCTAGCATTGCGAGGCTCCAACAGTGAGCCAGGCCAACGATGAAATAGACTTAATAGAGCATGTACAGTATAGAGTATGAATAAAGGGTGTGGTGGCTGTAGTGTAAAGCCTATAGAAGCAGGTTTAATCCTCCATGAGCACAGATCACTAAAATCTACTGGCTAAGAGCCCTTCTCTATCAATTTACTTACATTAACTATCATTTGTCCTTTTGTTTTCCCTTTCCTAAAGCAATTTTATTTACATTTTTGTATTAATATTTAACATTGACGAACAATTGTATTAATGTATACGCTGGATTTGTACTTACTGTAGAGCTTATAGATTTGCTATTTCCGATGCTTGACACCACGCACAACAAATTATATCAAGCCCTTAACATCAATATTTAATTTCAACCGCCCACACTACACTTATTAGTTCAAAAATGTTTTATACATTTAACAAAGTACAATAGATTTATACATATTATATATTTTTGTGTGTTTTGTTTTTCATGGACCACCTGTAGGCCTAATTATGACACAAAAATATGGAGTTCCCATGGTTTCCAAGGAGGTAAAAAGCAGGGAGACCACTGTTTAATGTTTTTCCATTGCCATAGACCACTAATGGTGTGGACCATTGGTTGAGAATGAGATACAGTGTATTAAGTGTATAAAGTGATTCTTTCTTATTTTCCAGGACAATCGTATCAGTCTGGTGGACTATGTGGTGTCGTACTATTTACGCAATGTGGACGAGGTAACGCAAATGGATGGTCTGTTATAGACATATGTGGTTGTCATTTTTTTGAGGGCCCCTCCTACAGGTTTAATGTTTGTTTTTAGTTCAATGTTTGTTTTAAAAACGCCATTGACAATGAAGGGAAGATTTATGTCATCCTGTACCTAACACAAACATTAAATTCTATTAATAATAAAGGGAATAAAAATAAAAATAAATTACACCGTTTGTTTTACATCACCATTACATCACCTAATCATAGCAACATGAGTTAGATTTTAAGCGCCCCTCATTTCACACGGGTGTGATTTGTATATCTTTTTAATCGGTGCTGGTATTTTAATGCTTGTCAAAGGAGCGCTGTAACTTAATCACAATTGGTAGAGAGGTCCTGGACTTGGCTGGCCTATGGCGTAATTTCGGAAAGCCATAAATTAATTAAAATTAAAATTAAAAAAGGATCTTCAGAGTTAATACTTACTTAGGCCTTTTAAGTACAAACTCCATCTTATTCGGTCTTGTATCCTCCGATCCAGCGGTTGCCATCATGACAGGCCTTCATCTCCAGCTCTGTGGTCCTTCTCCTAGGTCTTCCTCTCTTCCTCCTGCCTTTGTGGGTTAAATTAACATAATTAATAACATAAAACGTATTTATTCAATGAGCCAAAGCTCCATGATGAGACACACTTTGTTCACTTTGGGTTCCTAGCTATTAATTACAAAAACTGCTACTTTGTGGACGAAAACCATGAGAAGCACAAGACTTGACAGACCATTAGCTACAATATGTCTAGTTTGTCAACCTGTGGATATTTAGAACAAAATAATACATTTTTTAAGTGTCCTTCCAGATATAAGGTTAATGAATAATATTGTTCCAATGTGACACTGCTGGAGTTACCGGAAAGTTTTCTTCTTGTGGTGTCATGTTGATTCGATCTACTGTTACTGTATACTAGGCCCTGTCGAAAACAGCCAAAATCTCAGAGGTTATCATATATATTTGCATCAAATGTTCACCCTGGGTGTCTCTGCATGTGCTTGGATGTCACCAGAGTGCAGGAACAGAGGAGTGCAAGTTCCCACTTCCTGAACCTCATGAGGTCTCCCTGGCGGCGCATGTCAAATTTGATGACCTCAACAGAGACCTGAGACAGCTCGGACGAGATCTGACAGGTACTGTATCATGAACCAATTTAGTAATACAACACTTTATTGTTTGGTCTTTTTATCTTCTCGTATATGGAGGAATGAATACCAACAGCCCCCAGTTCAGTATGTCGCCCCCCAAACATTCCCAAAGACACAGCTAGCTCAACATAATATCCACTTTGAACAGTCAGACAGCATGCTTTAACATCCATGTGACTTGTTGACCGGAATAGACTCGCCTTGTGGTCATTTTGTTGTGTGTATTTGTTTGAAAACCTCAGCCAGCCCATGTAACTCTATCACCGTGATTTTGTGTTACTCTTGATAGTTCCCACAGACCAAACCTCGGCCCAGTCTGGCATCGTTTTTCTTCAGACCCCCACTCCTCCACACACACACACACACACACACACACACACACACACACACACACACACACAGTTTCCCATCACTGGCCCCATCCATTGAGTAACTGTTTATACTTAGGTTCAGGGCCCGCGTCTTTTGACCAAACTCAAGTCGGCTAAAGCCAAGAACAAAAGATTTCCTCTCCCCTCTCTTATCCCTCTTATGCTCTTTAAGTGTGCCCATATGACGCCATTCAACATGCCAGCCAGTTTATCCAGTCAATGGTCATGTTGAGGACATTATGTGTTGCTCTCTCCTTCTGCCTCTACGTGTGTATGTGTGCTGAAGTTTGACAGCAGGCAGCCAGCCACACACATGCATGCGTTTCATAGCATACATGCACACATGTGCTTCTTTGCATGTGTGTGTATAGCTACTGATCCTGGCCTGCGTGGCGCCTTTTTGTTTTAAGATCCAGCTTCTAATCCTGCACATCATATCTCCCTTCATTGTTCATCCTGCAGTTTCCCTTTGTATCCCCTGTCGCCCTCGTCTTATGTAATCTCTAGGGAGGCTCTCTTATCTCGTTGTTTGGGCCGATGCAGAGATGCACAGATTGGCAGCACCCTCTGTGGTGTCATCTGGGCTCCAGTGTGGCCCCTAGATGTTGGCCTCAGATAACTTTCTCTTCCTCTCAACACAGCCTTGTCTTATCGGTCCGTCTACCCAAACCACCGTGCGATCTGGATCGCTCCAACGCAGGACGCTTTTATCTTGCCCGGTGTTTGGGCCCTCAATGTGGCTGTTTGAATATTCTTCTTATTTGGATGCGTACTTGGTGTTACAAGCACCGCTCACATTGCAGTTAATACACTTGATATGAGCTGAGATTTGACGGTCAACTCTATAACTCTATAGCATCTTGACTGGACTAGACAACTGGTTCCCAAGCCAACAATGACAAAGGCAGTGCTCACTCCTGGCTCCCGGACTCACTCCCAATGTTCAGGCGGCCATAGCTGAGTGGATAGTGAGCCAGAGCCCCTGGTTGCCCCAGGTACGATTCCAGGCCAGGTCAGCAATGTGTCGATGTGTGCCCCTGACCAAGACCCAGAATTGCTGCCTGAGTGGGATGGCAGCGTACTGCTCCTAGTTGTCGTAGAATGGGTAAAATGCAGAGGACGAATTTCATCTATCTATCTACACATATAAATGTGACAAAAAAAACACCCCAAAGAAGGGGTGAGTTTTCAGACTACGGTGGAACATTACATAATAGTCCTGTTATATCTAATGTTCCACCGTAGTCTGAAAACTCATCTCTTTAGACTCCACCAGTACATTTACATCCCTTCTAGTCACCTTTTCGACTAGTTCATACGCAGATGTGTTAGTTACTTGTGCAAGTTTTTTTTTCTTGACCAAAAATGTTTTTGAAAGAATTTTATTTACACTGCTTGTTTGGAAAGATAGCGCTGATGTTTACAGAGTATCCTAGTTTCTTTGAGGCACTACATTGTTCTCTCTGCACTCAAACATTTTGTTTGTCATAGTCTTTTGAATAAAAAGATATTTAGTTTATATTTTAGTCATCTGAAATGTTTTAGTCTAGTTTTAGTGGAATAAATATAAGATTTTAGTCTACTAAACGTACAGTTTATTTTGTCGACATAAATGTATTTTGGCAGACCTTGATGGCGTCGCAATGCCAAATTTTACACTTTGTTGCGTGCTGACAATAGACGACCTACAAGCTCACAACGTGTTGCAGTGCAACCAATTAAACAATGGAATACCCTCTCCAAAAATGAGTCAGCTGCTATAAATATATAGTATGTCATGCAACACCATGAAGCCAAGAAGCTGCTCAAACACTGATTTCTCTCTTCCTTTTCATCAGTAAGCTCTGTTTATGTGAGAGTTTATGACCCTCTTCAGTCTGAAATAAGCAAACTCTTGTAAGTCACAAAAGACAGAGGGGAGAAAAAAGGGAAAGACTCGCCACATAATGCAAATAGATACCTACCTCCAACGTTTACACAAATCCCCAATGAAAACAGTATTCTTTTGTAATCTTATCTGGGAGATGTTGACTGAGCGTGTGGGTGGGGGGTGGGGAGTTGGGGGTAGCGGCGCGAAGGGACTCGGCTCCCACCGCAGCCACTATTATGACTGGCTCAGGAGACTGGCTCCTGTGATCCACTGATTGAACGGACAGAGAGGCGGCGGGGGGTTACTGTGCACAGCGGCATGGAGCCACAGCCAGGGAGAGGAGCTGGGTTACAGTGGGCTTGGCTGCCGCCATCTCTAAGGTGAATCGGAATAAATGATATCTGAAGGGGAAACCACATTGATAACCTCCAACTCTGGCACAGGTGGAGTTGAGCCAATCCGGCCTCGATCTCCCTGACTGTCTTTCTCTGTCTCTTCCATAATTGCTTTCCCTCCATCTCAGCTCAGGGTTAAATACATTATGAGTGCACTTTCCTTCCTAAACTACACATTTCTTGTTTTTCTAATACAATGTAAGAGTTCAAGGTTTTTCTTGTTACATTCACTTACAATATTGCTGCTTTGCAATAGTGTGACAACAATGATCTCCCTTGGGAGACACCAGGATTTGAACCCAGAACTCTCCCACTGACCTACTGTAAGATGGAACATCTGTGTGAGCTTCAGGCAATACCACTTGTCTTGTCTACCACTTGTCAACCACAGGGTCTACATTTCTCAATAGAAGTGCAGGGAGAGTCAGAGACAACCTCCAACTACTGCAGACGTGTTACCGTATATTGTATTTACTGTAGATACTCCATCCATCCATCCAACTTCAACCGCTTATCCAAAGTCGGGTGATGGAGGTAGCAGTTCCATCAGAGAACCCCGGACTTCCCCTTCCTGCCCACATTAGCCGAGTCTGACTGGGGGAGCTTGAGGTGTTCCCAGGCCATTATGGAGATATCCCTCCACCTGGTCCTCGCTGCCCTCAACTGGACGTGCCCAGAAAACCTCTGTAGGGGGGGTGCATACTAAGATTAGACCCGCCAACAGACCGACATGCGGAAACAACGGTCGGACTACCGCTCAAACTGCGCTGCTCCCGTGCTTGCGGTTATGTTTAGGTTAGGGTTAGAGATAGGTTGTCGATGTTGGACTAATGACTGGTCTGACCAATGACTATTGAATATGGATAATGATGTACTTCTCAGTTTCATATTATCTTTATATGAGGTGAGACTTCAATACCAAATAGTTCAAATCTTTATTAGATTTTTGATCATCTATTTTCACTAGGAGAATTGAATATATTGCTCTCTACCTTGTGTTATTTCCCAGTGTGTGAGAAAGGGGTCCGGGATGTGTGCTCTAACTCCCTGGAGGAGCACCTGCAGCCATTTAAGGACAAAATGGAAGCCTTCATCCTCAGTGGTCAGTATACTTTTAGTTTTTTGAGGGTTCGCTAGCACCTCCAATGCATGTCTTCTGAAGATTGCGTCACATGGCATAGGCTATGGTTTGTTTAGAGCACTTATGACGTAAATCTTTTGCAAGTCTATGGACTTTAATGTTTGTTTAGACTGAGCACTAAATGACGACGTGAGACCTCATGTGGCCGATAAATACAGTGGGTGCCCCTTACTTCACAGGAGTGTGATTTACTTTTGGTTACCCCAGAACCTACTCGCCCCAGGTCAAATCCAACGACGGACCCACACATTTTTGGCCACCAAAGTCCACTCGCCCCAGTCAAATCCGCCGATCTCGGAACAGTCGGACTCACAAACGGGCGAGTGTGCTGCACCAAGTGGGTCTAAATAAATGAGAGCGAACTAGGCTAGGCTTTGCAAGCGTTCCAGTTACCAATATGTTTATTTTGTTGAAATGCAACTTACATTACACATATCTTAACATAAATGATAGTCATCAGTGTGGGGGCCGTAAGTTTAGCAGATTCAAGCTGATTAGCCATGGCTTGATCTTTAAAGAATATGTGTGGCTCATTGTGGATATTGGGCTTTATGTGGCCAGCTATATGCTGGCCACATGGACACGCACATAGACAGACACAGTAAAAACGAGTCTATTTTGAGGTGCTTATAAGCCACTTTCTAGTAGCCCACTATATAATGTGTGTACCATATCTGCCTGACTGAAAATACATGAATTTCCAGGGAAACCCTTTGCTTTTCCATTTCTCTCTCCAAAAATCCTACTCCTTCCATAATTAGTCTGTTGTCTCTAGCATTCAGATTAAAGCTAGCATACATCCTGTTACCATGGCATGCATCTCTGTCCCTGTTCGTATTTGATGGAGTGAGTTTGATATCTCCGTCTGTGAGGGAGATAAATGTTGGCGGGTGGGTACACAGCCAAGGCTAGACACACAGATAGGGATCAGGTAGATTTGGCAGTGACTGAAAGACTCCTGTCTGTCGTCTTGGTCTCTTTGCTCCACTTGCAAAAAATATGCATCTTAACATTTCATGGTGTATTCAGATCTGACTCACCACTTGAACTCTTTTCTATGGGGAATATTTTCCAAAAATAGCAGATCTACAAGCTCACGGCACAGCTCAGCTAGTTTTGGCAAAGATATTTAGTGTAGTCCATTAGAATACGGTCAACTAAGTTGGCCCCATATAAGAATTTTAAACAAAATGCATAGGGTTTACATGGTTAAAACAAGTGAAAACAAGTTATTGCTATTGGAGTGATGTAATTTTACTTTGTAGATTGTTTCTAATTCTGTGTCTATATCTGAAAGTAAGGTAGGGCCGTCCACTCATTTGTAGAAAGTGCCACTTAATGTATGAAAGTTTGGACAACAAAATGGAGTTGCATTTCAAGGAAGATTAAAAGAATAGTTAGGATTGACTTCTTCCTCTGAATGAAATTGAAACCCACACATTATAGACAGAGACAGAAACTAGTGTCTGTCTGTTATTTTGTGATAAAGGCAAAGCAGTTTGAAAGTAGTATCAAGAATGGCCCCATTGTTCAATAATTGACCATGAAATTGCTGTTTTGAAGAGGCCAAATGGTTGTCTGGCTCCATTTGACAGAGTCATCATAATACAACGTTCTGCTCTTAGCAGACAGTGGCATATATATATATATATATATATATATATATATATAAAAGGTTATGTCTGAGCATAAGTGATCCCAATATATTGTACTGTGATCTGAACCTAATAAATTGCATTTAATAATACAACGTTCTTAGTGAGTGACTATCAGTATGGATATCAATAGATTCCATACTGTATAGTTCATGTAGAAGAAATGAAGGATTATGACTATTTCAATGTAATCTCTCTCATTGTTGATTGAGTTTATCCGTTATTGAGTCATCTTGTCTTTTTCTTTGCAGCATGGAAGGAACACTCTGAAACCTCCTATCTGTTGGTGACGGCACAAAAAGGGTTTGTGAATAAAACCATATTGTCCTTCGTATGCCTCCTCATGTCTCAAGACACTGATTTTTAACAAACGTCTGACAAAACAATGAGATGTGACCCACTCATGTCACCATCTACCAAAGTCAGTTGGACATTGCATTGTGTTAATTTGCACTGAAGAAAGGAGGGATTCTTTGCAGTGCCAACATCGTTTATTGTCTCCCACATTTTCACAAAGATAGCTCAAATTACATATCCACTATATCCACCAATACTGTCTTCTTGAGAAATACCTGTGTAACATCCAAACCAGCGATGTTTGTGTTTAACATGCTGTTTCGCTCTCAAGAAAATCTCAATTATCTTAACAAGCTTACAAACCTGCCCGCAAGTATTTCCAATAAGTCTTGTTTTTGTGGGGCAGAATGAATAGAAACCCCAAACAAACAAAGCATCATGTGAGCGTGTCCTCTAGAATTATGAATGTGGGATTGATACTGACAAAATTCTAAAAGCCAAGTTTGATTGCAATCTAACAATATCCTCAAACAACAACCCAAATGTAAACAAAAACGGCATCAAGGCCTGTTTCTATCTCAATAAAATGTTCTCTACAGTATACTGTAGAGAACATCGTTTCTCAATCAGTAGTCCATCCATGGAAAAAGTGTGGAAAAACACTTTTGTGCCTAATGTGATGTCACACACCAACAATGGCACATCTACCAGCTCACAACATGTTGTGCTCTGTGGCAGCGTGGCGCATTGTGGGCTTGTTGTCGTTTTATTGTTGTTATGCAACACCGGCACATACAGTAAGTGTTAATCCAGCTTTGAAATCAGTAATGTTAAATACTAATTACAAAGATATATAGAAATGACTGCTATGCCTTCTTACATAAATAAATAATGTTGTGGGGAGCTGGGGTTCAAATATACTAGTGGCCCAGAGCTTGAAAAAGATTGAGAACCACTGGATTAGAGAGACTGGCTCAACAGAAATACACCAATATCCCTATTTTGATTTTCTATTTTTGGTGCAGCTTTCAGGAGCTGGTGCAGTACTACGGTCTGGAGCCCAAAACAGGAGAGAAAGAGGTGGCCACTGGTCATTTCTTCATGTTCTGGTATGAGTTCTGTGCTGACTTTAAAACCAGGTGGAAGAGGGAAAACCAAATCATCTATAAAGAAAGGTAAGGTGTGTGTGTGTGTGTGTGTGTGTGTGTGTGTGTGTGTGTGTGTGTGTGTGTGTGTGTGTGTGTGTGTGTGTGTGTGTGTGTGTGTGTGTGTGTGTGTGTGTGTGTGTGTGTGTGTGTGTGTGTGTGTGTGTGTGTGTGTGTGTGTGTGTGTATGCAGGTCCATGCTGCAAGTGGTCTAGGGCTGAAACTATCATTATCTTCTCATAGAGGGTATGCATGTGACATCATCATAAAAAAAATACTTTCTGGCCTTGACAGCCCATAAAGAAAAATCTGATTGCATACAACATAACGTTAAACTCACTTTGCCACTCACTTTATGCTGGGCACATACTCTATTCTATCAATAACTTGTTTGATTAATTTAATAATCAAGAAGTGCATTTATTAGGATTGTTACAATATATATAGACTTGTGTATATCAAAGAGTTGTTGTAAAATGGTGTCACATGTGCATCGTATTCATGAGCTTGTAAATAGCCTATTGTTGCTATTTAAAACAATATTCTATGAATATCTGAATCTATTCTTTTTATTTCAATTGATTCAATTGATCACTTCAATTAACTGTTGTACCACTAAATTTACCAAGGACTTTTTATTTTGAATCAGACACGGTTGCTCTGGTTTTACTGGTTTCTTTTCAATCTATTAAATGATCACTATCATTTTTCTGCAGGCTGAAAGAGGCCCAGCTCTCAGTAAAGAGAATCACAGAGGACAGGAAGATAGAGACCAGAAAGATCAGTGCAGACAGCCTGGTAAGAGCACCTCAAATAAAAGCACTGCAAATAAAAGCTGCAATTTGTACATTTTAAGAGGCATTTTCATCTTAGCCAGTGAAGATATTGTGCTCATGAGCTTCAGGCAGTACTACTTGTCAAAGAGTAGGTCTCCTACAGTACCTGACACCTCTAACCACTACAGAACAGTTATTTTGTATATTGCATATGATACACATTGGTTAACAATGCACTCCACTTGAACAGCTCATGTTTTTATACATTGCATTTCTATACAAAAGTGCTACTCAATAAATCACGAGTAGCCTATACTGCACAAAATCAAGAAGCACTGCTTCTCCGTGTTATCTATCATAAAACACTACATATTATTGTTGTACGGCTTAAATGTATTCAGTTGAAATGTTATTGTCCCCACTGATGTTTTTGTCATCAATCTAATCGTGCACCTGTACTTCACTCCTAACAGAAACACAGACTACGGCAGAAACAGGCCAGTGTGTCAGTTAATCGAGACAGAAGATTTAATAAAGAGAGAAGAGCTCAAGTGACAGACGTTTTCTCTACGGATGACGATCAGGATGCCATAAAGTCCCTGTCAAACTCAACTGAATATGGACCATGATGCTGATGATGATGATTCAGGGGAATCCTGGACTGTTGGGTCACAGCACTCTGCAAAAAGCACTTGTGTGTCTCTCAATGTGTTCATTATCTTAAACCCTCTTTGGAACAATATTGTTGTTCATTAGCACTTTCAACTCTGTATCGTGTACTTTAACACAAAGAAAACATTTAGATTTTAAAGATCTAAAACTATTTTGTATGGGATATGTATTCTTGAATAACTATTGTATAGATTAATATGTATATTTGTCTTTATTCTAAGATGTTAAACTTTTTTTTTAACTATTTTACATTTGTTAAGTCACTTGTCAAGACTCAAGAGGAATACAATTGAATAGGTAAAAAGGTTTATTCATAAGATATTTTACACTTTATATTAAACCAATTATATATGTCATAAACTGAAGTGACAGACAGTGCAGGTTGCTATACAACAATAAAAACACCTTACATCCCACACAGTGGAAACTGTACAACCATCCAGTCATTTGAAAGTGTTTCCTCATACAAATTATTGTACTACTTGCATTGACACTTATTTCCATGGTCAGCCTACCTATGAGGATAATTATAAACCAAACCTTTATGCACAAATAACTAAATGTACAAACTGCTCACCCGTGACCTTAGTCCTAAACGGATCAGGCTAGGTCCAATGTCCAAGTATCCCTTGGCTTTTAGATAGCCTATAGTTTTTCGATAATTTCTCGCGTTGTCTCTTGTTTTCTCTCTTTGTGATATAAATGTAATTGCGTGTCGTGCCTCCAGTTCCCTAAGGACTAGTCACTATATACATCTAATCCATATCTATTGTTGTGCAGCGACACTGCTTTACGCGCTGGACCCGTTTCTTTCTGGTACTCGGCGTCTGTCCGGGGCAGATGAGGGTGTAAGTGACAGTGGTGAAGGTTTTAGGTTTGCAGGTGGAGCAGGACTGGAAAGCGCTGTCCTCTTGATAGATATGCCGCGGTATGTAGAAGGAGTTGCACTGTCCGTAGCAGAAGCGGTTGATGATGGTGCGGCTTAAGCATCCCTCCTCGTATATGGTCTGCTTGAGCGGCTGCGTCTTGCACCAGTCCAGCTTCAGATAGCGTCGCTCCGTGACATGCAGCGCCTCTTGGCTGGATTCCAGCACCTCCTCGGCGGTCGTGATAGAGCCCATTCCGCGGGACATTAATCCTGTGATCGGCGTTTGTTGTGGTGACCTCTCTGATTGGTTTGGATTGTATTTGTATGGATGTGGGAATGCGCCTTGAAACGTCCCGATAGCTGTAGTTTCCAACGCGCAGAGTAGCAGTCCCAAAACTGCTGCGGCGGTGAACATCGGTAATATCTTCATGCTTTTAGCTGGGAAAACAAAACACAGAATTCTGTTTAACAGATCGATGGACAGCATTTTACGCAGTTATTACGCATTTTACGCATCATCATTTGTGCTAGTAGCCTATTGTAGCCTAACGTTTACTAAATTAACTCACCTTTTTGTATCCCAACTTGCCACGAGAATCTGATCCAGGGAGGCTGCAAGTCCCAGAATTATGTTTCTGAAATATTTAGAGAAGTTGCAGTGTTCCACCTTCCTCTCTGGCTTTATGAATGTCATTGTGAGAGCTTTTCTAAACTCTTGTTTCAACTTCTAAACACGCCCCCTCAAACCCGCATGCTTCAATTTATCTGATTGATAACTGAAAAACACCACCACTCATTGTCAATGCAAGTAAATCATTTATTTGACTTTGCAGAAATATAATTTGCACACTAGAACCCATTTGGCAGGCTGAAAATAAGGAGGACAGCTGTCTTAGAACACTAGCATTATAGTGAATTACATGATAACCAGATGTTATAAGCGATCAAATGCCATTCCACAGTGAAATATGTAAGTAAGCAACCCACTTATACAAATACACAAAGGCATTGTAAATTATAAAGAGCTCTTAAAATATTTCATTTTCCTCAATATCTGCACGTCAGCATATTTCAATAACCATGTGAACATTAAGGATACAGGAACTAAACTATATATTAAACAAACTATGTTCGATTCAACATGTGTCCCAAGCAGTGTACAACTGATAATACAGTTTAAGATTGGCCCTAATATTAAAGCTGCAATCCAGAACTTATTTTAACGAATAAACATTCTTGTAACCAATCTATGGCAGAGTATGTTAATACAATATTAGGACATCGTAGTGGACTCTTCCATTGAGAAATGTAGACCCTGGTGGGTGAGACTGGTTAACAAGTATAGGCCTATAGTAGCCTATCTCCATCTCCCACAAAGGAGACAGGGTTTAAATCCTGGGTAAGACCACTTCAACCGCAGCATCCATATTCTGGGGGAGAGATAGCTAAAAAATAGCAGATCTACAAGACAAGCTCAATGCGTTGTGAGTTCGTAGATCAGCTATTTTTAAGAGATTTGGTGACATGGAAAAAGAGCAAGTACAGTTGCAAGTGGTTAAAAGTTCCAGGTTGCAGTTTTAAAAAGAACACCATGTTGACAATACATAGAACTTGCAGGTGTGTAGGCATTTTAGTGTGTAGAGATCATGGTGACAGAGGTGGGTGCGGCCTCTTCCTCCTCTTCAGAAAAGTGGGGAACTGACTTCTTTGCAACCACGTTTTCCAGCCTCTGGCCCATCAGGTAAGGATTGGCACTCTGCATTCCGTGAGAGAAATAAATTATGCATTGGCACAGGAAATATTCATTTTAGCTATCATTTTAACCACTTTAACACCAGCATCCCAATTGTGGGCATGCCGTTTGCAGGCAAAAATAAAAATGTAAAACCATGATTTTTTTATGATTTAAGATAAGATTTAAAATAATTTTGTGGCTTTTGTATCCCAACTCAGCTCAAGTTAAATTCTGACCATGTGTCAAGTCAAATGAGATGAGAACATTTTGTTGCAAAAAAGGTCAAAGGATTATGTTCTCAGGCTCTCAGATTGATCAGAATACGACTTCACTTCTAAAGTGGCGAGTTTAAGAGGACATTAGTTCCTTCAGGGGGAAACCCTGATGGCTGTGGTGTGGTTTCTCAGACACAGCACCACAAAAGGAAGAGAGGAAAAAACACTATACCCGTTTTCTTCTTTTTGGTCCTCCCTTCAATTTCTGGTACAAAAGCTCCTTGTTCTGAAAAGAAATGTATATATATATAAAAAAGACACAAATGTATGATGTTGTGCAGCAAATACCATTGTTCTTAGATTACAATCAACAATGCTTTTAAATGCCTTCCCAGAGAATCAATACATTCTTGAAAGGGGAATTCTTGTGGCTGGATCTACTGTACCAACAGAAAATGTAGCTTGAATTTGTCCAAACAACGCATTTGGTTTCATTATTTAAAATTTAAAAATTGTCAGTCACCTTTGACAGTAATAATACAATTCACATCCAGTGTGATTGTAAAGTCATTGTTACGGTAAATTATTATATAGCAATTATAGACCAGAAAGAAAACAATAAATTAGAAAATCTAAAAGCCTGTCTATTAAAATTCTATATTTATAAAATGTAGTATAGTTTACAAGATGATTGATTTTGAGTGTTGAGTGTCATAAGTGTTCATTTTTAAATTAAAACAAAGGATTTGCCAGTATGTTGCTGTGAGTACTATAGGTCAAGTATACAATCACTGAGGAACCGATTTATTGTTAAACAAAGACAGTGTGTAGATGACCGTGTGCAGTAGCAGGCCTACATCCATTTTATTTTGATCCGATAGGCTGTCTAGTAGTGACCCCTCCCCCACTGCATTCTGTAGAGTTGTTGTGCCACTAGTAGCCTCGGAGACTGCAGATACCACACTAGTACCTACCCACTTAGCCTCGGAGACTGCAGATACCACACTAGTACCTACCCACTTAGCCTCGGAGACTGCAGATACCACACTAGTACCTACCCACTTAGCCTCGGAGACTGCAGATACCACACTAGTACCTACCCACTTAGCCTCGGAGACTGCAGATACCACACTAGTACCTACCCACTTAGCCTCGGAGACTGCAGATACCACACTAGTACCTACCCACTTAGCCTCGGAGACTGCAGATACCACACTAGTACCTACCCACTTAGCCTCGGAGACTGCAGATACCACACTAGTACCTACCCACTTGGCCAGAGTTGGGTAGTCGTGCTCTGGGTCAAACAGATGCTGGTGTTTCTGGAAGTCTCTGCTGAACTGTGCTGTGTCGGGGGCATTCTCCAGACACCCATCTGCTGCTGTGTAAAAGACAATACACAGTTAGCTTAATGGAGCTTTAGGAAACAATGGGAGGGCACCTAATTCACAAAGGATTGATTGATTGATTGATTGATTGATTGATTGACATCTGACTGACAAAAGAGTGTATTTCCATTGTGCTCAGTTGACTCATGTTAAAGTCACCCTTAACACAAAATTAAAACATTAGTAACATCTTATTTTGATTTGGAATAGTATTGCGATTTGCGAGTACCATTAATATAATTTAATCGCTGTATTTGTGTCACACATTGAAGAGGGCTGTAATCTTAGAATGAATGCATAGACACACTTTATAAACATGAGTTAAACCATTACAGTTGATTCTACCTGTCTTTCCGAGGGGGCATGGATTAGGAGGGTCTGGGTAGCCGTGGTCCTCACTGAAGTCTTTAGGGATATTGTCACCTGTGAGCTCAGCCACTATGTTAGGAATGTTCCCATAGGGTCCCAGGTGCTGTAGTCCCTCGTGAGCACCACCTTGTGGGTGGAAAACAGATAGGCACTCACAAAGCAGCTTGCACAGGCTATACAGAACACACAGTATATGACACATTGTTACACAGCAGATAGTAATGACCATTTGACAGACAAGTTTAGCATTTTCTATACCCATTTCAAAGGACTTATTCCAAAGGTGAGCACTATGTCGAATTGTGGACAGACTTGTCTAACAACACCACAACATGTCGTCCTGACTCCTACCCTGTATGCTCTGAGGCCCGACAATGTTGGTGGCTTGATGCGCAGGATACTCCACCCTGGGCCGGGCGATGCCCAGCTGTTCCATGACACCGTGCAGGAGGCGCTGGATGTCGGCCTCTGACACCTGGTCAGCTGTGCGGGGGCTTCGACCCGACACCCTGCCGGCCAGCACACACACCAGAACACCCAGGAGCGCTGTGTGCAATAACCCCACCGCTGAAGACATGTTTGAAGTTGCCTGAAAACAAATATCCCAGCATATAGAGCATCATTTAATCTGAAATTCATGGGGCTATATAATTAAAATATATATGGGTCCTTAAAGTACCACTCACCACTTTTCAACCCATCTTCATATAATTGGTCCTCACTAGTAATAATTATGATAAAATAGCATTTCTTTCTATACTCAGTCTGTGCCTCATGGGAGGGATGTGGGCAGTTCAGAAACCCATCCACCAGTGACATCCTCGATGGGGAAATTAAGCTAATGGAAACCGCAGGCTTTCTATTCCTGAAGTTGCAATACGAAAATGGAAGCCATCGTTCTCACAAATATAAATCTATGGGCTATTTTCTTGTTTTTACTATGATGAGACACAGACCAAGTAGAGCAAAAATGGTGGTAGGCCTATTGTATCATGCACGTTCATGAGGAGTGAGGACCAATTAGCCCATATGAAGATATGTTGAAAAGTGGTGAAGAATAAGTGGTCCTTTAATGCAGTTGCTAGCCTATACTGTGAGTCTGTGATAATTAAGACATCCCTGCGCAAAAGGCAGGCAGACAATCTGTAGAAATATTAAATATGTCATGATCATAAATGAATAACCCAATTAAATAGCCTAATCACCCGTAGCCGTAATGCATTGGTTCGCCTTTCTCGCGCATAATACGTCAGAGGTAAATATAGCAGGCCGCAGCTGATCTATAGTAGGCTACCGATGACGATCATAGTGCCTATGTCGTCAGGAACGCGTGTTTGTTGACCAGCTGTGCTGATCCATTATCCATATGCATTGCGATTGCATTTATGGCAAGTTTATTTTCACAAAAGAAAGTAATAATATAATACGACCATAACGTTGTGTTTAAATGTTTTCCTTACCGTGTCCAGGCGAGAGAAAGACCTGCGTTCTGTGCGAGGATGCTGCACTCCTCCTCCTCCTCGCTTCACGGATCTTCAGTGCCGTTGCTAAGACAACGATATCTCCCTCCCATAAGTCCCATTGGCTGTTGCGCCGTGCCAATCATTAGCCAAGAGCCAGAGTAGACTCCAGAATAGAATTACATTACAGCATGGTGTGTGATATTATATCACACACCATGCTGTAATGTAATTCTGCACAATTCTGCACAATTAGCCACACAACGTCCAAGTCAGACGCATACCAAACACTCACTCAGCAGTCTCAGCTCACTGACTCTAATTCAATGTCTTATGATTATGAATATAATTAAATGTAAATGTGTCTTACTCTTATAAACCCATGGGGTTAGGGCACTTTGTGTGCAGAACACGAAAATAAAATAATCAATCAAAAATAAATCAACAATCAATCATATTGTCAAGCAAAAATAGTTGAAAGTGAACAGCGCCAATGTTGTCCAGTTGAAAATGAACTACGCCGACACGCCATCCATACGACGTTGATACGCCGTCTCTCTCTGGACGGCGTATCAACGGCGTATCAACGTCCGCTCACGCCGTCGGACAGTTTTAGACTATTTTTGTGTTTTCAGACAGTTGAAAGTGACCTGAAAATGAACTACGCCGACACGCCGTGCACACGACGTTGATACGCCGTCTCTCTCTTGGACCGCGTAGTAACGGCGTATGGACGTCCGATCACGCCGGAAATGTAACAGATTTCCTCAGTGATAGAATTAATAAGTTACAGCTATATCTTTAGTGGATTTAACAGATGGAATGAATTATTACAACTAGGCCTAGTCTTTAGTGGATTTATTTGATACAATTAAGCGATGGAATTAATAATTATAACTAAATGTCTTTAAATAAACATTTAGGTTTGGCTCTTCCTCAGGTCTGGCTCTTTAGTCCACTGGTAACGTATGCGCCTAGTTGATATGAGGTCCGGGGTTCGACTCCCAGCCAAGGTTACACTTTGAACCAGTGTTTCTTTCTACAGTAGCTACATTGGTTTTTCTATCACTGAGTGGAATCTCCTGTTATTTTATGTTTTGTATTTTATTTTTGTATCAATGTTGTTACTCAAAGGGAACAGCCGACTGCATTGTGGGAGGGAGGTAGCAAGTATTTATTTTTGATTGATTATTTTATTTTCGTGTTCTGCACACAAAGTGCCCTAACCCCATGGGTTTATAAGAGTAAGACACATTTACATTTAATTATATTCATAATCATAAGACATTGAATTAGAGTCAGTAAGCTGAGACTGCTGAGTGAGTGTTTGGCATGCGTCTGACTTGGACGTTGTGTGGCTAATTGTGCAGAGAGAAAAGTCATATTAACTTCTTTGTGCAGTGTTGAATTTATACTTGGCTCGTGCACTTTACTAGAAATATATATTTCAAAGTTCTCCAGGACCATAATTGAACTAGGAGATCTGGGACTTGAACATGGAAGAGCATGTTGAGAGCCTGATCACCAGACCAGTACACCATCTCATAGTTGTTGAAGACGTGTTCTTTTGTATTTTAGATTGCTCAGCTCAATCAGCAGGACCACACCATACATTTTCTTCCAGCTCGTCGTCAGATCGTCTTGGTACAGAGCGCCCCCTGAAATGCATGCATTTGTTATTTGATCCCTGCGATTAAATCCAACTGGTCATCATATACATTATTACAGTCACCAGGGGGCGCTCTGTACCAAGACGATCTGACGACGAACTGGAAGAAAATATATGGGGTGGTCCTGCTGATTGAGCTGAGCAATCTAAAATACAAAAGAACACGTCTTTCGACAACTATGAGAGATGGTGTACTGGTCCGGTGATTAGGCTCTCAACACAGAGGTTCCATGTTCAAGTCCCAGATTTCCTAGTTCAATTCTGGAGAACTTTGAAATATATATCTCTAGTAAAGTGCACGAGCCAAGTATAAATTCAACACTGCACAAAGAAGTTAATATGACTTTTCTCTCTGCACAATTAGCCACACAACGTCCAAGTCAGACGCATACCAAACACTCACTCAGCAGTCTCAGCTCACTGACTCTAATTCAATGTCTTATGATTATGAATATAATTAAATGTAAATGTGTCTTACTCTTATAAACCCATGGGGTTAGGGCACTTTGTGTGCAGAACACGAAAATAAAATAATCAATCAAAAATAAATCAACAATCAATCATAGCAAAAATAGTTGAAAGTGAACAGAGCCAACATTGTCCAGTTGAAAATGAACTACGCCGACACGCCATCCATACGACGTTGATACGCCGTCTCTCTCTGGACGGCGTATCAACGGCGTATCAACGTCCGCTCACGCTGTCGGACAGTTTTAGACTATTTTTGTGTTTTCAGACAGTTGAAAGTGACCTGAAAATGAACTACGCCGACACGCCGTGCACACGACGTTGATACGCCGTCTCTCTCTTGGACCGCGTAGTAACGGCGTATGGACGTCCGATCACGCCGGAAATGTAACAGATTTCCTCAGTGATAGAATTAATAAGTTACAGCTATATCTTTAGTGGATTTAACAGATGGAATGAATTATTACAACTAGGCCTAGTCTTTAGTGGATTTATTTGATACAATTAAGCGATGGAATTAATAATTATAACTAAATGTCTTTAAATAAACATTTATATTAAAATAGCTTAAAACGTGACAAATGTATTTGTATGTGCATGTGTATTGGTGTCTTTAGGTTTGGCTCTTCCTCAGGTCTGGCTCTTTAGTCCACTGGTAACGTATGCGCCTAGTTGATATGAGGTCCGGGGTTCGACTCCCAGCCAAGGTTACACTTTGAACCAGTGTTTCTTTCTACAGTAGCTACATTGGTTTTTCTATCACTGAGTGGAATCTCCTGTTATTTTATGTTTTGTATTTTATTTTTGTATCAATGTTGTTACTCAAAGGGAACAGCCGACTGCATTGTGGGAGGGAGGTAGCAAGTATTTATTTTTGATTGATTATTTTATTTTCGTGTTCTGCACACAAAGTGCCCTAACCCCATGGGTTTATAAGAGTAAGACACATTTACATTTAATTATATTCATAATCATAAGACATTGAATTAGAGTCAGTAAGCTGAGACTGCTGAGTGAGTGTTTGGCATGCGTCTGACTTGGACGTTGTGTGGCTAATTGTGCAGAGAGAAAAGTCATATTAACTTCTTTGTGCAGTGTTGAATTTATACTTGGCTCGTGCACTTTACTAGAAATATATATTTCAAAGTTCTCCAGGACCATAATTGAACTAGGAGATCTGGGACTTGAACATGGAAGAGCATGTTGAGAGCCTGATCACCAGACCAGTACACCATCTCATAGTTGTTGAAGACGTGTTCTTTTGTATTTTAGATTGCTCAGCTCAATCAGCAGGACCACACCATACATTTTCTTCCAGCTCGTCGTCAGATCGTCTTGGTACAGAGCGCCCCCTGAAATGCATGCATTTGTTATTTGATCCCTGCGATTAAATCCAACTGGTCATCATATACATTATTACAGTCACCAGGGGGCGCTCTGTACCAAGACGATCTGACGACGAACTGGAAGAAAATATATGGGGTGGTCCTGCTGATTGAGCTGAGCAATCTAAAATACAAAAGAACACGTCTTTCGACAACTATGAGAGATGGTGTACTGGTCCGGTGATTAGGCTCTCAACACAGAGGTTCCATGTTCAAGTCCCAGATTTCCTAGTTCAATTCTGGAGAACTTTGAAATATATATTTCTAGTAAAGTGCACGAGCCAAGTATAAATTCAACACTGCACAAAGAAGTTAATATGACTTTTCTCTCTGCACAATTAGCCACACAACGTCCAAGTCAGACGCATACCAAACACTCACTCAGCAGTCTCAGCTCACTGACTCTAATTCAATGTCTTATGATTATGAATATAATTAAATGTAAATGTGTCTTACTCTTATAAACCCATGGGGTTAGGGCACTTTGTGTGCAGAACACGAAAATAAAATAATCAATCAAAAATAAATCAACAATCAATCATAGCAAAAATAGTTGAAAGTGAACAGAGCCAACGTTGTCCAGTTGAAAATGAACTACGCCGACACGCCATCCATACGACGTTGATACGCCGTCTCTCTCTGGACGGCGTATCAACGGCGTATCAACGTCCGCTCACGCTGTCGGACAGTTTTAGACTATTTTTGTGTTTTCAGACAGTTGAAAGTGACCTGAAAATGAACTACGCCGACACGCCGTGCACACGACGTTGATACGCCGTCTCTCTCTTGGACCGCGTAGTAACGGCGTATGGACGTCCGCTCACGCCGGAAATGTAACAGATTTCCTCAGTGATAGAATTAATAAGTTACAGCTATATCTTTAGTGGATTTAACAGATGGAATGAATTATTACAACTAGGCCTAGTCTTTAGTGGATTTATTTGATACAATTAAGCGATGGAATTAATAATTATAACTAAATGTCTTTAAATAAACATTTATATTAAAATAGCTTAAAACGTGACAAATGTATTTGTATGTGCATGTGTATTGGTGTCTTTAGGTTTGGCTCTTCCTCAGGTCTGGCTCTTTAGTCCACTGGTAACGTATGCGCCTAGTTGATATGAGGTCCCGGGTTCGACTCCCAGCCAAGGTTACACTTTGAACCAGTGTTTCTTTCTACAGTAGCTACATTGGTTATTCTATCACTGAGTGGAATCTCCTGTTATTTTATTTTTGTATCAATGTTGTTACTCAAAGGGAACAGCAGACTGCATTGTGGGAGGTAGCAAGTATTTACTTTTGATTGATTATTTTATTTTCGTGTTCTGCACACAAAGTGCCCCATGGGTTTATAAGAGTAAGACACATTTACATTTAATTATATTCATAATCATAAGACATTGAATTGGAGTCAGTAAGCTGAGACTGCTGAGTGAGTGTTTGGCATGCGTCTGACTTGGACGTTGTGTGGCTAATTGTGCAGAGAGAAAAGTGATATTAACTTCTTTGTGCAGTGTTGAATTTATACTTGGCTCGTGCACTTTACTAGAAATATATATTTCAAAGTTCTCCAGGACCATAATTGAACTAGGAGATCTGGGACTTGAACATGGAAGAGCATGTTGAGAGCCTGATCACCAGACCAGTACACCATCTCATAGTTGTTGAAGACGTGTTCTTTTGTATTTTAGATTGCTCAGCTCAATCAGCAGGACCACACACCATACATTTTCTTCCAGCTCGTCGTCAGATCGTCTTGGTACAGAGCGCCCCCTGAAATGCATGCATTCGTTATTTGATCCCTGCGATTAAATCCAATACTGGTGTCATCATCATATACAACGACGTAGAGTCTGTGGGGGCCACGGGGCCACAGCCCCCATGAAGACTCCCAGGGCCCCTTTAGGCCCCCATGAAGATTTTCGTGGACATTTTACATTTACATTACATATTTTCTGGGAATTCCGAACATTTTGGACCTCTCCGCCGGCAATCTGAGAATCCCATCGTCAAATATTCGGGAAAACAGCGCCTCCCCTGTTGTTCCTCGAGGCAACAGTCTGTCTTGAGAGACACCGGCCGTCCAAGAGGTGTTAAAAAGTATTCAAATGCCAATCGGGTTTCTTTTGTAGTTGTTCTTGAGTCGTGACATAATAACACTGATCAAGAATTCACCAAAGAGACCCTACACAGACTAGTGAGACTACACACTGTCTCGAGAAAAGACCCATATCGTCCAAAATAGGCTGATCAGTCGCTGTCTGTGTATAGGCTAATTAATTGTTAAAAGTATGCTAAATAACTCATTTTTAGACCATTTGGGAAATAAATAAATAAATAAATCCGCAGTCCCCCCCCCCCCCAACGCAATTCTGTAGCCTACCCAAAGGTAAAACGCACCCGCCGCCTATGATCTCTCTCTCTCTCCCTCCGTATCTCTCTATATCTCCCTCTCCCTCCCTCCCTCTCTTTCTCCCTCTCTTTCTCCCTCTCTCCCTCTCTCCCTCTCTCTCTCTCATAATAATAATAATATAGTCCTGAAAGTCCTCACCTTGGCTTGGACATTGGCCTATAGAAGCTGCTTTAAAAGTACCAGCGAAAACAACTTATTTGTTTCCGCGCTGCGGCGGCGGGGGGGGGGGGGGGGGGGGGGCGGGGGGTGCGGGGAGGATTGATCAAACTCTTCGGCTCTGCCGGTACACATACATACAAATTACACGCACACACACACTTGCAAGTTGTTCAAAAATAGCCGGCATATTAATTTACTCTACTTATCGTCAAATTGCAGTAATCCTTAAGGCCCACTTCACAAAAGGTCCTATCCTGGTCATCTTGCACTGGGTTAACAAATATACATTTCTCTACTAAAATGACTGAATGAAATACATATAGCAATTATTTTGACATCTCAGTCTTATTTAAATACAACGAATAGATGATAAATGTCTGGTTAAAACAAACCGTTTGCATCAGTTAGGGAAATGCAATTAAAGTAACCTCCTGAATTAAAACAGAAGGTTAATTTTCGAGTCATACATATAGACTCCATTCGAAATCAAAATGACATAAGATATTCCCAGATATTTCTTCACACTGTGACAAATGTAATGCAATAGATGCAAATCTTCTTCACAGCTTCGCCCTTTGCCCTCGGATATTGGATTAAGATATTTGAGACATTCGCTGATATTTTGACCTGGACCTGGACTTATTCTGGGTTTGTCAGACTCCATTTCTATGTTGACGAGAGCACAGAAACAACATATGGTCTGATTACAGCAAAATGTACAGCAAAAATGGGCTATTTCACCGTTAATAGCATTAAGAGCATCTGCTAAATGCCTACATTGTAAATTGTATGGAGGAAGATAAGTTTAGAGTTGTGGGCCAACAATTGAAAACATGATTTGGTGGTAGTGATATGAAACCTTCATAAAAGCATATTATTTTCAGGCCTTTTGACAATGAAAATATCACACAAAAATGCTTAACTAATTGACGTAGTGGCTCAGTGGTAGAGTGACCGATAGAGCTCGATCCCAACTCGATCTCGTGCTCCCCCAGATTTAGCGCTTTGGATAAAGGCGCCATATAAATGCACCACCATTTACAATAACATCTAAACTAAATATAATTTGTCTCCTACATATACCTGAACCACATAGAATGAATATATATGGGTTAATGTTTAGTTATATATAAGTCTACCTTTAAGGGGAAGTACCGGTAATCAACTTTCCTATGATAGATACTATTTCAGACGGGATTACTGCTTTTTGTTTAATCTGGTATAACATTGTATTTACTGTATTAGTAACAAGGCTATCGGTAATCAAAGCTATCTACAGTTTATTATGCACTCATTGTTATAAAATAAACAGAGAAAATGCATTGTCGTTACCATTAGATATGTGCAATTACATCTTGGTGGCACCTCGACCCATGATTGACTTCTTAGTGTTTCTGGCCATGAATGCTAGGAGGAAGCTGAGGAGTGCCAGTAACCCAATATAGCCTAACAATATTGCAAATCCAACTGTTGATCCTACCACACACTCATCTTGTCACTGATATTGTGTGTTTTCATGAGGAGTTGGCGAGGCAGACACAAGCCAGCCTGTGTAGATTGCTGCCTGGATGAAAGTAAGAAACAGAACTGTTCCTCTCTGCTGCACAGCACAAAACCACCTCAGAATGCTTGCACCCCCAGGCTTGGAGGACTTGAACACAGCCAACACCACGATAGTCTTAACCAGGATACACGAGACACACACGCTGATCCCGAATGCTGCATGCCTCAGCTGACAAGTCCAGAGTCTGGGACGGCCAATGAACAGAAGTGAGCACAAGAAACATTTCTTGTAGTTTCAATCAATCAAGTGCCGCTTGTGTTGGAGAAGGTGTGATAGGAACAACCTTTATTTCCGTAGCGTAGAGATGTAGGTAGGCCTATACATGTATAGTTGTGTCACCCTGACAACCGAGACAGCGAGTGAGTCCCTGCAGGCTACGGTACAAACTTTCTCTATGTGTGGGAAAGTCATGGTGGGAGGCGAGTCATGCGTTGGGTAGGGATTTGATGAGCGCAGAGTTCATCCAGCGTAAAAACTAAAACAAGACAAATTATCGCTTTGGCTTTGACGGCGCAAAAAAACATAATAAACACATTACATGTGACTTAATTTCTGATTCCCATTCAGTAACCTAGGCTGCACATTAGTTAGTCAACGTGCTTTCGTTTTGAAATGTACCCATTCTACATACTGTGAAATAAAAACATTAAATCAATCAATCAAGTAATGCTTCTGTATTGATCACCCTAGAGGGCGCTCCCCATAGCGAGCTATAGAGCGCAGTCTGATTAATAAAACAAGCTATAGTGCTTTCTTGGGTTTAATTCCTAGCGTGTGTCATTACGGTGGCATCAAGTTGACTAAATCAACTGTAGATTTAGTCGACTAAAATCCTATGATATTTAGTCGACTAAAACACTAAGACATTACTGTGTGTGTGTGTGTGTGTGTGTGTGTGTGTGTGTGTGTGTGTGTGTGTGTGACTGTGTGTGTGACTGTGTGTGTGTGTGTGTGTGTGTGTGCGTGCGTGAGTGCGTGCGTGCGTGTTGGCAGGAACCTTCAAATTCAAAGTCTCCAACGCTCTTAGGCACCAGTCGAGCAGCACACCCAAAGTTCTCTAGCCTCCTCTGGTAGAGAGAGAGAGAGACACACAACACAGAAAGAACACGAGAGAGAGAGAATGGGTGGTGATCTTCCTGGAATCTTCTTCCTGGTTGTTTATCTCAGTGGTTCTCATACGTGACTGTTGGGGTGACGACCTGCAAAAAAGACTTGGCCAAGCCTTGTGAGCCAGCCATCTTTCATGATTCACCGCTCTAGCAACATAAGTACTGGACAAAAGCAAACAAACAGAATAAACACAATGGGGCAACTTGGGCAACAGGACGAACACACTCAGTACAGCCTTAAAGCAAGCACACACACACACACACACACTCGCACGCATGCACACACATACTAACCAGTAAGACGCCTGAGGGCGAGAAGCGACCTCGCCCTAAAGGGGGAGGTTGCATGCACGCATCCGCCTCGTTAACGGCAGACTGCTGGCGCTTTGGCATGGGCATATAAGGATATATCTTGAGTGTACAGGGTCAGGGTTTGATGAGGTCAGATCAACATAATGGAATGTTAGAACGGGCCAGCTCCATACAGTATATGGAGATCTAAGGGTGGTAGCAGGGACATTCTCTTGAGTGTACAGGGTTTGATGAGGACTGAGGTAGGGTCGGGCCTTAATTTTCGGGCCTGTTGAGAACTCTAGTTTTCGCCGGCTGCCAGGCGCGGCTGCACTAATAACTTTGGGGCAGGCCCGTCTAGAGTTTAAATGGACAGATGGGCCTGTTGAGAACTCTAGTTGTCCCCGGCTGCACTAATAACTTTGGGGCAGGTCCGTCTAGAGTTTGAAATTTGAATGGACAGGTATAAGTCAAAAGGGAGATATCGAAGAGGAAGGATGGATGGGGAAGGATCAACATATGGAATGTCAGGTTCTGATGGAGGTTCTGATGGTTCTGATGGAGTTCTAAGGGTTTGAGGTCAGATGTAGAGTTGCTGACCAATATTGATGACATCAGGCATCTCCATATATGGGCTTGACTGCGACAGCAGGTCGCATTTACTATGACATCAGGATCTCCACCTCTCCATCCCTGATGATGTCACATGATGTCACAAGACCTGGGCACCATATACGGTGCCCGGCGCACGGCAAATGCACGACGCACTGGTGGGAAATGCACGATTCCATTCCACCTTCGGTCAAAATTAACAGTATTTGTATGAATTAATTTTTTCATTCAGATCTTCATTTTGTTTAGCACATTCAGAAACGCATCTGGTGAGCCCTCCAATTTATTTTTATTTTATTTTCTATATATTTTTTATCCCACGATTTTGTAACCCATTTTTCACCCCTGTGTCAATCATCTAATGTGATCCTGGGCTCTACACACCCTCCACCAACCTAGTCCCCATATATGGGGGACAAGGGGAGAGCAACGGACTTGAACTCATGCTTCCTTCATGCCTGAGTGTCCAAGTTGCTCCTTTACACCTGACAGGGGGGAGTTTCCCTGGTTGCCTGTAGCGCGTGGAAGGAACACGTTATTCCAACCAGTTCCTTTCCCCTCCATCAGGCGCCCCGGCTGGCCAGGGGGAGGCAGTTTAGTGACCAGGATTACTGCATGTTTTTTGTGAGGGTACCTACCCTAGGGGACACGGGGAGAACATGCAAACTCCACACAGAAAGGCCCTCCAAATTATTTAGCGGCCCCCCAGGTTGAGAACCACTGGCTTAACTGACTCTGGAATCGCTTTATAGAATTATAGATGGCAGACACTCAAGCATGTACTGTAGGCCAGTGGTTCCCAAACTTTTTCATGCAAGGACCCCCAAATTGACATCAATTAGCCAGGGGGACCTCCATAAGAGAATATCTTTACAGCTCTAGCAGACCCACAGTTTGACATGCATTAGTCTACAGACCATTTAGCTGGGGACCCCCTGGAA
The DNA here is from genome assembly GCF_964188405.1 of Protomyctophum parallelum. NCBI lineage: Eukaryota > Metazoa > Chordata > Actinopteri > Myctophiformes > Myctophidae > Protomyctophum > Protomyctophum parallelum. The sequence goes on from NC_139717.1 coordinate 31,793,520, forward strand.
CCACTGCTGTAGACAGACAGACAGACAGACAGACAGACAGACAGACAGACAGACAGACAGACAGACAGACAGACAGACAGACAGACAGACAGACAGACACCACCAGTGGTGTTTCCTGGACCTTTGCCGCCATGACAATGGCTTCCTTTAGTGTCTTCTTGTACTCCCTAGAAGCTGTCTGTAAACATAAGATCAATAAAACAGCCTATTACATCCATATAAATACAATACAAATAATGCATATATTTAAATTATATTGTATAAAATAAGTCATTTAAATATTGCACTTTTACAGGAATCCTTGAAACTATAGAAAGGTGTAATGAAGCTCTGCCAGAAGTACTTCATGTTTTTTGTCTGTGGCATGTGTTGAAAGTAAACACAGCAGCAAGATTTGTGAGTTGCTGTCATAGGAGAAGGATATCAAATGGAACACAACCACCTACTAAAGACTAATCATTGTGTATATTCCTGCACTATACCTGCATTGAGTGACCTTGGTACATAGAATTTGATCTATTGAAGATTCTGACCTTCAAATGTACATAATTTTTGTTTTGATTGTATTGCTGACTGTATTGTTGTATTGTTCTTTCTGCTTTGGCAATGTAAACGTATGTTTTCTCATGCCAATAAAGCCCATTGAATTGAATTGAGTTAACAATGGTTTGGGGTTGCCGTGCACATGAAAAGGCATAATGAAGGAGGCTGTGTGCTGTGTTTTGAATTTGAGAACTGGCTTCGGTCGGGGCTCTATGTTAGTGAGGCAGTAATATACATGTGTATGGAAGTGTACTCACAGTCAGGACGTAGTTTTCAGTCAGGTCTGTGTAAGGCTTGACCCTACTGCTACGTAACCAGGACACACTGACTGGATCTCCTAGAAAGGTGCCATGGTACCTACACTGCACGCACGCAGAGTAGTTCCGGAGCAAAGGATTGTGTGGCCTTGCTCATTCCCTGATGGACTGATCAAGGGTAGCTACTGGGACTTAAGTCGGGATTTGATCAGCCCTGGCTGGGTCGCCTGAGTGAGGGGTATGATGTTGGAAGACCCGAAACCCTGTTGACCTCAGGAAACATCAAACAAACAAAAATACATCATTTACAGTTGGGAATGCACCGATATATCATATTGGCGTTGTCAGACGCGCTCCGCTCCACAAACAAAAGGAATTAGCTGGGTCCAAAATTGTAACATAAATTAAATATTATTTGATTAAAGTTAAATACAATTGAATGCACTGCTTGAGAAAACAGACATTCACTTTAATTGCGACTGTAGGTCGCAGTTTACTATGAAAACCTGCATTTGCATGTCCGTCAGTCACGCCTTGTGATACGCACCATATATGGCCATCTCCATATATGAAGATCACGACACTGACCTCATCAAACCCTGGATGGCCATACATGGAGCTCCATATATGGCCAGTACAGAATTCATTCCATATGTTGACCTGACCTCATCAAACCCTTAGATCTCCATATATGGAGCTGACCTGTTCTGACATTCCATTATGTTGATCTGACCTCATCAAACCCTGTACACTCAAGACACGCTCCATTGTTACTGAAATTAGTTGTTGTTGTTGTACTATTCTGCTATGTCTGCCTAAAAGTACAGTACTTGAAATTCCATTCTGGAAAGGTGTTCCATTCCTCCATTACTGAAATTAGTTGTTTGTTGTCTATTGGTGTACTATGTCTGCCTAAAAGTACAGTAGCCTACTTGTTGGAGTTAAAGATTTAGCTGGGGACCTGGAGTCTGTGAAATCTTTCACAGACTTACAGTGAACCTTCTTGAGTGAACCAGGTCCGCTCTATGCCCGTCAATCAATCGCATTAACACCAGTAACGGCCCATTCATTTCATTGACCAAAATATTACAATAATCCAATTCATGGCTCCTACATGGTGCGTGTCACAAGGCGTGACTGACGGACATGCAAATGCAGGTTTTCATAGTAAACTGCGACCTACAGTCGCAATTAAAAACAGTAAAGTGAATATCTGTTTTGCAGATATTCAATTGTATTTAACTTTACACAGAGTTGTTAAGAGGGTCCTTTTGCACACCTACTGGGGGCCTGGAACAAGTGCAGGAGCAGGCAGTCAATGCATACGAGATAGGGAAAATAGAGAGATCCGAACACAATGTCTTCACTCACAGAAAAAATAAGGGGTTTTATTGCAAATATGTTTATGGTCAGTAGGACCGAATTGCAATAATTAAAATAAATGTTTAGTTTATCTTCAAACTACACTCCTTGCACAAGATCAAAAAGAGCACTGACAAAACACTTAAGAGAATAGTGTCATTTCCTGACAGTCTTTAAGGAGGTTAGACATAAAACCGAAAAAGATTCCACGTAAATTGCACATTGCCTTCATGATTTGAGTCATTTTCAAAAATCCACCTGTTGGTGGCACTGTAAGTCTGTGAAAGATTTCACAGACTCCAGGTCCCCAGCTAAATCTTTAACTCTAACAAGTAGGCTACTGTACTTTTAGGCAGATATAGAATAGTACACCTAGACAACAAACAAACAACTAATTTCAGTAATGGAAGAATGGAATTTCAAGTACTGTACTTTTAGGCAGACATAGCGGAATAGTACAACAACAACTAATTTCAGTAACAATGGAGCGTGTCTTGAGTGTACAGGGTTTGATGAGGTCAGATCAACATAATGGAATGTCAGAACAGGTCAGCTCCATATATGGAGATCTAAGGGTTTGATGAGGTCAGGTCAACATATGGAATGAATTCTGTACTGGCCATATATGGAGCTCCATGTATGGCCATCCAGGGTTTGAGGAGGTCAGTGTCGTGATCTTCATATATGGAGACGGCCATATATGGTGCGTGTAACAAGGCCTGGAACAAGTGCAGGCAGGAGCAGGCAGTCAATGCATACGAGATAGGGAAAATAGAGAGATCCAAGTAAGAAGCCTAGATTCAATGGGAGTTGTATCAGACACGTATGGAAACTTATTGTGCCCAATTCTCATGAAAATGATACCGGAGGAAATCACATAAGGGTTCACTCGTCAAACTGGCGGTGATGAGGATGGTGATGGAACGAACAATACGTTCAGTGTAAAAAACCTAAACCAAAAACAAGTGGAGAGCCGTGAGAGAACGGCCAATCTTACGCAAGGGACGCATGACCCCCCAGAAAAAGAATCAAGAGAGCGCTCAGAGCGCAACTGGGAGAAAATAACGGAAAAAAGGAAAACCTACAGCAGCGGCGCTGCCTCGACAGCTGCATTCCATGCTGCGAGTTTCAGAGATGATTCAAAATGCATATTCTGTAATGGTAATACAGCACAGTTAAGAAGCAGGAGTTAAACTATCAATCTGGTGTCCGTGATGTAGAGTTGCAGGCCGGCTTCATATATGCAGATCTAGGTGATGGTCCAGTCTTCTCCATGTATGGCTATTCAGGGTTTGTTGAGGTCAGTGTTGTGATCTTCATATATGGAGATCCAGGTGATGATACCAATTTGTACCAATTTGGTTCATTTGCAAGTGTGACAGAACAGGTCAGCTCCATATATGGAGATCTATGGGTTTGATGAGGTCAGTCAACATATGTAATGAATTCTGTACTGGCCATATATGCAGCATGTCACAAGGCGTAACGGACGGTCACGAGGCATGACAGCCACCTCGTGCAGGTGCTTTAAGAGTCATTTAAGTTTAGCCTAGCCTAAAGAGAATATTTCACATGACTGTGATTTGATCATTTTTATATTTCATTCTAGAAACATGTGTGGCTACAGCACATTTAGCAAGGCAGATAGTTTGAAAGATGAAAGTTGGAGGTGCCGACAAATTCGTACATTGCTTGTGATTGAGGAATAATTTGAGTGCTATCGCTAGTGCATTAGTTTGAATTCTAATTTCAGTCCCCTCAAAACTCACGTTTGCTTTCTGTCAGAAGCCATTAGCATAGCAGGAATTGCTGTTAAGCACATGGACGGCTGAGTGCTTAGAAACTATGAAAAGATTTGACAAAACAAGACATTAACAAGGATTTAAATGGAACTAGAAAGGTGCTTTCAGTGGAGCACTTCCAGGCTGGGTGGCATTATGTCACTGTAAAACATTCGGTTGTAGCCATCAGGAACCGACAAAGCTGTATGGCATTTGCACGGCATGGCTCGTTAGGAGGCTAGCCGTCTATGAGAGGGTCTGTCTGTCTGTCTGTCTCTAAACTTCCAAACTGCTTTTTTATGGCTCTGAATTTTGTGTGGCTCTGTATATAGCCAGGCTGTCTTAAGAATTCCAATAATCTTTCTTTAACAATAATGTACACATCTATCGAGGGACAATATAATATAATATAATATAATATAATATAATATATAATATAATATAATATAATATAATATAATATAATATAATATAATATAATATAATATAATATAATATAATATAATATAATATAATATAATATAATATAAACAGTTCTCTGTAAGAGCTTGATTTCTCTATACTTTACACACTTTGACTAGATGTTGGTAATGGCAGCCTGTCTGGTACGGTTGAATGTGAGGGTCAGCTTGTCAATCATCTCAGAGGCATTCTTGCTGGCAATGTCCATAGCGGTCATCCTGGCGCTCTGCTCACTGGTGGTCGATTCCTTCATGCTGTAGTAGATGAGGTTGACCAGGGTAAACTCCTGGTAGTTCCTCAGTGTGTCAGTAGTGATGTCACCATAGATGCTCAGGGCCTCCGAATTAGCAACTGTATCGACGGAAAACAGAGGCTTGTTGTCTGTATTGTATGAGATAAGAGACCTGAATCTGTTATAGATGATAGACCCCTGGTCAAACTCATACCCCGAGTTAAGCAGCTCTGTAGCAATGATAGAAGCATCATTGAAAGTTGGCAGCTTGTGACCCACTTCCTTGCAGTTTAATATAATGTGCTGTCCATGAGTCCTGTGCAGCAGACCCCTTAGCTTATCCCCCACGGTGACCACCTTCACCTCCTTGCCAGCAGCGGTCAGAGTGGCTATCTGACTCTTCATGGCCATGGCGACACCAGAGTGGATAGCACCACAGAGGCCACGGTCAGATGACACACCAATGATCAGGTGCTGGCTCGCCTTGTCCTCTGGTACTTTGATCTCACCCTTTTCATACAGGGCCAGGGCACTGTTTCCATACACGCGGGCAGGCTTCAGCTGTCTGTCAGCATGGGCATATTTGGCAGCTGCCACCATCTTCATGGAATTGCTGATTTTGTGGATGTTCTTGATGGACTTCAAATGACTGGCGATGTCCTTCAGGGTGGCCATGTTCCTAACCTGCCCACATTGTGGGACAAACACCAACGCACTGCTCCGGGCGAACATGGTTACTTCTATTGAAGGTCAGACATGCAAGACATGCAGAACTGCGCACGTGCCAATTGCGCAGAATACAGAGCACGTAAGTACTTTTGCTGAATCACGTAGTCATGACAAGGCGCTTGCACGCACCTTTACAGTATACGAGGTGAGATCCATATATGGAGAACTAAGGGTCTCCATGATGTCACGCGAGGCATAATGGATTGGCAACCATATAAGGTGGTGTGACGGACATCATTTATTTGTGCCGTATTGATCTCCGTATTTGGGCATGGTTTCAGTCCAATCTGAGCCCCATTTGACTTCCATTGAAGTGAAACTATTCGGTGCAGTCCTACTCTTACAATTACATACCCCAATTACCCCTTAGATAGCACTTTTGTAGACTTAGATAGCATTTGATAGAGACTTATAGCATGTCATGTAGACAGCACTATAATTGCATTGTATGTAGTCATAGCACTTCATAGTACATATGTATAGCATAGTATAGTATATATGTATAGTTTTATTCTCTGGTGGAGCTGTTGCTCCCGCGACCAGACTATAGATAAGCGGTTAAGATGGATGGATGGATGGTGGTGTGACTTCATTTTCCTAGTAGCCTACATGAGAAATGTAGCAGCAGTTGTTCAGCCGACCTTGAAACCAAAAGGGGCCCACGTGGGTGTGCTGGCTGGGTTAGTCCTCACCAACAATTCTTTGGCATATATTTTCTTTGGCTAAAACATACTAGTTTGTGTGACACTTAACTTGTATTTTGACGACTTCATGTTATGCTTTTGTACTTGATTTTGATATATATATATGTTTATCTCATTTCCATTTTATTCATGTCAGTGGACATTAACGCCTCAATTTCTATATAAATATTTTATTTTATTAATTCATATGTTTTTGTTTTTTTGCTTTTGTGTTTTGCTACAGTCAATGACATACCTGAGGAGCAAGTTGTTTTCAAGCTCTAGTGTAGGAACTAGGAGCGAGTCCACTCAACTAAAGGCTGATGCAATCTTCTAAAATTGTACCAATCCAAAGCCTTTACGACAGTCCTTCATATTGGGGTGGTGATATGATTGGTTTCCAGAGAAGTGGGTGTTCCTTTGTATTTAGTCATGATATCAAGGCCAGGGGCTATATGAAATAGCTCATACAATAATTCACACACACACACACACACACACACACACGCACGTCGCACATGAACCTATATTTACTTATAGAATTGGAACAGGGAGATCGATAACAATAACATGCTCTTGATGGTACTGTTGTAGAACACCCTGAGAAGCCATTGCTGAGCCTTTCTTTACCAAGAGCGTGGCGTGTGGCCCATAGCATGTATACCAAGGAATTTAAAGTCACTTCACTGACCTGTTCCACCGCAACACAGATGTGAATAAGGGTGTGCTGTGTGCCTTCTCCTCAGCTTCTTGAAATCCCCTTCAGCTCCTTGGTCTCGTTGACAAAAAGTAAAATTAAATCCATTAGTGAACTCATGAGCAGAGCACACACATAATTCAAAACCATATGAGAAACAATGGAACAATATAAACATATAGCCCTAGTATTATAGAATAAATGATTAAACCCAACCAGACCAATGTCTCTAGATATTGGGAGAAATCCTGAAAGGTAGGAGGCCACTCCTTCCTATGATAGAACACACATTTGGTTACCCCTTTAGGCATTAGTATAAAACAGTATAAGAAAGAAAAATACAATCACACAATAAATATACCTTTTGTAATGTTTATCTCCAATGCTCCCATTGATAAATGCTTATCTCAGCTTGCCTTGAAGCTGATAACCGTTTGGAGAAAACTGAATGCTCTAGGAATATAGAGAAAGCAAAATGGCATGACTAACATAGCAAAAGTAATCTTAAAGAACACCTAACATTTGTTGGTTCTGGGTCTGGCACTGCCACACTGGAGAGGTGATATAGATTGACATTTGACACCACTATGGGTGGAAGACTTTACAGAGAAAGATCAGGAAAAGAGAATGTGAAGTGGTTCAGATGTCATGTCTGTAGGTGTGATGACTCAATAATTATAGGAAAGGAAGGAGAAAAACAATAATACCTCTTCATGTCATGCTGACCACCCCCCCCCAACCAACCAACCCGTTTTTTTGTGGCTTTCGCCTTTATTTTATGTGACATGCAGTGGAGGCTGTCAGGATCAGGAGTGGAACACGCGGCACACTGCCAGACTGGTTTACCAGCCAAGGTGCCTGGACCGCTGAGCCACGGCCCAGGCTCCTCGCCCCTTTTTTGTACTGGTTTCTCACTTGTACTTGTGCACGCACGCACGCCCTGAGGGCAAGAAGCGACCTCGCCCGTGCACGCATCCGCCTGGGTGACAGCAGACTGCTGGGCGAGCGCTGGCGCTTTGGGATTGGGGGTCAGATGAACATATGGAATGAATTCTGTACTGGCCATATATGGAGCGTGTCTTGAGGTCAGATCAACATATGGAATGTCAGAACAGGTAGCTCCATATATGGAGATCTAAGGATGGCAGCAGGGGCAATGTGCTTGAGTGTACAGGGTTTAATGAGGGCCCAGGTAGGGCCGGGCCTTAATTTTTGGGCCTGTTGAGAACTCTACTAATAACTTTTGGGTCCTTCCTCTTTTGGGAAGAGGAAGGATGGGTGGGGAGAATCAACATATGGAATGTCAGAACAGAGAACAGGTCAGCTCCATATATGGAGATCTAAGGGTTTGAAGTCAGATGTAGAGTTGCTGGCTGGCTGGCAGATCTAGGTGATGATCCAGTCTTCTGTATGGCTATCCAGGGTTTGATGAGGTCAGTGTCGTGACCTTCATATATGGAGATGGCCATATATGGTGTCGTGCCGTGTCACGAGGCGTGATGTCACAAGGCGTGACCATATAATGGAGGCGTGACACGACGCACTGACTGACTGACGGGAAATGCAGGTTTTCATAGTAAACACGACCTACAGTATACGGTCCCAATAATACACACAGTTCTACCACTCAGTCAAAGCTAAACCTCTCTGCACCACAGCTTCTTTTCAAGTTGGCTTTGGAAGAGATTTATAGCTGGATCGAACGAGGTGCTGTAAATCCCGCTGTCCCGAGGGCTTTCTTAGTTTCTTGTTAAAGAATACTTCAACTCTTAACGAGCTTACACTTAAGACGGAGGGTGGAGGTTGGAGGTGAGATTTATTGCAGATGAATTGATTACAGTATGGAGCTGGGATTGAGTGAATGGACAGAGAAGTGACTGACAGTATGATAACAGAATGATAACAGAATGATGACGGTACGAGGAGGAGACAGTGGAGGAGCTTTGGCGTGGGCCCCCTGGGGACGGACCAGAGCCTCGGTTCGGATCCTGCCTGGCGGAGGCAGGGGGGGCTCTTGAGCCTGCCCCCCTGGGGCCGACCTGGTGGAGCCTGCTGCTGGGCGGTCGTCGGGGAGGTGGCGGGTACCTGAACGGAAGCACAGATGAGCGAAGGGAAGTGAGGACCGTTTATAAAGGGGTGCGGACAAGGTAACGCAGATCTGATTGGAGCAGACGGATGATGGAGCATTACAGCTCTAAGTTGAACTATCGTTAACAACTAAAACTTCAACTCTTAACGAGCTTACACTTAAGACGGAGGGTGGAGGTTGGAGGTGAGATTTATTGCAGATGAATTGATTACAGTATGGAGCTGGGATTGAGTGAATGGACAGAGAAGTGACTGACAGTATGATAACAGAATGATAACAGAATGATGACGGTACGAGGAGGAGACAGTGGAGGAGCTTTGGCGTGGGCCCCCTGGGGACGGACCAGAGCCTCGGTTCGGATCCTGCCTGGCGGAGGCAGGGGGGGCTCTTGAGCCTGCCCCCCAAAAGGAAATAAATAGTGCGCGCCTGGAGGAATGGTGCAAACGTCTGGAGGAAGGAGTAAATTAAGGTTTACCTGGAAGGGACTATACAAACGATGTTGGAGAGATTCCCTCGACGAGCCGGGGCCTTTAGCGAGAAGGGATCCGTGGGAGAGTCAGGAAGGCCCCGCGCCATTGGAGCCTCACGACGGCTGGTGCCGCCGACATGGGAGCCTTTGCGGAAGGGGCTTGTGGGAGAATGGTTAGTAGGTATGGTTGGTAGGCGAACAGCCCGATGGTTAGCGAGCCTCTGGATGGTTGGCCGGAAATCGTTTGCCGGCGGAGTCTGTTTGGGATGAGAGTAAGGTTGGTTAGCATGGCATGAATGAAACGTGAATGGAATGATTGTTTAGCAGGCGTCCTCTCGACAGAGGGCAGTGAGTGAGAATTTGATTAGCAGGCGTCCTCTCGACGGAGGGCAGTGAGTGAGAATTTGATTCGCCTGGCGGGACAGGGAGACTCCCGACGGAGGAGGCCTGCGTGGCCGGAGGACGGGTCGACCGTCGTTTTGGAGGAAGTGAGTGGGCGTCCTGGAGAGGGAGAACATGTTTAGAAGTGGGCAGAGGAGGAGGTACCCGCCACCCGACACATCCACCAGTCAATGTAGGTACCGCGCTGGAAGACACCATGGACTTCTGGGCATCGAGCACGGAGGCGGAGGAAGGTCTGACGTAGGAGGAGAAGGCGGAGGACGACCAGTGGCCCGAGGCTTGCAGGATCAGGACGGAGACGCCGCTGGCAGCAGCGGTGGTGGCGGCTCCGATTCTCAGGGAGTGGCTGGAGTATAGCGGTCAGGAGGGAGACCACATCTTAGGAGCAGCGAGCGGAGATGGGAGGCGAACTCTCTACGACGACCTCAGACGAGCCCTCCAACGACGACTCCGGTCATCTCGGTCCTTCGTACATCTGGCCGGCTCCTTTGTGCTTCCGCACCGGTATCTTTCTTTAGTGCGTCTGCCTAGGAAGGTGTGGGACGTCCTCTCGATCGACGCCCAGCGTTGGTTCCCGCGGTGCGGCCTTGGCCGGGAGTTCTCGATGGCGGTGGCAGTGACCAGCTAGTCTCCTCACTGCTATCTTCTCTGTTATACTTGGTAATGGCCCGTACGGATGCTCGTTGGTGATGTGCTCATCCTGGTTGATGTCAAGTACCACGGAGACATCCTGGTGCAGCACCCGTCCAGGGATTTCCGTGGGGCGGAAGTGTCCGGCATTCACGGCCGAGGAGGAGGACGGTCTCCGCAGTAGCAGGGAAGAAACTGGTCTTAACGTGGAGGGGGAGGAGCACGGAGGAGAGGTACCTGACCACGGTGCCGGACTAGTAGACGCCATGGATCTCTGGGCATCGAGCGAAAACTGGGCGTCGTGATGTTTGACGAACGCGGCAGACCCGAGGGGAAAGGTTTGACGAACATAGGTTCTTGGGCTATGGCTGACGCAGTGGACGTGGAACCGAAATTATTAATAGTGATATGGCCGACTGCGGGAAACTATTCCGCTTGGAATTCCCCCCCAAAACTGAAGTGGGAGCGTAGCACGGTGGCCTGAGCTCTCCGAGCAACGGAGGCTGTGAATAGGTTATGGCTTAATCCATTTAGGCCTAAGGCGGATTCTAAAAACGCCTCTGAATCCTGACCTAAGGTTTCTGAAAAACTTCAAATATTTATAAAGCAGCATCGAAATTTTACATTTGAATACTGTACGTACTGTATGGGTTCCCGGCCTGAGGGGGTAAGATACCGATAGGGGTTCCCGCCCGGAAATGGGTTGAGGTGAGTGGTTTGAGACGTTGAGTGGGTGGTTACCTATGAGTTTAGACATTACGGCGCAGTTGAGACGTTGCGGTGCGTGGCTGTCGAGCTTAGCTGGTGCAGTGCATGGCTGCCAGAGAGTTTAGCTGTTGCAGTGCGTGGCTGCCGACTGAGTTTAGCTGTTGCAGTGCATGGCTGCCGACTGAGTTTAGCTGTCGCGGTGCGTGGCTGCCGGCTGGGTTTGGCTGCTGCAGTGCGTGGCTGCTGATGGGATTAGGCTGCGTTGGATGGCTGACGAGTTCAGCTCGGTGGGGGTCCGTGTTGAGGCCTAGCCGGGAACCTGGCCTTCCAGGCATGCGTGAACAGTGCTCGTTTCCCTGATGATCGCCGAGCAGGTAGCTGGACAGGAGGGGCACAAGCATGGAGTTAGTATGGTCGGACCGACGTGGCAGTTGGAGTGAGAGTAGAATATTAAGACTTAATTGACGGGAGAAACAATGCAGTTGACGGGTGAGTAACAGAGAAAATCTTAATTAGGTACGGCTCGGTGAGCACGGTCTCGCCATCGAGAAGGTCGACATAGGCGGACCTGAATCCTGAGAGAAGACAGACTATGCGCCCACTGCGCGTGAATGAAGTGGAAAGCGAGCTACGCTTTCTAACCATGTGTTGAACCGAGACATCAGAGACACGTACTTCCATATCTGCTGGGCGAGGTACGACAATGTGCAAACGCGGCAGCAGATTTGAGATTTGCTGTGAAAGGAGAGGAATACCAGATGGAACACGGCCGCCCTGAAGACAAGCCATTGTCCTAAATGAACGATTTAGGGGGACAGCGGGAAGCCGATCCGCGCACTTGAGCCGATTCCTGAGCAAACGCAATGTGATAATCACACCCGTGAGAAATGAGGGGCGCTGGTGAAAAGGGGGCTAGCTCAAGTTAACTAGGTGGTGAAAGGTCAAGTGAACGAGCGGTGCCGGCATGAACATTAAATGCCGTGAATGATAGGAACAGAGTGGCGTAAAGAGGGACAATATGGCAAGCATTTTCCCTTCATTGACAATGTAATAATGGAGCGTTCTTGAGGGTCTAACGTCGATCAGGGGGTTAGACATGGAATGAAAACCCGGGAATAAACCACAGCAAAATGTGACTTATTGAGCTGATAGTGGGAGCTCCGACCTGTAAAGCTCACGGCTTGTAGATCAGCTATTTGAACGTGTTCACACTGACACGCGCCTCTCTTTTCTCTCTTCTTCTCCTCTTTTTACTTTGTTTCTTTTCCTCCTCCTTCTCTTTTTTCTCTTTCTCCCTTTCTCTCTTCTCTCTTTTTCTTTTTCCTACGATTACGCTCAACATCTCATCACAATCCACATGATTGAAGAAAGAATCTGGAGCACTAGTAGATTGCCAGGGCATGAATGAATGGGGCACCGAGTTGCCATGTTGGAGGAGACAAGCGCCAGGTCCGCAAAAACAAGTCACGAAAACTAACTTGAATCATTATGAAAACGATCCGACAGCGTCAGATAATTTACCAACATGTAACACTGAGGGTGCTTCGAATGAACCGTGGGTTTAAACAACGGCGTCCACCTGGTAAGTGATTAAATAAAACAAGCCTGAGACGCTTAAAATGAGCGGACGTGGCAACCTGACGGCACCGGACATGCTCAGAGTAGTCTAGGAGTCTAAGATACGATAGTGGTGACGCTAGTGTAGCGCCGGCCGCAGCTAGAAGAAAATGCGGGCTTTAGACTCTCTTTATAAGGATAGATGACGAGGAGTTTATCATTGGAACGCCACCGGTCGCTCCGTTTATTATTATTCCATCCAACAGCTCATCACAGCCAACACTGGCGCATCACAACACTGCGTCATCAAAGCACGCCAGCCTTCAGGCAAAAGCAAACGATCCTCGAGCCTACACTAGTGTTGACTCTCATGGCAACAATGGAATGCGGAAGTGCTCGTTCTATCTCGGGGGAAAGTTCCGCCAAGGAACAAAAAGTTTGGAACTAGACAAAGCGTGTCGCCACTCTACACTGTGGACGAACTAAAACGCCGTGTATGATTTTAGACCTGCAGCCTGATCTATGCTACGTTCACAGGATGACCAGTAGCTTACTGCCGTGAAAGCAACGTTTAATGCATGATCGCCCAGACGCCACCTGAAGCAGTGCGAGACTGGTGGCATGAGGCATTAGCAGCAGTATACACTATACAGCATAAGCAGCCTTGTAACGGCAACGCACGACATACAAAGCACTGAGCAGCAGCAAGCAAGCAGGGTAAAAAGTGGCTAGTGCGGAGGCAGCATCGGAACGGAATCGAAATTAGGCTGTTAGCAGTTACGTTTGTTTTGAAGGTTGAACCATTCAGGTGGATAAATAGCAGTGACGAGCAATTAGAATTATACTGTATCTGATGGAGGCATGCAGGGCCTGGGACGCTGGCGAAACACCCGACGGTGTGTCCTGGGATGAAAGCTGCGGCCGTGGAGGAGTTTGTTGACTCTTGAACTTGGATGGAAATGACGAATGAAGAAGGTGAGCTGTGAGCTCTCGAACGTGTCTGTGTGCTACCTGAACGGAAGCACAGATGAGCGAAGGGAAGTGAGGACCGTTTATAAAGGGGTGCGGACAAGGTAACGCAGATCTGATTGGAGCAGACGGATGATGGAGCATTACAGCTCTAAGTTGAACTATCGTTAACAACTAAAACTTTCTCCCATGGCCTACTGGTTCCCACTAACCAATGGCTGTCCATTTTCCTTTCTCCTGTATATGATTTCCTATTGTCCCCCTTTCTCTACATTTCACTCCACAGATTCCCTCCCTCATTATTTTGCAAATGGTCAGTGAAATTTGTCCTTCTTCCATCTCTTCTTTTCTCCGATCCTGCTGGTCCATTCGCGCGTGCGCGCGCGCGCACACACGCACACACGCACACGCACACACGCACACACACACACACACACACACACACACACACACACACACACACACACACACACACACACACACACACACACACACACACACACACACACACACAGCAGCCCCAACCCCAATGGACATTCTGACTTCCATTTCTCCTTAAGGCTGTGATGTGGCCACAAGATGGCATCACACACACACATCCACAGACCAACCACTTCGCCTAAAAGTGAGGATCGGTTAAATGCACATTACAATTTTGACATAGGCCTATGTGCAATATATACAGTGACAAATACCCCCAAAAAACAACTATTAAAGGGGACAAATTATTTATTATTATTTTCATTCACTGAGCTGTTGATTTATTGACTGACTCCATAGATACAAAAACACACACTTGAACTGATTTCACATGCCATCATAGACAATGAACTCAATTCAAAACAAACAGTTTTACAGTGATTAACTGATCCACCTCTCATGACAGATGGCAAACTCAGACTGTTTTGTGCATTTTACTTTTATTTATCACAGACCTCTTCTTCACAGACTGTCACGGTGAAAAATGTCCAGCCAGGCTCATTGTGTGTAGCAATGGGTCGGGCCTTGTATAGAATGTTACGAAGGTATGGGTACGGTAAGGTACAATAAGCAAACAACTTTGTAAAACTCACCACCAGAAATGTCCCTTGATCAATTCATCATGATGCGACAGTAAAACTGATAGCAGGCTCACTTTTGGGTGTTCAGTATGCTGCTGCAAATCTGCAGAGGCTTTGACATGATCAAACCTACATTGCACTCCAGAGACATGGGGTCGATTTAGGACTTCTATGTTACTTACTTCTATATTACTAATCTAATTACAGTATTATGATCTGGGGGCGTGTAGTATGTCATATTGCAATTTTGGGCATGTTAAGAAGCGCTTTTGACACCCCGCGGAGTGCGCAAAACGGCCTTGAATTAGTCATGGGTGTGTTTAAGGCGTGTTTGAGACGTACCCAATCAACATGTCCGTACTATTCTCTTTACCAGTCAGCTGATGTCACATACGGAATGCGCACTTTGGGGGTCGTGGTATGACATTTCTTCAGGCTGGCACCATAGAAGACATGACATGCCTTTGTCACATTTGGGTTAATTATTCCTATTGCACTGCATGCTGTCACCTTTATGCCTCAAAAGAACAGACCCACCTTTCAGATCGGAATGGAATTGCGAGTAGATAGCAGCATATTGGCAAATTGCCAATCCATGCGTAATTAATTAATTCGATAACGATAGAACCATGTACCATACAGCGAATGAAAGCAAGATTCATAAGGAATATGGAGATTTTTACATTTAATAAAACGGTTGAGAAATGAGAGAACCATGAGTGTTTATAGGCTAATATCAACGTTTTTTTATGAAAGACCAAACGGGCTGTGAACTTGAAGAGCTCAATCACCATCCCGACACGGAAGAAATATAGCCTAGTGCATGCATGTATATGCACTGTTGCACTTGCATGCAGTAGCCTACACACGCTCTTTATTTGTTTCTATTGAAAAACACCAGTAAAATAACGTTTATTATATTTTATTTCATTCAAGTCACGACGAAGGAATGAGTTGAATGCGTGCTGCGTAATGCTGTGGCCCCGATGGTATGGTCTTCGCTGAGTTCGCTCGTAGCATTTTATTGAAGAAGACTTGAATCGGGTGTGATACAGCATATGAAAGCACATTTCCCACGGATTATGGAGATGTTTTTATTTATTTTTAAGGTTGAGAAATGAAAGAATTATGGCCGTTTCTAATCTCAACATTTTTTTTTAAAAGACGCAAAACCGCCATGTCTCATAGAAACAAGTAAATAGGTCTATAAAAATAAGCGCATATAACAGGGGTCTGTAACCTATTTTAAATGAAGTGCCATGTTTTTATTTTCTAAATAGTGAGTCTGCCATATCCAGATTAATTTGAATGACACCACATTAAAATAAAAAAACATATTTTGATTGTCCACAAATATAAAGTTCTTCCTTCTTTTTAAATATGTTCTTGCACATTGTTATAATGATCATTATATATCCCCCTGCAGTCAGAGTTCATAGTTTTAATGAATGAATGTGATGCATTGTGAGCTGGTATAGATCTGCTATTTTCAAAAGTAATCTTTTTATTTAATTTTTGGATTAGCTGTCCTTAGTTGGGCAAATGCATTCATCTGGGGATCCTTGACATGGGAATGTGCTGTGTGACGATCACTGGTTTAAACAACATTAGGAGAAAAGCCCAAATAACCACTTTAGAAACAAGAAAAGCAACCACACAAAGCAACTTTACAGAAAAATAAGCCGCTTATAATAAACAGACATGGCAACACTCTACCAGCCTTCCAGAGCCGCTCAAGTGTCAAATCAAACAGTGCTTTTTGCGTTTATGAGGTGGTCAGACCCACGTCTAATCGTTATGCGCTGAGTGTCTTTAGGTCAAGGGGCTTAATAGCAAATTGCGCAAAGCGAGAATAATTAACATATGGACACTCCCACAATGCTAAAATATTCAGGGACGCGGTATGCCAAATGTGTGTGCGTTCAACACGGGCCGAGTGCGTTCAACACGGGCCGATATGCCTTTCATAATACGAATGTGCGCAGAGCGAGGCCAATTTATGTATCACGACCTGGTAAACTGCACCTTCAAAATCGACCTGATGGACCCTTACAATACAACAGGAAAAAGCCCTGGATGGAGTCTACACAAGAATGCTACGAATGGCACTAGGTGTAACATGGACGGACCGCATCAGAAATGTGGACCTCTATGGGGACCTACCACGGGTCATAGACAAAGGATGAGGCTGGCAGGGCACTGCGTCAGGCACGGAGGCACCTAGAACTTGAGGCAAGTAAATTGACCCTATGGGAGCCAACCCAGGGCACAGCCAGGAGGGGAAAGAAGCGTACCACCCATAGAGTATATATATCTATAGAGAAGACACCCGAGTTCTCCTCCCATCCACTTGCATTGAGTTGCTCAAAAGCGCATGAGGCGGATTCACTCCTCCTTCCTGGTAGGAACAGAGTGCATTCTGGGACGGATTGCAATGGTGAGTGGCCCCAAACACATGAACGCGCTGCCGTTGAACGCGCACGAGCGTCGTCCGTCGTGAACGTGTACAATGATAGTCAACGGACAGCGCGTTCATGTGTTTGGGGCAAGGCTGCAATACCTTCATTCGGCCACTATGTCCATTTCGCCGCAAGATTTCCTCTGGGTGCCTTCTCTATAAATATATATACTCTAAGGTACCACCTATGTAGACATGCTGTGGCGCAACACTTGGCTGATAACACTGAAGAGCTCAAGAACGTAATGTTGGATAGGAAATTGTGGAGGGCAGCGATCCAGGAATCCAGAGTTGGTGTTGGCTACACCTCACTCTCGCAGCAACTAACTAGCACTCCTGTCCTGGAGCAACCCTTATCTGACAGTCGAACCTGCTACCATTAATTGTTCTGGTAACAACAGCTCATTGCAAAAGCTCACATGCCAAAAGTCAGCTTATTCTCTCAACTTCTCTTGCGTTACCCTTGAAAAAAAAAAATCTTTCATGAACACTGCGTCATGATTGGTCGAATAACGTTCCGGTCTGAACAGTAGATTGTAGACTTTCATGGGGTATAGTTAAAGACTAGAATTCAAAGATTGTGGAAGAGTTGTCTTTACTGTACGTACCTTCATTGACCATCAACATGAAAAGCAAGCAGAGATTCAGTTGCAGTGTGTGCTCTCTCCGTTTATTTCATCCTCCTTTATTTCAACCCAGTGTAAGACATGTGAAATAAGATAGCTAGCTACAGTATTGACACTTAAAGGCATTCAAGCATTCCATAGTTTATATCACTGACAGTAAAAAGGGGCATCCCCGGTGGTGTGGGCCTATCATATTAACACAAGTGTAGACACTGTACACAGAGAGAAAATAGTAAAGCCTGATGTTCCATTTTGGTTACAGAATCGATTTGGAACCCCAGAGGAGTATAGCAGTGTTTACACTGCAGTTTATTCTCTTCGGTGTGACAGCACCTGTCCTGGTGTCAGGTCTAGGTGACTTATTGCATGCTGTCTGTCCTCATGAGCTGATCCAAGGTCACACTAACGTGGCCGGTCCCCAGGAGCGGGGGGCAGGGGGGGCACCCACAAACTCACACACACACACCCAACCTCTCTGGTGAGCCAGGGTGCGGATGCTGCTACTCTGGGTCCAGACCTTGTCAAGAGGACTGCATGAGACCTGTCAGCCGCTTTCCTGTCAGGGACTTGCCCTACAGAGACCAGAAAGAGGAGAGAGTGATTGATCTTTATTAATAATTGTATTAGCTGAAGCTGCGTTGCTTAATAGCCTGACATGTTTAACATTTCATTTTATAGTTTGGCCATTCAAAAATAGCAAATATACAAGATCATAGTGCGTCACTTTGTGCCACATTACAAGCTTGTAGATCTGCTGTTCTTTTTGGGGGGGGGGGGGGGGGTTTGTGACAAGTTGTGCACATTTTTAAAGCGAACATTTTGAACTTTGCTTCTGGGGTCTTTGAATTGGGGTTTGGCAATTGGCATCCAAATAAATATCATTTTGGGGGTCCTTGACATGAACACATGTGAACACCAATGATCTAACAACATACGTTTTTCAGAAAACTGTTGATATTTATAGAATTGGCCTCAGGTCTTAATGGGTTAAAGGAGAAGCACCACCACTTACATTCTTCTAACACAAACAGACAGGCAAGAGTTCCTTTGTGTGCAGCTAAAATCATTTTACAGATTTAGTACACACATTCAGCCCTGTTTTGTGAAAGACTCCGGAGGGTCGGCTTGAGGCGTGTTTTTCCCGCACCTGGGTGTGTTTGGCAATTTGGGACTGGTTGTGCGTTGTAGGGGGTCTGTTGTTTGCGAATCAGTAGCGCACTGCAATTTTGGTGTCAACAATGACTATGATTTGCGCTGCTGACCTGCTTGGACCAAATCATCTGGTGTATCGTGACACGTGCGTGAGTACATACTGTATGGTGTTGATGTGGCAGGCATGAACTCACATGCATATACATACAGTATATGAGCATAATGTATCTGAGTGGGGGGGCATGATTTTTTAAGGACATTTCTTTATGGTCTTCTACACCCTACTACTACTACTTCTACACCCTCCACCAACCTGGGGAGAGCAACCGACTTGAACTCATGCTTCCTTCATGCCTGAGTGTAAAGTTGCTCCTTTACACCTGACAGGGGGGAGTTTTCCTGTTTGGACGTAGCGCGTGGAAGGAACACGTTATTCCAACCAGTTCCTTTCCCCTCCATCAGGCGCCCCGGCTGGCCAGGGGGAGGCAGTTTAGAGACCAGGATTACTGCATGTTTTTTGTGAGGGTACCTACCCTAGGGGACACGGGGAGAACATGCAAACTCCACACAGAAAGACCCTTTCGCCAACCCCGCATCGGGTATGGGCACTGATGACGCGGAGGAGGAAAACGCCGCCAGCACCCACAGCGCCCCGAGCAGGAATCGAACCCAGGACCTTCTAGCTGTGAGGCGACAGCACTACCAACTGTGCCACCGTGCCCCCAGTCTTCTACTCTATTGACTACACAGCTACCAGGGATACTTCGTTACATAGGAATTATTACATTCTGCGAAAATATGTGAAGGTGGAAAGCCTAAGGGTAGCGCACTAGCGCTATGTGCAAGGCCATTGGGGCCACAAAAACCAGGAGGGTGCATCCTTGCTGAGTGCATTAATGGTAGCATTCAATGTTGGGGTAAACTAGGCTTTGTGTCGTCCCTCGGGCAATCATCCTAATCCACTGTCATCATATCAGTGGGCATAAATACACTAATCTACACCTACACTACACAGGTTTTAGTGGAAGTAAAAGTGGCCAGAAATGAAAGCCCACTCACCACGCTGCGGGTGAACTTCTCCAGGGAGGTCCGTCGGCCCTGTTCCGTCTCAGGCTGAGCACATGTAACAAAGACGTTCTTACATTATCCACTATCCACACATAGAACTCTTACATTATCCACTATCCACACATAGAACTCTTGCTCTGAGGAAGTGTGAATCAACAAAGAATAATCAACCAGAAGTGCTGAGCCTATAAAATGCATATCAATGTTGAAGCTGAGGAGTGAACGACATGGTCTCCTACATTCCCTCTCGTTGGCTCCAACCGCTCAAATCGAACGCCAAATCGTGTTCTTGCATTTTGCTAATCGTCTACGTAAGTCTAGTTTAATTTATATACATTTAATACTGAATATTTTGGACATCGCTAATGCTCATTATAATATTATGGTATCATTTGTATCTACTGTGCCTCAAAGGACGGCTGTAGAAAGTCATGTCAAACCAAAATGATTTATTACATTTTTACGAATGGGAAAACGATGGCATAGCATGCCAACATTCCAGGGGATTATCTTGGATTCCCTATCTTTTGAATTTATTCTGATTGTATGTACAGTGAAGGGTGAGTGGAAACGGAGAGAGACACAGGGAGGATACATAGCAACGGCCGTCGGAAATTGAACTTGTGACTCGTCGGGCTGCATTAGAGCCGACATATGGTATCCGTCTTAACAACTATATGCCATCATGCATTATGTTTTGATAACTTTGCTTGTCGTTGGTCATGCCTTACATATATATGCATGCATACATTGGTGTGCAAAGCATGTATAGTGAATATACATATAAATACTTCATGGGATCACCCCCAATGGCAATAACACACACACACACGCGCACACATACACACACAGGATCCTACCTTCTTCTTTGACATCAGGAGGTCCTGGTAGGCATTGGAGCGTAGGAACCGAGTGTAGCTGTCACTTTTCATCAGCTTGTAGATGTGGTCCTGAAGGGAGAGACAGCAACAGTGTATGTGTGTGTGTGTGTGTGTGTGTTGTACATGAGAGTGAGAGACTGACACGTAGACGGATTTAAGGGTTAAGGTTGCTTTATACATAGTTGAGGGAGCCAGTGGCTCACAACTGAAAAATAGTCAATCTACAAGGACACGCAACCAAGTACTCTATACGTTACATGTCTATTGGCAGGGTGTGCTAGCAGTGTGTGTAAGTGTGTAAACTCACTCACACACGTGAGTATGTATACTAACAACATTTTAAAGAGATAATTGGAATAGGAGGCCAGATATAGACCACGACCAACTATTAGGGTTTAAGTGTTCAAGCATATAGAGGTCCAATCATGTACGGTACATCCTTTATTTTGGAGTGCCACTTTTTCCACTTCAGTGGTATTTTGAGCTTATGCACGTTAGGACTCCCAACTACACTTGATCACTGACTTACTGTAGATGTATGGCCGCAAACTCAAATTATTTGCGAACATGACTTCACCTTTATTAATCCCATCCAATCTCTCTCCTCTATTTAGTTGTCCCTCATCCCACCCTCTCTCCGGTCTACCTGTGCGTCTTCGTAGCTGTAGCGTCCGGGGTCCTTCAGATTCTGACTGGTGCGCTCATAGCTGTGAGAGTCCAGGTTGATGGAGTAGGTGGCTCCCTCGGCCAGGAACTCGGCCCAGATGGCCTGGGCCCTCTCCGCCACCTCCTGCAGGGGCTGTTGCTTCATGCCCTGCACCGCCAGCCAGAACCTGCACCACCAAAAACAATGTCAAACACATGCTTGATTACTTAATACATGGTTGTGTGTCGTGATGTTTGTATGAAAGTCCTTTTATTTTTTACACAGATTAGGGGTTTTATTAAAACCAGAAAAAGACTACACTTATGCCATATCACATTATTATTATTTATTTTTTTCTTTTCTTAAACCCAGTAAAAGACTTATGCCATATATCACATGATTACAATATCCAAAGTACCCGACAATATCTATAGCCTCATATCACAGTATCAACATAATATCAATATATTGCCCAGTCCCAGTTGAAATACAATACCATGTGTTCTGATTCTGAAGGCCTATTACTGTTATAACAAAGTGTTTGGTTGGTCAGGGGTGTAAGGAGATGATAGAATCTCGAATCTCCATGGATTTGTGTATAGAAAGTTAGAAACACAGTGTACAGTTTTCACAACTTTTAGTTTTCACTCGTTTTTCAAAGTAGGATTTGTGTGGAGAGGAAATGGTGAGTGGTGAGTCGGAGATGGTGGGACAACAAACATATGATTGATTGATGCTTCAACATAAGCGCAGAAATAATATGAAGCTAGTTCACCTTTTTTCTTTTAGATTTTGTAGCTTGTCAAGGGTCAGACAGTGTATCCTACTGCCACTGGCTTGTAGTACTGCTGTCTGCTGATTTGTTACTGCTAGTGTGAATGCAGGCATGCAGTATATACAGTAGCCAAAAAGCTACAAAGCCAGTGGCTGGTCGAGTCAGCCTGACAAATCAGCACAAACCTGCAGGTGAAACACAACACACCACTCACTGACTGTAGTCCAATATTACATCTATCTACCTATTGATCTGCAGTATAGGGAGGGAACACCCCTGGGGATACTGCCGTCTCCCTTCGCCTCCGTTCTCTCTTTTTCAGCTTGCTCTATCGCTCCCTTTCCATCATAAGTGCCTTTCCAAAAGTGGCCTCATAAAAGCAAAATCAATTAGGTTTGCGGTCTAAAGAGAGAGGGATAAAGAGATCGCCGCACACACGCATGCACGCACACACACACGTCAAATCTTTCGTCCCAGTCCAGCCTTGCTGAGCTGGAAAGAGCCTAGATACGTTTGTGTGGTAAATACAACAGTTGCAAATTATGCTTTTCATCCAGTCCACTACAAAGTGCCAAGTCAATCGTATTTGAAGTTTGTTGCCTGCGATGAAATGAAAGCAACAGAACAGTGTGTGTGTGTGTGTGTGTGCACGCGCATGCGTGTCAGATGTGTGGTCTAGGGAGGCGCGACACAGACTTCTAGTATTATACAAGGCAGATGCTTTCTTCATCTTATCTGGGCCCCAGTAGAGGCAAACTGACTGAGGAAAAAGGAAATAGGAGGCAGTGATGGAAGGCTGTTAGACTATTAATGGTCTAACAGCCTTCGCTCCAGCCACAGAGCGCTGCTGTATGTCGGGCAGAACCATATTTTAGTTTTTGAATTCAACCACACAACATGCAAATCACATACAGCGACTGATGGAAAACCTGTGTCGTATCCATCATTGTACCACATGCACGGTCAGGTCGGATGCTCTCCATGGAACTGTAACTTCAGGTCAAGTGAGAGAACTCTAAAGGGAGATTCAGACTTAGTTGCATGCCGGTGTCACACACAATAGCCAAGCTACAAGCTCACAACCCATCCCAAGTGTTGCGTGAGGAAATTAACTGGACCGTCGCCCTGATGTCCGTCAACGCATCCATCCATAGTGAATGTACCATTATATTCCAGTCACATGCTGCTGGAGAGGAGGGTTGATACTGCTGGCGAGGAGGGTTGATACTGCTGGAGAGGATACTGCTGGAGAGAGGAGGGTTGATACTGCTGGAGAGAGGAGGGTTGATACTGCTGGAGAGAGGAGGGTTGATACTGCTGGAGAGAGGAGGGTTGATACTGCTGGAGAAGAAGTACTAATTGTGTAAGAGATAAAGAGATGAATGAATGGATGGATGGATGGATGGATGAATGAATGAATGAATGAATGAATGAATGAATGAATGAATGAATGAATGAATGAATGAATGAATGAATGAATGAACGTGTGGCAACGTAGTGGCAATGTGTATGGCCTCCTTTACAATGCAGTGGACCCATGGATTTGCTGAAGTGGAGCGCCACACTCATGTCAGCTCCCAGTACTTACCGCCTGCAAAGGGCTTTTTACATGGAGAGCGATTGATGTGCTTTGTGAGTTGACATGTGCTGAGCTTTTTCCTATGTGACGGACGCAGTGTGAGCTCGCAGTTCCAAATGAGAAAGCAATCATTGTGTTTCTCCCCGTCTCTTACTCTGGACACCCCTTTAGTAGAGCCCCCTTCCCTCAGCATTTTATTTCATTTATTTTCCTGCAGCTCAATCTGTGCAGCGGAATTTACTGCAGCTCACTGCCTAGCCTCTCTGAGCTGAACTCTGACTTCGGGAACTTTAGGAAGAGCTCTTGCACTGCTGGGTCCTCCAATGCCTCGTCCAGAGAGATCCCCCAACTTCTTCACCTGTTGCTGGGGTGGGATGGATGGATGGATGGATGTATAAGCAGTGTGTCTGCACACAGAATAATCAGCTGACTTCAGCTGACTGAGTAAAGTACACAGGGCACAGACACAGAGTCCTCACTTTGTGCAGCCGCATCATTAAAACTCTATCAGCTGTCATGACTCTGCCAAGGTCACAGCGACAAAGGTTTTACCCTGCACTCTCACAGACTGTGACAGAGACAGTATTTGGAATGAATCTCTCGTGCTTGTTGAAAGGAAAAGTCTGGTGAACTAAACTCACAGGAAGGATTAGCTAAATGTTCAATTCATCTGGCTTAGTGGGTTTATTTATTTTCTTTTATTGACCAGCCCTACAATACTGTCACACTGTGGTCCATCTGGCTTCCAGGCTGCACACTGCCAGGTTGTGATAAGCTGGATCAACAGGTCACGGTGTGGCCAGAATTAGGAGAGACCTTTGTTCACCATTTTAGACTACCATCTGTCACATGCTTTCTTCAGTATATAGTCCACAGTCTGTGAGACAGGAAATAGTGGGGAGAGAGTCGGGGAGTGATATGCATCAAAGGTCTGACGGGTCCAGAAATAGAACCTGGGGACTTTCTGTCAAGCGTCAGATCTGCGCCTACGCAGCTATCAGTGCCCGCTTCCCTCATTTTCTTTTAAATCTTTTAAAATTTCTGCAGGTCAATCTGTGCAGCGGAACGCAGCTCACCTCAGGTTCTCTGAGCTGAACTCTGACTCCAGGAACTTAAGGAAGAGCTCTTGCCCTGCTGGGTCCTTCAATGCCTCGTCCAGAGAGAAACCCCACTTCTTCACCCGCTGCTGGCTGGGCTCCTTACTGAGAGAGAGAGAGAGAGAGAGAGAGAGAGAGAGAGAGAGAGGGGAGAAGGTGGTATCAACATCACTTTGAGGATTCTGCAGCACTGCGTAACCCATTAAGACCTAAGTCCGATTCTACAAATACCTTCTTCTACTCTACTGGGTTTAATGGTACTGGGAAAGTGGTGTGAAATTCCCGTATCACACCCACCCCACACTGAATCCTCTTCATCTCTATGTACTGTAGGACCCCCTCCCCCCAGAACCTATAATCTATCAATGCAGCTAGATTATTAAACTACATTAGGCGCAATGATTACATGTCTGTCCTCTCTAATTAATCACTGCATAATTTATGGAGAGCAGTGGAGATCAGAGGATAATGTAATGGGTTGAGAGAGATGGATGTACATGATGGGTCAACCCCTCCAAAAGGGTAAGCCACGGAGCCTTCCTAATTACTACATTGTGATGATTTACAGTAAGAAGTTTGTTTCTACAATGTGGCTTTGCAAGAGGTTATAGCGGTCTATGATGGGGTGTGTGTGTGTGTGTGTGCGTGCGTGCGCGTGCATGATCTCTTGAAAATAGAGAAATGAGGCAAAGTAAAAAACATAAATGCAGTAAGACACTGTTGGTTATTAAAGTAGATATATGCATAGTGGAGTTTTATCTGGAGATGGTCGCCGTCTAAAAGAGGCATTAGTTTCATGCCAGTGTCACACACACAAGCCAATCTACAAGCTCACAACCCATTGGACTGTGAAGTGTTGCGTGAGCTTGTAGATCTTCTATTTTCGGTGTACGATACCAGCGTGCAACAAAGGTTCAGTACAAGATAAAGATCAATACGGAGCATTGCCCGTGTGCTCTGCAGTCCATTAAAATGATCGACATGACCTATTCTCCAATCCATTCCAAACTGCATTATACATTACATTATCTTTTTTTTTTTTTTTTATCCCACGATGCCGTTATCCCACGATGCCGTTTTTGACTGCGAATGCGAGTGGAGTCGTGGAGTGACACGTACCCAGCCTCCAGGTCCCAGAAGGAGCTGTCATCACTGGTCCAAGGGTTGGAAGGTTCCGGTGAAGTCACAAATGGATCATACTCCATGTACTGCTCTGTGTAAGTCATCAGACTGATGCGCACGCACACGCACGCACGCACACACACACACACACACACACACACACACACACACACACACACACACACACACACACACACACACACACACACACACACACACACACACACACACACACACACACACACACACACACACACACACACACACACACACACACACACACACACACTTTGTATAAATAAATGGAGGATGATGATGACGACGACTTGTCCACTCAGCTCATAACATGCAAGCACTGCTGTTTTAAAGAAGTTATGACCTTTAGCTGTACCTTTAGAAAGGTTATTGTTTTTTGCTACTCTATACTTGTATTCTCTCAGAGCCTTGCAGTGGCTGTTTTTTATTTGATGGACTAAAGAAGAAGTGAAACGGCGACCACCTACAGTACTACAGCCTTTCCCAGCTTAGAGGGAGGTCACAGGCAGGGCAATATCCAGTCAAGAAAATAAACTTTCCTCAGCTGGACCCGGGAGGAGAGACCTGCATTGTTTTTTACCTTCATAGTGTTAGTCATCATCAAAATCTCTTTTTTTCATTACTACAGCACGTCTCCCAAAAGTGCTAAAGCCAAACTAAAAGTATGTATCTAAATCTCTCGACTCCTACTCCAAGCCATGTTTTATGATTGCTTGCAAAGCAAATTTAAACATGAATTCAAACGCCTCGCGTACCAAGCTGGTCCATGTGAGCTTGTAGATCTGCTATTTTCACAATAATTATGTGTCTGTGGAACCGAGTCAAACTAAATGTAACGGCCAGTTGTATCGCCAGTTCAAATGGGGGGTCCCCAGTTCAAATATGATTCTTTTGGGAGGTCCCCAGTTTAAATATGATTATTTTGGGGGTTCCCCAGTTAAAATATGATAATTTTGGGAGGTCCCCAAATAAAATATGATTATTTGGGGGGGGGGGGGGGGGGGGGGGGGGGGTAATCAAGGTATGTAAGCCCTAAAGGAGAATTCTGAACCAGCACTTTTCTTACCGTAATCTGATCATATTATATCCATCAACCAGTGGTAGAAGCTCAGAGCATGTGCGCTGGGTCTTAGGCTTGTTCAACTTGTTACAGAAGCCCCTTTGGGACAAAACTGTGCAACGACTTTGGTCATTATGAAAGACAGATGTGTAGATTTAGCCTAAAACCCAGCGTGCCATACAGTCTGAGCTGTGCTGGGCTCTGTAAGCTTTCACCTGTACCACTCGTTATTGGATATAATAACAACAGAGTAAGGTAAGAAAACAGCTTATCCAAAATTCTCCTTTAATGCACACACTGGTATTGGTGTTATCGTAGTAGACACTGGCTATGTTTGTAAATAGACATTTAGTGCAAAAATAAAGTCATAAAAGTTATTATCCGTTCCTTAAAAGGGTCCTTTCTCAGGTTAAGATATGTTTTTTTTCTCTTCTGTTATGTAATGCAATGACAGGCGGTGCTTGCACTGATGCCCCACAATTCCTTCAATCTGAAGCTGGCAGCACACTTCAAATAAAGTCACATTATTGTGCTATCTCTCTTTATGAATAATTGCCATCTGGTTGTGTTTGTAGTCCCTCAGAGAGAGATTATAAAACTTTGTAGGCTACCTCCTCAGCCTTTCTTCAATATTGGCCATGGAATGTTGTTGGCAGATTGCGGAAAAAGAACAAAATTAATCATTGTTGACGGGTTGAGCCTTTCAGAAAAATCGGACCTCATATATACGGGGTTGTCACTCATTCTGTCTTGTGTAGTACAATGGAACTGTGAGATGACTTGAATTCTCTGTGCACCGGTTGTTCTTTAACTGTTCCCATCACGACACTGGAGGATCCAGTGAGTGACGTAGAGGCTGGTCGGTGAAGTCAGACCCCAGGACACTATACAGCGGCTCGCCTGTATGGCCTGGGTATCGTCTTGAACTGCTGAGCACCGCAAAACCTTTAGTGTCTCGCATTATCGCATAAAGAGTAATTTGGCCTCTATTATTAAGGAACTCCTCAGCAGCTCACGTGAGGAGTCGGGTCGTTGAACACAGAGGTCACAGCATCTCGCATGTGACATGAGTTAAGTTAGACAAACCCCCCCATCAGGAGAACAAACAGATTATTTCACTAATACAGCAATGACATTTTATTACCTGTCTGCAACTTTGGACATCTTCATACAGTGTCGATCTAGCTGGGTGTTCAGGAACGATATCTGACACAAAGTGAGAGGGGAGGAAAGCACCACAATGAGCACAACATGGTTTCTTTCAGTTCATTTAGAGGTTAATTGTCTATGCCAGGACCATGACCAAAGTCGTGTGTAGACAATGAACAGATTTCCCCAGGTTCCATATTTCTCTCAAGGTAAGGTATATCATTTGCAACTGATCCACACAATGTAATTTCAATGTATGGCCTCGCAAACCGTGGTCCTTGTGGACCCAAGCATTGCAGCATCCCCCCAGAATAGGGATGCTAGGGTTCAAGTGGTTAAATAAGCAGTTCACATGAAATGTACTGTACCTCTTTCTCCACATCATCATTGGTTCCTTTTCGGACAACAACATGCGATGGTGTGTGTATGGGGCTGTGTGACTGTGTTCCCTCCTCTGCCAGACCATACACAGACTGGACCATTTGCAGATGACGAGAGAGACAGTGGAAGAGAGAATGAAAATAACTTAAGACATCTGACGTGTTACCAAGTAATATCTTACTGTAATATTACCAGTAAGACGCCCTGAGGGCAAGAAGCGACCTCACACTAAAGGGTGAGGTCGTGTGCACGCATCCGCCTGGGTGACGGCAGACGGCAGACTGCTGGGCGAGTGCTGGTGCTACGGCATGGGGGGTCAGATCAACATATGGAATGAATTCTGTACTGGCCATATATGGAGCGTGTCTTGAGTGTACAGGGTTTGATGAGGTCAGATCAACATATGGAATGTCAGAACAGGAAGGACGGGTGGGGAGGATCAACATATGGAATGTCTGAACAGGTCAGCTACATATACGCATGGAGATATAAGGATTTGAGGTTTAAGGTCAGATGTAGAGTTGCTGGCCGGCTCCATATATGCAGATCTGGGTGATGATCCAGTCTTCTACATGTATGGCTATCCAGGGTTTGATGAAGTCAGTGTAATGATCTTCATATATGGAGACAGCCATATATGGAGACAGCCATATATGGAGCGTGTCACAAGGCGTGATGGACTGACGGCCATATATGGTGGCGTGACGTGTCACGAGGCGTGAGGGACTGGCGGGCAGTGACGCCCGTGGCATGACTGACGGAATGGAATGACAGGTTTTGCAGGTTTTCATAGTAATCTGTGACCTACAGTCGCAACAACGTTGTTCAATGTGAAAAAGAAATCTACAAGCTGACCTGCTGTTAGCTTGTAGATCTGTTCTTTTTAAGCATGCAGCCTTGTGCAAAAATTATGCCGTAACGTGTACGTGGCGTGTGGCAGGGCAGGTTCTTGAGTAGATGTTACTGTAGGTACCAACTGTAGGTCACGTCAAATAGTTCTTGGGTAGATGTTAGATACCAACCAGGTCACGTCAAATAGTTCTTGGGTAGATGTTAGGTACCAACCAGGTCACGTCAACTACTTATTTAAAAGATTATGGATGGAAGGAGGAGAATTCATGAGAGAGGAGACAGGCATACTTTCAACACCTTGAACTATTGTCACTATTGTGAGTTTGTCTCTGCAGTCAAAGACACAAAGAATATAAGTGTCTCAAGGAGAAGGAGTACTGAACCGTTGATGAAGCCTCTTAAAGCAGCACCAGGACATTTTACAAGAGACTTTATTATTACCAACCCTCAAAGTCCTAATGTCAAGGACAGTTAAAAGACATCCTCTCACGGATGACAGCTGGCCTTCCAGATGGCATTGTGAATCTACTGTAAGCCTGTATTTGTAACTTCTTAACTTTGCACATATATTTGGGCACATTTGTTGCACTGCAACATTCACAAAAAGAGGGAATAGATGTAATATGCTGCAATATTTGTTTTTTAAAGCAGGTGCTACACAATATTAGTGAAAGCAGCACCAAGACTAAAACAAATAAAGGGGTCAATGAAATGTATTAGAAATACCTTTTTAACTCTGTGAGGATTCCTCATGCGTCTACATTTCCTAATGTCCATTTCTGTGGTGTTGACACAGCCGGGCTGGGGAGCACACATATTAGTACAGTCAAAATGGGAATCACTGTTGTCTTGTTTCTCTTTTTCCTGCCTTCTGTCATCTCTCACTACGTTCCACTGACCAAGTCTTGAAACACATTCAATTTAGGAATAATTTCTCTATGATCTTTGTGATTAACTGTCTGTTCATTTCAGTAAGGGCCTGTTGTCCACTAAGATGTATTTTTGTTAATGAGCACAGCATATCTACAATGGGAGCGCCACATTGTGGCGCGGTGCGGGGCATTTATCTTGCAATGGCATGTTCATGTGTGGCGTTTTTATTTGCTTGAGCAAACTTGGGCACTTTTTAGGTGGAAAAAGGCGTCAGTGGACACAGCTCCAACTTTATCCACTTAATTTAGCTTTTAATTATAAACTCGTTAAAACCGGGAAAGCGGTGTCTACATGTTTTTCCCTTTTTTACTGTCTTTATATGATGATTTCCTGTTTGGAAGTGGAATTGTGGTGAACCCTGGGAGGGGGGGTAACTAACTACCTGTCAGCCCTATATGTCCTCTCTGGGGGGGGGGGGGGGGGGGGGGGGGGTAACTACCTGCCAGTGGGGAGTGTTGGCTGGGAGGAGGAGTAGGACTAAGGCCCTATACGTCCTATCTGGGGGAGGGGGGGGGGGTTCTACTTGTCAGTGGGGAGTGTTGGCTGATGAATGAATATCAACATCCTAATACGTCCGAAAACTGGGGGGTCAAATTACGACAGGCAATTCCTGCTGTCAAAATATGACCCCCCAGTCAAAAAACACTTTGTTTGAAATAGACACTCATGCTTTCCAAGGTGTGATTTGGGGTCCTAAGGATGAATACAGAATTAATATCAACATCTTAAAACCAAAATGTTGAATTGTGGGTTTGAGCTCACATGCCCAAAAGGGGGGGTAACTAGTGGGGAGTGTTGGCTGGGAGGAGGAGTAGGACTAAGGCCCTACACGTCCTCTCTGGGGGGGGGGGGGGGGGTAACTACCTGCCAGTGGGGAGTGTTGGCTGGGAGGAGGAGAAGGACTAAGGCCCTACACACACACGCACGCACGCACGCACGCACGCACGCACGCACGCACACACACACACTCTCTCTCACTCACTCACCATAGGTCTATGGACATCCCAGAAGGCTCTCTCTTGGCTGTCAAGGATCTTTCTCTCTGTCTTATCCTTTTTCCTGTCAATCCTACATAAGAGATGACATAAAAGCTTTCACTGTTTGGCATTGAGAGAGCCAGCTAATCAGGAAGGACAGGCGAAAGGCATTATTATATAAGAGAATGTTTTCCGTCCAACCAGTGGTAGAAGAAGAACTCAGAATACTCTGTTATTATATAGGACTTTGAGTAAAAGTCCTATATTGACAATTAAAGATTTTTTTAAGGTATTGGCATGTACTATATATAATATTATATTATATTATATAACCCTATAATAACATACATGTAACAAATGTAATAAAAGTACTCATTTTGCAATGTACAAATAGAAGATTTATAAAATAGGGCTTAAGTGGTTAAAAATGTTTAGAGAAAAGGGTTGAGTAAATATACCACGGCATCCAACAGTGTTGAGTTCATGTCCCACAGATAAAAAGGCATTGCTACAAGAGAACACCCTATTGTACATAGGAAACATTTTAGCAGAAATGTATTATTTCTGCAAAAATATTAGATTTGCTTGCATTACACATACGTGCATCCTGCGGAAAGCCTTGCTGCCACTATGAACATTTTCATGTACAGTATACCAGGACAAACTATGCCCTCTATTTTACCGTCTATGGTCATAATGCAATATGCACAAACTGGATATACGTTGGTGCTGTAGCCTACTGCTGCTGAATGTTGGACACTGCTGTATTCATGCACAGTTTTATGAGATCTGCTATTTTGTCAACTACATTTTTGGCTTGAGACTTGCACTTGCGTTAACCACTTTCAAACTGGCATTCCTAAATATATAAAAATAGGACTTCTTGAAATGATACAACTTCACTTTGGCAATCAATACGAAGTTCACCATTTATACTTTCAACTCCTGCATGATAAACACATTGTCATTGCTTTCAAGAAGGTGATGTCTGTACCATCCTCTATGGCAGAAATGTTTTGTGAACCATAGCATCCATATTGTGGGGCGCTGTCAGCTTGTACACTGTCCCCGGATGTGAGAGGACGTGAGAGGATGTGAGAGGACGCTGGCGTCTGCTTGTTCGCCGCTTCTCCATCCGTGGTAGCTTAGTTTAGTTTATTTGTCCCAGATCTTGAACTTTGTGCAACTGTGCAAAGTGACCTTAGTAGGCTACTAGTTTTAGTTTTGTATTAGTTTTAGTTTGAGCTGTTGTCCAACTGTCCAACTGGACCTCAACTTTGGGAAAGCTGTTCACTCACCCGCTGGCTCCACTGTCCCACCGCCGTGGAAGGAATCACTGCAACAGAACGACTTTCCGACGTCCACCTCGGAAACACCTGGACTCTACAACACTGTCCCCCGGTTCGGTTCGGCTGCTTCTCAACGTTGTGGTTAGTTGGCGGCTTCAGGGCTAGCTGGCAGCCACAACATAGGCAGCCGGTTCGGTTCGGCTGACTCTCTACGTTGTGGTTAGTTGGCGGCTTCAGGGCTAGCTGGCAACCACAACATAGGCAGCTGTTCCCTGTGTTCTGTGCTGGTTAGCTGGCGGCTCTAGGGCTAGCTAGCAACCAGCAACCTGCAGTCAGTTTCCCCGCTGTCAGTGCCACAGCACGCGTGGCAAAGTGGAATACAGGCTATACGACTTAGCCATCATTTGGCTACGATCGTCACCTTTTTTTGTCTACCCCCGGCTCCACCACCGCTCCTACAGCTCCCACTGGTCTCATCTGCCCATTCATCCATTATCTCTTTTTCTTTTCTACGTCTCCGTCAAACTGCCATGTTGTGGATTACCCTGCTGTGTCTGTGTTTCCATCTCCTCTGGTCAACAAACGTGTTGCCAGCGGCTAACAACAGCTCCAGGCTAACAACATCAATCCCGGATGGCACCATGGGCTCTTTGTTTTACTCCACCTCACAACTGCTCAAACTCAACAACTACATCGTCATTCCATCCTTTATCTCAGCTATCAAAACACACGGACTGTTACGCCGATCCAAATACATCCACCGAAGCTCCTGTAGAAAGTTTGTTTACTCCCGGTCAGATCACTCCACTATTCCCTCACTCTGGTCAAATGAACGACGTCATCACAACAACACACCACACGTGCGCCCCGCCACTATCCGTCCAACTAAATCCATGTCTCAAATTGTCTCTGTTCAACACCCGATCATTAACAGACAAAGGACTCATACTCAGCGACTTTATAACGGACAATAAAATAGATATTTTCTGCATTACTGAAACCTGGCAAAAACCCCTAGAATACATCTCACTCAACCAGACCACACCCCCAGGATACATCTACATGGACAAACCACGGCTTGACAAACGCGGAGGTGGTTTAGCCATAATACATCGACAACACATAAAAACCAGCCCAGTCACAATTCCAACCTCCCCCTCATTTGAACAACTGGTTTTTAAACTATCTGGCCCCAAACCCCTGGTTATTGCAGTCATCTACCGCCCCCCCAAACCCAATCCTTCATTTCCCTCAGATTTTTCCACATTCCTCACCCAGCTCTGTGCCATCTCTCCATCTGTCTTATTACTTGGTGATTTCAACTTTCACGTGGACTCACTCAACTCCCCACCTGCCATTGAATTCCTGGACATTCTAAACTGTTTTAATATAACCCAGCATGTAGATTTTCCCACACACAGAAAAGGTCACACACTAGACCTGATATGCACTACCGGAACCTCCATCAGCAACCTATCCAACTCCGGCTCCACCCTCTCCACCTTCTCTGACCACCTGGCCCTCACCGTTGACATTGACATCCCCAACCCTGCCATCAAGCATAAACGCCTCATCACATTTCGCAACCTCAAATCCATCCAGCCCCCCGCTCTCTCCTCCCTCCTGACTGACTCAATTTCCGACCACTCACTCACCCAGAATGCCTCCCCGACTGAACTAGTCAATAACTATAACAATGCCCTCTCCACCTGCCTAAATCAGCTTGCTCCTATGAAAACAAAACCTGTCTCCTACACCCACTCTGCCCCCTGGTACACAGACCACCTCCGCCACCTTAAGGCTGAGGGCCGCAAGCTTGAACGGCTAGCCAACAAAACCGGTCTAACTGTTCACTCTGAGGCCTACAACTCACACCAGCAGCAATATAAGGAAGCCCTCAACAGTGCGCGCACCTCCCACTACTCCTCCATTATCCAATCTGGCAGCAATAACCCCAAAACGCTCTTCTCCACCGTCAGCAACCTGCTCAAACCCATGGACACCACCACCTCCTCCTTCACAACCAGTAAATGTGAATAATTTCTCACATTTTTTCAAACTAAAATAGACAACATTCACTCTGAACTGGCCATCCCCTCCTCCACCACTCCCCCGGATCCTGAACCTACCCTCCCTCTGTTCTCTGGTCAACCACTCACTACCTTCACCGAGATCACCACATCTGACCTATCCGCCATAACCTCCGGCATGAAGGCATCCACTTGCGTCCTGGATCCCATGCCCTCTTCCCTAGTTATGGTCTGCCTCCCAGCTCTCTACCCAACCATCACCAAAATCATCAACACCTCCCTGTCCTCTGGTTTCATCCCACCTGCCCTTAAACTGGCTGCTGTCACCCCCATTCTCAAAAAACCCGGACTAGACCCTGACACCCCCAACAACTACCGCCCCATCTCCAACCTCCCCTTCATCTCCAAAATCTTAGAAAGAGCAGTCGCCTCCCAACTGAAATCACACCTGGACTCAAACAACCTCTATGAAACATTTCAATCTGGCTTCCACTCAATGCACAGTACAGAAACAGCCCTCCTCAAAGTCACCAACGACATCCTACTCTCCGCCGACTCTGGTTCCCTCTCCATCCTCATCCTCCTGGACCTCTCTGCCGCTTTTGACACCATCAATCACTCCACCCTCATCTCACGCCTTCAGTCGTCCCTTGGAATAACACACACTGCCCTCTCCTGGCTGAAATCATATCTTTCTGACCGCCACCAGTTCATCTCCATCAACAACTGTCACTCCTCCACTGCCCCAGTCACCCACGGCGTCCCCCAGGGCTCTGTACTTGGTCCTCTCCTCTTCATCATCTACATCCTACCTCTTGGGCAAATCCTCCGTCACCACAACCTCCAGTTCCACTGCTATGCCGACGACACACAACTCTACCTCTCCACCAAGACCATCACTGCTGCCACCCACTCCACCCTCACCACCTGCCTCACAGATGTCAAAATATGGATGCAAAAGAACTTTTTAAAACTAAACTGCAACAAATCAGAAATCCTTCTCATCGGCCCTAACTCTCTCACTAGCTCCACCCAGAACTTCACCCTCAATATCGATGGCTCCACTGTTACTACCTCCCCCCACATCCGTAACCTTGGTGTCATATTTGACTCCACCCTCTCATTCCTCCCCCACATAAACCAGATCACCAGAACCGCCTTCTTCCACCTCAGGAATATCGCCCGCCTCCGGCCCTCTCTGTCTTTCACTGCCGCCGAAACCCTCATCCACGCATTCATCACATCCCGGATTGACTACTGCAACAGCATACTCAATGGCACCACCTCCAAAGTCCTCAACAAACTACAACACGTTCAAAACTCCGCTGTCCGCCTGCTCACCAGTACACGATCCAGAGACCACATCACACACGTCCTCCACGACCTACACTGGCTTCCCGTCAAACAAAGAATTCACTACAAAATCCTGCTCACCACCTACAAAGCTCTCAATAACCTGGCTCCCCCCTACCTCTCCGATCTTCTTGAACCATATGTCCCCCCCCCCCGCTCCCTCAGGTCCAGTGAAGCTAACCTCCTGAAGGTCCGCAAGGCCAAGTACCGTACCTGGGGGGACAGGGCCTTTTATGTTTCGGCCCCCAAACTCTGGAATGAACTCCCCAACCATCTCAGAGCTGCTCCCTCTCTCCTCTCCTTCAAAACCTCACTCAAAACACACCTCTTCCGAATAGCCTTCCCCAGTTGAGGTCTCGTTTATCCTTTTATCTTTTTAACCCTGTATCTGTCATGTTTTAGCTTTGATCTTTTTTTCTTAATAAAGTCTGTTCCTGGTGTTCCCTTGTAAAGCGCTTTGGGTATTTAGAAAAGCGCTATATAAATCTGAGCTATTATTATTATTATTATTATTATTGTACAGTAGATCGACTATTTTTATTGAAGATTCTTTGTGTATAGTGTAAACAGGAGGGGACATAGTGTAGAGCCATTGAGAAGCAGGTCAACTAACTATATAGAGTTTAAGTTTATAACAATCTTCAAAAACGGCTCCTGGGTTAGGATTCTTACATCAAGGCCATACTGAGAGACTGTTATTTGGCTTTGATTTTCCAGCAAATAAATGTCTGACACGGTTAGTGTGTTGCCACAGTAATTGTGCACACTTACTTGACCTGGGCCTCCGCCTGCATGAAGATGAACTCCCACTTCCTGGCAAAGGCTCTCTGCAGCCTGGCAAGGTTCTCCTGTTAACACAGAACAACACACAGGTTTTATGACCAGTCCAGCTCATAACAATACTTTTTAAACAGTGGTATTCTTTTGTTGAAAAGGATATAGGAAAGAACTCCACAAAGACCATTGTTTACCTGGTATCCTACAGTTTCAATGTACAGATTTAGACTGATGCTAGGTTCTTGGTTGACCTTTGATCCTAGTTTACTGAGGCACACACTACTACACTGTCTCTCTGCATTTGATGTATGTGTTTACCTTGTTTATTGTAAGTTGCTCTGAATAAAGAGCATAGAAATGCCTAAATTGAAAAAAACATTTGCTGTTGCTGCAGAGACGGAGAGACCTGCTACTGAACAAACACGCAGTTGAGCATGTATGTCTACAACACATCCTTTAACCTTTTCACATGACACTGGAGTTTGAAATCTGCCCTGGCCCGTGCAACGACTCAGATCTCACATCGTCGGGGAAACACCAGCAGCACACCACTGACCTTTGCAATCTGTTGTTTTTCTGCCTTAAGCTTGTCATGCTATACTCAATCAATAGTCGGAGGTGTAGAGGTTAGATGAGCTCCACCCACCGCTTCATAGTCTGCCAGCTCCAACCTGGTCTTGTTCTGCATGGTTCGCTTGCACAGGTAGATAGCTGAGAGAGAGAGAGAGAGAGAGAGAGAGAGAGAGAGGATGGATGGATGGATCTATATGTTCTGTAGGTGTGCAACAGTTAATCAAACTAATAGATTTAATCAATTAAAAAAAAAACTACAAGTTTGTAGATCGACACCATACGACAAAAGTAAAAAAAATAGAGAGTAATTGATTTTGTTGATTAAAGATATTTTGTGCTTAGGTGGTGGAGTGGTAAAGTCCCTGCCCACCACCACGGACGAGGTTATGGGTTCGAAACTTCAAATCCCCCTGTGATGTATCCGGCTTTGTCGGGCGTCTTTGTGAATACAATTGCCCAGTGGGAAGGAAGCCGGTAGGTGTCACTGCACATACTCCTACTGGCTGGGGCGGCACCTGTCAATCAATGGGGAGTGTTGGGAGGAAGGAGTAGGACGAAGGCGCTACAGATGGGGGCTCAGCAGTGACAACACAGAAATGTGTGTGGGGACTCGAGAATTCATTGGCATAACAACTAAATTGGGGAGGAAAAAGGGGATAAAAATAACTGGCTACTAAAAAAAAGAAAGTTTTCGCTTCTCGATTATTCGATAAATTGAAACATACATTTATAGAATAATCACAATGGATAGACACCCTCCCTCTGCACCAATTCATCCTTCACCCTCCCGCACCCCTGGCCTCCACCTCCCCTGGTGAGGAGGTGCAGGTGGTACAGTATGTATAATCTCATTTGGCCCCCTGTCCATCCATCCATGGCCAAGGACGATGACAGTGATTGAAGGAAAAATCCTTTGCCACCAGGGTCTCATCTGTGACTGGCTGGAAGTCAGGAAGTGGAACAAAGCTAAACTAATCCTCCTATCTAATGGTTCATCTGAGCGGATGCTACCAGCTGTGCTACAAGACTCGAGTTTGAGGGAGGTAAAGTGACAACCCAGTGAATTCTCAGAGTTGCATGCAGACGCTGAACAAAATCTCAATGAGAATCCCAAGTATTTTGAGCCAAAACCAATGGTCGTGGATGGGGTGTACCTCACACCGCATCCAGTGTGGAATCCCACTATTCCACTGACAATGTGGAATTTTGTTTAAGCACTTCAACCCTCTAATATACCGTCACATTTCCCTGTTCACTTATTCTGTCTCAAAACTGTCTTGCGCACAAGGCTGTGTCTGCAAAGAGAAAAATGTCAAGGAATCCCTTGTGGTTCTTACCATAGTCTGTGTTCTCCGGCTCCCAACAGTTGGACGGCCAGAAATATGGTGCCTGTAGCAGAGCAAAGGGCGGATAAATAGGAAGCTCAGCTCACAGATATAGAAGTGGTGCTGAACAGCTTGACGAAGCTCCAGTGACATTTC
The DNA here is from genome assembly GCF_964188405.1 of Protomyctophum parallelum. Lineage (NCBI taxonomy): Eukaryota > Metazoa > Chordata > Actinopteri > Myctophiformes > Myctophidae > Protomyctophum > Protomyctophum parallelum. Next base: position 31,832,446 of record NC_139717.1, read on the forward strand.
ATTAACCACTTGAACCTTAAAATCCATATTTTCAGACATTTGGATGGGTGTAGATGGGAAAAGGTACAGAGCAACTGCAGGGATCTCATGATTTATTCTTACACATGTCTTCTCAGTGAGTCAGGATCGTCATACGGTACGTGGGAGACTGTCGTATGTTTTGCTGCCGGCAATACTCAAAATCAAACACAAGTATCATGCTAAGTTGCTACCTAATTGAAGCGCGTACCCCGGTAGCCTGTATGTATGCCTGTAGTCAGCGTTGGGGAGCGAGGGTCTCACACCCTCCATCTAACTCCACCTTTTTCACATACATATGGCCATCGGCTGCTCGCCCCTCACCTGGGTGGCCGAGTGGCTCACGTGGGCATATGTCTCACAATCTCAAGGCCTCGCTGTTAGCATGCCGTTTGTTGTAAAATCTTGCAAATACGCAGGGCTTTAGTGTAATGTTTGGCTTTAACATACCAGAAGACAGAAAATGAACAAAAATAAAGAGAATAATCAAGGCCTCAGACAGAGTGTGCAGACTTCACAAAGCTAGCACAGATGATAATTGTTTTGTCACATCCGTGTTTCTCATTGTCTTTCACAAAAAAGAAAAAGCGATTTCCACTGAAAACGGAATGCTGATGAATGTAAAGGAGACTATATGGACCTTTTATACTATTCCAAACAGGCTTTCATGCCTTCTGTCTGTCTGTCTCTCCACAGCTGCAACACTCACTTTGAAGGAGCTCTAGGAGAATCAAAGCCAGAGCCTTGCAGCTGTTGTGCCCAGATTTGTCACTCCCTTCCAGAATTAGACTCTTCACTCCTCTATTAGAACATAATATATATTCTTTGCTAGAACTCGTTATTCTTGGCGATAATTATGTTCATAGAGCGACATCGTCATATGACGAAGTAGAAATCAGGCCTAAGTGGTTAATTAAAAGGGCTCCTTGTCCATGAGGAGGGGCCAGGGGGGAACAGGGTTAATGGAACCAAGGAGAGGAAGTGGATCTCCACACGAAGATCATTCTAATCATGGCTGCCTGGCTGAGTTCCATCATGCCAAGGGATGTGGGGAACATAATTTCCACTTTTTAATTAACATCTACTTTACAGGGATAAAGTGATCAGATGTAATTATTGCTGTGGCATTACCAAGGGGAGGGGGGTTGTACGTGAAGGGAGACAGATGACTGAAAGCATGCTTTGTAGGGTACAGATTGTTATGCATTTGGTTTCTTGTTGATGGTCTGCAGTACAATGGACATGCAGTGCTGCTCATTCAAGACTCAGGACAGAGTTGCCCTCCCAGGCAGAGTTGTGATGAATATTTCAACAGATCCCTATTCATTTTTAACGGGGTCAACGGAAGCCCCCCCATGTAGAATTGAAGGAAAACGTGAAAAGATAACTGAACGTGGCTTATTGTATGCCCTGGTAAAGCCTGGGATCCAGTTAGTGTTTCCCAAAAACACTATACATACAGTATAGGTCATCATGAGTCACAACTCACGACCCATTTTGGGATGCAGACCTGCTTTTATGGGTCTGGAGTAAATATTTTTCCTACATTTTACTCCCTAAAATGCCTTTTCTATAATATTTCAAAAGATTAAAAAATAAATAAGAAAAAGATTGTTCAGGGTCGAGAGCGACGATATGCGACTGACTTCCAAGATCCAAGTTATGCCGTACCCATGTAGATCTGGAAATCCACATGAAATTAGATTTATGTACGTGCACGGAAATGCTGTCAGTCGGTGCAATTAGCATAATAGTGTGTCAGTCATACTAATGTGGGATGAGGAGGGATTTGTTTGGGTTTAAGCTCGCCTTCTCAGAGGCACCAGACAATAAGTACTCGAGGGAGAAGACAATAATTATTATCCTTCATCTATTCAATTCAGTTGGAGGGACTTAATCTGGATTTAAATGTCATTCTACAGCATGAGTAGACATTGACCTTTCCCCCCAAAAATCGAGGCATGGTGAATTTAGCTGTGTGCACAGTGTTCATTTATCGAGCAACTCGAGCGTACACAGACATCTAATCAAATTAATGTACTCCTTACAGGTCCATTTGGTTACAATAGGCCTACATTTTTATAGTCTCTGAGTTAAATTAACATGAGTTAATTCTTATTTAATAACATGAGTTAAATTTTACATTGTGGTAAAAAAAGCACCATATAACAAAATGTCAAGTTATCCCATCATTGTCCTCCTTCGCTGGAGTTGTCTGTCTGTGCTCGTTATCTCACCTGGAAGCGGTAGAAAGTACCATCATCTTTGAGTGTCAGGATATGGTCAGAGATGGGGAAGAAGTAGCCCTGAGCAGCGATGAGGCTGCCGATGTGTATGGCTTCAGCTGTGGAACAGCAATAAATAATGAATAAACAGCTAAATGAGTATCGCTCGACTTGTATACGTATAGCTACTCCATGTATAAGCACACAGTAAAATCCTGAGTGGACCCATAGGTACACTCACAGAGTAACAAATGGAGCATTATTGTTATCTCCCCCAATCGCTACTGTTATCCCCCCAATCAATTATTTCTATTGATTGATTGATTGATTATATTCTTTATAATTGATTAGTTCGCTTAACTGTTGCACCCCTAATGTCATTGTCCCGCCAAAGCTGATATGAGATTTTTGCCCCTGCTGCTAGCTAGCTCAGGGAACTCTGAGAAAGTCACTGGTTGAGTCATCCAAATATTCACTGCACACTCATTTCAGTGTGGAGTATTTCAGCTGTCTTTGGGGGTGGCTACCTTCGACACAATAAAGAATGCCTTTGACACAATAATCCAATGTGTTTTTCAGCACCCACCTGGATCCTCGATTGCCAGCTCCTTCATCAACCACTGTACAATATCTGCACCTGTAATGGGGTCAGACAGACAATGGAGAATAACTGTTTTATAGCATGGCTGGCTCACAGCTTACCAAGGGCCCGCTAAGCCAGTGGTTCCCAAACCTTTCAGGTCGAGACCCAAAAGAGACATTAGATGTTTGCCCAGGGCCCAAACTATTGAAAATAGCAGATCTACAAGCACACAACGCGTTGAATGCTTGTAGATTGGCTATTTTCACATTATATATTTTTTTGTTATTTATTTTTCTTTTATGTACAGTAGGAAAAGAAAATGGGAGTTTTACTTGAGTTGTAGCCTCGATACCCAGGCTTTTATTTTCGTCGGGGCAAACTTGAGTTGTGACCCATACAAATTGGTCTGTGACCCACAAATGGGCCTTACACAATTCACTAAATTTAGCCGACAACTCATATGAAGCATCTCTCTCTCTCCCTCTCTCTCCATTATTCTCTCTATCCCTCTCCGTCTGTGCCTCAGAGGCGATATAAAGTTGGTTGATGTTGGTGGAATACGCAGAGAGAGAGAGAGAGAGAAAGAGAGAGAGAGAGCACAAGAGGAAGGCAAAGGGGGAGGCAGAGGTAACAGGGAGGTGAAACAAAAAGTGTGATCGATGGGGAAGCATAATAATAATAATAAATAATAATATATAATAATAAATAAATAATAAAAGATCTACTGAATCTATTTGGGTCGGAAGACAGAGAGAAAAGAGAGAACCAGCCTCGTCGTCTGAGCATCGTGTATAATTTACTGTTTCATCCCACATTTTTTCCACGTCAAAACAAAGAGAGGGAACAGGGGAAAGAGACCAAGGATGGGAAATGAGTAAAACAGGGAGATAAGAAAAGGCAGCAGAAAAATGCATGACAAAACAAGAGAGAGATTGGGAGGGAGAGAGAAAGAAAGAAATATCTCTCCTGCGCTTCCCTTGTCCTTGCTCATTGTGCATCTCGAGGGTCATCATTTAATTCTCTATCATGTATTTGTTTCTGCGACCCCCGGGCTATCTCGGCTCCAGCTGTAGAGATTGTGTTTATTGATATGCTCCGATAATGGCGCAAGAAGGTGATACATTTTCTGTGAGTGGAGGGGCAGGGTGGGGTGTTGCAAGTGGCCCTCTCTCCAACATCATAATTGTTTGGCCCTGCTAACATTATTAACCACATGAACCTTTGACAAAAATGGATCAATATATGGTGAACATTCTGTGAAAATAACAGATCCAAAAGCTCATAACCCGTTGCAACGTGATGCATTGTGAGATTGCAGGCTTGGCTAGAAACTAGACTGAAAGGTCTGAGCCTGTAGGGTGGGGAATGGGGAGACTTGGAAATTGTTATATGATGTTGATAGATTTGACTGACTGAGGTAACATATGTACACATGAGGAGTGTAAGAAAAGTAATAGGACTGTGGCAGCCACGCTCATGACTCAATGCTAATTGAGAAACCGCTTACCGTATGCCACTGTGTTGCACAGTGACATATACTGTGTTGGGTTAGGGTTAGTGGTTAATTAACCCTTTCCCTGATACGTTCCCTCAGTCCCTACGCTCAATCTGTAGCGCCGAGATGAGGTCACGAATCCAAGCCCTCCCATTGCGTTTCAGAAACGCTGCATGGTTTCCAAAATGTACGCAGCTTACCCTTTTCTGCAGATAGTATCCAAAAAGTGAAGGTACGTTAACGAGCTAAACTCTATTTAATTTAGGAATGGCCAAGAAAATCCAAGTTGCGGCATGAAACGAGCATTTAAATCGGTTGTTAACCCTAACCCTTCCAGAACCCAAGAGACAAAGCCTGCAGTGGAAGATTCTTCGACCAGAAGGGAGCGGTCCATCATGAGCTCGTTCCTCTGTGTGTCGCAGTCTGTGGCTCTGTGTGGGCATACTGTGGCTCCGTGTGGCTTGCCTCCCAGCTTCCAGCCTTGGCACACCTGTCTGTGGTCACTCAATTGACACACCTGCCGGCCATGAACTCATCAACCTTCACAGTATTTAAACCCTGGTGTTCACTCCATTCATCACCAGATGCACAACCGCTCATGGTAGTGGCATGACTTTCTAGTGAAGTTATAGTCACACACTTATTCGCATTTTGAGGTATTTCCATCCAGGAGTTTTTGTGCAAGAGCCTTAATGAGCAAAAACACGGCTTAATGGAAACATGCGTACTGTCAGCATTCTCTTTCTGTAGTGCTGTGTCTCAGTCTTACCTGTGACAACACTAGGGATTTTGGTCATGAAGCTCTTGACAGTTCTGATGGGCACGCCTTCCGTCTCATCCTGAATGCTTGTCACAATGTCCTCAATCTTAAAGGGAAAGGGAGAGAGAGAGAGAGAGAGAGAGAGAGAGAGAGAGAGAGAGAGAGGCAGGTGTGATCAACAAGCATTAAAAAAAAATTCCAAAAAATGTCCAAAACTGTTACTGTTCAGTAAAAAAGAACCTGTGTTCCAATGGATATAATAATATAATAAGCTCTTGTTAATACTTTTCATTGGTTAAACATTTATAAACCCCACAGGGAGACATGGATTCCCTACAGTATTTTGGCCAAATCCTTAAAGGTGAGCACCTTCAAAAAAATGTAGTGAACAGCATAATTTTATTATTATTATTTTTTATATTTTTAATCCCACGATTTTGCAACCCATTTTCACCCCTGTGTCAATTATCTAATGTGATCCTGGGCTCTACACACCCTCCGCCAATCTGGGGAGAGCAACGGACTTGAACTCATGCTTCCTTCATGCATGAGTGTCCAAGTCGCTCCTTTACCTGACCTGGGGGGGAGTTTCCCTGGTTGGACGGAACACGTTATTCCAACCAGTTCCTTTCCCCTCCATCAGGCGCTGGCCAGGGGGAGGCAGTTTAGAGACCAGGATTACTACATGTTTTTTGTGAGGGTACCTACCCTAGGGGACACGGGGAGAACATGCAAACTCCACACAGAAAGGCCCTTTCACCAACCCCGCCTCGGGTATGGGCACTGATGACACGGAGGAGAGGACACACTGCCAGCACCCACAGCGTCCCGAGCAGGAATCGAACCCAGGACCTTCTTGCTGTGAGGTGACAGCACTACTGACTGTGCCACCGGCACGTGAACAGCATTTTAACATAAACATTGCATCCATTATACCGTAGCTCATGGTTCCCAACCTTCATGGATCACAAACCATCCAGACCACTGATTGGTGGTTTACTTAATTACTTTGCATGCATTTTCAGAGATGTTGATTTTAAAGAGCAGAGCCATTAACGCCAAGTTTAACTGTATCCATTTGTTGCAATAAATGGTAAATCTATTCTACTTTGACGTGAGTGTTTTTATAGTAGCCTATGTATTTGGGCTGTTTGAAGATTGTAAGATTGATTAAAAAAAATAAGGAACAAAAATGTGTTCCTTAGTGTAGTCCTACTGCTTACACTATTTGTTCTGATTAAGGGACACATATTTTAGTTTCCAAACAAGGGGCAATTCCATATTTCAAGGAACCGTTGGCAACCTACATGGCCCACTTGGCAGTAGAATAAATCAGATGATGTTTTATTTCCGTTTTGATCGCATGCTTTCGTCAGCCTCGATCTCTCTTCTTCAGATGCTTTATTTTTTCTTTCCTTTCCTCGCATCAAGAGTGTGGGAAGTGAGAACTCTTTTGTCTTTTTGGAGAACAGCTACCACACAACACTACCACATGACCAGGTTATATAACCCCTAAGGTTATATAAACCCCTAAACAGACTATGCACTCCTTGGTGGAAGAGAGCGCAGAGAGAGAGAGAGAGAGAGATTAATGAAGAGAGCCGGAGAGGAATGGAGAGAAATAGAGAGAGCGTGAAGAAGACACACTGGTATACTATAGATGTCTAAACATAATAGTCCACTCAAGTGATCTCATTAGGGAAGCACTCACCACAAATGCACACGTACACGCAGTCACCACACACACACACACACACACACACACACACACACACACACACACACACACACACACACACACACACACACACACACACACACACACACACACACACACACACACACACACACACAGTGTATACTGTTGTAGCAGTATGGGAAAGCACTTCCAACACTAATTAGGTTCAATACAGTAGAGTAGAACTACTGTACTGTCATACAGTTACTACAATGTACTGTACTATGCCCTTCTCAGCTGACAATACACTTTTTCCCGTGAATTTGGCCCAGACCGGCCCACCACAACCAGCGCGCAGATAGCAGAAACTCTACCGCCCGCTCCGTCGCGGCACACAGAAACAAGCGCTAATACCACTACTTTTACAGAACAACATAGGCCTAAATGATACAAACCAACAGACTTTGTAGAGGGTTTATTTGTCACTCACTGATACAAGTACAGTTAAATTATCATGATGGCACTGGCAGAATGGCAGCATACCCGGACCTTTCCTGGTGGCCTGCCGCCTATTGGCCTGCCAAAAAAAGATTTTATTTTAATCATGGCAGCCCCCTACGGTCGCAGCCCACCGGGAAAATGCCCGGTATGCCCTGTGGCCAGTCCAGCCCTGAGCTATACTGTCTACAGCTGTTGTTCTCAAACAATAATGTGCCTTTGGGATTTTGAGAATATACCCTAGGAAATATATTTTATCCACAACTTTCAACCTGGCATACTTATAGACCAATTATTTGTTTACAGACATTGAGACTGGTCGCACAGTTGACTGCTTCATGTAATCAATTCCCAACAGATCTCCAAACTTGTTGTTAAGGGGATTGTTGGTTTCAGTGCATTGTCTCCACCAGGCCGAAGGCATGGGGGGAGAGTATGTTTTGCACTCCGTCCGTCCGTCCGTCCGTGTGTCCGTCCGTCCGTCCGTCCGTGTGTCCGTCCGTGTGTCCGTGAGCAGCTAATCTCGGCCACCGTTAACCCGGTCGATGCCAAATTTTGCACACACACTCCCTGGATGCCAACGATGAACCTCTGCCCCAAACTTTCCAGAACGGCCTGTTATAGCGCCACCAAGAGGCCGCTTTGTGCAAAACAAGTTTTTGCACAGTACACCTACAGATTTTGTCCAAACATCACGCAAATTGGTACACAGTCTCTCTAGAGCCATTCAACGAAACCGGTCTTTCAGATTTCCAGAACGGCCTGTTATAGCACCACCAGGAGGCCGCTCCAGGAGGCCGCTTTGTGCAAAACAAGTTTTTGCACAGTACACCTACAGATTTTGTCCAAACATCACGCAAATTGGTACACAGTCTCTCTAGACTAGAGCCATTCAACGAAACCAGTCTTTCAGATTTCCAGAACGTCCTGTTATAGCGGCACCAGGAGGCCGCTTTGTGCAAAACAAGTTTTTGCACAGTACACCTACAGATTTTGTCCAAACATCACGCAAATTGGTACACAGTCTCTCTAGAGCCATTCAACGAAACCAGTCTTTCAGATTTCCAGAACGGCCTGTTATAGCGCCACCAGGAGGCCGCTTTGTGCAAAACAAGTTTTTGCACAGTACACCTACAGATTTTGTCCAAACATCACGCAAATTGGTACACAGTCTCTCTAGAGCCATTCAACGAAACCAGTCTTTCAGATTTCTCAGACTCCATCCTGATTGGTTAAGATTGGCTTCCAAAGTTCACAGGAGTGCTCAGTTTCAAACAAAATGCTGCAAATCATGAACACATCGCGTGATTTCTGTGAAATTGTGCACCCACATTCCCACTAGGCCGAGGACGAAATGCCACATGAACAATTTCAACTATAACTGGCCGAAAACTGTTTTTACCTCTAACTGCACGGATCTGTGGATAACTTTGTATGCCAACTCCCTAGAGGCCAAAGAAAAACCTTTGCCTGGAATTCTTCACATCTGCTCATCCTGGTGGAGACCTGTGCCCAGAAGGGCACTTTTTCTAGTTCAACCTAATTTTGTGTGTTGGCTAGTGAGGCGCACCCTAGGGAGACATTACAGTATTGTGCGCAAAGAACAGCTGATATACAAGCTCAGATCGTGGTCTGCTATTCTTAGCTTAGAGGTCTGCTATTCTCGACCATGCTCTGCGTGCGCGACACCTTCGAGGGACTGAGCATACATTATACTTGATGGTACATTTCGGTGGGGTTCATGTGCTGTCGGCCTGCGCGAGCATGCTGATGCTTATCAGTGTGACGTCGTCTGATAAGGCATCTATGGGCATGTCATAATATGAAACATTTTAAATTTATGTAAAAAAATGTTTTATTTCCCACATATTTTCTAATGCAGCAAAACATTTCCAAATATGTAACATTCGACTTTAACACCCTGTGGTGTGCCTTTGCAGTATTGCTCTTGTTTGATAATATTTTGGCATTATTTGCTAAATAAAAATGTGTAAATAATTGTTAAATGTGATAAACCCTCATTGGATGTTTTGACTGACTGAATGAAATATCTTTACATCCCACAGACACCCATATACCATATGTTTTTTAATCAAAAGTGATATATCACCAAACACAGGCTCTACAATATCAACTTTGAAAGTTGTCTGTAGACACATTATTATTATTTTGTGGGTAATTCAACTCATCCACACTTACATTCAGTCAGTATAGGCCATTGTGCCGTTTCATAGTTGGGTATGCTTTGCTTATGGGCACCTTGGCAGTAGCTAATGGATGCATCCAGCCCTGATTCTATCCAGCCAGGCCAGGGGTTCAAACTATTGAAACTACTACTTTTACCTTTCTAGCCTTTCTAGCCAACCATCCTTATTCTTAAAGGACCACTTCACCACTTTTCAACCTATCTTCATATAATAGGTCACTCACTAATAATCATGAAAAAATGGCACGATTTCTTTCTACTCAGTCTGTGTCTCATAGGACGTCTGTGGGCAGTTTAGAAACCGTCTTCCAGTGACATCATCATGAGGCAGATCTTTTTTTAAACAAGATTTTTTTACAGAAATATTTTGATTTTCATTATCGTGAGAACGATGGCTTCCATTTTCGCATTGCAACTTTTCAGGACTAGAAAGCTGGCAGTTTCTATTAGCTTGTATTCCCCATCGATGATGTCACTGGAAGACGGTTTCTGAACTGCCCACAGCCCTCCTATGAGACACAGACAGAGTAGAAAAAAATTGCACAATTCTTTCATGATTATTAGTGAGGATTATATGAAGATAGGTTGAAAAGTGGTGAAGTGGTCCTTTAAGAGAGACAGAGATCAGCGGTCTCATATAAGCAAGGACAGAGCTGGCCTCTGGCAACAAATCACAATCAATACAGTGATACAATGCTAACAAGGCCTTGATGGTGCGCCCAGATAGCAGCTAGAGTGGCTTTTGATGACTTCCCCCTGTCTGGAACAACAATGGCCTCTCGATGGATAATGAAAATGAGCCCATAAGGATGGTTACAATAGCTGTCCAGTGACTCACATAGGCACACTGGAGTCAGAAATACGTGAATGCCTGAAGAGAATGACAGTGATACGTTGTTGTTAAACTCTGTCTTCTACACAAGTGTGTGTGTGTGTGTGTGTGTGTGTGTGTGTGTGTGCACGCGCGCACACACACACACACACACACACACACACACACACACACACACACACACACGTGCGTGCGTGCGTGTGCACGCATGTGTGTACACATGCACTGCTTTGCATGCATGAGAGACTCGGATTGCCTGTGAAATACAGTCGAATGGGAGCAGATTTCATCAGACTTATTGCAGGCTCTTCTGTGTAACAGCCAACCACCCATAGGGCAGCAAGCCACAGTGTTATCGCACATCATTATGCTTAACGTATACTCCTGCCTCATGCCAAATCTACAATCTCAGACTAGCTATTATCGGCATGCAACATCAGTGCGCAACAAAGTATAAACCAGGCCTCAGCATGGATCAGCTGTGACACCGCTTACAGAAAGCTTATAGCTATTCGATTTTTTCTAAATATATTCCCTTCAGTGATAGAGGGGTTTCAGCTTCTGAGTTGTTTCCTCATGACACTGACATTCATGCTGCTACATTATCATTTTAATACCAATAACATTAGTTTTTATTATGTTATTACTATAAACACTTCCATTTAATAGTATGCTTGGCCAACTTGGTAACAACAACAATTAATTGGTGTTGGTCAATGGGGAACCAGAATCAAATTATATATTTTTGTGCCTGGAAAGTAAATTTTTGAACCTTCATTACTCCTTAAACTAGAGTATGTAAAAATAGTTTTTTGCTTAGAAATGTCTTAGTTTGTTAAAACCTAGGGTTGCCTAGATTTCTTTGTTTTTCTTTTCAATTTATCTGATGAATTAAAGGAGAATTCCATGCTAGAATGCTTTCTTATCTTTCTTACCTTTCTTTTTAGTTGTTACGTCCCCACCAAAGAGGTCCAGGTGTTTTTTTGTGCAAAAACTCCTTATTGGCTATTTTCCCTACCATAAGCCCTCAATGAATTGCATTGCATTGAATGGGAATTGAATGGGGCTATGGGGTGTTATGCTAGTTCGCTTATTTCCATCGAAAGAAGTAGTAAAGTGTGCCGCTTGGGATATTATTTACATTATGAAGAGAGGATATATACAAAGAAATTATAATTTTGAGCGATGGAAATAAGCGAATTAGCACAACACCCCATAGCCCCATTCAATTCCCATTCAATTCAATGCAATTCATTGAGGGCTTATGGTAGGGGAAATAGCCAATAAGGAGCTTTTGCACAAAATAACACCTGGACCTCTTTGGTGGGGACGTAACAACTACAAAGAAAGGTAAGAAAGCCTTTTAGTATGGAATTATCCTTTAAGCTCTTTAGTCTAGTGGGAGCAGGGGGGTATCATGCACCCCCCTGAAATATACTTCTAAACAGTGTTTTCTTATTGGAAAAAATGTGCTGAAAATGATGAGCTATGATAAAAAGTTGTCAAAATGTCCCACCTACCTCAAAACCCCCTTTTTGGTATATGGCTCTGGCGAAATTGTGTAAAGGCAAATATTAATTCACTAAAATTACATAAATAGACATGGTAGTCTGAAATTGGTCATGGAGTATCTTGACACATAGGGGTAAGTAGCAGAACAGGATTAAGGGGGTTGCTACCATTATATTCTTAAATATGACCCACATCATCCTCAAAAACACAAAAGAATATGGTCCGCTTGACTAATAACAACAAAGATGGTTATTTTCCAACACATTATGGTGAGTATCACTGCCTCACTTGTATATAGAAAACTTCCCATATCCCTAAGCTTCAATTTGAGCCCAAGATAACCTTTCCATCTTGTAAATTACTCTTTCTGTAGCCAAAATACTGAACTATACCTCAAATCGGTGAAAATTGTATATTTAGTCAGTATCAGCTATACATTTGGAATAAATGAATGAATGACTGAGTTTGAACTGACTCCACATCATGGAATATTTGTTACTTGAATAAGCTATGTTAAAAAGTTTGCAAAGTGTCCCATCTACCGTTTTTATGCAAATGAGTGCCTCCATTATCAAAATAATCGATTTTCACTATATCTCAGCCAATATTGCACTTAAATGAACAAATAAGGTGTCTAGACCTATGTTTTGAGGGTCACGGATCTCAGTGAAACTATTCTCAAAGTGACCACATGTGCCGGTGGCATGCTGGTGTACAAATCAGTGTCGATTAAATCAGTTCCTCTATCTCGCCGGCTACTTGTCCATGCTCTCCAGACAGTGTCAAGGAGATCAACCAGTGAGGTTGGTAGGACTGCACCGCAGGACACACTGGATTAAAAAACTCAACCACCCCTGTCCTTCATCATAGGGTTTTGTTTTTTCCAAAAAAGCTTCGTCAGCTCGCTTGTATAAGGCAACACGGTGGTTCTCTTCAGAGCAGAGTAGAATGGAGGAAGACGAGCCAGGTCAACTTTAGATTTAGAAATGAGATTGTCATCTGCCCTTTCACTGAAGACTCACAATTCAAATAGCTCTAGCCAAGCCATGTGGCTCATCGGTCAGGAGCCTAACAAGTACACTCCCTGGCATGACTAGTATGTCGCAGGGACCCTTTGATATTACCCAGCTGGGGATCGAACCCCTGACCATCCAGTCTCAGGGTGGACGCTTTAAGTACAAGGCCACTGAGCTGTTGATGATATCCAGGGCCTCTTACTTGTGTGTAACTCTAGAGTGTACAAAATGGAACCAAATGGACCTGTAAGCCTTACGGAGCCATGAGGCCCATATAGGGCAGGAGCCAATCTCCTGTTTCTGTAGTAGGAGGCAGCTTGATGTACAAGTTCACCCCCTGGACAGTGGACATGACGCTAGTGTAGCAGGGACTTACCCCAATCCAACACTTGATGCTGAGTACCAAGCAGGGAGTCTTTGGTATGACCCGGCCGGGGATCGAACCCCGACCTCCCAGGCTCAAGGCAAATGCTCTGACCACAAGGCCACTGAGCTGTTGATATCCAGGGCCCCTTACGGGTGTGCAACTCTGAATGTACAAATGGAACCGTAAGGGTTATGGGGGTCCTTGAAATGTGCCTTGTGCTACACTATATGCAACAGATCCTTATTAGTATAGTTGGAGCAATTCATCTGTCTGCTGTATGGACAGAGTTGCGAGTCTTCAGTATGATAAATGGTGCATTTATAAAGCGCTTTTATCCAAGGCGCTTTACATAGATTGTGCATTACATTCACCCATTCACACACACATTCATACACTGATGGCAGCGGAAACCATGCAAGGCACCAACCTGCACATCGGGAGCCGTTAGGGGTTCAGTGTCTAGGACACTTCGACACTAACTCTGGGGGAGCCCGGGTTTGAACTGGCAACCTTGCGGTTGCCATCCAGCCACTCTACCCCTAAACCACCGCCACCCCAGTGGATGTCACCCGTGCCAAGTTGCTGCGGACAATGGTGGGGGCAAAGGACAAACTCACTTCTTAAATCTAAAGTTGACCTGGCTCGTCTTCCTCCATGCTACTCTGCTCTGAAGAGAACCATCGTGTTGCCAGATAGCTGATGTAGCTGATGAAGCCATTGTGGAAAAACCAAAACCATATGAAGGGCAGAGATGGTTGGAAATCCTTGTCATTGGAGACCATGGACAAGCAGACAAAGAAGACTGATGAGTTCTATGAACACGATGACTGATTCATGTGACTGCATTTTGTTCTTCATGGTGCAGGCTAGGGTGGTCACTGTTTGTACATGTTGCTTACATTTCTACAGTGTTTGAGTGTGTACAGGAATAGGATGGAATACTGTTACAGGATTGTGTGACTGTTTTTAAATTTGTACTGCATATTGCAGGCCATTCTATAGCCTAGTGTGTATACTGCCGTATACTATTGTTCATACTAAGGATGTTTTTAGTTTGTGATGTTATGCTACAGTATATTCTAAATTTATAAAGCTTGCTTAAAAACACAGCACCTGTCTAGATGTTATATGCAATATTGGTATCTCTTACTTGGTATAGATGTGACTTTATTGCGGCACAGATTTTTACACCAGCATGCCACGGGCACATGTGGTCACTTTAAGAATAGGTTAACTGAGATCCTTGACCCTCAAAACATAGGTCTAGACCATGGACTGTAAAAAATATGGACAAAGCGTTCTCCGGGTCTAACATGAACGTAAAATGAAGCCTGTTATTGTAAGTCGCCATCTTTCTAGATCCGTTTTGGCCCAGCTGGCCATTGGCTGGCCCAGACAACGAGGCGGGACTTCCCCCCTTCTTCTCCGTTGGTTTTTATTTTGACTCGAGTGGGAGGGGAATCCCGATCATAGACTGTAACGGTAGCCACTCCCCTCAGAACATACGCGACTTTATGGTCATTTTTTTAATTAATGGGACCATAATTTTCCAAAAAGAATATTATGACATTAGAAATGAGACTTTAAAATAGTGACTGGAAGAAGAAAGTATTCATGACCATGTTTATTAAGGTAATACAGTCTGGTGAAGTTTGGCCCAAATACATGGACCTCTATGGGGCTATGGGTTTTTTTGGGCCCAATGACAGCGCCACAACAGGCCATTATAGGCCTATGAACTTTCATTTCCTTAGTGGCTTCACAAAATATCTGTCTGACTGCACCCCTGGTCTAGACACCTTATTTATTCATTTAAGTGCAATATTGGCTGAGATATAGTGAAAATCGATTGTTTGATAATGGTGACACTCATTTGCATAAAAATGGTAGATTGGACACTTTTTAACTTTTTAACATAGCTTATTCAAGTAAGAAATATTCCATAATGTGGAGTCAGTTCAAACTCAGTTATTCAATCATGCATTCAATATGTATAGCTGATACTGACTGAATATACAATTTTCACCGATTTGAGGTATAGTTCAGAATTTTGGCGACAGAAAGAGTAATTTACAAGATAGAAAGGTTATCTTGGGCTCAAATTGAAGCTTAGGGATATGGGAAGTTTTAAATATACAAGTGAGGCAGTGATTTTCACCATAATGTGTTGGAAAATAACCATCTTTGTTGTTATTAGCCAAGCGGATACCATATTTTTTTGTGTTTCTTAGGATGATGTGGGTCATATTTAAGAATATAATGGTAGCAACCCCCCTGCTACTTACTGCTACTTAGTTACCCCTATATGTCAGAATACTCCATGACCAATTTCAGACTACCATGTCTATTCATGTAATTTTAGCGAATAAATATTTGCCTTTACACAATTTCGCCAGTCCTACCAACCTCACTGGTTGATCTCCTTGACACTGTCTGGAGAGCATGGACAAGAAGCCGACGAGATAGAGGAACTGATTTAATCGACACTGATTTGTAAACCAGCATGCCACCGGCACATGTGGTCACTTTAAGAATAGTTTCACTGAGATCCGTGACTCTCAAAACATAGGTCTAGAGACCTTATTTGTTCATTTAAGTGCAATATTGTCTGAGATATAGTGAAAATCGATTATTTTGATAATGGAGGCACTCATTTGCATAAAAACGGTAGATGGGACACTTTGCAAACTTTTTAACATAGCTTATTCAAGTAACAAATATTCCATGATGTGGAGTCAGTTCAAACTCAGTCATTCATTCATTTATTCCAAATGTATAGCTGATACTGACTAAATATACAATTTTCACCGATTTGAGGTATAGTTCAGTATTTTGGCTACAGAAAGAGTAATTTACAAGATAGAAAGGTTATCTTGGGCTCAAATTGAAGCTTAGGGATATGGGAAGTTTTCTATATACAAGTGAGGCAGTGATTTTCACCATAATGTGTTGGAAAATAACCATCTTTGTTGTTATTAGTCAAGCGGACACCATATTCTTTTGTGTTTTTGAGGATGATGTGGGTCATATTTAAGAATATAATGGTAGCAACCCCCCAAATCCTGTTCTGCTACTTACCCCTATGTGTCAAGATACTCCATGACCAATTTCAGACTACCATGTCTATTTATGTAATTTTAGTGAATTCATATTTGCCTTTACACAATTTCGCCAGAGCCATATACCAAAAAGGGGGTTTTGAGGTAGGTGGGACATTTTGACAACTTTTTATCATAGCTCATCATTTTCAGCACATTTTTTCCAATAAGAAAACACTGTTTAGAAGTATATTTCAGGGGGGTGCATGATACCCCCCTGCTCCCACTGTACTACTTTGAAGCTTAAAAGGGTAGGCAAAATAAGCCTCGGCTTCAGCCTACACCTTTTCGGTCCCACTTGTATAAGTGGACTCTAATGTATCTAATGTATGTATTTTTATTTTTTTTTCTTGCTTTTTCAAATGGACCGAAATAAATATTTACTTCTACCTTGTGCCTTGTGCTTTTGATGAATCAAAGTAAGCAGGGAATGAGAGTGTAATTGTGATAGCGGCCCAGGCCGTAGCGTAACGGTCTGGGCACCGGACTGGTAATCCAGTCGCAGTGTGCCGCGGGTTCGACTCCCGGACCCGACACGGCCCTTACTGCATGTCATCCCCCCATCTCTCTCCCGTTTCCTGTCAGCCTACTGTCTGTCCCTTCAAAAATCAATAAAAGGCGTAAGCCGCAAAAAAATATCTTAAAAAATAAAATAAAAATTGTGATAGCATCAGTGTTTCTAAGATGGTACATGTGACATGCATGTGGCCTCAACGTGGCCTCAGCTTGCAAGCAAAGGAACAACATAGGTTAGGTAAGCGGCCATTTTAGTAGTTGGAATGGGGCTGAACTACACCAGTCACAGAGCCCTCTCTCATCCATGCTGCCTCCTATCAAGTGGTCAAAACTCACAACCGCACACACAGGCTGGCACAATACACGTATACACATGGAGAGGGAAGCGACAAAAGAATGTTTTATTCCTTCCCCTGGAAAAAATATAAATTCTGCCCTTTTGAATTATTATGAATGAGTGCAATTAGCCTTACCTGCCACAAAAGGTAAAAATCTACAGAAGTTACAAAAACAAGACCATCTCTGCATGTGAATGCTTCCCACAGAGGCAGAAAAGGTCAATGGTGGAAAGAGAATTTGTGATGAAAATTACCTCTACCTCACCAGGTAGCTGCAAGCCTTTCCCTGGCCTGTCGTGACACTTTAACATGCTGGCCGATCGATGCAGGCTGCTACAGAACTAGCAGATGGATGGATGGCATTTTAGTGAACGATCTGAGGTGATACTTTATCCATTTATTTAACCACAGCAATGACAAGACAGGTTAACCCTCCTAATGAATAGCCTCCAATAAAAGATGACAAAACTGTTTGCTTTGCAAGTAGATCTAAGCTTCCTCCGTTAAACTAGACACATTAGATGGAGATTGTTCTTAAACATTAGAGGGCTTCACATGCATTGGAAGCCGACATGGGCACACACAACTGAAGAGGGTCACAATGCAATGAAAGAGGAGAGGACCATGAATTATGCAAAGACCCATGCATGGCTATAAAAGGTTAAGCATTTACCACTGATGCATAAAGTACTCAGCAAACTCTTCCGGATGGAAGAATCGTAGCAACAGCTCAGATGTGTCTGTATAGATTCACGTTCTGCTCTTAGATTCAATGCTATAAAATGTGGATGAGTCATATCGAAATATTATTTTACAGTCACCATGTATGCTTGAAATTCAGCATCTTTTCCATTCTCACATAATGAGATTTTGGGGAGTATGGGCTCAGATACATGAAGAGAAACTCATATTGAATTATTGTTTAGATGCACCTTGCTTTCAAGGGACTCCGAGTACGTATTCAATCACTGTTTTGCTCCTCTGAGAGTAATTTCACATGTAAAATCTTTACATTAAGGGATTCTGCAATACGATCTAGTGCCGGGGGAAACGCACTGATTTGCCTCAGCCTCAACACTGCCAGTCAACTCCTGATAAGCAACACACAGACACAAAGGCAAGTGACAACCAAGGGATAGATGAGAGCAGCTCTCATTTTATCAAGCAAGAGTTTAAAGTAAGGACTGATACAAAAATAAGAACTAACACATACTGCCACAGTGCCACTTATCTTTACGGAGGGACAGTTCAAGGCCTAGTCCACGTGTACATGCTGTCTACACAAGCACCGTTATAAAAACTAATCTCTGACAAATATGAAAACACAAAAACACATCTGTTGTCGGGACTGTCAGTCTGTCAACACCTGCAGTCTAATACTCTTTTAGTCTTAGTCTTGGTGTTAATTTTGACAGCAAATTCTCATTTAGTCTCAGTCTTTTGAACACACCATTTAGTTTTAGTCCTAATTAGTCATCTGAAATTGTTTAGTCTAGTCTAGTCTTTATAGTTGACTAAATATCAAAAACCTTACTCTTTTAGCCTCAAAAAATTTACACTGCACATCAGAAATAAGACATCAGAAACAGAAAACAACAATGATTCAAAGATGGTGTTTATTCACACTTGTCCTGTCTTAGATCTCATTGATTTCAATGCATTATATCAATCACACCTTCGGCTTCAGTTTGCCTCACATTGCCTATAGAACAAATTTCTACCTCTCCTTCTCTACACGACCTCTCCTTACGTAGCCAAAACTGGCAATGTTGGCAGCGGCATCTGTTCCTCAATATGGTGGAATAGTAACTGTACATGTATTGCAAAAAGTCCTGTTAGCAAGGTTGAAAACAGCATGTCAATGCCCTCAATTGAACGAAAATGTTGCCTCTTTGCACGGGTCTAAATTGCAGCCCCAAAAGCACAGAGCAACATTAACAAAATACCCATGTAATATGTATAGATAGCCCAAAATGTAACTCTCGTAGATTTTTAATCTACGAGAGTTCAAAGACTTATAAACCTTGGGTGCGTCGAGCGATACCCCCTGCCTCAAAGTAACACTGAACATGTACAAATGCAAAATATAAGGTGCTTTCCTGGTTGCCCCACCTGTCCGATTATTCTGGGGGAAGGTTCTGAAACTCGGAGGTCCGTAGGTTTTTTTTTTTTTTTTTTTTTTTTTTAGATATTTTTTTGCGGCTTACGCCTTTTATTGATTTTTTTGAAGGGACAGACAGTAGGCTGACAGGAAACGGGAGAGAGATGGGGGGATGACATGCAGTAAAGGCCGTGTCGGGTCCGGGAGTCGAACCCGCGGCACACTGCGACTGGATTACCAGTCCGGTGCCCAGACCGTTACGCTACGGCCTGGGCCAGGTCCGTAGTTTTTGATAAAAAATATGTTTTAATCCACTCTGTCTCAGAATCTGTCATCCATCTTGGATCGATGCACCCAAGGTTATAAGTATTTGAACTCTCGTAGATTGAAAATGTCAGAATCGATAAATACATCTACGAGAGTTCAAATTTTGGGCTAATGTGTAGACAGGGCCCAAGTGTGGCTACTGTACATGCATAAGTGCATATGTGATGATTCAGGCTGCCGATCCACTGTTGCCAGTATCTGACTGATATAATGATGTATCAGTGTGAGATACTTAAAATGCTAATGTTATAGTACATAAGTGATTATGCAGATACACATGGTTTGACAGTTTTACCCCCCTCTTTTATCCACAATGCTCGATTGTATCATTCAAAGTAACAGGAAAGTCAGACACGTCTCACAGACTAAAAAATTCAATCAGAATCAAAGTAACCTATTAACACCACAAAGGCCCATGATAGCAAGTAAGCCCCACTGAAGGACCGAGCGTAGGCAGGTGATAAGCGCTGGGTCATTACACCCGTCTAAGCTCAACCAGGGGCAAGAGAGGCTAATCAACATGCCAAGCTCTGAACTGCACTGTGAGTCCTTCCAACTGCACAGTACATTTACTGGGAAAGAAATTATTTGATTGATTACAAGACTAAAGTAACAAACTGAATTGATTTGTCTGTATTGATTTGTAACTTTTTTTTAAACAACTCAATGAAGTTAATATTTTTTCGCTGACCCTTTCCACTGCAGCTCCATCAATGTAGATGTCTCCTGATGTCATGTGAGTTAAGGTTTACCTGATACTCTAGCACAGGGGTACCCAAAAGGTAGATCACAGGTAATGACCTGCTAGACTAGAGTCTAGCAGGTCATTACCATGCCCCACTCTAGACTCTAGAGATGATCAAATCAAACCTCTTCACCCAAGATATTAGGAATTGCCTAGAAATTAGGGTTTGTGTGGTTAATATTCTCATTTTATTATATTGTACTCAATGCTGTTTTGTTGCATTATCAGTACTGACAGCTGTTTATTCTACTTGGCTCTTCAAGGGAGTAGTGTTATTTTCAGAAGTACATTAAAACACTGTTCCTTAAGCTACAGGTTTACAGGGCAGAATGCCAAAGATGATTTCTGGTAGTCCTTTTAAACAGAGCTGAGATGCATTTCATAATACTTCCTAATTCCCAGCCGTATTATCGAGCCATACTTTTGTGATCATAATGCGAGTAGTCAAACTCAAATGTATACACCCGGTTTCATTAGACAGTCGATCTGTTTCAAAATAAAAAGCCAGATAAGGCTAAGATCACACATACAAAATCTAAGTTATTACATTTAAACATGAAATAAGATAAAACATATAACATAAGGATGATCTAGGCCTACAATAAAACAATACTAAAAAGGATTAGATAATGCATACATGCTTGCTTGATATGACTTCTCAAGATAATGCTTTTGAATTATATCACGTGATGATGAGGCATGACTCCCAATTTGTTTCTCTTCTAATTTAATTTGTTAGGACTTGTTAGGATTTGTTTTTAATTGACTGTCAGTATCATCAAGGACACAATAAGATGGTGAGCATTGATCTTTGAAGAGAATGGTAATTCAGGTTATGATAATCATGATAATTTATACCTCCGGTATAAAATGTCTTAAAAGTATGGTCAACGTGGCTCATCTTGTCCTGAAATAAGGACACAGAACTGAGGGCATCCAATATGAATTGTAATATCTCATGCAGCAAAATTAGCATCCCTTTTCTTCTATAAAAGCAATAATGTGCCCAACCTGGAGAATGTCACGTTGCTTAATAGACTTTATCATATGCACTATGCAGGCAATTTGACCAGCAGACTGTGTGCAAAGCATCGGTAATTCATTCACACATTCTCACATGAACAGCAACAACTACACCAACAGACAGACAGACAGACAGACAGACAAAGAGAGAGCCAGCCAGAAAGATATTCCTATATTAAATTCGGCTAATGGGCCCTTTGCGTTTCATTAACAGGTACAATTTGTCACGTTTTAGAACATGTTACGTCACAGACGTGACATGCCCATATGAAGACTACATGAAACCAGAAAATGTACACACAAATAAACACACAAACACTAAATGAATTGCTCTTCTTGCTCTGAAAATAGTTGCAACCCTAGACCATTCTGCTCCACAAATGTACAACACATGCATGCACACTTTGCACAGACTGTGCAAGCACGCATACACGCACGCACGCATTATTAGGGACAGTGTCTCCTCTGTAAGCTCGTCTAGTCGTCAATAATCTCTAAGCTCTTCATCACACAGTCCAGTGGAGCTCAAAAGCAACCTTGTTTTCCGTAGAATTGGATATCGATAATACAAACAGAGAAAAACCCCTTTCCACGTCCCTCCCTCTCCTCTCTCTCTCTCTCTCTCTCTCTCTCTCTCCCCCTCCCTCCCTCCCGCCTACTGTGTACTACTTTACACCTTAATTACTACTTGTAAAATATCCTTTATTAATTGCTTGTGTTATACCTCATGGCTTCATAGGTCCATGATAAGTAGTAGTATTTAGCAGGGACTTATCCCCAATCCAACTCTTGTTGCAGAGTGCCAAGCAGGGAAGCATTGGGTAACATAGTCTTCGGCATAACTCTGCCGGGGATTCAACCCTGACCTCCCAGTCTCAGGGTGGACACTCTAATCACAAGGTCACTGAGCTGGTATGGTCCATTGATATTCCAATAGTCCAGTTGACCACTTGAAGCTCAAGTGGCTTTAAGTAAGGCAAGTATTCTGGTGGTAACATTTGCCAGAAATATCCAATCTATACAAGCATTGAACGGGTCACTACGCAATGGCGCGTTTTGAAGTTATAGATCTTCCATTTCTGGCAACGAGATTTGGTGTACAATCAATGAAACAGGATCGGTTTAAGTGGTTAATAATCAAACAGAAAATCTAATCCACATATGGCAAAATAACTGGACATCTGAGAACATATGGCAGTGATTATCATGCGGATGTCTAACAAACAAATGAGTTGCTGTCATGTCTGAATCCAGTGTGGTGATAAAGACACATGCATATTCACACGGCGGCCATGTTGGCGTTTTTTTGCATTGAAAATGTTATTGCCGTTAACTTAATGGCATGATGGCTGCCATGTGAATAAGGTCTATAATTGCATTGTTTTCTCCTTTGTCCTTTCAAAGTGCCACAAAAAAGTGAGGGAATCCATCAGTGCATGAAGGATAAGCCACAAATGTTGCAATCCATCACCGAACACGGTGACAGCCGGTGATGAAAGTGATAAAGGCCATCATTTTAAACAACTTAATGGTGTATAACGCCACAGCAACCTTGACTGATTAATTATTTCCGAGTTCAGTGAGTTGAATAAAAATGGGAAAACAGTCTGCAGCCGTAGTCATACCGTATCTAAATATGAAACTCACAAATGCTTCAACAAATATAATAATCCACTATTAAACTAAATAATCACAGTCAGGCAGTGCATTAAAAGTTCTAAACAAAAACTTATTTCAGTGAAAATCATAGAGTGCATTTATTATAGAAAATTAATGACACAGAATAATTTAGGTTAAACAGTCTGATGAGGTGTTCTGTCTGGGGAGATTAATCATAGTCAGTCGGTTTTGTTTTCCCCCTGGGTGATAATCAATCCAGCAAATGCTTCAGCACTCTCAGTGTGATATGAGGTACCAGCACAAAGAGACCTCCCTGGGTGCACAGCACACGTCAGTCAGACAGACATGCAAAACACAAGAGACCAAGCAATCATATTTCACATGATCCAATAGTAGGGTCACTGTGCTGGCATCGAATTATGCCATTATCAATTAACAGTTTTCCTATTAGAGAAGAACCGTGCTGGGATGACTGGAATAAAGCTAAAGATACTACAGTATAGAAAACTCTGCTGCCTGGCTGCTCATCAGAACCCCATCCAGAGAGACCAGTCCTCCATGACCTTCACTGGCTCCCAGTCAAGAACAGAATAGTTTATATAATCATACATCATCGAATAAAACAAAATACCTCCAATAACAAAATAAAACCTCCAAATACTTATAAATATCAATAATTATTAATTATTTATTAATGAATGACTACAGTCTTATGTCTTCTGTTCTCCAATAACCTCTTTGAATTTATTTTCTTAGATAATTCTAACTTCTCCATTGTCCTATTATACCTATTGGTATCAAAGTTTCATCCCTGATATTCCCTTCTGCATGTAAATTCTCATCACGACCTATTTCTACACTTTTCCTATCAAGAGTTATCTTTTGTGTCTTATTCTGTTTTCTCAAATTATACCAGGTTCTCCGTCTCTGCTTTCCTTTATCGGCAATGTAGTTTTGTCTTGATATCGCTGCCATCTCCTCTATGATTTCATTTACCCTACTTTTCTTTGCTTAGCCAACTGAATCTTCTTGTCCATTCTCTCTCTGTCTGCTTGTCTCTCCCTGCTTGTCCTTTTTCCCACTACACGGAGTCCCGATGCACCTATGATATGAAGATTTGTCTTCTGTATCCACACTTTTAATTGATCACCAAGACAAATGAGAGTTCCAATATATACATAACATATCAGTGTTTGTGTCAGAGACTTTTGTCATCATGACGTAACATGTCTATTTGCTCTAATTGTCTATTGCTTCATTGTCAACGGCATTTATTTAATATTCATATTAGGACCAAATAGCCGATTAGCTCGTCCTCAGATGACGTAAATTCTCCATTCATTGCCAATGGCATTTAATGTTTGTTAGGACAGTATCTACACTATACCTCTATATAGGATGGGCTGGCGCCCCTCAGAAACTAAGCAATGAATACACTTAAACTGTGTGGACGTAAATTCGCCATCCATTGTCAATGGCATTTAATGAAGTAGTTTTGTTTCTTTTGTTGAAGATCTACGAGTATGTTGCAATTAATTCTGACACACACACACACACACACACACACCCCCCCCCCCCCCCACACACACACACACACACACACACACACACACACACACACACACACACACACACACACACACACACACACACACACACACACACACACACACACACACACACCTTGTAGACAAACACTACCTTCCTGATAGCAGTGTACATCAGTCAGTGTATTTCACTTGAGGAGAACAGTTACCCTTTATAGCAGTTACACATGAGCACAGACATGAACTATTAAAAAGCACCCTAGGGAGCCTGTAGCGATTGGCCTTTCTCCCCCACTCACATTACCAATACATCACAATCGGGCAAAATGTATTTCTCTAAAATTGCGACCATGGTGTCATATAGACCTTATTAGGGCCACCCATGATGGATTTGTAAGTTTGTGGCAGTTAGATTAGCTTTGCAAAACAGGGGTGTAACAGTTAATTGAACTAATCGTCAGTCATACTGTGTAACATTAATTCATTGAAACACTTCAGCTCACAATGACCATTAACCATGTATTGCAAAGCTATTGCATTTAGTATGGCGGTGTGGCTCTGCTAACGTGATATCATATCACATTTGATATCTCAGATTATCTGGGCCCGAGACACAGCTCTCATATCAACAAACCCTAGAGCAGAGCATAACAAAGACATTACATCAACAGCATAACATTCAATGCATTCCATATATCACATAGATATTGAACATGATCAATAATACAATCCATAAAACACATTATAATCACGGATACCCATAACAGAAATAGATACCACATATAGTACAATCCATAAATACAGTATGTATCACAGAATCACCCATTACAGAACTAATGCCACAGGGAGGAGGCCGGGGGAGATGGAGGAAATTTGAACGCTTTTTGTCTCCACAAAAGTCCCCCTCCTCCACATGTGGCACAGAAAACACTGCTTCAAACCCAATACTATTGGATTTCTACCGTGGCCTAGTGGCAATGTTTCACGGAAATCGCTCATGATTTTAGGCCTATTGTTCAAAGCGGACCACTCCTGCAAACTTTGGAAGACAATCTTAGCCAATCAGGATGGAATATGAAGAAGCCAACATACCCGTTTGGTTTAATGACTATAGAGACACTGTCTACCGATTTATGTGACGTTTGGACTAAATCTGTAAAACCAAAACCAAAACACTTGATCCAGGAACTGGAATGTCTGCACAGACAGTGCTGCTGCATCATTGGTGATACCAACTAATTCCTTCCCCACTCTGGAGGCGAGGAGAGAGGAGGCCATTCTAAGAGAGGTCTTTAACCTCCACGCCACAGACATCTCTCCTGATGAGTTTATCAACACTTTTTATAAAAGCATCCTTGATAAGTCCCTTCAAAGTGAACCTCTTCCTCTTCCTGGCCTCCAGTCTGTCCAGCTCGTCGTTAAGTCTTTTCTCCTCGTTCTTAAGCTGATTGATTTCCGTATCTCTTGCTTTCGTAGATTTTATCAACCTGATTATTACCCTGTCCTTTTCGAATATGTTGTTCTTCAGCTTCTTATTCTCGGCTGTAGATGTCTCCAAAGTAACTTTTCTTTCCATGAGCGCCTTTCGCTGTGACTGCATCTGGGTCCTTGTAGTGGTCAGCTCGCACTCCAACTTGTCACCCCAAATCTTCGCTTGGGAAAGATTCTCGCCGATCACCTTCTCTTCTGCAAACAGTTCATCTCTCTCCCTCATCCAGGTCCTGTCTCTCATAATCATCTCGTTTTTGAAGTCCCCATCCATGGCTTTCTTCTCAACTGCCCAAAGTTGCTCCTGGCTGATCCAATCTTTCTTCATGCTGACCAGTTCACGCTCCAGTTTGATTTTCTCCTCTGTAGTGTCCGCCAAGGCCTTTAGGTTGGAGATGAGGGACAGTTGGACTTGTTCGAACTTAGCTATTATAGCATTCTGCTTGTTCTTCATGTATTTGCCCTTCTGACCTAGAGTATTAAACCTCTGCGCCAATGCCTGATATTCTCTAGACTCTTCCTGTTTCTCCCTTATCAGCTTATCGTTCACTTCCATCTCATTCTTTATGTACTGGAACGAATTTGTCAGCTCGCTGAAGTGATCCTGGAAATCATTCATGCAGAGCTTTTGCTCAAAAACGATGGTGTTTTTCTTGTCCTGGACGGCACCAATCTGCTGGCGGAGATTCTCTTTCTCTTCCTTGGTATCTGTGCCTACTTCCTTGCATAATAATTCAAAGTCCTCGTGGTTTAAGATGATTGACTGTTTAATTTCAGTGAACGTGGCCATTGTGGTGTTCAGTGTATCCCTTACGTCTTGCATCTTCTGTTTCTCCGCTTTCACTTGGTGGTTCTTCAAGATGATCTGGTTAATCTGCTCTACCGCCTGGCGAGCTTCCGTTAGCTCCTGGGACAATGTCTCCTTTTCTGCAATCAGCTCAGGCAGCTCCAGTTTTGGAATTGGCAAGACTACTGGCTTTATCTGTGGCACTACTGTCTGCTGATGTGCGACCAGTTCATCCCCGAGCTGCTCCTTATCCATACTCTCCGGAGTCTCACTGTTGAGGTACTGCTTCTGATAACGCCCAAGTGCCGTTAAGTAACGTTCAAGTCCTGCAGGGCACTCTACGACTGCTGCTGGGTCCTGTCCATATCCTGTTGAGTACTGTTCATATCCTTTTGGGTACTGTCCATATCCTGTTGGGTACTGTCCATATGCTGTTGAGTACCGATCGACTGCTGGGAATGTTTCAACCCTCTCCGTCTCACTCTTGATCAACGGCTGTTGTCCACCGGCTGCAGTTTGGCGATCCAAGTTCATCTGCTCCTCCGACAGAGTCCCACTCTCAAGTGACGGCTGCTCTCCAACCATTTCTGTCTGGCCGGCTAAGATCTGCGCCTTGCCGGGCTCGTCACTCTCCCTCGAAGACTCATCACTGGAGGGTGGACTCTGTCCCCCCAGGTGATCGAGCCTCTGCCCGTAAGTTGTATCAAAATTCTGTACACTAAACATCCCTTTTGTGTGCGCATGCCTTGACGGTTTGTGATCTTTCTTCTGCAATCTGTTATCCATGATCCAAACCGGAACAAGTTCACTCCTTGCATGCCTATTATGTAAAAGAATAATTTGAATCCCAACTGACGATGAGGATATAAATAACACATCACTCATTCTTATATGAGAGCTCAATAGCTTATGGACATACCCAGTGACGTCAATGCCCAAATTGGTGCGACAGTACAGCACACCCACTGAGGCGCTGATTGCTTGAAACTAAGATTGAATACCAACTTAAGAATATTGTTTCTTATCAGTTTGTTCATGTATCTGATTGTTCAGGGAAATAAGTCTATTTCCAGTGGCTTTGAGACTACGAAACCGTTTTCCATGCGGCAGCATCTCAAACAGTCTGCGGTTGGGATGGCTTGAATCCTTCATCGAGCTTTGCTGCAACCCTCTGCAATACTTTGCGGTTCACATACCGTGAAGCAACCAGTCAGGATGCTCTCTGTGGTGCCTCTGTAGAAAGCTCTTAGAACTTTTGAACCCATGCCAGCTTTCTTCAGTTTTCTAAGAAAGAAGAGAGGCGTTGTTGTCCTTTCTACACCACCCACTCTGTCTGCACTGCCCAGGTGAGGTCCTCAGTGAGGTGCACTCCCAGGAATTGGAACGCTTTGTCCCTTTTCACTGCAGCACCCCCGATCTGGATGGGAGAGTGGTCTCTTTTGTTTTGTCAACTTTTAGAGCCAGATTGTTCTCAACACCATTGTGCCAGGTTCTCCACTTCTTTCCTGTAAGCTGTTTCGTACAAGTTGTAAAATTCAATTTGTAGCACCGGTGCGAAGACATGGCTCTGATACAGCAAGTGCACATTCTATGAGTCGCAGTTCTATACCTAAATTTATATTTCTGTAGTACGGCGTGTCATTCGCCAAAAAGAGCAGATCTACAGGATAACAACGTGTCGAGGCTCGATGCATCTTAGCTTGAAGATCTGTTCCCCTTGCTTCCACCGCACCGCCCTGCCCCTCCCCCTTATAGCACGCTGTGCTGTGTCTGTTCTTCCCTGGCAGGTATAGGCTGAGGCTTCGTACACACATAAAGAACAACTGTGCTGTGCTCTGCCTGTGTTTCATGGCAAACCATGACTTCCATTGGAAAAGCATTGAGGCGGCCTTTACATTTAACTGCACCGATCTGCGTAACACGTATGCACATGCACTCCCTATAGCCCAAGGAAGAAAATCTGGCCTGCATTTTATAATTCTGCCTTTTTGAGCACCACCAGGAGGCCCATTCATGTTCAACACTTTTTTATATTAGTCCTTCAAGATTTTATTCAAATATCGATCCTGGTGGAGTCCTTCTTCTAGTTTATTTTGGAGTGCCGCTTTTTCCATTTAGTTGGTTTATTAGTTTAGTTATTTTCAAAGATGAGCACCCACTGCCTCAACCATGAAGGGCAGTTTCCAGAGGAAGCACACCTGTTTCTTTTCTTTACCCTTTGGTGAATGTAAGACAAAAATACTCCAACAATTGCCTTCACAGTATATAGAGAACCTGTCTGACATCACTGCTACTAACCCCCTGGGCCATGGAGTTATTTTTTCTATTGAAAATACCATAGAGTATTAGATCCAACAATAAACAAATCAGCCCTGTGATTTTACTCATATGGATATGAAGCATCAACCGACGGTACCTTTTTTAAAGATTTCTTTGGGGGATTTTCTGCCTTTATTTGGATAGTAGTAGTGGAGGGTGACAGAAAACAGGGAGAGAGAGAGCGCTCCCTGTCTCTCGCAGCACAGCAAAGGTCGCCGGGCTCGAGAATTGAACCTGTGACACAGTGGGAGGCTACATTAGAGCCTATATGGGCCCTAACATATGCCATGCTTTAGCTGCATATAGCTGCTTTAGAACCTTCAACTATCAGTAAACGGTATCTTGCGGCCACGCAACTCTATACATTTTGCCGAGTCCTGTATTTGCGTCTGGAGAAATGTCAAGGCGCTTTCCTTGAAATTGCTATCTTGCCCACACAGATAGCAATGTAGGACAGCAGAAAGCGTCTCCTCAGACCACCCGCAATGTGCATTCCGTTTGATAGAAGAAGACGCACCTGAGTTTGAATTGCCTTGATGCAGCAGAACATTCACAGCTCAGAGGTCTCGTTCTGAGTGTCAATTCCTTGTGTCCATTGTGTTTATATAATTGTCTATTCAAAGAAGTTATTTGATTTGTGGCGTGCATAATTGTACGCGATTCCATTCGCTCATTCAGTTTCATCACTCCATTGTGCAGCAAATATTTAATGGTTTACAATAATATAAAATTCTCCATAATTAGTAACACGTAGATACTGTAATACTTGTGTCAACCTTACCAAATGTGGTTTTATTGAAAGGCAATTAAAGATGGTAAGGAAGCAACAGGTGTCGATCAGTGCAAGTCTGTTTAATTAATCAGATTATCCGAAGTTTGCTTTTCGCTTGATACCGTTTCATAGAGAGGCAAGACAATACAATCACGATCTATATACCAAATGAAAACTGGAACCTCATAGATTACAAAGAACTTTGAATTTAAGTGTGTTCTTGGCTGTTATGCATCCATGTGGTTGTGCACAGTGCCGGCATGGCTATATGGAACACAGTTCTGTATATGACGCAATCTAAGACTTCCCTATGGTGTCTGTGACCCAGGAGGAGTGAGAGTGATGTCAGGACTTTGGTACTCTATTTCAGTTTATCCTTATTTTGTCAGAATAAAGTGTACTGGTTAATCTATACTGTCCTCCCTCCGGAATGCCGGACTGAAGAGATGTGATTATGTGGGTGTTGTTGGAACTGTGCCCATTAAATCCGCTTCATCTTACCTAGATCCTTCAAAGATACAAGATATGAGACGGCACTGATAGAATGAGATTGCTTGAGCACTTGAGGGGAAATGTCAACGCTCTTTTCCTGAGCTTCATCATGCCATCCAATTAGAATTTTGATGTTGGTAGGAAGTAGAACAGATTTGTCTGTTGGAAAATGATTCCATTTGTTCAGAGTAATTTCTCTCACTCAAAACATGCATCTCAGGTCTAAATAAATATGCAATACATACAAATGAATGCCCCATATCCACAAGTCGTGGTTGCATTTGCAAGTTTATTCAACGGACAATGTGAAACTACTCTATAAGGCAATGATAGATGGGTCATGGGTAATTACAACTTGTAAGCAGGGCAGGAAAGGGCCCTGGATGGTGTCCACCCAAGAATGCTATGAATCACACTGTACAGTAGGTGTCACATCATGGGAGGACCACATCAGAAACGTGGAACTCTATGCAGACCTATGCTTGCTGGACACTGCAGGCACCTGGAACTGGTGGCAAGCAAACCGACACTGTGGGAGCCAAGCCAGTGCAAAGCCATGAAAGGAAAAAGCCAGACCACAGTGCGACGTGATAGCGGAGCCAACAACACCGCAGAGCCCTGACGCTAGACGGGTTAAAAATGTATTTGACTTTCTGTTGGGGTGAGATGGCATCATGACATGGTGCTGGGAATGTTATGTCATGTTCTCCTAGCATACCATGGGTAGAACTAAGCATAACTTGTTTAGACAGCTGCTACTGTATTCATTCTTTACCTGGAATCATAGTTTACTTGAAGCACTGTTCTCTCTGCACTCTATTATGTGCCTATTTTACCGTTGTTGACTAGAGTTCATGATTACTTGATTTGATTTCAGATAAGAGCGTCCACTAAATGCCTAAATTGTTTCTGTGATTGTCCCCGTCTAAATACCTAGAGTAGCAAACAATGTTGGGACACCAGGAAAACATTGTTTGTACACACACACACACACACACACACACACACACACACACACACACACACACACACACACACACACACACACACACACACACACACACACACACACACACACACACACACACACACACACACACACACACACACACACAAAAAGAAACCCCAGGCACGTTGTGACATCATCAAAATATTAGCTAATCTGATAGCCGGACGATTGTTTTGAATGTCATTACCCCTTAAAGGAGAGGAAACAGAGAGGAAGAGGATGGCTCCAGGCCCTCTCTACCCTTCATGGCCAGTCTCGCATTGGCTCAGCAGGACGACAAAGATCTGCGGCGGGCCAAACGCCTCCTCTCCTCTGAAGCACTCACGGGAGGAAGGCTGTCTCCACCCACGATGTGTCCACACTCTGTTTATGACCCATTCAAGTCTCATTCGTTTCATTTGTGCCCGCATGCTGCACGCTACAGCAGTTGGTTTTCAAACTTTATTTGCCCAAGGCAAGCCAGTCAAGGGCCAAAATAATACACACATTGGCTAGAAGCAGCCAATCACGTCAGTAATGACTAGATGTCGATCTTGTCATCTAACTTTCATGGGTAAACACTAGTCACAAGCTCACAGTGTGTTTTGCGATGTGACGCACTGCATGCTTGAAAATCTGCTAGTTTCGCTATTTTTTTATTCTAATGGGCTTTCACAGGAGTGAAAGGCCTTTGGTTATATGGCCGACTTGCCATGTTCATTCAACATAATATAAACTTTTTTTATATAGAACCAATAGTTAGTGAAATAGAGTGAAATCAAAACATTAAGAACCATTAGAGTTTAATCATTGGACCTCAGGCTACGCAGCCTGACAACTTTAGCAGCTCAATTATGTAGTTGGTGCAGCAGACCATGAACAGCTTTAAAAGTGAACAATAATTTCCAAAAGTGACTGGCAGCCAGTGAAGTCAGTATAAAGCTATGTTACTCATGCTGTCTCTGCATTTCCTAAAGAGTGTTCAAGCATCACCACAGCTACTGTCCACTGCAACCGGCTGTTTTGTGCAACATCAACTTTTGTCTAGTATATGCTGCCCACCACCAGCACTCAAGCTAAAAACAAACCTCTCACTCTCTGTTAGGCTGATTCTCCCCTCCCATGAAAACACAAAACCAGCAAAAACTAAACAAAACTTGATCTGCACGCCTTCACACCTGCTGCTGTGTGCAGTAAGTGATTGTTCATGGCCATTAGGCTCTGTACATAAACGTAGTCCCGGTTTCCAGAAAGTGGAATACCCATGTCCTGTTTCGGTTCATTTTCCCATAGCGAGTCAAAGGGGTTCCATATGGGCTCACCTGGAAAATGACGAACACTAGTAAACAGTAAACACTATGCCCCATTTTATTTTTAGACTCTTTGAAAATACCTTATATCACGTCAACTAATTCTTAGTTTGTCTCTCTACTGAAGTCCCACAAACGCTCCACCAAACACCCTCCCCAGAGACTAAATGTGCTCTTTCAGGACCATTGCCAACCACTTAAACCCTAAATACTTTATTGACTGGGGTCCTTAAGGGCTCTAGTCTATATTTGGTCCCCCCCACCCCACCCCAGTTCAGTTACCATACTTGTTGACATGTTGACAAAAACTAAGAGTTGCAGGATCCTGTTCTGGAAGGACACAAATAAAGCTTTCTGAGCATCTGAACCTGCTTAGTTAGAAGGGGGTTTATAGGCTACTGTATGTTTTGTTGTTGTTGTTGATGATGGTGGTGGGGATGGTTCTTTAAAAGGGACATGTTATCAGTGTTGCTGGCTGCTGAGAGCCCTGCTGGCTCAGCTGCTCTGCGAGCCCATTCATTTTGACCAGGAAACACTTTGGAGAGAATGGATCACTCTTCTGCTTGCCTGACACTATTTGTTGAATCATTCGGCACAGCATATTACCCCAACCACTGTCAAGTGCACTAAGTGCACTCCCGCAGGTGCTATTGGTTACGGGTGATATCATGTTGAGAACAACAAACATTTATCTGCTGTGAAATATGGCATGAGGACACGACATCTCCACTACAGCTCAATTAATACAACCGTATTGTCACAGTTGTCACGGTTTGTAACAAATCAATGCAAATCTCAACAGCAGGAAAAAAAGAGATAGAGAAATAAACAGCTGCGTATCCTGGAGGTGATGGAGAGAACGAATGAATGGACCATACAATGTTTTCTGTCACGTGTTAGCATTCAACGCACAGCCACGGCAGCGCAGGCCCTGCGGAGAGGCCCATCCTGTATTTCAGCCTTGCATCAGCGAGCGCCATCGATTTGCTACAAAGCCCCCCAGAGAGTTGTGTGCCTGATGGATACCGGTGCGGCCGGACGTCACTCCTCCAGCCCTCTGTGATGTGTTCTCCCAGGGCCCCTGTCTGGCTCATTCTTCCAGGGCTGTTCTTGCAGATACATCGCTTCTCTGTCAGAGTCTGGAGATGAATTTGCCCATTGTTTGACCATTGGTGGTGGGGATTGTAAGGCCCTCGGGTTCCAATTGCTTTTGAGGTCATCCTGAAGAGCCCTCGGTGTGGAGGGTGTACAATGCTTGGGTAAAAGACGAGACAAAGGACCCTGAAAATGTATACGTGAGCAAATACTAGATGTCGCCTAGATGTGTCATGAAATTATTCTGAAACTGCACATCAAAGGCAGGGGAAGAAAGTGGCCATTTGGATATTTTCGTTCCATTATGACTGATGTAGAAATTGGTTCAGCAGGATGAGACACATTTGTATTTCTATACTTCTATGGGCATCAACATTTAACTGTTCCGCTACAGCCTGATTTATACTTTTGCGGTGTAGATTCGTCTTGTTTCCAGTTTAGTTGCCAACCTGCCAACCTGAATCTGAATGTATGTTTCCTAAACCCTCAAACAACCATTTCTCTTGTGAGGACCTGCACAATTCTCCTCACAATGTCTAATGTATGACTTATTTACTTATGGAGACCTTAAAGCCCTCACAAGTACAGTAGTAAAAGTATGCGCACCCACCCACGCACACACACACACACACACACACACACACACACACACACACACACACACACACACACACACACACACACACACACACACACACACACACACACACACACACACACACACACACATGCTAAATCAACACTAGTATCTGTGTTTCACTGCTGAACAGAATATGGTGATAATCACTATAGTATCTGTGTTTCACTGCTGAACAGAATATGTTGATAATCACTATTATCTGCAAAAAGCACTGCAAGAATCATGGCATCATGGCTCATCACAGATAGGTGATAGGTTAGAAACTGGAACTTCAATTATGTATCCCTTTGGTGTTTTGGCATCTTGGCATAGTGGTTAAAACGTTTTAAATAAAACTTTGTCATACGATGGTGTTGTTGTGCAGTGAAGATAGCCACAAGCTCACATACTGTAGCCTATTGTGAGCGCACAATTTCTTTATGTTTGAAAATATGCCCAGAAGGTGCTTCTGTCTGTGCCCACACAAATATATTCAGGTCGAGCCTAGACGCCCCACTCCCCGCCCCCGCCACCGTCTCTCAACAAATAAACAAAGAAAACAATAAAAAAAATAATCAATATTGTACAATGCCTCACTTAGCTAACACTCCATCCTAAATGGTATGTCAGACTGTGACACAGCCATTTCAATTTGTCTGGAAAAAACATGCAGTTCACTTGTTGTTATACAATGTCTGAGAGAGCCTTGAGTTGTTTTCATCAGATCGCCAGCTTGCAGGATTGATAACAGATAACAGCGGTTTTACTGGTCCATTGATTACATATGTATCCTCCACATGGCATAGTGTAGGGAGACTGAGGATCTCTGAATGGTCCTCTGGGTTAATTAGGTTGCATCAGGGGGTTCCCTGATGGTCCTCTGGGTTAATTAGGTTGCATCAGGGGGTTCCCTGATGGTCCTCTGGGTTAATTAGGTTGCATCAGGGGGTTCCCTGATGAAGTGGCAACTTTGAAAAATGGCTCAAATGATTAGGACTCACACATGCTCTATCTCACACACACATCAGGTCAGATAAAGTACAGCGTAATTAAACATGCACCATGACACGCAGACAAAGTTTCACATTCACAAGTGCACGCACACCCGTGCCCGCCCAAAATGGGTTAATGGTTGGCAATAGCGTTTCATAACGGAAACGTTTTATTGAGCACAGTGCACACTCAGCAGATAGATAATGCACTTCACTAGTGCAATTAGACAGTGAACTTAGAACAAACAAACTGTTAATGAAGGACAACTTTAGTTTTTTACAACCTAGGTAAGTAAAAGGTGTGTTATATTTTTTTCATTTGCTGCTTTCTTTCGTTTTAGTGATTTTTTAGCAAAAAAACACACCAGAGCTGATGGCAAACTCTTCAACCTTGCACGTTTGCGCTCTAAGACCAAGGTGACCAGTGACCTATCCTGAGGGAAATGCTTTTTGCTGATGATGCAGCACTAGCATCCCACACTGAGTCTGGACTCCAGGGCTGATGGACAGGCTTTCATCTGCTTGTAAGGAGTTTGGTCTTACCATCAGTATAAAGAAGACCAATGTCATGGGACAAGATGTTGAAACACCACTCTCCATTGACACCTTCACATACAATCTCCAGCGACCTTTCACTTGACACAGAACTGAATACCCGTCTTGCGAGAGCCGCCACAGTGATGGCCAGGCTGTCACAAAGAGTATGGTCAAACAAACATCTATCTACGTGCACAAAACTCCAGGTCTACCAAGCCTGCGTCGTCAGCACCCTGATGTATGGCATCGAGGCCTGGACCACGTACACCAGACATGAGAAACGGCTTAACAGCTTCCACCTGCGTTGTCTAAGCCGCATCCTGGGAATCTCTTGGGAGGATAAAGTTCCCAACACAGAAGTCCTGGAACGTGCTCACTCCACCAGCATGTTCACCATGCTGAACCAGCGCCGCCTCAGGTGGCTTGGCCATGTCCACAGCATGGACCCCAGCCGGCTCCCCAGGGCCGTCCTGTATGGAGAGCTGTCAACAGGCTCCAGACCTCTTGGTCGCCCACGCCTGCGCGTCAAGGACATTTGCAAACGTGATATGAAGCAGGCAGGCATTGACCTGCAAAAGACTGTGGCGTTTGGAGGCAGACTGTCCTGCAGGAACTCGCCGTGCCGAGGAGAGACACATCTCTTTGCTGCAGGCGAAGAGACAGAAGAGGAAACTGCGTGAAGCAGCCCCCACTCCTGTGCCAGCCAGTCCCCTCTCGTTTTGTCTGCGCCAACTGCGCTAAAGACTGCCACTCCGGAGCAGGGCTGTACGCTGCAAGAAAACATGACCACTCAGGCGCAACCCATCGTCATCATTGACGGACGGATGCCTATGACCCCAGGAAATTACATCTAGCCACAAAAGATCACATGATCTAGGCCTACTGAATGTGAAGGTAGAGGTACTAGGGGGACGCCATACTGTGTGTTGTAGCCTCAATATGTCAGTTTTTTCAATAGATCCCGTGATCTTTTGTGGCCAGATATAATTTCTTGGTGTCTAGCAGGACTGTAGTAAAAATAAATAAGAAATCACCATCTTTTTTGGTTCAAAAAATACACATTTAGGACCAGTGGCGGATCTACTAAAGGCAAGAGCAGGCAGCCGCCTCCCATGGCTACGTTTCTGCCATATCATATTGAAAATGATATGCCGCCTATAGCCGCTACTCAAGGCGGACAGACAGTGTATCAGACAGAATAATACACATATATTATTTCTCTGTGTTCTGCGTCGCAGCATGTCTGGAGGGGTTTGAGTCTTTTCACACTCTGGTGTGAAATGCCCCCCCTTCACAGTGACGACGTATAAACACCGCACACACGTCCCGACGTCACCTCATTCTTCATTTGATTGTTGAGAAAGCAGAGCAGAGACACAGCAATAGCAGCACCGGAGAAAGAAAAAAGTTTGTCCAGGCCAGGGTAAACTTATTTTAGCCACGAGGACGCCTAAACCTGTGCGGTATAGCCTGGCTAATAAGCCAGACCGAATCAGCCGTTGGCAAAAGGTAGGGTATAGGCTACCACCACAACGCTGCTTGCATCGGCTGACCGGCAGCAATCACATCAGCCCCGCTCACCACCACCACCCACGCTGGGGAAGAACCAGAGGTCTGTCCCTGTCTTTTGCATGATTTGTTGCCTGTCAGTCTCTACAGAGACAATCGGGTTTCTATCAGCTATGGAGGAGCTATACAAACAACACATTCCTAGCTACTGAAATCAATTAGATAGAAATCAATGGGAAATTACGTACGCATAACAAGCAGCTGCAGTATCTTCGCTTCAATAGAGCAATTATTTTTAACAAGACTCTGTTTTGATGCTTTTTTCCATTTTTCTCTCATGTAGGCTCCATTATATCTGGTGCAGTGCTTGTGGTTCATGAAAGTACAAAATAAAAGTGTATGTTGTTGTCATCTAACTATTATAGTCATTTGTAGCCTATAAGAATATAAGCTACAGCTACAACATAAATATACATTGTATTTCAGACCTTCGGTAACCAATTCTGTCTTTGAACCGTGGTTGAAAAAAAACTAAAGTTGTACTCAGTCTATCATGAACAGGACAAGTCCAGAGTCCAGACCACTGACCAGAAATACAGCAATTGTTTCTCTATTTTAACAGAATGATTGGTTATCACGATGAACAGGCCAGCTATGAATAGTCTGCAGATTACGTTTTCTCTTGATGCAGTGGCGTGCACAGACATTTAGTTAGTTCTTGCTTAATGTAAGTCGCTCTGGATTAAGAGCGTCTGCTAAATGCCTAAATTGTAAATTGTTTAAGAGGGGCAGGTGCTCAAGTGAAAAAGGGCACCTTGTGCAGCGCGTGGAACCAGCCGGTGAGATTTATAGATTTTGGGGCCTAAATAATATATTAGAAGGTTTTTATCAAGAATTGATCAATGTCACCATGGTCCACATACTGTATAGTGTACACTGTACAAAAACGAGCAAGGGGGAAAGGGCAGGGGGGTGCTCTAGCACCCCCTAGTGTCTATCTGTGCACGCCACTGTCTTGATGTTATTTTCCAGTTTTGCAAGTGCACTGTGCACTGTGCACAAGTGCACTGTGCAATGCAAACTAATAGGCGAGTGCGCTCCGGTGCGGTATTTCCGAACGTGCCTGGAGCAGCTCCGTGGAGCGTGATTCTTTTCTACGTCCGAGCATAGACATGGTAATCGGTGTGGCCGATTCCCCAATGCAATATTTTTTTCTTTTTTTATATTCGAATTTCATTCATATTATGAATCTCTCTCTATCTCTCTCTCTCCCCCTCCAGGGAGTCAGCACACTGATGCAATTAAACAGGGCTGATAGTGGCCATTAGTGGACCTAATACCTATGCATCAATAGAGCCGGGGGGGTTGGGGAGCAGGGTGTAAACAGGTTATTGCACACATCGTGATCGGATGCAGGAGCCACACCACACAAGGATGCTTCCAAGACCAGACTCAGCCACAAAGCCCTTGTGCTCACATTACTCTATACTTTTTCATGTCAAGGACCCCCAAATTGACACTAATGGACCCCACTTTAGGAACCACTGCTCTACTCTTTAAAAATGATCATACCGGTTGTCTGCCATGTTTAGAAGGTATAACACTTTCTAACTGTATACTTTCATTACATTGATGCTGACCCACATTAGACTATTACTTTCTCTCTCTTTTAGGTGCTAGAGTGCCACGCAGATGAGGCAGATTTTGCTCTTAAAAACCCCGCCTTCCATTACCCCCCAAAACTGGGAGACATCATTTTCCATTAGTTCCTCACGCTACAGTACCTCTTCTTATGTCTCTCTAGAAGCGTTAATATTTCAAACGAGGTGCTTGCTGAAGTCAGAAATGACACAGAACATTGGCATTATGATCAAAACCATGGAACCGTAGATTTAGAGTTATGAGCAACTTTTGTAGTGCAGTGCGCATGCATGAAACCGGTCTAAGGAGCTAAAGGCACCTATACCGTATACACGTCCAAGGTAACCCATGGTTTTGCTTCTAAAGATGTTTAAACAAGCTTTCCTAGTTGATTTCTAGGAAACATGGTAGCATTTTCCAATGAGTGGTAGCTCTACAAATGCACATGTTCTATTTATGACGGAATGCAGCAGCAGTTTCTGTCTTCTGAGACAGTTCTGAGTTCTGAGTTGGGGGTCAATTTATTTAGTTCAATACCCAACAACATTATTGTGTTCCTCATCAGTTTGAAACTTCAAACCAGGAGCAACTGCAATCGCTCTATTGTTTTACAACCACAAGAAGTGTGATTAAATGTAACAAAGGTCTTTTGTTCTACCCAGAGCTCTCTCCCGGAATTCATTATGTCAATTATGTGAAGGTGAGGAAAATAAGTGTGTGGATTGAGACATGGGGGGGAGACAATTTTTATTATTCTCCCTAATCATAACTCAAAGATACCGAAATCTATTAAATGAAATAAATAAATAATAATAATAATAAATAAATAAATAATTTTATTTGGACTAGAGATTCATTTGGCATAGAGATTCATTCATTCAGCGTATCCACACTGGAGAAAAAAACTTTTCTGTTGTAAACAGTGTGACAAGATTGATCAGAACGTCGATGCTAGCGGCTCATTACTGAATCGTCTCTACCTCGCGGTTACAATATCCTCGCAGTTCTGATGACTTTTAAAGTTACGATGCTCACATTAGCTATACGGTGATTCTGCTTCCTGATTTTTTGGGGGAATTGAAAGTGAAGGTTTTCCTAAAATACCCATGCGTCCGGGCGGCGACAAACTGACTAGTGCTTTGGTGGTCTCTGAAAGGCTGAATCTCATCCTCAAAACACAGAATAATAATGATTTGCCTTGATATGAAAAGGGTTGAAAACTTTCATTCTTTATTTTTGTTTTGAGTGGTGCCTAACTGCTCCAACGGCTGGCTGCGTGTGTATGTATGTCCTTCTGTTCAGTATGAACAGCTGCAATACCACTGGCAGCCAGTGCGTGTGCGCGTGCGTGCCGACCCCCATCTGATTTGAGTTAAAAACGTTTCATTTTTTTCATTTTTCACTGTAAACAATGTGATAGGAGTTTCAGTCAGGTGTGTCACCTGAAGAGACAGAGACCTTTCGTCTGTAAACACTGTGACAAGAGCTTCAATGAGTTAGGCCATCTCAAGACACACCAGCATGTCCTCACTGGAGAAAAACCCTTCTGTTGTAAACAGTGTGACAAGCGTTTTACTGTGTTAAGCAGCCTCAAGGCACACCAGCGTGATTTGTGCAAGTCGACTGTGACAGTATGTCAGTGAAGGTCAAAGTTGAAAAACGACACAAGGGGGGGGAGGGATCAGAAATGACAACATGTTTGAGAGGCGCTAGAAATTGCATCATAGGCCAGCCAAGTCTAACCCTAACCCTTTGTTAAGGGTAGTTATGATGACATGTTTTTGCAAACAAAGCCTATGGACTTTAAAACCCTTTGACTGCCAATGACGTGATTTTTTCCTAATGTCGATTCCTGCCATTGACGTGATTGATGTGATAAGAGTTTTTTTTTAATTGATTCAGAATGGTCTCGCTAATATGTACCGAGTAGTAGCTTACCAGTCGCTAGAGGCAATACCGCTGGCAGCCAGCCAGAGGTGTTTTGAGCAGCCTGCACCTCTCAGTTCACACAAGTATGATTTTTTTATCCACCTGCCCCCCCCCCCTTTTCTTTCCTTTTGTGGAAACAATCAAAAAAATAGCTGCAAGCAGTTATAAGATGTGGTCAAGCCCAAAAAGAAAAAAAGCTATACGCAAAATAGAAATAAAGATATCATATTGATGACGTCATTATTGCCCAAATATTGCCCAAATATGGAGGGGCGGCGGCCTGCATGCGCACATCGGTGTAGTCAGGCATATGCACGGCAACTGGTTGTGTTGTGAGTGAGGTCAGAGCAGAACTCTTCTCAGTATTATAATTATTCAAGAAAATATTTTTCAATTCCACTTCATTCCACGTAGACCAGGAGTTTTAGTTGTCTCTACGCAGTGTTGTGAAAGAAGGAGGTGGAAAACAAAGGGAGTCAAAGAGAGGATAAATAAATTGTCCATAAGGAGACAGAAGAGTGAGGACAACTTGTCCATTCCCCGACAGAACCTACAACGCCATCACAGTCCATGTATAGATGATGAACCACCACTCCAGGAAGGAGTCTCAATCTTCCCAGGCTAAGGTCCACCGTTCTGGTTGTACATACAGATCGAGCCACGACGACCTCTACTGCCAAATGCCCAGAAAGGGACCGATCCCCTCAGAATCCTGTCAGCAAATCACCAGCACTGTAATAACCAGCCAGGAACAAGGAGACGGAGATGAACCTAGATTGTACAGTCATCAACTGTTTACCGAGACTTTGACTCCACCAGGAGAAGTGAAGACACGTCATATGACCTATACAGGAATGAACACTCACGTCTGTAAACAGTGTGAGAAGAGTTTCAGTCAGATAGGTCACCTCAAGACACACCAGCGTATCCACACAGGGGAGAGGCCTTTCGTCTGTAAGCACTGTGACAAGAGCTTCAATCAGTTTGGCAATCTCAAGAGCCACCAGCGTATCCACACAGGAGAAAAACCCTTCTGTTGTAAACAGTGTGGCAAGAGTTTTAGTGACATGGGTTCCCTGAAGACACACCAGCATATCCACACTGGAGAAAAACCCTTCTGTTGTAAACAGTGTGACAAGAGTTTCTGTCAGTCAAGTGTTCTGAAGACACACCAGCGTGTCCACACTGGAGAAAAACCCTTCTGTTGTAAACAGTGTGACAAGAGTTTCAGTCAGATGGGTCACCTGAAGAGACACCAGCGTATCCACACTGGAGAAAAACCCTTCTGTTGTAAACAGTGTGACAAGAGTTTTAGTACGTTAGGTAACCTGAAGGTACACCAGCGTATCCACACTGGAAAAAAACCCTTCTGTTGTAAACAGTGTGGAAAGAGTTTCACTGTGTTACATAGCCTTAAGACACACCAGCGTATCCACACAGGGGAGAGGCCTTTCGTCTGTAAGCACTGTGACAAGAGCTTCAATCAGTTAGGCCATCTCAAGAGCCACCAGCGTATCCACACTGGAGAAAAAACTTTTCTGTTGTAAACAGTGTGACAAGATTGATCAGAACGTCGATGTTAGCGGCTCATTACTGAATCGTCGCTACCTCACGGTTACAATATCCTCGCGGTTCTGATGACTTTTAAAGTTACGATGCTCACATTAGCTATACGGTGATTTTGCTTCCTGATTTTTTGGGGGAATTGAAAGTGAAGGTTTTCCTAAAATACCCATGCGTCCGGGCGGCGACAAACTGACTAGTGCCGGAGTTTTTGGTGGTTTCTGAAAGGCTGAATCTCATCCCATGGTGGTCCGTGGCTCAAACACAGAATAATAATGATGTGCCTTGATATGAAAAGGGTTGAAAACTTTCATTCTTTATTTCTGTTTTGAGCGGTGCCTAACTGCTCCAACGGCGGGCTTGCGTGTGTATGTATGTCCTTCTGTTGTGTACGTTGTGCATGTTTGCTTGTTTTGATCATACACTTGTGTATGTTGTGCATGTTATGTATGCTATCATGCTAACATGCTAATGCTAACATGCTAACATGCTAATGCTAACATGCTAATGCTAAGATTCTAACATGCTAACATGCTAATGCTAAGATGTCTGAGCTGTAAGGGTCCATTTGGTGTCGTTCAGGGGGGCGGCCCGGTTCCGGCGAGCCGCCCCGCTTCTGAAACGGTTGAGAAATGACAGAGTTACGTGTTTCCCCGTAACACATTGACTTTCAATGTGTGTGTGTGTGCGTGCACATTTGTGCATGTGCGTGTGCGCGTGTGTGAGAGGTGGTCAACTTGACCTTGAATCATTAACAAAGTATCATTTTCAGCTGAGCTGAGTCTATGCGAATGCAACCACTATTGAAAGTTTAAAGCACACTGACTCAGTGAGAGAACGTATGTCCGAACGAATTGCTCTATCGCAAAAAGTAAAAGTCGAATGCGATTTTTGTTTTCGCCGTGAGTGACCCGAGACATTAAGGTACGCCGTGTGCGATCGTGGTATTGGTACGATAAAAAATGTGGTTATAAGAGCGAGTTAAGAAATTGTGTTTGTGATGAAAAAATTGCTGACTCATTCAGGCAGTTAACATGTAGTTTCATGACACATTATGATAGTACACCTGTCGCTTTCAGGGCTGTAGTTCACGTATCGTATGTATCTGGGCTGTGGTTGTGACATTGGGTGAAAGAGGACGAGTGTGGCTACAAAATTACCGAAACCCATGCGTGTAAAGTTAATATTTTGGCCGTGAGGACTATTTGTTCAGAGAATTTCGCTACAGTCTTCACATTGGCTTCTCCCTCTGACCCGCTCTCTCTCTGGCCGTGCGACACTGTGAGTCGAGATTTTTGCTCAGACCACACACACTTTTAACTGCGATAGCAGGCAAACCGTGCAACGTTTGCACTCGTGGCCTCGTGTGCTGTTTGAGGTGTAAATCGTGTTTCTACGTAACAGTATGCCAGAGCAATGTGGCTCCAAAGTAACGTGTCGTTTTCTGTTTTTACCCGCGTTTCCCCATTGACTTTGCATGGGGCATTTTTAGTGTCGTTTATTGCGAATTACGTCGGCACGGTAACCCGAAACGGAAAGAAAAGCACAAGCACACCATTCCCGGCCGAGCCGCACGTTTCGATGTATATATTGTGGGGCTTTGGTAAACCGTGCGGCCGGACATAGACGTCAAAGTTTTGTGTCTTGAGGACAATTATTATTCTGGGTGCCTGCCATGCAATGAAACACAGGTTGAAATCCGCAACACATACTTAATCGTAATCGTAATCGTAGTCAAGACACGAAACTTTGACGTCTATGGCCGGCCGCACGGTTTACCAAAGCCCCACAATATATACATCGAAACGTGAATTCGAATACGTTTCACGGTTTGCCCGCTATCGCAGTGTGTGTGTGGTCTGAGCAAAAATCTCGACTCACAGTGTCGCACGGCCAGAGAGAGAGCGGTTCAGAGGGAGAAGCCAATGTGGAGACTGTAGCGAAATTCTCTGAACAAATCGTCCTCACGGCCAAAATATTAACTTTACACGCATGGGCTTCGGTAATTTTGTAGCCACACTCGTCCTCTTTCACCCAATGTCACAACCACAGCCCAGATTCATACGGTACGTGAACTACAGCCCTGAAAGCGACAGGTGTACCATCATAATGTGTCATAGAACTCCATGTTAAATGCCTGAATGAGTCAGCAATTTTTTCATCACAAACACAATTTCTTAACTCCCTCTCACACACACACACACACACACACACACACGGTCTCAAATTGATCAGCCGTGGCAGGACAATCAGAGACACAGCGAGACACAGGGAATGGCTTCTTCAAACTTTGGATTGCCACATTATTATACTTGAAGGTAGGGTAAGTCGCGAGACATGGCCAAAGCATTTCTGGGGGTCCCCAGCCAAAAGCGTTGAGAACCCTGAGAGGCGGCTGTGGCTCAGGAGGTAGAACAGGTC
The DNA here is from genome assembly GCF_964188405.1 of Protomyctophum parallelum. NCBI lineage: Eukaryota > Metazoa > Chordata > Actinopteri > Myctophiformes > Myctophidae > Protomyctophum > Protomyctophum parallelum. The sequence continues at coordinate 31,877,413 of NC_139717.1, forward strand.
GTCCAATGATCCCTGGGTCAGCGGTTCGAATCCCGGCTCCTCCTGTCCACATGTCTAAGTGTCCTTGGGCAAGACACTGAACTCCACATTGCCTCCAATGAGCCTTCCACCATTGGTGTGTGAATGTGGGAAGTGAGGACGCTGGCGTCGACTGTTCACCACTTTACCTCCCAATGTATGAATGAATGAACCATTGTAAAGCGCTTTGAGCACTTTGAAAAGCGCTATGAAAATGCAATTCATTAATAAGTGATGTCAATAGAAAGCCTACTTTTCTTAGTGGAAGCACTCTGAGCCCCCCACCACACGTATAAACAGTACCTATTGGCCAGAAAGGGATTTTTTTTCACTGGAGGAAAAATATTCTCTATGAGGCAATTCTCTGGGCAATATCGGTAGAAGGTGCAGTGAAGTAACTAAAAGTATTTTTTTCCCCGGTGGAAACAAAATCCCCTTTTGGCCAAAAAGTACCGTTTATACATGTGGTGGGGGGGGGGCTCAGAGTGCTCCCACTAAGGAAAGTAGGCTTTCTAATGACACAACCCGCCTTTGTTTTGGTGAGTAGCAAAAACGTTCTTTATATTTACGCTAAAGACGAGAGGCTGGTCTGCATTCATGCGAGCGGCAGAAGTAACATAGCTCTAAATGCAACGCATTAGAGCTTATGGACCAGAGCTATCGTTGCTATAGAGTCTTTGTTCAGGAACAGACGTCTCCATGTCTCTCCAGCTCATTATTGAACTCAGACAGGATACAGATTAAAGAAGTGAAATTGGAACAGATGACGTTGTGGAGAACCTTTTATGGGTATCTTCTAAACCTTTCCAAAATCTTTCAACTACAGCGGACATTTCAGATCTACAAGCTCACAATGTGTTGTGTTTAAGGCTGCAACAACGAATCGATTAAATCGATAAAAATCGATAATTAAATTTGTTGCCAACGAATTATCTTATCGATTATTATCGCGGGTGTTTTCCAACATTAAAATGTAACGTAAAGCTGCTTTCTTTTTACCGTTCCGTAACGGCACTAGGCTGAACGAACAATATGCAACGGGTCGGTATAAACACAACACAGGACGCGTTCGGAAATAGCACTGAGCGCACTGTGCAATGCAAACTAATAGGCGAGTGCGCTCCCGGTGTGCATTTCCAAACGCACCCACAATATTGTCTTGAACGTGACCAGAGCGCCCGGTCCGCATCTACCCCTCTCTCTCCCAACTAACTTCAGTCTCCCCCCCACACACACACACACACAGAGAGGGAGAGCGTCAGCTCTGTGGCTGCGATGATCTGCTTGCAAAATGCCCCAAACAGGTCCCAAAACATGGCATTTGTGAGCACGGCCACTGTCCATATTTGTTTGTCTTATGACAAAAAATGCTCCACAATGTCTGAATCTGTGAGCTTGCAGGCTGTCTACGACGAGCACTATAGCAGTGTAGCTTGCTAACGATCGTTAGCTCCTCATTTGTTCCACCTGTGTAATCACAGCAGCGCATTGAAGTGGGCACAGGGCAAACATCTCCGTGAAGTGAACGTTTTTGCTTAATGATTTATTCAGTGCTGTTTAACTTTAGCAATATGTGATACTAGAGCCTAGACCCTAGAGAACATGCCAATATGGCTGCTATAAGAACGGTTTCCCCTATCAGCTACGTAGCATGCTACTTGTAACTTGTGTGCACTGTGTGTGTGTGTGTGTGTGTGTGTGTGTGTGTGTGTGTGTGTGTGTGTGTGTGTGTGTGTGTGACTGTGTGCGTGCGTGCGTGTCCACACAGACTGTGTAGGACAGTGGTTCTCATAGTGGGAGTTCCAGCTACATTATAGATAGTTAGGAAGTAAACCAAGTGGACCCTAAAGGGTCTGTAACAGAGAGTGCAAAAATGGAACCAAATGGACTCACAATTGATTTTACCATAGAAATAAAAAAATAAAAATTGGGGTCCCAGAGATAGAAATGGAAAGAGACAGTCAGCTATACACGGTCAACATTACAGATTACAGTATCATTACAAGTAGGAATGGCAATGAAATCAAATTGGATAAAAAAGGGGGTAAAATATTAATTTTGAATGAGTATTCATTTTTATTGTCTTTATTGTTAGTTACAACATGCCTAAAATAATTTGAAGCTAATTTTTTTAAGTAATTGCAAAAAGGTGCCATAATCCGATTAATCGATTCATCGTTTAAATAATCGGCCGATGAATCGATTATGAAATTAATCGTTAGTTGCAGCCCTAGTTGTGTTGTTGTGACATTGTACAGCAGGTCAGCTATTTTCACTGCATGACTCCGTAACACAACACAGTATAAAACAGGAGCATTTGTGTTTAAATGCAAGGTGAGTGTGAGCTGCTGGTGGCATGGCGGCAGAGCAATGTGGAGAATTAGCAGTGGTGGATTATTATTATTACTTAAGTAAAAGTGTAGATACTGCGTATAGAAACTCTGTTACAGGTAAAGTCCGGTAATCAAAATGTACTTTACTCTTACTCTACAGATGTGATGGCATCAAAATATACTTAAAGAACCAAAAGTACTCTTTATGCAGAATGTCCTGTTTCACAAGGTATTGTATAAAATAAAAACTGATGCTGCCGAGTAAGAGCAGTGTGCGAGACGTTTTGTTTTCATGATTGCTTCAGTTGTCACTATCCAACATACGAAGTAGATGTGCGAATATGTCTTTTTGAAAATAGCAGATCTGTCAAAGTTTAAACAGGGCTGAGTGGTTCATGTAAATAACTACTTAGTAACTAAACGTCATCAAGTACTGTAATTGTAGTTATATTTACTTGAGTAAATGTTACCACCACTGAGAATTAGAGCACAGAGGAGCGCCAGGAGTATCATTTATGAGTCCCAGAGCGAACGTTTGAATCTCTGTTTATATTTCAGTTGTGGAGGTTGAAAACAGCAGCCCTTATTCAATCAACAGCCTGTGCACCCGCCAATAGCAATCGTCTCATCCTTTATTTGCTATTTATTCACCTGCTCTGCTTTTTATATTAGGCTGCCTCCCTCATCTCCTCCCTGTTGCTTCTCCTCCTGCAGCTCTTGACAGATAGAACTTACTTTTGCTTAAGGAACAAAATACTCTAATCATAGCAAAGGAATGAGCAAGGAGAGAGACCAAAGAAGGCAGCTTTTGAAACAGGGAATGCAACGGTACTGGCAGCCCAATATAGAGCACCAAAGTCTGACGTCAATATCGCTAGAGGGCACTAAGTCCACAGGTTTGTGTACTTTTTTATTTGTATTAAAATCCCCATAGGGGGATCTTAGATAGCCTCATAATAAAGAACAGTGTTTTCAATAAACAAATCATCCTGGCGGTTTCACTCATATGGATATGAAAAATCACTGAGAAAAGACTGTGAGAAAATGTTACTGCTGCCGAATTAGTTAAATTTTCCATAGAAACCGCGTATCAAATATGACTGACTGACTGTCGTAAACGATACAGACACCTCCCTGACAATCTCATTAAAAATAATCTCATTATAGCGTATTTGAGTTGTGCAGTGTTGCCAGTGTCAGTGTTGCCTTGATGCCACGGTTGCCACCCAACCAGTGCATACAACCCGTGCACACAGGTAGTATGCATACAGTATATGTGCACGGCTGTACGCACATGAATGCACATCAAAGGCACCTATTCAAATGCACAAGCTTTTGACACACCCATGTGACATTGTGAGTACCTAACCACTTTGTCATGGCTAGGGGAACAGAATTATTCCCACCCAGATAATTCCCACCCAATGTCCACTTCCAAGAATCTAGTCATGTCAGACAGGGTTTTAACGAGTATCCCAGGGCTTGCCTGGAATGTTTTCTGATTTAACCACATGAATCTTATTGTCCCCATTTGGCATGACATTAGGTGAACTTTTGCGAACATTCACAAAAATAGGCAAGTATGTGGTGAAATTACTGTAGCAGATCTAAAAGCTCACAACTCTACACGTCTAGCCTGATGAATGTGAAGGTGACAGTATTTTAGCATTTCATCCTGGCAGGTAAGCATGGATAGATGAAAAAAGGTTTCTTGTGATTAGACAATAAAGCAGAATTCTACCTAATCTGCGATACCAACAACGCGAACCGCCCCAGAGGAAGTACTGACTTCGGCGCTGATGGAGATAGGAGTCATTCTGAACTCCAGGCCTGTGAGCCATGTCTATTTCGGACACCGAATCATCTCCGCATGGGCCGGCCGGTTGCTTCGATGCCATTCTCAGGTCCTACACCGACCAATCGCTCCTCGTCCAGAATCCTGCCACCAGGACGCGGACTGAAAATCGAAGGAGATCGAAAGAAGTGAACCGCTCCGCAAGCCCCGTGGGCCACAAGCAGTGAACCCAATGGCTTCACTGGGGGGAGTGTTACCACGGATACGGGAAGTAACCTCGGTTACCCTCACAGAAAAGATAGCATTTTATAGAGACATAAATCTATACTGACATAAGCTATACTTATAGCTTTACTTTATACTTATATATACTTAACATAGGGCAATATATGATGGCCATTTTTTTAAGATTCCGAAAGATATTCAGTGGTGTGTCTGATGTCTCAGCTGCGTTTTGGTGGTAATATTATAGCGAAATACACACTAAGCAATACATTAAGCAATACCTCAAAAGATGTCATGGTATATTCATTGTGATTACATCACAGTTAGTGTATTGTTGTAATTATCCAGGTAAGAGGCAGGTCATTAATGTGTCATTATAGCTGCTCAGGCCATTGAGCTTTCCTGGCTGGAACAGATATCTTGCAAAAATATCTGTGCATAAAATCTAAATGTATGCACAGTTTGAAGATTTAAAGGACACTTTTATACTGACATCAGTCATCAAAGCATTTGCTTAATGATGCTTGCTTTATGTTCAAGCAATATGTTAGTTCATTCACGACACAGGAGTCATAGGCACATGCCCACAGCTGTAATCAGCCGTCAGATGAATAATTGTCTCTAGTGAGCTTTTCACATGTTTTGTACTTTTTGAAATATTTAACGTTAATTTCATAATATAAGTCAAGGGGGCTGTGATGTCATAGACACCTTGCCCAAAATTTGTAGTTACGCCAAATGGGCAAAGTTACATAAACATAATGAGATATGAGGATTAAGGAAAGTTTATGCATGCACTAAGTGTACAATGTAAACTCTAAATTTCCATTTTCCAACCATTCAATTCATTCAGTTGCAAAAAAGCACCCCTGAACAACCCCTGAACTAGTGTACACTGTACAGTGTACTAGTGTACAGGACAGAGTTGTTTTGTCTCTACCATTATGCCTGAAGGAGGTCATCAGTGACCTGTACCGTGCAGTTCGGCAGTGTGCATGCTTATTATTTTATTATTGATCGCTTCTTCTACCATTATACCATGGCTATATAAACTGCCCTCACCCTGAGACAGAGGACTGTTATTTTGGTATGTGTAGCGTGAAGAAGTATCATTTCCATAACAAAGGAGATGTCTGGTGCTGCACGCCCCAGACAGTGGTTCTTATTAATCCTCTGACCCCCCTCTTTGGGTAATCAGCTTTAGTTCTGTATTGTGGGGGAGCAGTTAACCATTAATAATTAATATTCTGATGATGTGCATGATGTGTTGTCTGAGTAGACAATGCAATACACTTAAGTTGTGGAAGTGTCTGGAAAGGTAATATTATCAATATCTAGTTATGTGTAACAAAACCCATTCAGTCAAACGTGATTGTGAAGTGTTCAAGTTTTAATTCAAGGTAAAGTAACACTGTGTGCATAGATTATTTTCTCATCAAAAAGTATCAGTAAATCTGAAGAGACCCAACCTAACTTTCAAGATATCAAGATCAATAGTTGTATTTATCAGTTTTAAACCTGAATGTTGATGTATCTTCATCTCTCTGCTATCCTCAAGGCTTTGCCTTGGTTGTAAGGCAAGGCCATGCTTCTAAATAAGAATCAGTTCTTAACGTTTTGCCTACTTAGCTAAATCTGCCATTGATTTGTATCAAACCAGAAACAGGATCGTGTCAAAGGTCGTCAAATGTCTCAATAGAAGAGCAGGGAGACCAAATATAACTACCCCAGTTGTATTATTATTATTATTAAAGTTATATTGTATGTATTACCCTAGTATTCCCTAAAAAACAAAACATAATACAGCTTTAGATAAAGGTTAAATAAAATAAAATAAATTAAGACTTTTTCGCTCAACTCTCCAGACATGCATATGGGACGACACATACGACGGTCCTCCTCGCTCAGAGCTACTCCCTTTATTCCCCTGATCATCAATATGGCAGGGTTTCAACGCTGCCACACTTCCTCCCAGTCCATCATTCCTCATTAGGCTGTCAGGCTGGTCATCTCAACCCTGCCACACCTGGCCATTGATCGGCCCCAATGGCTATTGACCCGTCTCCCTCAGAGATGTCCGGCCGTCCGTTCGTATGATTGGTTCGCCACCTTAGCACCATTCCGCGACAGGATATTATCACATGAATCGACCCCACATTGAAAAGGGGGCCAATGTCAAAGAGCCAAAGAGTTTCAAATGGACTTGTGCGATGCCTACAAGTCCATTTGGTTACATTTGTACACTCTCTGCACTGCGGTTATGTGCCTTTACCAACCAACTGTTCAGAATGCCCTGCAGTATACAGTATGTAGTGAATGAAGACGGCATGGACTCTGGGTAGACTCATGGTTTTGCAGGAGGATTGACGGCTAGCTTCTTGCAGAGCCACAGCGTAAAAATGCCCAAACATTTAAAGTTTGGATTCTATAAGTTTACATGTTTTTGCTATTGATCGTATATAGGGTTAGGGTAAGTGGTGGCTAACATTAATTTTCAAGGGAGTTGAAAGGCTTTGTGGTGTTTCAGCTGTGTGTTCTTGAATCACTAAAGTACACAAGCAATTTGTCTCGAGAGGTGACAGGTGACAGCACAGATTGGAAACTTCTAATCTGGAAACTAATTCAATACGGTTATGAACTGCCATATTCACACCTCTGGGACAGCATTACGGTGTGCGTGTGTGCACGTGTGTGGTATATTTGATAATGATAATGCAAGGGGGCACGGTGGCACAGTTGGTAGTGCTGTCGCCTCACAGCTAGAAGGTCCTGGGTTCGATTCCCGCTGGGGACGCTGTGGGCACTGGCGGCGTGTTCCCTCCTCCGCGTCATCAGTGCCCATACCCGAGGCGGGGGTTGGCGATAGGGCCTTTCTGTGTGGAGTTTGCATGTTCTCCTCATGCATAGAAGGAGGCATGAGGTCAGTCCGCTGCCCCCCCCCCAGGTTGGCAGAGGAAGTGTAAAACTGGGTTACAAAATCGTGGGATAAAAAATAAAAATAAAAAGATAATGATAATGCAGGTATAAAAAAAACCAAGGACTACAAAAAAACTGGTATTTGTTTTGTTCACCTATACTTTGATGTTCGCACACCACACTGTAGTAACTACAGTATGAGTTTGTCCCTGAAGTCCCTGTGTGTGTGTGTGTGTGTGTGTGTGTGTGTGACACAACACTGTCACAATTATAACATGATCACCTGATTATTTTATTATTTGAGCTAATTGCAAATATTTTGCATAATCGTTACAATCATTTTCCATTCTTCTGTTTAAAGATTAGCTGGAGTTACCAGTATTATTATTTCCACATCATTGTCCATGCTCTTTTAACCACTTATGCTGTACGGTGCTGTTAGCTCTTCCGTCTCTCTCTGACCTCGTCTATGACCCGAGGGAGGTCTCTGTAGAGGTCCATGCACATTTATGATGTGGTTTGCTTATGTGACATCAAGTGGCTGGCATTCATAGCATTCGAAGCAATCTTGTGTAGACACAGCCCAGGGCCTTTTCCTGGTTGTCTCGAGTTTCTGACCCCCGTACAGCAGTAATGACCCCACTGTAGCCACGAACTGCAGCCTCTTGAGGTCATCTCTCATGTCAGATTATTACGCTCTCCTCATTTCATTCAAGATATTCCAGGCAAGTGCCCTTGGGACATCATTATATAATGATATTTTATTGACGGATATGTATCAATGTACATGGCATGCTCTATAGAGAGGTGTCCATGAGATCCTGTTCCGTCTAAAGCCCAACACACACCGGCTCCGTCCGACGCGGCCGTTTTATGTCGGCTCCACTCGGATCTCAGAACCAATTTCAGCCAGGGGTCCATTACTAAGGTTTGGATCCGTCACCGTCATAAAGAGCTCTATATTGTACATTATCTAATACGTTCATTATTTATTCTGAATTTGTTATTACCAAGTGATGTTTATATGCAATCCAATGTTTCATGTACAGTAATTCTTCCAACTTTCATGAGTAGACCTACAAGCCCTTAAAAAGAAAGTCAGAAAACTACTCTATTTACAATCTGGACTTTAACCAGAGCTTAGTGCTTATAGCTAGTTAATTCCGAGGAGGACTCATCCATTTGGATACACTCTTCGGAGCTACACGAAAACAAACAGTGAACGCCATGATGTCGACTTTTTCTTCGTCTCCCTTTCTGAAAAACAACAAGATGAAAACTAATTTTGCCCACTTCTTGTAACTGTAAACCAGTAATGTGACAATAAAGTTGATTCTTGTTAGAAACCAAAATGGTCTAGACTGTAACACTAATGGAGCCAAATGGATGGGTTAATTTGATTTAACACTGATGATTTTACTGATTAGTAACAAAGAGACATATTGCATATCAAACTGGGAGTCCTTGAAAGGTTGAGGAATCACTGGAAAATCACTTGGTGCTGATGGCAACTAATTGAGCAGGAAACTGGTCCGGCAGTGATGGATAACTTCTGCAACTTAATGGTCTCAATTGATAGTGCTGTGTGTGTGTGTGTGTGTGTGTGTGTGTGTGTGTGTGTGTGTGTGTGTGTGTGTGTGTGTGAGTGCGCATGTGCATGTGCGTGCGTGCGTGTAGGGGGATGGCAGAGCTGGTAATCCATGATATCCATTGTCATGTCATCTCCATTGTTATAACACCTCTTCAAATTTCTCCCCCCTCCCCCGAATAAGGAGGATTACCCATACACAAGGACATGTATTCTCTTCCCAAGAGCAATTGTTAAAGGAGAGTCCTTTCTTGTTTCTTTAATCTATAGCCTTCCTCTTGGGGCTGTGATGACTTTTCCAATATCACTGCATCTCTGCAATTAATTGTATAGTCTTCGGCTGAATGCTTAAGTTTATACCCTGTCGTACAATGGTGACACACGTAGCCGATATTGTACGACAAAATATTCTAAGTAAAGCTCATAAGGAGTCATATTGGTTGTGAGCTTGGTCTATTTTCTTTATAAAAATCAGGGGGCGCCCTTATAATCATCATACAGTACATCATCTCATTCTGGCCAATCACAATTTACGTCCTCACCTTCATCATCAATGTGTTATGCAAAATTTGTGTTTACACTAGGACGTAAAATTATCCATTCATTGTCAATGGGAATTTAATTTTTGTGTAGGACAAAGTTTCCACAGATCCTGGCTGGGCCTGGTGAGAGCAGGAGTGGACCTGGACCTAGGAGGGGCCCGGACAGGAGTCAACCCACAGAGCCTAGTCCTTCCACACACCAGAATTTGGTTCTCACAGTCCCGGCAGAGTAGTTCCGGAGCAACGGATTGTGTGGCTCATTCCCTGATGGACTGATCGAGAGTAGCTACTGGGACGTAAATTGGGATTTGATCAACCCCGGCTGGGTGGCCTGAGTGAGGGGTATGATGTTGGTAGACCCGAAACCCCATTGACCTCAGGAAACATCACTGAGGATACGTCCCATGTGCATTCATGCAATGTATTTTTTTTTTATAGTTATTCTATTTATAGTGACTCATAGGAATAGACTATGTGACAACCGGGTATAGTCTGGTGACCACCGGAGAGACGGGTGACAGCCGGAAGGTAAAGGCGGCACCCGGGTGAGCAGTATGGATTAGCACCCCAGCCTGTGTCCTCCGTGAGGAGGAAGCCCAACAAACCTCAGTGAGGCCTTTAGGAGGGCCATTATAATCCACCACTCCTGAATGGAGTGCCTGGTGCTGGGTGAGACATAGGAGGGGCCCGGACAGGAGTCAACCCACAGAGCCTAGTCCTTCCACGTGCCAGAATTTGGTTCTCCCAGTCCCGGCAGAGTAATTCCGGAGCAACAGATTGTGTGGCCTTGCTCATTCCCTGATGGACTGATCGAGGGTAGCTAAGTAAATCGGGATTTGATCAACCCCGGCTGGGTGGCCTGAGTGAGGGGTATGATGTTGGTAGACCCGAAACCCTGTTGACCTCAGGAAACACATTTTGTTGTTGTGGACACACACTAAAAGCTGGACATAGGAGGGGCCCCTCAAAAACAGTGATTTTTGCCCTCCTATTCCCAGCTTTGGCTTGTGATTGGCTGATCACCCCATAGCGATGATTTGATTGGCTGAGCAAAGTACATACAAAATAAAAGTGAGGGCAGAAAAGTGAAGACGCTGAAAGTCATTGCAAATGTGGCACAAACGCCAGGAGCTGGGAAATCGTCTGCTTCCCCAAGCGCTCCAGAGCAAACAGACTGGCGGGTGAAAATCAGAAACATGGTCTAGGACTCTAGGTCAATATACACACGGCCCCAAGTCAAATACATACACTGTCTGATTATACTGTCAGGTTGCCTAACCTGCTCTCAAACACACATGTCCTTGTGTCCCCACACATGCACACCAAACCAACTAAATCCACATGCACTATCCTATGCAGGCGTGCGCGCACGTGTCCACACTAGCTCGTCTATAAAAGATTAATTCATTTTAGCCGAGAAATATCTTGGCTAAAATGTATTAATCTTTTGAAGATGCTCGATCCGTAGAGTTATAGGCCTATTGAAGTCTATGTAAGTCAATCAAATGAACCCCCCGCAGCCTTTCTTTGTGCTGTAGGCAGTGCTTTTCCTTCATGAAACTAAGAATATAAAATATGCTGTAGGCAGTGCTTTTCCTTCATGAAACTAAGAATATAAAATATGCTGTAGGCAGTGCTTTTCCTTCATGAAACTAAGGCACCTAATCCAATGAGAACATTTCAAACAGACATCGAAAAGTAGTTTGACATGTTGTCATCACAAGGACAACATGACATTACATTGTTATAGCCTGAAGGCCAATTCATAGTCCAGACCTACTGGGTCCACCCACCACGCAGACTGAAATCACGCAATAGCAGACCTCAGCAGATGTCTGTATGGGCATGTCCATGTAGCTCAATGGTTGTGATTCAACGGGCCCAGGATTCATGTAGCGGCATAGCTTGGCAATGGCATTAAACAGTTTCACATGGGGCGCCCGCTGGCCAGGCGCATGCCACATATACTCTCTGGCCTGACAGCGCGTCACGTGTTCGAGTCCCGTTCATGACGACCTTTGCTGCATGTCTGTTATGTATGTGGTTCAATCATACATTATTTCAATAATAGCACTGCTGTTATCTTGACAATGTCTCACCCCTTCTCTCTCTCCCTCTTTCACTTAAGTCTTCACTTAAGGCAATGTCTCACCCCTTCTCTCTCTCCCTCTTTCACTTAAGTCTTCACTTAAGGCAGAAAACCCCAATACAAATCTTAAAAAAACTGTTTCACATAATATACGTGGATGTACTCAAGTGCATTCCATAGTTTTGTAGCCAGAAGGGAGAAGAGTTTGGGACGTGTGGAGCATTGTCCTGTCGTTTTTAGTGAATGTACTTCCAGCGTCCCTGAGTGCACGGGAGCTGGGTTTGTAGGGTCCAATCAGACTTGCAAGATATGGGGGTTTCATACCTTTGGTTGCTTTGAAGGCCAGCATCACACACAAAACGCATCAAACCTCCGTGGAATTAATGGTGTGATCATGGATTATTCTACTTCACTTATTCATCAAGGTGAAAACATGGGTGCGTCTTTATTTTTGAGGGGCGCTAGCCCCTCCTATATACAGGTTTAATGTTTGTTTTTAGTTCAATGTTTGTTTTTAAAAACGCCATATATTATCTTTATATTATAACTATGGCCTCAAAAGGGGGACAACAGAGAACGCTTGTTTCACCTGGCTGTTAATGATACATGTCATTCTTGTTTCACCTGGCTGTTAATGATACATGTCATTCTTGTTTCACCTGGCTGTTAATGATACATGTCATTCTTGTTTCACCTGGCTGTTAATGATACACGTGTCGTTCTTGTTTTATGTCGGCTCCACTCGGATCTCAGAACCAATGTCAGCCAGGGGTCCATGACAAATGGACATGGGCATTTAATTGTAGAGCATTGTGGCTTGAGGTGGAGGGACACTGGACAGGAGAATTATTATTGGCTAGTGCAGATTACATGGGCAAGACACACCTTACTGTACATTTCATAGACCCAACAATGGGTCTAGGCTTGATACACAAATATGATATTAAATTAGTTCCTTGGCCTGCTGGCACCGTGTACAAGAAATACAAGGCTGATCGCCCCGGCAAGATTATCTGCAGACATTCACACAGACAGTAACACAGACTGCAGTGATTTCAATATTTCTGTCCAGTGGGGATACCGGTAATAAAAAATGAGGAGGCAGCACATTTTCGGTACAAAAAATAATGATGATGAAAACAAAGAGATTGGAAGCAAAGACATTTTTTTTTTTTTTCACTGTTTTGTTTATTCAAGACTCAGGGTATACAGTAAATCAAACAAAATGACAGTATATGTGACACACCCATACAGAACATATCAAAGAAATAACATGTACATATATAAATGTTGTGAACACCATACACAAAATATTGTGGCAGCATCAAATAAAATAAAAAGTTGCATAGTCCTATGCTAACATGGAAGCGATATTGATAACCACATAACCTGAACCAAGTTTTAAAACAAAAACAAGACAAACATACGACAAGACAAGACAAGACAACACGGCATGGTCATTGGTCACCCTTTCAAAACACAATGGACGTGGCAGTGCATCCACACATGGCTCCTAATAATAAATATACTGAACAACCCAGCTACGTCGGGAATCTAGCATGCTCAAATCCAGGATTAAACTCATTCAATCTGGAATATCTTGAAACTGCAAGTTATTTACTAGTGCGAGGAAAGGACCCCATGTGTCCTCAAATTTGGATACCGAGCCTCTCAGGGTACATCTAATCTTTTCTAATTTAATAAAGTGGAGTACGTCTCTAATCCAGTGGAGATGGGTTGGGGGAGCAGAGGACTTCCATTTCATCAAAATTAGACGCCTAGCTAAGAGAGTGGTAAAGGCCACCAAGTGAGCTTCATATTTTGACAGGAACAGATCAGGGGAAGAGATTCCGAAAATAGCTGTCATTACATTTGGTTCAAATGGTACCCTAACACTACTCGACATAGTGTCAAAGATCTTAGTCCAATACCTACGTAAAGAAGGGCATGACCAAAACATATGTATATACGTGGCAGGGGCCGAACGACACCTATCACACAGGGGATCAATATCACCATATATTTTGGATAACCTGACTTTAGTGAAATGCACACGATGGATGATTTTGCATTGGATTAGCCCATGCCTCGCACAAATGGAAGAAGAGTGGACAAGACGTAAAATATCTTCCCAATCACCATCTGAGATTTCTTCTCCTAAATCCTCTTCCCATCTGTTCTTAATATTTTCTATTGAAGTAGGCCGCAAAGAGAAAATACAATTGTACATAACCGATATTAGGCCCTTCGTGCTCGACAATGGGGTTAAGAAGGAATCAACCACAGTGGCCTCTGGAAGGTTTGGAAATACAGGGTTAAGGCTACGCACAAAACTGCGAATCTGAAGATATCGAAAGAAGTGTTGATTTGAAAGGGAATATTTCCCAGACAGCTGTTGAAAGGAGGCAAATACCTTGTCAATATACAGATCACTGAGCTTTGTAATACCAAGTGATGACCATAAAGAGAAGGTATTATCACTCAAAGATGGATGGAATAAAGGGTTTGCTGTTATTGGGGCAAGGAAGGACTGGGCCTGTAGACCAAAGTGGCGCCTGAATTGATTCCAAATTTTAAGTGTGGATTTGACAATAATATTCTTAGAATAAGGGGTAAGAGAAAAACGAATAGGAGTATGAATAAGAGCAGTTAACGAGGCAGGCCTTACTGAGGAAGATTCCATCTCAATCCATGTTGGACGTAAAGGTGATTTCTCCAACATCAGCCAATGTTGCAAAATTCTAAGATTGGCTGCCCAGTAATAAAACCTAAAGTTAGGTAGGGCTAACCCACCCTGAGGTTTGGGTCTTTGTAATAATGTTTTACTGATCCTGGGAACTTTTTTATTCCAAATAAATTCTGAGATCATGCGATCAATTTTATCAAAAAAGGAGAGGGGGAGAAAAATGGGCAGGCACTGGACAAGATAAGAGAACTTTGGGAGAGAATTCATCTTGACACAATTAACCCGTGCAGCAAGAGATAAAGGCAATAGAGACCACCGTTCAAAATCTTCCTGGAAACGAGTCAGTAAAGTACCAAAATTATATTTGAATAAATCTTCAAACTTGTCTCTAATCTGAATACCAAGGTATTTAAAACCTTTCAGAGCTATTTTAAATGGAAAATTGCTCAGCGGGTAATTACGTGCGGCTGCGTTTAATGGGAGTAACTCACTTTTATCGAGATTCAGCTTATAACCAGAGATGAGGCCAAATGAGGAGAAAATATCAAGTATCGCCGGAATGGACGTAGATATGTCAGAAATATACAAAAGTAAATCATCTGCATAAAGGGATGTCCGCTGCTCAGTGCCATTTCTAACTATACCCGTTATGCGAGGGCTTGATCGAAGTGCAATAGCCAACGGTTCGATGGCGATATCGAACAGAAGCGGACTCAAATTACAGCCCTGCCTGGTCGAGCGATATAGGGGGAATTGTGCTGAACGGGTATTATTGGTCCTTACTGATGCAGTAGGAGATGTATAAAGCAGTTTCACCCAAGACACAAAGTTGACCCCAAATCCAAACTTCTCCAATGTACTAAAGAGGTACCCCCATTCCACACGGTCAAACGCTTTGGCTGCGTCGAGCGAGATAACAACCTCCGGGCTAGCTGAGGGGGCGGGGCTATATAGAACATTAAAGAGACGCCTGATATTAAAAAATGAATATCGATTCTGAACAAATCCTGTCTGATCCGGCGAAATTATGGTTGGAAGGACAGATTCAAGGCGCATAGCTAAGAGCTTGGACAAAAGCTTTAGATCCACAGATAGCAAGCTAATAGGACGATAGCTAGAACAAGATAAGGGGTCCTTGTCTTTCTTCAATAATAATGAAATTGAAGCCTGGGTGAGGGATGGTGGTAAACTATGTGAATTAAATGATTCCGCATACATATCAATTAGAATAGGTGCTAATTTCTCAAAAAACTTCTTATAAAATTCAACTGGATAACCATCTAAACCTGGGCATTTTCCTGTTTGCATACCACTAGCAGCTCTTCTAAGCTCATCAATACTGACCGGCCCATCCAGCTTCCGAGCTACCTCTGGACTCAATTTGGGTATGTCCAATAAATTGAAAAAATTATCATAAGCAGAGGGATCAGTGGTTTGCTCAGATGTATACAGGGAAGTATAAAATTGTTTAAATTGTTCGTTGATCTGCTTAGGATCTGTTGTTACACCAGCAGGAGTTCGAACTTGTGGGATCTGATGGGAGGCAGAGGCCTGTCGTAACTGATGAGCCAGTAGCTTGCTAGCCTTATCCCCATGTTCATAATAATTAGATCTAGATTTAAGTAATAAGTCCTCTACGTGAGCAGAGGAGAGTATGTCAAATTTAGCTTGGAGAGAAATACGTTCTTTATAAAGATCAGGTGAGGGTTGAGTGGAATGTATACTATCCAATTGACTTATTTGTTTAGCCAAACTACACATTTGCTGCTTCCTAAATTTACTCTCAAATGCGCTATACGAAATTATTTCACCTCTTAAATATGCCTTTAAAGTCTCCCACAGTAGGGATGCTGAAATCCCAGGCGTCTGATTGATCGAAATAAATAAATCAATTTGGCTATTAACAAAATTTACAAACGTTTCACTGGACAATAAACGACTATTTAGGCGCCAGGGGGGAGGTGTATTATCATATTCTCGAAAATGCAGTTCAAGAACCACTGGAGCGTGGTCCGATAGTACTATTGCTTCATAGTTGCAAGAGTGTAACATTGGAGCCAATCGGTTATCCATCAGAAAATAATCAATACGGGAGTACGATTGATGAACAGGGGAAAAGAAGCTGTAACGTTTACCAAGTGGGTTCAAAAAGCGCCAGGGATCTAAGACATTGAACTCATTCATAAAAGCCTGAATGACTTTGGCAGACCTCGAGGGCACACTAGTTCTGGAAGATGATCTATCCAACTCTGGGTTAATCCAGGAGTTAAAATCCCCCCCCAATAGGAGGTAGTGTGTCGACATATCAGGTAATTTAGCAAACAATGTTTGAAAAAAGTTCTCATTATCCCAATTTGGACCATATACGTTAGCCAGGATGACTGGGGTGTTGTATAATGTTCCTGTAACAAACACAAATCGTCCACCCGGATCTGAAACAACATCGGAAGAAATGAAACCAATAGATTTATGAATCAAAATGGCCACCCCTCTAGATTTTGATTGGAATGATGAATGATAAACCTGGCCAACCCATCGCCGCCGTAATTTCACATGACTGGTACCTTTCAAATGGGTCTCCTGCAAGAAAGCAATACCTACATTCAGATGTTGAAGGTGATGAATCACCTTGGAGCATTTCAGTGGTTGATTTAGACCTCTGCAGTTCCAGCTACAGAACTTGAGCATACCTCCCGACTGCGGCACAGCACTAGGTTGGGTCATACAGCAAACATAGGGATGAAAAATGCCTGAGAACACATGCTGGATGCAAAGCACATAAAATACAACATAACAAGACAGGGCGACCAAGCCAAGAGGACAAACAAACAACAAAACAAATAACCCTCCCTACCCCCCACCCCCCTCCCTCCCCACGCTGAAGCATCCCCATTAAAGAGACACGCGCAAAATGACTGCTATAACCCTTACAAAAGCCAACCTATGGTGGTGCGTTGGTAACGGGGATCGATGAAGTGTCCAGCGAACCCGACCCGACCCCCCTTCAATTGAAAGAACAAAAATAAAAACGGCTTGTATAAAAAATAATGAATTAGAATAGGTGATTTGATCCTTGTTAACGATCAATGCTGCCGGTGCAGCAGATTAGAGCTGTCCAAGTGCAACCAAAACCCAACCAAACTGAACCAGAAGGCTGGTATATGAATCCTAGCATGAAATGTCTTTGATTTGTAAATAAACAAAAGTATTAATATTACAAATAACAAATGAAATAATAATGTCAGACAGGCACATCAAGGTCTCGTTACAATCAGTGATATCAATAAGGCATACATGTATCACAGTATTATATTTCAGTCAGGTCAACACACACACACACACACACACACACACACACACACACACACACACACACAAAGAGGTAAATCAATGCTACTCTTGTCTGTGCTTCAAACCCAACCTGTAGATGCTTCAAAAAAAATGCTTCAAACATAACAAGCTTGGCAAATGCTGCCCTCTTGGGGTCTCTATCTGACCTAAAAGTATTGGATATAAATAGACTCATTGACAGAACAAAAAATGCTAGGTTCAAATGAGCCCTATACCACTAGATAAAAAAATGAAATGAAACAAAACAAAATTATCACTAAAACAGTGATGTCTATCCAAAGAACCATTCCTAAGAATGTATACATTCAACATGAACATCAGCACAGCACCACTCCTCTGCCCTCTACAAATATTAGTAGCCCAGTCACATAGCCTACTGCATTAAATATACTAACTAACCTCCCATCCCAAAAAATAGCATACATAGTACACACATACACTTGTACATACATACACATTCATTAAATAAATAAAATAATAAAACAAAATAATATTGTGTATCTTGTATAGAAATAGTGCAAAATAGAATGGTGGCAGGAGGTTGAATGATCAAGAAAAAAAATATATATATACAAAAATAAAGATAAAGAACTAAATAGAAAACTGTCAGTCAATGCTGTCCTTTCCTAGAGTGAAAATATTATAGGGCTATAGGCACGTCTAGAGACTCTAGACCTTCTCATCAGTAAAGAAAAAAAAAACAAAAAAACAATAAGAGGTCAATACAATCTAATCTGTTATAAAAAATCAAAGAGTTTAAAAAATAAAATAGGCATAAAGTGTCATTAAAGTGTCCTTTACCTGAAATAGAAAATATAGCTAGTCAGTAGGCCTACCGCATATGTTATGAGGGCAAAAAGAATGGAGTGAGCCACATCAAGTCGAGTCATGAGAACCAGCAGCAGCAGGCTCTGTTGTTGTGGGGATGTTGTTATTGATATATTCCATTGCCTTCACTGGGTCTTTGAATTCCCTGGTGGCGGTTCCGTTGAGTGTGATGAGGAAACGGCTCGGATGAACGAACCCGTATCGTACATTGTCTTGGTTCTGAAGACGAAGTCGGACATCTTTGTAGGAGGCGAAGGTCTTGGCGTCCCTCGCTGTTCGGTCCGGGAAGATGCTGATTTTTTGCCCTTTATAGTCATACGGCCCATGTTGTCGCGCCTTGCGTAGGATCTCAACACAGTCCTGGTCGTAGTGGAGCTTTGCGACAATGACCCGCGGCTTCCCGTCTCTCATTGGAGCTAGGCCTCTGTGTGAGCGGTCTACCAGGAACTCTTTTTGGTCGTTTATGAGATCTTTCAGGAGTTTGGAAATGGCAGTAGGGCTACACGAGCCAGGTCTCTCACCCAGCCCCAAAACACGAATATTTGACCTACGCATCCTCGATTCAGTGTCATTGCATTTCTCTTTTAATTCTTCCAGCTCCGCTGCGAGTTTAGCCACCGTAGCTTCCATCGGAACTACAATATCCGTCCATGTTGACAGGCCGTCCTCCACATCTTTAACAGCAGTCTTCATAGAGTCCACGTCAGAGCGGATGAATGCCGTGTTGTTTTTAAGCTCCTGTAGCTCGCGTTGTAACTCATCCCTTAGCGACTTGAATTCTTCAGAAAACACACTCTTTAGCTCAGATTTAAGTATAGAGGAAATGTCCGCTCTCAGCTCAGCAAGAATGTCGGCTTTCAACATAGCGGAGTCCATCTTCGGCTCCTCCCCCGGGCTGGGTGGGTGTTCTCCGGTCTCAGTAGCACTCTGCTCCGAGGAGTCCTCTGGCTCGGGGCCTGTGTATCGATATTTGCGGAGATTCCGTCGGACCATGCCCCCAGAGTTGTAGTAGGCACTGGAAGCACTCAAACTTGCTCTCGAGTAGTTTTAAAACTAGTTAAAACTGTTTCAACACCGGCAGTGAAAATAATATACCGTAAAATAATACTTTTAAAAGGGGTCTGGCAGGAGCTCTTCAACACGCGTCTTACTCCATTGCTGGCTCCGCCCCTCCCCGAAGCAAAGACATTTAATGTTAAATCAGAAAACAGTATTACTACCTCTAACCTACTGTGACAGTGGATTTTTCCAATAAAAGTTAGTTGCAGTTATGGATCTGTCCGTCTCTGAATTTAATAAACTAAGTAACCTGGGAGCTTCAGAATAGTGTGCGGACTGCCTTCCTTTTTAAATGTACGTATCTTTTGTTCAGCACCTGTCTAATTGTTTTGAGATGTGCGTTCTTCCCTTTGGACTCTATGTCTGTCTGTCTCTGTCTTGGCTTTCTCCTATTTATGCACATAGAGGGCAAAGAAATTAAATTAATTTATTATAACCCGATTAAGAATTAAGAATTGCCTGTTCATTACCAACTTCACACGCCAAACCAAATTATCAGCGCATACACACACACACACACACACACACACACACACACACACACACACACACACACAGACACACACACACACACACACACACACACCATTTGTTCCCTTTGAGTCAAATTATAAAGGACTTCAGTGTTTTGTACTTTTTGTACAGAACAAAGAATGTTTGTTTTTGCCATCTTTGTTGAAGAGTCTGAGCAATTATGTTTTTTTTTATTTTTATGCCAGTGTTAATTTTTTGTTGGCTAAGAGTAAGACTAGATAGTTTAACACTAGGAAGGCTGCAAAATTTTCACTACTACTCAGTCGGCTGAACGGTCAGGGGGACCGTGTTTTTGGTGCGATTTGATTGGCCACTCTCTCCCCCACTCGTCCCTCTCCAGCTGGAGAAGACATTGTTCAAGCCTGCATCCCATTTCCAACAAATTAAATCATATATGTTTCTAAACACATGTTTTCACTCCTAAAATGTATAAAACTAATAATACATGTGAAAAAGATATATTTTGCCGTTGCCCGTTAGTGCTATATTGCAACATAGCCATGGAAGAGTGTCGCGTTGCTGCCTTCTGTTGTTTTTTTTTTCCTTCCAAAAGAGCAAGATCACTTGTCTTTTCTTGTGTGTTATCGATGTAATTAATATATGTGACCCCACGCGATGTACAGACTGCTTGACTAGGCATGTAAACATGACATAATTGTATTAATGTTTAAGTGTAATGATGTTATTTTTTTTATTTTTTTTTAGATATATTTTTTTGTGGCTTACGCCTTTATTGATTTTTTAAGGGACAGACAGTAGGCTGACAGGAAACGGGAGAGAGATGGGGGGATGACATGCGGTAAAGGCCGTGTCGGGTCCGGGAGTCGAACCCGCGGCACACCGCGACTGGATCACCAGTCCGGTGCCCAGACCGTTACGCTACGGCCTGGGCCTGTAATGATGTTATTGACCGGATTGTCCGTAGTCCTCCAGCCGTTAGCTTACAGTTGCTAATATTATAAGCTAACAACATTACTAAAGCCAATGTATTGCATTAAATGCGGCCTGTCCGCGGTAAATTACTTATACAAGTGAGTTGCGTTATATTTACCTAAATTACCAGCCAAAGTACATTCCAAATAAACAATTATTAGCCACGTTATGTTGTTAATTAATAAAAAACATCGTTCAGAATACGGCCGTTAGCACTGTGAATTCAACATCCGGTGAGGAGAGGATACGGATCGTGTATGTGTTGTGTATGGAAATCAGCGCATACAGTGGCTTACCGGATGTAAGCCTTGCACACTAAATAGAAAGCCTGCAGCCTGGTGATACAAAAAATAAACTCCACACGTGAAATGCCACTGCATGTTGAGGAGAAACCCCAGCTCAGCTGCTGTTTATAACATCGTGCAGTTATTGAATTCATGAACATTTGCATGCTTCCCTGAGAGGGAGAGAGAGAGAAAAAGGAAAGTTCCACGGATCTGGTCGCTTGCAGAAAAGTTTACAGATAAAGAAGGACGGACAGGCTGAACTATTTTGACTGACAAAGAGCTGGCGATATTTAGCCTATATGCCAGAATAGGCTGTGCTATGAAACAAATTAATCCACAGCAGCAGGCCTACATACGTTCCACGTCGCTTGCAGAAAGAACTGTTATTTTGACTGACAAAACATTTAGCGGTTCGGGAGGTCTATCTGGTTGGAATTATTTCACACACTTTTTATTTTGTATCGCGCATCGGCAAGCGTTCTCGCTTCATGGAAAGTAAATGTCGGGTCGAGTCTAACCGAGCATTCAATAATAATAATAACAATGATAATAATCATTGTATTCATATTCCTATAATCTTATCAAAATAATAAACAAATTCCAAGTTAATTAACCAGCCAAACGTATATGATTTAATTCGTTGGACATGGAATGCAGGCTTGAACAACAACAACAACAATGCCGTCTCCAGCTGTCTGTTTGTGTGTTCTTTTTTTTTCTCCACCCATTTTCTTTAGATCATAACTCGCTCATTTTTTGCTCATTTAAAAAAAATCAAAATACCATGTAAACTATGGAATTGGGGCTTTCATTTGGTATATAAGGCGCTATATAAGGCGCTCTCTACGAAACGATATCAAGTGAAAAGGAAATGTCGGGGAATCACCATTAACGTCACCATTATCAAGCAGCGCAAACAAAAGGGGGAGAAAGGGTGACGGCGGTCGATTGTGCCGATTACAGTTAGACTGAGTAAGAGCCTAAAATCATATTTACAAAACGTTTCAAATGGAAAAAAAAACAGAGATGATTTCAATCGAATATTTAGACAAAGTCATGCAAGGGGAACTTTCTCTGGACTCCATGGGCTGAGAAAATAAACATTGAAATCTCAAATTCGGTCAGAACGGCTGCTCAGACTTCCTAGTGTTAAGTAGCCTAGGCAGGCCTAAAGTTCAATGGATTGTTCAAAGACTTAGCTTAAATCAGAATTTGCTACTAAAAGTAACACTAAGACTAAGTTGCTAAAATACTTTTAGTCTTACTAGAATTACAAAAATTACTAGGTTGGGTTTCTGGTTAGGTTTAGATTTATTCTACGTGGGGAACATAGAACATAGAACCTGGGGAACATACAGTAGGTACGCTCCCGTTATATGCAGTATGTACTGTACCTTAAGAGCTTGCGTCAATCAAAAGAGCATGCTTGCAATCCCATTCCCAAAGTAAACAAGCAGTAAAATATTGGTTTATTGGTTTGGTTGGATGAGATATAGAATTGAGCAGAGACAGAATGCAGAGGTTAGGGAGTGAAAAACAACAATTGAGCTGCGTTGAAGAACACATTAAGTGGTGAAGAGAAGGCAGGCATGCCGTGCAAGATTGATTGGGGCGTGCAGAACGAAAGACGGAGTAATGTTGGGCTCAGAGAAGACGACGCTAATGGAAAAACCATGTGTGTGTGGAGCAGCTTCCGTATCATCCATCAGTTAAGCATGGCCTCTTTTGTGTGTGTGTGTGTGTGTGTGTGTGCGCTCGCGCACGTGTATGCATGCATCCGTGTGTGGGTCCGAGCGGTCTAATGGACCCAGAGCACATAGGGAGCGTGCATGACGAAAGTTCACATCCATTAATCATAACCTGCTGCTTAGCACAGAGACCTCTGCTACGTTGCTTCTCACCACCTCCCATCCTCCAGTGATAGTTACTCTACTGTACCTCTGACCACCTCCTCTAGTCATAGTTACTCTACTGTACCTCTGACCACCTCCTCAGGTCATAGTTACTCTACTGTACCTCTGACCACCTCCTCTAGTCATAGTTACTCTACTGTACCTCTGACCACCTCCTCTAGTCATAGTTACTCTACTGTACCTCTGACCACCTCCTCCAGTCATAGTTACTCTACTGTACCTCTGACCACCTCCTCAGGTCATAGTTACTCTACTGTACCTCTGACCACCTCCTCCAGTCATAGTTACTCTACTGTACCTCTGACCACCTCCTCAGGTCATAGTTACTCTACTGTACCTCTGACCACCTCCTCCAGTCATAGTTACTCTACTGTACCTCTGACCACCTCCTCCAGTCATAGTTACTCTACTGTACCTCTGACCACCTCCTCCAGTCATAGTTACTCTACTGTACCTCTGACCACCTCCTCAGGTCATAGTTACTCTACTGTACCTCTGACCACCTCCTCCAGTCATAGTTACTCTACTGTACCTCTGACCACCTCCTCCAGTCATAGTTACTCTACTGTACCTCTGACCACCTCCTCCAGTCATAGTTACTCTACTGTACCTCTGACCACCTCCTCAGGTCATAGTTACTCTACTGTACCTCTGACCACCTCCTCAGGTCATAGTTACTCTACTGTACCTCTGACCACCTCCTCCAGTCATAGTTACTCTACTGTACCTCTGACCACCTCCTCCAGTCATAGTTACTCTACTGTACCTCTGACCACCTCCTCAGGTCATAGTTACTCTACTGTACCTCTGACCACCTCCTCAGGTCATAGTTACTCTACTGTACCTCTGACCACCTCCTCAGGTCATAGTTACTCTACTGTACCTCTGACCACCTCCTCAGGTCATAGTTACTCTACTGTACCTCTGACCACCTCCTCCGGTCATAGTTACTCTACTGTACCTCTGACCACCTCCTCTAGTCATAGTTACTCTACTGTACCTCTGACCACCTCCTCCAGTCATAGTTACTCTACTGTACCTCTGACCACCTCCTCAGGTCATAGTTACTCTACTGTACCTCTGACCACCTCCTCTGGTCATAGTTACTCTACTGTACCTCTGACCACCTCCTCTAGTCATAATTACTCTACTGTACCTCTGACCACCTCCTCAGGTCATAGTTACTCTACTGTACCTCTGACCACCTCCTCCAGTCATAGTTACTCTACTGTACCTCTGACCACCTCCTCCAGTCATAGTTACTCTACTGTACCTCTGACCACCTCCTCAGGTCATAGTTACTCTACTGTACCTCTGACCACCTCCTCCAGTCATAGTTACTCTACTGTACCTCTGACCACCTCCTCAGGTCATAGTTACTCTACTGTACCTCTGACCACCTCCTCAGGTCATAGTTACTCTACTGTACCTCTGACCACCTCCTCCAGTCATAGTTACTCTACTGTACCTCTGACCACCTCCTCAGGTCATAGTTACTCTACTGTACCTCTGACCACCTCCTCAGGTCATAGTTACTCTACTGTACCTCTGACCACCTCCTCAGGTCATAGTTACTCTACTGTACCTCTGACCACCTCCTCTAGTCATAGTTACTCTACTGTACCTCTGACCACCTCCTCCGGTCATAGTTACTCTACTGTACCTCTGACCACCTCCTCAAGTCATAGTTACTCTACTGTACCTCTGACCACCTCCTCAGGTCATAGTTACTCTACTGTACCTCTGACCACCTCCTCAGGTCATAGTTACTCTACTGTACCTCTGACCACCTCCTCAGGTCATAGTTACTCTACTGTACCTCTGACCACCTCCTCTGGTCATAGTTACTCTACTGTACCTCTGACCACCTCCTCAGGTCATAGTTACTCTACTGTACCTCTGACCACCTCCTCAGGTCATAGTTACTCTACTGTACCTCTGACCACCTCCTCTGGTCATAGTTACTCTACTGTACCTCTGACCACCTCCTCTAGTCATAGTTACTCTACTGTACCTCTGACCACCTCCTCTAGTCATAGTTACTCTACTGTACCTCTGACCACCTCCTCAGGTCATAGTTACTCTACTGTACCTCTGACCACCTCCTCCAGTCATAGTTACTCTACTGTACCTCTGACCACCTCCTCAGGTCATAGTTACTCTACTGTACCTCTGACCACCTCCTCAGGTCATAGTTACTCTACTGTACCTCTGACCACCTCCTCTAGTCATAGTTACTCTACTGTACCTCTGACCACCTCCTCAGGTCATAGTTACTCTACTGTACCTCTGACCACCTCCTCAGGTCATAGTTACTCTACTGTACCTCTGACCACCTCCTCTGGTCATAGTTACTCTACTGTACCTCTGACCACCTCCTCTGGTCATAGTTACTCTACTGTACCTCTGACCACCTCCTCCAGTCATAGTTACTCTACTGTACCTCTGACCACCTCCTCTAGTCATAGTTACTCTACTGTACCTCTGACCACCTCCTCTAGTCATAATTACTCTACTGTACCTCTGACCACCTCCTCAGGTCATAGTTACTCTACTGTACCTCTGACCACCTCCTCAGGTCATAGTTACTCTACTGTACCTCTGACCACCTCCTCAAGTCATCGTTACTCTACTGTAGGGGTTAATACTGTACCATTAATCAATCAATCAATCAATCAATCAAATGGGTTAATAGCATCAATGTGTCTGCTTCAGTATTGCGTTCATAAGACCATACTTATAGACAACAAGCAAACGCATTCTGCTGCCTGATTGTGGATTTGAAATAGGCTGGTTCTGACTCCAATTATGGTGGAGCAAGAGGTGAGAGCGTGTGACCATTTGGCTCCAGTCAACCATTTAAAGGTAGTGTAGGCAACATTTCGCACACACACACACACACACACACACACACACACACACACACACACACACACACACACACACACACACACACACACACACACACACACACACACACACACACACACACACACACACACACACACACACACACACACACACACACACACACACACACGTCTTTGATGCATTCAATGAAACTAGCATAGACACTTGTATGGCTCAATCAACTCAGTGATTAACCCATTTGAAGTTCAAAGGGATCAATTAAGAGTTCCTGCTGAGCTCATCACTGCCCATACCCTGGGTGGGGTTGGAAAAGGGGCCTTTCTGTGTGGAGTGTGATGGAGGGGAAAGGCACTGGTTGGAATAACGTGTTTCTTCTATGCGCTACGTCCAACCAGGGAAACTCCCAAGGTGAAAAGTGGTGGCTTGGACTCCTCATGCATAGAAGGAAGCATGAGGTCAGTTCGTTGCTCTCCCCAGGTTGGCAGAGGAAGTGTAGCGCCCAGGATTACATTAGATAATTGACAGAGTGAAAAAATGGTTTGCAAAATTGCGGGAAAAAATTATAAGAAAACAAAGAACACAGTAATAGTCAAAACATGTGGTCTTTTTTAAATGATCAGAACAATGAAAATACATCAAATAAACATTGTTTATAATCGCCTATTAATATTATCCTGTAGGTCTATTTCCTACAGGTGTCCCAACATTTGTTGATTGCTCATAAACCCTCTGTCAAATATGTGAGTGGTTGATGCTCAGCGACACTTTTTCCATACTCGTGTATATTCCCTTGAGTAGAAGAACTTCACAGAACTCCGATGTAAAAAGATCACAAAAAAGATTTATTCCAAAAAAATGTGTTCATTAATACAAAAATAATCAAAAACAAGTTCTCAAACTCAAAAATAGACTACGGTCAAAAAACCGTGTCGCTCTGATCTTGTCTTATGCTGACTGACTTTACTGTGCTGACTGCTCTGCACAAACTCTCCCTCTGTACTGCCCTGCACACACTCCAGAGTTAATTAGCTGAATATGCCCTGACCTGCACACACTCAGCTGTGTTGGATATGCAATTAAGATCTCAGGCAACCAGAGCTCTCTTCTTAAAGCTACATTAACATCATTGTTTTGAACCTAAAGCACATCACCAAGAATTAAACAAATGAACTTATTTAAGCTTTTTAACACAGCTAATTTAACAATAATAATGCAATGTACATGAACTGCTAAACCAAAATACGAAACACAAAAAATAAAGCTGTAATAATTCAAATAATCACATTATTCAAACTTGGCTCCCACAAAATGTATTCCACTGCAGGAGGTAGTATGTTGTAAATATAATTTTTACCCGTTCTCCTTCTTGGCCCCTGAATTGTAAGGTATCCTGAATTTCTCCAGATATAATCTGGCCAATCAATCTCCCTGTAAAAATGCACCACAATATTACTTGTACTGCCTGTGTCAAAAAGTTATAGAAAAAGCTCTATAGAAATGTCACATATTCTTTTTTCGCAGTCGAACAAGGAAGATAGATAGACCAACACTTAATATTGTTGGTCTTTCCTTTAGAGACAGGAAAAAAAAACAAGATGTCAGTGAGAGTGAGTAGCTACATTTCCTACACAATGAAAATGCACTTGAAAACTCTGACAGCAAGAGATCAGGCAGACCCAAAGGCACAACAGAATCAGTATAGAAAAGTTTCTGAAACAGTTTGTGCGATATGGACAACAGCTGCAAGCAACTGCCAAACAAAAATCAAACCAAGCATAAGAACACTGCACGTTGAGATGATTCATTCACCAGTTTGGTGTGTGCATCTCCATTTACTGTACAATTGCGCATGTGTATGTGTATGTGTGTGCGTGCATGCCCCCACTGCCTGTCACATTGTAGCAGTACGTGACTAAGCACATCTATTCAGGTACAGCTGCCCGCAAATAACATGCAGGGCTCATCACAAGAGTGCAGGTTCGGTAACCTCAGCCTAATCAAGTCACGGGGAATGGGAGAGGCTAATTGGAAAGTTTTAATTATAGAGCTTTAGATGATGTGATGATAGCACTTGTCACGCTGCAAAAACTTCTCTGCTCAGCTGTTGCAGTTTTCACACTTCCCATGAGTGTTTTTTAAATGTGTCTTTCATCCTGCTACCCTAATAGACAGCACAGCCCCGTTTATCCGTTTATCCGTCCGTGGTCTATCTCCGACCGAGCCACACTATTAGCACACATCTCTCCATGCAAAATAAAATCTGCACGCTCCCAGAATCAGTATAGGCTACTTTGCATCGACACAAATTTCTTATTTACAGTACAAATATTACTTTTGTGAAACACGCTGTTGTTGCACAAGCTCAACAGCCTACGTCAAAATCGTCATGTTGGTGCCAGACTGGCCAGTCCTTCACAGTGACACGCGTTACATGAACCACGTGACCGGGATGGTTTCTTACCCCTCAATGTCGTGAACGCGCCCTTCTAAGGCAGCCTGTCGCCTACTCTACACTGCTCCATAGCAGCACTAGCAGTACAGAGCCCAGCCATCCGAACGAAACCGTTGTGCAAACGAAACCGAAACTGATGCTTCTGACAACACAACATTTGCCTGTGCGTGCTTAATCGTTTGCACGCCCGATGCGGCGACGCCCGTGCATTCTGTGCTTGCGTGCGCATTTCCCAACTCTCAGTGATTTATCCACACATCGCCCTGTGTGTGTGTGTGTGTCGCGTCGCCCTCCAGCCGCAATTGCGAGTGTGCGCTGAACCCAGACTCACACACTATCCATTCCATGCACATATCAGTCCTATATTTACTACAGTACGCCTGACAGACAGTGTTGTCGTTAAGCAGCTCGACCCTGTACCTCAACCCTAGCTGACAGGAGTGATGGTGCTGGGCTGTGCTGTGAGTAAACTGACAACGCTTGGCTTTCTGACATCCCTTTCTCACAATCTACAACAATAGATTTGTTACTAACATTAGGTTGTGGCGAAGTAGAAACGTGGAGAGCAGATAGTGTGTTTTGGACAAACAGGCTAGCATTGGTGTTGATTTGGGTCAAATGGAGTCCATATGGCTAAAGATAAATGAACACATGACATCGGTGGGAGAGGAGTTATTGTGTGTTTTGGACAAACAGCGTGGTGTTGTTTTGTGTCAGCTGAAGCTTCATGTGTTTGTGTTGGAGCGCCTCAGTGTGGCCGTATAGGTCATGTGCAACCTCTTCCACAGAGAGAGATGGAGACACTAAATCTCAGCTGGAGAAACATGTTTGCATGCATGCATGCTGCCTTGCATGCTGTGTGCTACTGTTGAGTCTGTCACTCACTTTGACTGATTTATGGCATTGTCTTTCTGTTAAAATCCAACTATGTTAATTTAAGAACTCTGGACATATTAGGTCATTGTTTATTAACTGTGCACACGTGTAGCCTATTGTATGTCAGACTGTATGTCTGTCACCCCACAGTCACAATCCTTTAGTAATTAGGCTGTGGAAATATTCACACTACTTTTACAATGCGTTGTCAACACGAGCTGAGTTGACAAAGATTGACAGATTGAATGACAGTATGATGATTTAGTAATTAGGCTGTGGAAAAATTCACACTACTTTTGGATTTGCAGGCCCGGCGCCACGGGGGGTAAAGGGGGTATATAGTTACAGACAAAACAATGGTACATTTCCAGCCATTCAATTCAATTCCATTGCTTGAAAGGGAGGAAGTAAGGATGCATCTTAATACAGGATGCAGCAGCATCTTAATGATCTCCCATCTAGAACTGGAAAAACAACATTCCTCACCTATAGGCCATCCTTGGGGTGGGGAGGGGTGCTAATGTCATTGTTGCAGTGGGCAGGGTGCTTAAGTGGGCAGCTACTGTAACTAGCCTATTTATTTGTTTGTAAAAATGTCAATAATAAAAAAAAAATTATATATATATAACAATACTACTAATAATCATAATAATAACAATAAGCTTCTTTGTAAACTCACTCATTTACAAACAAGCTCACATCAGAACAATAATCCATGTAATAATAACAATAATAATAACAACAATAATAACAACACTAATAACAGTACAGTACAGTACAGAGGACAACATTACAGTACAGTGCAATACTAAGGAGTGCAGTACAGTACAAAGGGGTACAGTACAGCACTCGCATCGCCCTCCCGCTATTGCCTTCTTCCCATTTGCCATGCATCGAGGATGCGCTAGGATGAGCGGGCCGCAGGCCCACGAAATTCTAGTTCTATTAATTGTGGCTGACAGACAGTATGAGTGTCGAGAAGAAGAAGGTGGCTGTGTGGCAGTGGAAAGTGTCTTCTGCATGTGTGAGGGAGCCCAGTTACACTGAAATGAGTCCACGCTCAAATTATTCATGAAATTCTGACAACCACAGCGTCTAAGTAAGGGCTTTTGAATAAAGTCACTGGCTTTGTTATGCTACAGTGTCTGCAAATAAATACTGAGAGGGTTTTTGGGACAGATCCCGATCACCGATTGTTTTTCTCATGATCGGCCGATATACCGATACCGATCGTGTGAGTCAGAGGAAATTTTTAATATTTCCAAAATGATTATATGTCAAAACCCACGTCAAAACTGTTCCTGTGTGTGGGGAGGAAGGGGACAATATTTAGGCCTGTCACAAAGATACAAAATGAATCTGATAGTATACTATATATCTGATTGACATTTATACCACTTAAATGGTGTAAAAGATTGGTTTCTCCGGTCACCGATTGGAGTGAATATTGGCCGATATGGCAGACTCACCAAATTCTACCAAATGAACTCTGAAGAGAAATAGGGAAGATGGACCATCCCTCTGACCATACGTCCGTGTGTCCGTCCCTCTGTCACAAAATGTAGTGCTCCTTGACCTGTATAATCTTGAATGATTTGTGTGTGTGTGTGTGTGTGTGTGTGTGTGGGGGGGGGGGGTATGTTTGATAATGATAATGCAGGTATAAAAAACCCAAGGACTACAAAAAAACTGGTATTTGTTTTGTTCACTCATACTTTGATGTTCGCACACTACACTGTAGTAACTACAGTATGGGTTTGTCCCTAAAGCAAACTGCTTACACCTTAATTAATCTCACATTTATTCACGGTGTAATAGGAATTAACATATTGTTTTGTTAGCAAAACAATGATGCAGGCATTTTTTGGCTGTAATGAGAAGCACTGCAGACCGCCCCCCCTCTTATCTTTGGCAGAAATTAGAAAGGGTGCAACATCAAAGGACATCAGTTTAATGGACCCACAAATTCACAAATTCGAATGACTATTTAAACACACACAAACACGGACCCATACACACACATGTACAGACTAGAGATCCACATGCACACATACACATCCAAAGAAACACACTCATATGCAAGTGTGCACGCTCAATCAAGGAGAGGGAGAGAGACAGAGCAACTTTAAGTTGGCAGAGAATACATTTTTGCAAGGTGAATGATAAAAACATGTATGCATGTGAATAAATACACATGCTGCCATCTATTGTGCTAACTGCTAATAGTGTGTACAATAGTGTGACAACACCTCAGGTGTTCCCTCTTATATTCACCAGAGACACCGTTATGCCTAATTTAGGTGATGCTTATGCTCTGCACAACAGTGTCATGCATGCATTGGGATTTAGAATGATGAGCCACTAGTGTCTCAGTTTCCACTGCAGGGAAGGATATGGCCGTCTAATAAAATATTGAGGCGCATCAAATAGTATGCAGTAGGGAAAACAGTTACATATTTTGTATTAAACAACATTAGTTAGCAATCCCAAATAAGTAACTTTAAATATGTAGAAACAAATTTACAGAAAAACAATTCCAAAGTCGCTTATATGCAGACATGGCAACACTAACTACTATGTATCTCTCACTCTGTACATTGCTATAGTTGCAACTACAATTTCTCTGATGTCACAGAGAAATTGTACTTCTCACAAGGATCTATACTTTGTTGGGGTGTGTGTGTGTGTGTGTGTGTGTGTGTGTGTGTTTGTACTAAAGCAAACTATAAAACAGCAAAAGGAAAACTATCTGACACATTGGAAAGATGCAACACAAAAGCAGAGAATACACCGTGGCAGAATACCTGAGCACTAGGCAGACCTGTATCCCGAGAGAAGACAGACTATGCACACAAAATGAAGTGGAAACCGAGCTACACTTCCTAACCATCCGTCCATTGTACCAAGACATCAGAGACACATACTTCCCACAGATTATAACCACACACACACAGATTTTGAAATTACTTGACATGACTAATGACAAAAAACTCCCATATCTGCTGGGCGAAGTATGACAATGTACAAACACAGCAGCAAGATTTGTGAGCTGCTGTGATAGGAGAAGGATATCAAATGGAACACAACCACCCTAAAGACTAATCATTGCATATATTCCTGCACGATACCTGCATCGAGTGATCTTGGTACATAGAAATTGATCTATTGAAGATTCTGACTTTCAAATGTACATAATTTTTGTTTTGATTGTATTGTTGTATTGTGCTTTTCTTTGGCAATGTAAACTTATGTTTTCTCATGCAAATAAAGCCCATTGAATTGAATGGAGTGTGTGTGTCAAGGAGGGGCATGTGCAGGTATATTTTCTCATCTCAACTCATCAGAGTGTCATCGGTAACTCATCTGTCAACTGAAGTTCTGAGTGGTGCACTACGACAAGTCTGGTCCCTTCCGTCTAGCTCTGTCTGTTTTTCCACTGGCTCTCATCGTTGTTTAGCTCCCTGTCACTGTCTCTCTCACCGTCTATCTTCTTTGTGCATGTGTTAAGCTGTCTATCTCTCTCTCTGCCTCCCCTTCCATTTCTCTATTTGCATCTATGTCTATCTGTCTGTCTGCCATTCTGGCTCTATGGTTCTGTCTCACTTTTCCTGTTTATCAGTCTGTTCCTCTTTTGTGTCTGTCTGTTTGTCTGTCTGTCTGTCTGTCTGTAACAGCCCTACCCCTTCACTGTCTCTTCAAACAGTAAGCTGTATACGTAACTGAGAAAGGTCATTACCACTGATACAGAGTCAACAGTCTCTTAAAGTGTTAACAGACTCTCCCTCACAGGATTATGGTGGTAACACAGGCATGTAAACAACTTGTTAGGAAATATACATGTGAGTGGGTATAGACGTCACAGCTTCTGTTTCACACATGCAAGTGTACTGTAGAGGATATCTCTGATTAGTAGGCACACACACACACACACACACACACACACACACACACACACACACACACACACACACACACACACACACACACACACACACACACTCCACAGAAGTAGCATTTTCTCTCTTCAAACTCATGGATCACAGCTTATACGGATGATGGAATCAAGCAGGCCATAAATTAGCATCTCCCATCAGCCACCACACCTCACCACGTCGTTGCTGAAGATGGATGATTCACTGGCCATGACGCATGGTATCATGAAACGGGGTCATGAATAAATTCCCCAGCGTCTGTACGTACATATTTACAAGGTACTCCTTACGCATAGATGCAAATTTACTACAAGCTTTAGTAAATTTACTGCACGTGTGTGTTGATCATCTCAGCTTAGCTAGGCTTGTTACACTTATTACAATTATTAAAGATGATTTCAATTACTTTGCTTAATCGTCATTGTCATCGTTTCCATGTTGAAATATTTTCATATATTTTCCCAAAAATTCAAAATGAGCATATTGGCCATTTCTAATAGTATAAAATTATTAAATATGGCCTATTTTGGGTACATATTTATTTTGATTATTGGTACCAGTCACTGTCAGTACAGTGCAGTTTATTTAAGCATATCTGCCAAGACTGCCATGTGCAATATTTGTTTATGTTTATGTAATGTAAAATCACGATCGTGACAGCCCTACAGTATGTATTGGTCGGGACATCCAACTCGCATTTTGGCCTCTCCCTCTTCATTGTCATTCTGCAGGTGTGGCTGTTGTGTGCGATGGGAGATACTCTCCCACACCCAGACACATCCCCGCTGGATCCTCAAGCTTCACTGCACTGAGGCAGACTGTGCGCACGCGCACGCACACGCACGCACACACACACACACACACACACACACACACACACACACACACACACACACACACACACACACACACACACACACACACACACACACACACACACACACACACACACACACACACACACACACACACACACACACACACACACACACACACACACACACACACACACACACACACACACACACACACACACACACACACACACACACACAGTAAAATCGAACCCTGAGAGTGGATGGATACAAAATAATTTTGGATAGGATTTTACTGTGTATCGAGAAGAGACAAAATGTTCTCTCTCTCTGTGTGTGTGTGTGTGTGTGTGTGTGTGTGTAGACTGCAAGACTCCAACTAAAGCTATCCATTTGATTTTGTTATCATCCGCTGGGTTATTCATATACAGTTTAATTTGCCTCCCCAGACCATAGAATATCAAACTAAATGACAATACATTCCACTTTCACAGACAGCATGAATCCATTAGTCGTATTAGCATCATCTGTCCCCATCATTATCCATTATTCTGCAATAATAATTGGGCCCATATTCTCACAAGCCCCCTTTTCACGTCTGTGAAAAACAATTTCATGGATCACATTTAATCTGATTACTGAAATCTCATTAAATGACAAATGTATTGCTCCTACCTTGAGGGAAAACCGTGTGTGTGTGTGTCTGTGTGAGGGGGGTCCTCTTAAAGATCAGATCACTCAACATCACTCCTGTCTGCTCTTTCAACCACATTCATTCAATTTCACTTGCCACCCTTTTCCATTCATCTTTACTTCCCTCACTCGCTCCTTAAATCTGCCCTGTCTTTGTCATTCTCTTCCCCTCTCTTTTCATCATTCTGTCCCCATCTATCGTCCCTCTCTTTTTCTGTCTCCCCGGTCTCTCTCTCTCTCTTTATCTTCTACTCTCCATCCATCTTTGACGTCCCCCCCAGTGTCAGCCCCCTCCCCATCACCCCCCCCCCCCTCCGGCGTCACTCCTCCCTTATTGTGCCCTCTCTATCGACCCCCCCCCCCCCCCCCCCCCCCCATCTCTTGCCCTCACATCTTCTGCCCGCTGGTGGTTTGGGGAGTGGTAACATCAATCTGGTGCTCACTGGCACCAGGCTAGTGCGTGTTTCATGTACAAACACAGGACTGTACACATGTTTGTTTGTGTTGGTAGTGTCGGACCACGCAAGCACGCCACATGTTAGGCATGAGTTTGATTTGTAAATATTTCATGCTAGCCTCCAATATCATTTTTCATATTTCATTTTATCTATCATCTATCCATCTGCGTCTGTGTGTGTTTGTCTGTCTATAGATTTTTTTTAAGTTAATAATGAATGGTTTAGTTACAACTAAAATGTAGAATAACAATGTGCAGTACTGTAAAAGGTCATTGATTTATTATTCACACTGCCGAAACAACATTATGAAAGATCTTTTTTTTTTTTTTTATCCCACAATTTTGTAACCCATTTTTTCACCCAGTGTCAATTATCTAATATAATCCTGGGCGCTACACTTCCTCTGCCACCCTGGGGAGGCAGCGGACTGACCTCATGCTTCCTTCCATGTCCAAGCTGCTTCTTTTTCACCTAGGGCACCTACCCTAGGGGACACGGGAGAAGATGCAAACTCCACAAATAGAAAGGACCTTTCGCCAACCCAGCCTCGGGTATGGGCACTGATGATGTGGAGGAGAAAACACGCCCCCAGCGCCCACAGTCTCCTCAGCGGGAATCGAACCCAGGACCTTCTAGCTGTGAGGCGACAGCACTACCGACTGTCCCACCGTGCCCCCCTGTGAAAGATTATTCTGAATTTTCGTGCAGTGAATTTTAAGGAAGTGGGTGAAATTGATCGCACTCTGGGCTATGGCAACAAGTAAAAACAGTAAACACATAACATAACTCGAGCTTCACCAATCAGGGATGTCGAAGTCACCGGATGTTACACTCACAGCATTGTAGGTAATTGGAATATTTCTCTTTGAGATCGCTAGTTATAAATGTTTTTTTTAAAGATGTGCTGTGATTTTTGTTCTTTGTTGCGACCTCAAATCGCACTTAGTATAGAAACGTGGGATGCTTGCATCCGTCACACTATAGAGTCCTGCATTCGAGCAGCATTGGGCCAAACACATGAACGAAAAATATGGCGTTCATTTTTTTTCTCACTGGCCGTGTTTCACAAGTACTGAATAGGCTGTTGCACGCCTGCACAGCAGCACTCCACTCTACAGCTCTGTCAGTCAGACAACAAATCCCAAACAAATCAATGAATGAACAAGCCGCTTATATCGCTTTTTCTCCGAGGATGGGACATTTACATTTAAAAGCTGGACGCGTGGATAACAGCATGGTTGTATGCAACATCGTAGGGACCAACGTTAGCTTCCATGCTAGCTGCTTCAGCTTAGTGATTTCACCACAGCACGAAGCTGTCAAGCTGTCCTCGATGCGAAGCAGAAAGCATGGAAGTCCGTGGTCAGACAATGGTCTGCCCCAACCCCATGTGAAATGCACTCCCCAGCTAGTTCATTCCACAGTTTTTGATTTTATTCCTTTGTCTTAGTGTTTTCCCCCCATAATAAAAGTTGTTTTATTTGTTTTCTCATGCCACATTCATATAGACACTGAAGACACTTCATATAGGCACTTGCTGCACTTGTTTATCTGTTGGATTTGGATATTAACTATTAAGTAGCCTTTGATTTAAAAACAAACATAATGAAGTGACATTATTCCAGTAGAGTCTCAGCCCTGCGGTCGCTACTCGCCCTAACCCATCCCTATTATATATATTATTAGGTTTAGCTATTTGCTACGTACCTAGCTTTTGGAGGTAAAAAAAGTAGTATTTTGAAGTATGGTAATAGATGTATTGGGAGCAGCATATGACGCAGCATATGACGTGATGAACACATGACGTGATTAAAGGACATGCCTCTATGTATATATGTATATCAGGGGGGCAGTCAGACAGATATTTTGTGAAGCCACTGAGGAAATCGGGATTTCCTGAAAGTTCATATAATGGCCTGTTGTGGCGCTGTCATTGGACCCAGAAAAACCCATAGCCCCATAGAAGTCCATGTATTTGGGCCCAAATTCACCTAGACTGTATTACCTTAATAAACATGGTCATGAATTCTTTCTGCTTCCAGTCACTAGTTTAAAGTCTCATTTCTAATGTCATAATATTCTTTTTGGAAAATTATGGTCCCATTTATTTAAAAAATGACCTTAAAGTCGCGCATGTTCTGAGGGGCGTGGCTACCGTTACAGTCTATGATCGGGATTCCCCTCCCACTCAAGTCAAAATAAAAACCAACGGAGAAGAAGGGGGGAAGTCCCAGTCTATGATGTATATGTAATTTGTGAGTTGATTAGTGGTATACTGTGGTTACTCGGGTCGTTTGATGCGTACTGTATGTCCCTTTAATCCACCCGACACTGAAACATATCATTACGTCACCATCGTAAACACATTATACCCTGGCATTGGTACATATCTTCATCACGTCATGGGACATGCGCATCGTAGCACCAGACGAAAACATACCTGCACAGTCTGCTTGCGTATGTCCCGTGGCAGCGTATGACATAATGATTACTTATGCCTGTTATGGCAGTGGTGTCAGATTACATACATGTATACATAGGGGCATTACCTTTAATCCACCCGACACTGAAACATATCAATACGTCACCATCGATAACCAATTATACCCTGGCATTGGTACATATCTTCATCACGTCATATGCTCATGTGCTGCTACGGGACATACGCATCGTAGCACCTGACGAAAAACATTACTTGCACGCTCTGCTTGCGCAAGTAACTAGAGTAATTGCATAGGAGTATAAATTATCATTTCACAACCAGGAGCCTGCCTAGTGGTAAGTCTATATTGGATTGTTACGGCATTATGGCTGATAATAAAATCCCCTGCGGTGGGAAGAAATGTGAGGCTTAATTCTGAAATCTGACTGTTATGCTTTGCACACAGAGATGTTATCCTAAATGGTCAGATATTTGCTATAAGTGAGACCATGATAATAAGCAGCATGCTGATAGATAAGGTCTTCCTTGTATATGGTACTGACATGCAGACAATGGTATTGCTGACCTTGGAACTAGATCCTAGACTAGATCCTAATGACAGCAACAGAAGCTTGTGACAAGACTCCCTGCTGTGAAGTTAAACACAAATTGTATTTTTGAACAGATTGGCATGCTCTCTGCCTCTACTACTATTTTCAAGTCCCTATATATCTAATTGTACTTCTCACCAACCAATCTCTGCCTACCTCTTTCATTGTGCACCTCTGTCTCCTGCTCCCCCCCCCAGCCCACCCTCTCTATCTGTCTTCGGTCATTTATCACTGCAGACAGGAGCCGATGGTCCCTCCAGGCCCCTGCGGTATCTTCACGGTGAGGGGCCCCACTGCATGCTGGGAGGAAATATCCACTCATGAAACACCAGGACACTCTGAGTGCCTCCATTCACCATACAGTGCTCTCACTCTGTACAGAGATGTTGCAGGATGTCGCTGTCGGGTGGAAACCTTGTATGTCCCAACACAGTAACTTTTGAGGAAATGGAGGAAAAATAAGTTCCAATATACTGTAGTTATTATTTAATCACAAGCTCTTGTTGATATTTTTCATTGGTTCAATATTTATATATATATATATATATATATATATATTAAAAAAACACAGGGCAGAAGTATTTTTTCAAAAATAGCAGATCTACAAGCTCACAACATGTTGTGAACAAGGAAAACATTGAAATATGGAGATACAAGGTTTCTTCCCGCCAGCAATGAGGTGTCCAATTGTTGCTCCAGACAAGGAGGAGATAAGCAGACGTTTGTGTGAGTGTCTGTCTGTCTTTCTGTCTGTCACAGCTCAAAGGTCAAAGTAACTGTGGCCCTCACATGTTCGTTAAATTCCATCGTTCGTTAAATTCCATCATTAATTATACTTGGATAGACACGGATATATAAAACAGCAACGGGTTGGGAGTCATATACTGTATAACCCATACAGTATGTAGATGGATATGCATTTGGTATCAGTCCACTGATAATATCTGACGATATGGGACTATTGTGGATATATGTATATCGGTATCCGATATCGGAATCGGCTTGTTCAAAAATATCTGTCTTGGGTCAGTGGCAAAAATCTCATACCGGTTAGCCTTTTTGGTAATCATTATGACTGCATGCAACGCAACCATCAATACAAAGTGAGATGCTGACCGAGAGCCTCCACACTACAAACCTTCTGGCAGGGATATTGCCAACAGCCCCCCCCCCCCCCGGTGCTTATGAAATCACAGAGCAATACTCTCCGTTTCTCTGTCTGATCATCTGTTATAATGAAACACAGCGGGTGAACTGAGAGTGACTATAGGCCTATATCCACAAGTCATGGAATGTGGATCGAAGCACAATTAAGTTTTCCTCTGTGTGAGTTTTGCCTCCCGGCTCCCTCTCTCTCCTCAGCTATAGAAAATGCTCATGGAAAGGTTTTCAAAAAATAGCAGCGTCCATGTCGGCACATTTAAATTTGTCTAAAGTATAGATAATTTCCATGAGGCAAAATACAATATTAAATGGTTTCCATTGAAACTGAGCCTGGTGACAAGAGGTTAATGAAACAGTAACTCAACCATAACCTCACTCCGCCAGATGGTGTCAGGTTAACTCAACCTAGACGAAGAGAAATGTAGCACACCAATTTTTTCACTGTCACTGTCACCGTATATAAAATCTAAAATAAATCTTTCTAGAATGATGTCTTGACAAATCTTGACAAGCAGGAATCTCGGGACAATTGTGCCTGCATGCCCTTCAATTTTGACACGCGCCCCAGAGCCCCAGAGAAACTAGAGAACAATGCATTCCGATGACCAATCTATCTGTTGGATTGAAAACCTTCAACATTCGAACTGTTATGGAAAAAAATCACACCCGTGTGAACTGAGTGGTGCAACTCCCCCCCCCCCCCCCCCTCTCTCTCATTAGCAGGCAACAGTGCAGCACTATCTCTCTCTCTGTTTCTGGCACAACAGTGCCCCTACTGGTACTCACTGGTCATACTGGTGCCCATAGGCATACTGGTGCTCATAGACAACACAGACATACAGTACATAGTCACATAGGTGAACACGGACATTGCTGTTCCTTGGAGTGGTTGCACCACAACATGTAAATGCAACAAGCTACATAATATGTTGCATCCAGGTCAGGAGTCTCCAAGACACTGGACTTCAAGTGGAAGATCTGGCCAAAGAAAAAAACAGTCCCAGGCCAGATTGTCTTTTATCTCGACTACGGTCGACGTCGACGGATGATAATGACAGCTAACCATGCACCTACCTCACTTTTAACACATTTTGGTTGTTTGGTACCAGTGTAGCCTTTAGAGATGACTGTTTTCCACTGAATGTTATTCAGCCTTGTCAAAATCTATCTATTCTTATCCAAAACCACAGAATGAGTGAGCAAATTAATAGGGGATTCACACTATGGTCCCGGGTGCGCACTCGGGACCACTTGGCAGATGTTGTGGTAGTGTGAATGATGCGTACCGTTCCCGGGAGCGGATCGCCCAACCGTCCCCGGGACCGCATGGGGGGAGGGTCTCTGGACCGTTTAAGTGTATTCAGATACGGATCGTTCCAATGTGAATGCATGCAGTCGACGAGCCAAGCGTCAACAAAAAAAAACACAGCCTCTGCACGATGCGTAACACCAGCGCATTTCTCAACACCGCCCTTCTCCTGTTGAATCTGCTTATACGCGCAGCACCGCGCTGATCTTATTCTGCAGACTACACGTGGCTCTTGGGCTTTGCTTGGCACAGTTTCCAAAGTAAAACAAAATAATAATAATGCTAAAGTAGAATCCATAGCAAACTAATACACTGGAGCACAGAACTGACTGACACAGTGAATAGCAGGCAGGCTGACAGTGAAGTAGTATAACGGCAAAAAGCCAAAGAGGCAATGCAATTCAGTGTGTCTGGATTTATTTGAGACAATGTCGCACAGTTGATGGTCAGTGTCCGTGCGCACCAGCCATCAAGCACACCGTCATCAGGAGGATTAAAGTGTGTTATGCAAGTGTACCCGGGTGCGCTGTTGAATCTCGGGTAATGTGAATCATGGCCATCGGGGACCAGGCAACCGTATTCGGAAACGGTTCCAATGAAACGGATTCAGTCCGTCTCAGTGTGAATCCCCTATAAGAGTCCAATGTTTTGTTCAAGGTTACACATTAGGCCAGGATAGGCCACCAACCACCACACAGCTGTTTGTGAACACGGACTATACAGATGAAAATGATCTCAATAGCCAAGTCATGGTACAAAAAACTGAAATGATGGTTAACACACACTGTCTCTGTTAAGCAAGTCAAAACAAGAAAATACCAAGTAAGCAAACATGATGCAAATCCAGGAATACAATCAAGCTTTCTTCCAGTCTCTATAGTCTTTAGTACAATCCTTTTTGTTAAGAGTGAGTGAGGCAATTCTAGCATAATCTTCGCTTACCTTACGCAGTTGAGAACATAACTAGAATGATCTCCCTTACTGTAGGTTGTAATTATGGTTTGGGATACATACCGTAGCAAAGTAACCAAAAGTATAGGTGGAATAAGACAAAGTTTATGAACTGCCATGTTTGTTTGTTTCATAGAGAGTTTGCACTTCTGAATTATCTTGTTCCTCACCACATGCCACTATTCTAGTGAGTCAGATAATACTCTACAATATGCATTTCTTCTAGGTTCGTACTGGGTTAATGACCCCATGTGGCAGACAACAAACACACTAGTTAAGGTAGGGTAAGTGATTTCCTTTGCTTAAAATAAGTGTTAAAAAGCTCTATATTGTGATAGTACTCAATACTAGTAACAGGAGTCTCAGGAGACAGCTCCACAATTGGGAACCCAATCGACACTTCAGAGTAAAAGTCTCTTTCCATGTCTTTCCGGCACCCCAGAGCTCCTATTTTGAAGGCATCCCGGCACCGATTGTGTTAAACAAGTGTAATTGTAAGTGAAGAAATGAGCGGACAAAATTGGAACTGGAACACTTTAACTTTACAAATATAAGCGACTCTCTTCTGATTGCCTGTACTTTTATCACCTACCTGAAAATGTATTTTCTGTTTAAGAGCTGGAGAGACTGGGAGACTCCTGTTACTGAACAAACACTCTATAGCAATGATTACTATCAGAATATAGTGATTTAACCGTTTGACAAAAATAACTTTTGTTTTAACCAAAAAACTTTTTTTAACCCCAAGCTCCCAGAGCGGCTGGCCAACGTTCAAGCCGCCCCACTCTACTGGCCAAAGCTGGAACTGCAAGGCAGGCGGTTTTGCCCGGGAAACCAAAGATTTGGTGTCCAAATGTGTAAATAGAGCGTTCTTCCAGGTCCTTCAAACGCCACTGAGCAACTTCCATTGAAATGAATAGCTGGGGGCGGGGTTGTCCGGTCTCTAGATTACTGTATATCATACTATAATTAACCGAATGTCTGAGTGTGTGTGTGTGTGTGTGTGTGTGTGTGTGTGTGTGTGTCCGTGTGTCTGTCAGAAACAGTGCCGTAACTCCTTACTGCCTGCACCAATCACTCCCACTTTTCACACAGGCATTGACCATAATGCATATGGAGGGCATAGTCAATTACAAACGCACCTGGGCGCAGTACCCTTCACGGCCACAAGGGGGGGGGGGCAAATATCTCACAACGGGTAAGGACTAGTATATACAAGTAAGACGTGCAAACGCGTGAAGCGAACGCAGCTCGTGTGTGTGTGGTTGTGTGTGTGTGTGTGTGTGTGTGTGTGTGTGTGTGTGTGTGTGTGTGTGTGTTACAGCTGCGCCCTGTGTGTGTGTGTGTGTGTGTGTGTGTGTGTGTGTGTGTGTGTGTGTGTGTGCTACAGCTGCGCCCTCTGGTGGCGGGCGGGTGGTGTAACAGCGTGACACACACACACACACACACACACACACACACACAGACATTTAGCCCTTGCTGTCATAGTAAGTGGCTCACTGCGTTCGCAATAACTCTATGGTTAACCCCAATGGCTCTGACACCAGACGGCCCTCTTACCTTTCTGTAGACTACCATGTTCGGGGAGTCATCGTCTGGGTCCATGCTGCTCATGGACTTCATGGAGAGCAAGGTCCTGGTCGAGGTGGTCTGCACACTCTCCTTGGTCTCCTCGGGTTCCACGGGGCCCTCAGTGGCCCCTGGAACACTCTGCTCCTCCTCCTCCCTCTGCTCCATCTGCTGAGTAGCCTCAGCCA
Organism: Protomyctophum parallelum; assembly: GCF_964188405.1. Taxonomy (NCBI): domain Eukaryota; kingdom Metazoa; phylum Chordata; class Actinopteri; order Myctophiformes; family Myctophidae; genus Protomyctophum; species Protomyctophum parallelum. The sequence continues at coordinate 31,920,821 of NC_139717.1, forward strand.
TAGCGTTGATTTCAGTTGTTTTCTCTCCCTCTAATTATCTCTCCCACTTCCCTTGTTAGTCCCTTGTCTGCCGTCAGCCCGTCCCTGCTTCCTCTGTCTGGCGTTCCTTACACTCTTCTCCGTCTTCCCCCCCCCCCTTCACGTCTTCTGGTCCTTTGTGGTCACCGGCAGCTGTAGAGAGAGAGGGACCAGTTAAGATACTGCAGATCGGTACATCTCAGATCTCACCATTGCCTGCATGTTAAAATGTCTCATCTGTCAACACAGCTTTTTCGGGTTGCTTTTTGTAGTTTGTCACTGGGGAAGAGAGGGACACATCAACAACAACATGTACCATATTATGCGTGTCTCTCTACACTCCTTCTATATACTTTTTACCCTCATTGTTCACGTTAGTTTATGTAAGTCATTCAACCTTTCTGCCACCACAGTGTCAGTCCTGGCAACAATAAATAGATACCATGGCATCATACTAAACTATTGCTACATCATCATACAATACTATAACTGAATGTTAACAACTGCTGACAAATATATAGGCAGCGCCAGTGACATAATCAATACTACTGTAAACGACTATGATCTGTAAACATGGCTTACATGAGGGTGATTGCAAAAGACTGGTGGATAAAAAAAATAAAACAATGGCATGTCCCATCTTCTACTAGAGCAGCTTACATCATCACCCCAGTGTTTCAAACAAGGAGAAACAAACATGGTACAAACATCCCCCACAGCATTAAGCATGTACCCACCTGATTCAAACAGGGCAAAATAAATCACTAAAGTATTTGGTATTGCCACGGATATGAGACCCTGCTCTGTAGTGCAAAATGCAGGCGTTATGAACATTCATAATGTAATTCTGCCCCATTACACGGTTCCTTCACAAGCCCATTTAAAAACAGAATTGTTCATTTTGTTAGAATTTGTTCATTCAATGTTTTATAAGCAGCTGTTTTGGTTTTAAATATTGTATGCAGCTAAGAAGACACAGCAGAAGATGGGTCAAGTAATAGCTTCATCATTAAAAATAAAGGACATTTTTCTGGCATTTCTACTTGTTAGTCTACATTACGTTCAGCAGGTTTCCACCAGGCAGGGTGGCCCTACCAAGCATACCCTGTGTTAGCTGCGTGGGAAATAGTGTTTGCACGACAGACGTTGCTGTACGACATATGTGGAGTTGCGTATAGTGAACAAAGGTAGTGTAGAGAAGTGTTATAGGCCTACTGGGAGCGTGCGTGCACAGTTTCACACTAAGTGGACACTGCGTTCCTGATTTGTGCCATTTCATGCAAAATGGGCCTCTCCTGCAAACATTGAAAGCAAATCATAGCCATCGAAATGGCATTTGAAAAATACTGCACATCTCTACCACCTGTTTCTCTTTCTCTGTGCCTGTCTGTTTCATCCAGTGTTCAGGCACTTAGGGTTGTGCGTTCACGTCTGACCCTCTGACACCTGTCGAAATACCCAAGTCTCATGTGCGCAAGTATGCCGAGGGAAGGGACGAGGCCGGGCGAGCGAGCAGGTGGCCCCGGTAGGCAGGCCGTACAAACCGGAGAACACTCTGTCACCTTTAGCTACTCTGTAATCGATGTTGCTCTTCTAACACCAGCTTATTAAAGAATGAACCAAACAAGACTTTGAGCCAATTCGCTTTCCGATCAATCATTTAAAAATGTAAATAGAAACTATCACTCAACGTCCCTAACAGGCTTGATGTGATGTGCCAAACTTTCCCCACATTGGAATTGTTTTTAAAGCACGTGCCCTCAACTGAATCTTATCTAAATCGATTCCAGAGCATGCAATCACTAAAGGCCCTGACAACATTTTGTACATCAGTGTATACACATTATCCTCAGACACAATTATGATCCTGTGTACTGCAGAACTGTCTTGCAATGTACAACTGTAATGTATATTTTACCCACTCAACCTGGCGTCCGTATTTTGGGCACGTATCTCTACAACCTGTTTCTCTTACTCTGTAGTAAAGTACAAATAGAAATCACACACGTGTGAAGTGAGGGGCGCTCTTATCATCGTACATCATCATACAGTACATCATCTCATTCTGGCCAATCAGAATTTGCATCCTCACCTTCGTCTTCAATTTTGTGTTACGTGTTGTGTTGTGTTTGTCTTTACACACTCAAAATTGTCCATTTATTGTCAATCAGGTATTTAATGTTTGTGTTAGGACAAAGTTTGTGTTTACACACACACACACACACACACACACACACACACACACACACCAAAAGCTGGACATAGGAAATAAAAATAAAAAATTGACACAAACAAAAAACCGTTGACACATCATGATTTCAAATCGCCATGACAGAGTAGGGTGTAAGAGTGGTTAAGCTGCTGTTAAAGCCCAATTTCTACTTTGTCATAGACTCGTATGACTTTGTGTCCCGAGCTGAAAATCTGAAAACCGATCTACCTGTACAAGCTCAGTAGTGTGTGGAGGAGTACTCCTACCTGGGGTACAAATGAAACAGACAGAATGGAGTGTTGATAAAAGTGATAAAGACAATAGGGGTAAAACCATGAGTAGTCGAACTACTTTCCTAATTGAATAAACTGATTACCATTCACAACACCACCACTCCACGTTCAGTGGGGAAGAGGAGCGCTTGCTTTTCTAGCGAACAGTGAACTATAGCTAACTATCTCACAGTGCTTTTTTTTTATTCGTCATTTTCAGCTATTAGTGTTGATTTTCGTCTTACAAACATTTAAATCCCCAGACAATGAATGGAGAAATTACGTCATATGTGGACGAGCAAATCGGCTAGTTTTGTCCTACACAAATATTAAATTCCCCTTGACAATGAATGGAGAATTTACGTCATGATGATGTATAAGAGCGACCCTCACTTCATACGGGTATGATTTTTTGACCTATATACAGGTTTAATGTTTGTTTTTAGTTCAATGTTTGTTTTAAGACATTGACAATGAAGGGAAAATGTATGTCATCTTGTCCCTAACACAAACATTAAATGCCATTAACAATAAAGAGAATTTAATGTTTGTTTTGTCACCGTTTGTTTTACATCACCATTACATCACCTAATCAACATGAGTTTTATGTTATGTTAATATATTAGCGCCCCTCACTTCACATGGGTGTGATTTTAATATCTATGGGCACGTTAAAAGTCGTCAACGACAATGAGTTAAAAGTCACTCGGTCAGGCGTTTCTCTAGATACATGAGCTACAGACGCAGACGAGACGAGATTTCGCGCATTTATAGTAGGATACACTTATCAATTATTATGGTATTCAATTGTTAGAAGAATCGCTAAGACATTAATTGATACTAGTTGCAGGCGCAGCACTATCTCAGATGTAGCTCTAAATTGTACTCTGTTGAATTCTAAAAATCTAAAAATCTAACGATTTAATTTAATTCTGTGACACACTACTGTAGGTCTACGACACTATAGTATCTCCAGTGGTTTTCAAACGTTTTCATTTCAACGACCCCCATAACTGTCAGTGTCAGAGTTACAGACATAGATCCCGTCAGAGAATTAACCCTGAGGGTCCCTGGAGCCTGGACCCCACTTTGAGAACAACCATGATGTAAATATTATAACGTGCATTATATAATAAATAGTACATAATATGTAGATTAACAGTGCAAGCGAGCAGTACAGTAAACATAGTATAGCCTACTATGTACAGTATACACTCTACACTGTAGTGCATGGCTCACACCTTTGCATTGAGAAATATGTCTTGTCCCGTGCAGTGTATGAAAGAGTGAATACATAGGCTAATAATATGGATGTAGGTCTGCATAACAATTTATATGCAAATGTACAATGTTGCAGTATCACGGTTGTGCAAGAGAAGACGACACAAGTGTTGTCTTAACAACAGATATACATCACCAATGAACACCATCACAAATTTGAATATAGCTTTTCTCATTCAGAATGAGACAAATGTGTGATAATCCCTTCAGGGGCTGTGCCATCATTCTAAATAAATAGATAATGTATGGGCAAAAAGAACAGTAGGATAATGGTGGTCTCTAATACTGTATTGTCAGCTAAATAACTTACTTAAATTTGAAATGTGTTCATATTCAAAAATCGAATGAGGGAAAAAAAGAACATGGAACAAACATGCATGAATCTAAGTGTCAATTAATGTCAAAGCTGTCCATGATCTTCAAATCCCTTTATGCATGACATAGCAGCATAGATCATGTATGCATTGAGTTTAGTTGTGAGTTATCTCTGGCAGTTATGCTAAATGCCTGTACATACACTGCACACGCACACACACACACACACACACACACACACATGCACACACACACACACACACACACACACACACACACACACACACACACACACATACACACACATACAGACACACACACACACACACACACACACACACACACACTTTATTGTCCCCCAATATATGCGGTCATTAACACTATTCTGGGCTGATATCACATGTATAGATAGCCTGTATGGTTAGCCTGCACTACACACGCACGCACGCGACGCTCGCACACACACACACACACACACACACACACACACACACACACACAACAAACAAACAAACACGGCACGCAAACACGGCACGCACCTGCTACTTCATTAATAACAGACAAGAAACACACTGACTTGCGGTCAACAGTATTGTGCCGCTTTTTCTTTGCAACTTGCAAGTGTTGTTCGGCGGCAACTCCTAATTTCTAAACCACTCACGACACGCACGCACCACTTCATTAGCCAATAGCCTACCTTTGTAGCAAAGTTGACGCCTCGTCCACTGTCAGTGTTCTTCACAGGTAGAAAGAAAGCAGAGCTGAGCAGACAGAGGAATGGATGGACTGACGGGGGAGAGAGAAACAAGTGGAGTGGAACTGAACACAGCTGTAGAGGACAGCCTGCTACAGGGTGCTAATGAGACGTCTCTCTCTCTCTCTCTCTCTCTCTCTCTCTCGCTCTGACTCTCTCTCTCTCGCTCTGACTGGCGTGGGTGGGCTACTGGGTTTTGGCTGTGGTGGAGCGGTCAGGTGAGGGGATCATGATGATGGTGCGCGTGCGTGACTACTGTGCCTGTGAGCGACAGTTTGAAGCTACTGTCTGTCTGCTTCTGCTACCATGGGGTATAGGCTATAGCAACCTTATGGCACGCACGGGTGCAACATTGGCACAGGGGAGGGTGATCAGTGGTCACACTGCAGGCACAATGTAATAAGTGTGTGAGAGAGGTTTTTTCTTTCAAAATGAAATATTCACAAAAGTCAGTTAAAAGTCCCCTCACATCTATATATCATACTTCATACACATTCATACATTCATTCATTCATTCAAACCCCTAACTCTGACTGGGGAGGGAGTCTTGGAGGGTAATATTGAAAATATCTCTATAGAATTAAGAAAAGGTTTCTTATATGGACAATCAAAATCTGTTGGAAATATTACAAAATAATTATGTGGTGTCATACTTAAACTGCACAGTGACACTGTGTGTCTCTCTGTGTGTGTGTGTGTGTGTGTGTGTGTGTGTGTGTGTGTGTGTGTGTGTGTGTGTGTGTGTGTGTGAGAGAGAGAGAGATCCTGCTTTGATATGTACGTTTATTAGCGTTTATATTGTATGTAGGTGTCATATAATTCCATGAACCAAAAGTACTATTATCAATTAGTCACTAGAATGTCTCATCAAACTACTTTGAGTTTACACTTCACACCTGAATCTGAAGCTATTGTTCTAACTGTTTGAAGCTCGCTCCCCTGGAGTGCAACTTGTACTCATTTAGAATGTGCTATAACATTACTCATTGGGTTAAACCATGTTAATTCACTTCTTAAAATAGAATGTTCAGTTCTATTTTTATAGTTCCGTTAATTTCATATACTTTTAGTTATGATTAACCATGTTCATAGGAGTCTGTTCACAGTTTACATTTAAGTCTTGTTAAGTTTTAAACTATGTATTCATTATATCTGTGTATCGTCTAAAAATTAGGACTCCAGTTAAACCAGGATCAGGTTCCTTTGTCCTAGGTCTCTCTCCAACCGGAAAGAGCTCCGTATGTCCGGGAGAGGAGGGGCCAGTTACAAATATAAGGACAGGTTTGTGGGTTGATCAAGGTTCTGCTGGATCCGGTTGCTCACTTTTGGCTGAACGAGTTGCTGTGTGTTTTTAATCCAGAGTTCCCAGAGGACGGTTTTTCCCTTTGTGCCTTTGTCTTTTTTTTCCTTTTTTTTATTTTAAGATATTTTTTTGTGGCTTACGCCTTTATTGATTTTTTAAGGGATAGAAAATAGGCTGACAGGAAACGGGAGAGAGATGGGGGGATGACATGCGGTAAAGGCCGTGTCGGGTCCGGGAGTCGAACCCGCGGCACACCGCGACTGGATCACCAGTCCGGTGCCCAGACCGTTACGCTACGGCCTGGGCCTTGTGCCTTTGTCTTGACGGTGGATTGCTCTTTTGAATGCAAATAAAGACGTCTGCTTTAAACTCACTTCATCTGTATCCTGACCCGGTTTTTCCCACATCTGCTGCACGCTGGTTTTTGTTTCTTCAGAAAAGAAAAGACACCTCATAGGCTACAGCTATTTAGGGAAACAAAACTATTTGTTTAAGAAAGGGAGAGAGAGCAGCATAGGACATTGTTGTAAATGAATAATATAGCCTGCATGTCTAACTTCTATCTCTGAACTGCTTTATTGTTTATTGTCCATGATATCATTGCCTCTGTAGTTTGTGTTATTGTGTTTCAGTGCATTGCTCTTTTATTTGGCAACCCAGTATGTCGAAATATTTGATAACGGTTGTCATCCCATATGCCCGGTCAACGAAGTATACTGTATATCCTGTTTGTAAACTGTGATGCTTCATTATGCTTGGCTGAAGGGGACCATTGTTAATCCCACTGTACAGTATGTGTGTGAAAGGGGCTGATTGAAGTCAGAAGACATGAAGTTGACTGTGGTTGATTGGAGTCTGCACTCCAATCCTTTTTGGATTTTAACTGGTTGTCTCCACTAGGCCGAAGGCATGGGGAGAGAGTATGTGTTTGCACTCCGTCCGTCCTTCCGTGTGTCCGTCTGTGAACAGCTAATCTCCAGCACCGTTAACCCGGTCGATGCCAAATCTTGCACACACATTCCCTGGATGCCAACGATGAACCTCTGCCCCAAAACCTCCAGGCCAACTTTTGAAAAACACATTTTTTGATATTACTCCTCCAGATTCTGCCCAAAAATCCCCAAAATCCAGGCCCAGGCCGTAGCGTAACGGTCTGGGCACCGGACTGGTAATCCAGTCGCAGTGTGCCGCGGGTTCGACTCCCGGACCCGACACGGCCTTTACTGCATGTCATCCCCCCATCTCTCTCCCGTTTCCTGTCAGCCTACTGTCTGTCCCTTCAAAAATCAATAAAAAGGCGTAAGCCGCAAAAAAAAAATCTTAAAAAAAAAAAAAAATCCCCCAAATCCTTACACACTATCTCTATAGTCATGTGTTCAAGATGGATCTGTCCGATATTTTATATTCCATCCTAATTGGCTAACATTGGGGCACGGTGGCACAGTTGATAGTGCTGTCGCCTCACAGCTAGAAGGTCCTGGGTTCTATTCCCGCTCGAGACACTGTGGGTGCTGGCGGCGTGTCCTCTCCTCCGTGTCATCAGTGCTCATACCTGAGGTGGGGTTGGCGAAAGGGCCTTTCTGTGTGGAGTTTGCATTGTCCCCTAGGGTAGGTACCCTCACAAAGAACATGCAGTAATCCTGGTCTCTAAACTGCCTCTCCCTGGCCAGCCTGATGGAGGGGAAAATAACTGGTTGGAATAACGTGTTCCTTCCACACGTTGCGTCCAACCAGGGAAACCCCCCCCCCCCCCGTCAGGTGTAAAGGAGCGACTTGGACACTCATGCATGAAGGAAGAATGAGTTCAAGTCTGTTGCTCTCCCCAGGCTAGCGGAGGGTGTGTAGAGCCCAGGATCACATGAGATAATTGACACAGGGGTGAAAAATGGGTTACAAAATCGTGGAATAAATGGAGTGTATACAAACAAAACAAAAAGCCTCAAATCATGAACGCAGCGTGCATGCAATTTACGTGAAATCTTTCACAGACTTTCCTACTAGGCTGAGGAATATATCCCACCCTTTTCACATTGGCCTGTTATAGCGCCACCAGGAGGCCACAACCTGACCCCGAGGGGCACTTTTTCTAGTTCATTATGTAGAGGTCCAGCCACATTCAGAAGGACTGTCATCGCTCCAACCTCACCTCACCCTTAATAATGTAACTCTTGAGAGTGAAAACATGGACAGTTGGACATTCACAGGAGTTTTACAAGGGCTAGGGTTAAATTAACAGTTTCCGTGCCGCGAATGGATTACTCCAGGTTAATGTCGCTGCCGTATCGGACATACCCGCCTTTTGTTTTATGTGTTTAATCCGCCGTAATGTAATGAATCAAAAGAAAATCCGTCTTCGTCGCGGAGTATGAGACCGGATGCCTTCGCTGTGATGACGAAACCGGAAATCGTCACATGCTGTGGGCTGCTAGGGCTTCTGGGAAATTGAGGCCAATGGAAATGCATTGGGTGCAACGCCTCATTGAGACGAGTCTTGTGTGCGTCTTCCGGGTGCATCCGGGTGGTGGATGCGACACTCGGATCATAACAAACCACGGGACCTTTTTTCGCTGGATTTTCGCGGATTAAAAGCCCAAATAATCAGCGTATGCTCTAAAGGTAATACAACAATCTCGGCAGTGAAAGGGGGTTGATTAAAATGCGTGTTAAACGTAAAAAACAGTCAAACTGTTAATACTCTGGATCTGTAATATTACCTGTACTAAAGAAAACCGGGTTTTCCACCACGGGGGAAAGCTTGGAGATGCAAGGTGCTGTGCTGGAGAGACCTGTCTTCTTCTTCATGTTTAATTCATTTGACAGCTTTACAGTGTTCATGTTGGTCCTTGACTTTGGTCTTTGGCTGCCATGGAGTGCTCCCTTACTAATAGACTTCTCTTTCATCTTCATTCTCTCTTTTGTTTTCCCCCCTGCTGGTGTGTGTGTGTGTGTGTGTGTGTGTGTGTGTGTGTGTGTGTGTGTGTGTGTACTCTACACAATAGCTCATCAATGTGAACATGTCTCCAGGGCTTGTCTCTCTCTGAACCCTGCAGATCTTTGCAAGGACTTTTGCACCACCAGATCAAACGAGAGGAAGCTGGCTGCTGTACTGTAAGTAAAGTTATGGCTAATTAATAGATTGAACAGATTTCCGACTGGAAAAACAGGCAATTATTCGGATAACAATCGTCTATTTTTGTCAAGCGACACAGTCGTGTGACCCTGGCGTCTCCATTGAGCATGTCATGGTGGGAATTCTCAAAAATAGGATTAATATGTGCTCAATTTGCATTTTCATCATCATATACTGGTGTGCAGGTTGTGAGCTCAGAGATTGCCTATTTTCACCATGCAACACAATCATGAGTATAAATTAAAGACTTAGTGGTTAATATTTCAGTATTAGAAGGGGCCAGCTCTTTTTGTGTGTGTTGTGCATGGAGCTGTATTACCTGTATAAATTAGAACCTGCAGAGTCACTCCAAATCTTCCGCTGTAATCTGAGGACTGACCTCTTCAGACTCCACCTGCCCTAGCCTTGACGACCTTGCAGGTTTATGCGACGGCTAACTTGTAATTTATATAGCATGTTATGTCATTGCCAGGTTCATTTGTAGACCTGGTATCCTATAGTGTGTATAGTTTCAATGTATAGAATGTAGAGGGTTTTTTTTATATACTGATTTAATCCTACATTATTATGTACCTCTTGTTTACCTTGATTACTGTAAAATCGCTCTGGATTAAGAGCGTCTGCTAAATGCTTAAAATTTAAGCATTTAGCAGACGGTTAATGGTAAAAAGCAGGCAGAATGCTGAGCAGAACACAGGAAGAGACTCACCTAATGAAAAACCTGCACCAGCTGATTTACACGCACAGTCAAGCTCCTGCTGAGAGCACAGATATTTACACCCATAATTCAATAGAATATGAAACAGACAGCCAGACGCTAGCATGTTCTGAGAGTCTCTCACCCGGACAGCTGTTCAGCACATAGATGGGAATCAGGACGTCAATAAGCTCACTGATCAATACATGCACTTACTCTACCAGCTAACCATCATCAACAGCAACATTGATGCTAATGGACCACTCTGACTAAAGTCTCTCTCCCTCTCTCTCTCGCGTGCGCACACACACAACTGTCTGTGTGTGCTCATGGACGGTAACAGTAGCTTCCACTTTGGATCTCATGAATTATTGAGGAAGTGTCAACAGGAAGAGAGAGTCCATTGGGAAGTGTGTTTATGTGTAGGCCTGTGTGTGTGTGTGTGTGTGTGTGTGTGTGTGCGTGCGTGCGTGCGTGCGTGTGTGTGTGTGTGTGTGTGTGTGTGTCCACGCGCACGCACACACAGGTTTCTGTGCAGGTAGGTAAGTGTAGCAGTGGGGGGTGCCCTACTTAAGTGCATCATTTCTGCTACTGTACACTGCCCATCATTAAGGTGCATATCCTCTCCAGTGTCTCTCCAGTAACTGGCACGAGAGCTTATTACGCTTTAGCATAGAAATGAAACGCTAAGAGCATATCGGTGTATGTCAGAGCACAGAGCAGTGCACTGATGATCCAATCATTTACCAACATTAGTGGTGGGCTTAGATCAGTGATTCTCAACCTTTTGTGATTGACAATCTTATTACTTCTAACAAATTAGATTTATTTTGTCCTTTTTGTAAACAAAATGTTCAGGCTATATCCATTTGCCTACTGTACCTCGACACTGTATAGTGTTGAGGACCATACAGTACGTCACAACTTGTGAGTCGGCTATTTCCAGGGTGCGACACTGTATGCATACAAAAACACTTGTCTCCAGTGTGTAATCCCACTTCGCATCTTCACACTGAATCAACCCTGTGAATATTAACCCCAGTTCAGCCCCCGCGTTTTCCACCTGAGGTAACCATGAGTCATCAGCGACCTCCTCCTCCTCTATGTTGCACTCCCCCGCTCTCTCCCTTGTGTCATGTCGTCCTTTCCAAGGCGCCGCTGCCTGTAAGGGCTGTGCTGCATCCAGGCCTTGAATTAACCATACAGCAGAGAGAAGAGATGGAATGATCCAAGCAGGGGTCACCCAAGACAATAGAAAACCAAGACTGCCATTCTTGCTTTAATTCCTTTATCTGTGTGACCGTAGGTGGCTGCCAGAAGTCGGTCATGAGAAGTGTAGAAGTAAATGGGCTGTGGAGATGAGGGGAGGGATGGGCAGGGAGAGGCTATACAACACCCAATTAGGAGATAATTTGTGTATCATTTTTGTGTGGTGCAACCACTCCAAGGAACAACAATGTCTGTCCCTCCCTATGTCCATCCCTATGTCCGTCCCCATGTCTGTCCCTATGATTAGGGTACCAGTAGGGGCAAAAGTGGCGCTGTTGTGCTAGAAACAGAGAGAGAGAGAGAGAGAGAGAGTGTTGCACTGTTGCCTGCTAATTACAATGTGGAGCGTGCATGAGAGAGAGAGAGATTGTGTGTTGTCTGCTAATTCCCCTACACAGTAACTCATCATTTCTCGACCGTTTCGGCGGCTTGCCGGAACCGGGCCGGCACCCTGGGCGTGTTCCTGTGGGTCTGGATGGAAGTTCCGGAGACCCCCCGGGCACCCCTACACGGAGTTGCACCACTCAGTTCACACGGGTGTGATTTTTACAGAGTGTGGGATGGGCTATTCTTCCATTTTAATGCACTTTGGAGTTGCTTCACAACTGCCCTAAGTAAGTGTTTTTTCAAAGTGGGGGCCGCCAGGGGGTGCCAAAAGGAGAGGGGGTCCAGTTTTTACTCAAACAAGCCTAAATAGCTGATCTACAAGCATCAAGCATGGGCTATTTCATTTCATTATGTGGGGGTCCTTGGCATGGAAAGGTGTGAGAACCCCAGGCCTAAGTCATAATTTCTGCCTGACAGCTTTCCCATTGGTCCAGCTGTAAATGGTAAATGGACTGAATTTATATGGCACTTATTCTAGTCTTACCACCCAAATGTACAATGTACTTCACATTCACCTATTCACAGACAGTTGCACACCATTACACATTATGTGTTACGCATGCATGGTGCACACTACACAGTCACACACACACACACACACACACACACACAGCAACGGCAGAACACTGTTACACATTATGCTTTTATGCAGTACACATTCATACACCAACAGCGACAGTGCATGCAGCGAACCATGCATAGCAGCACGGTGCACCCTGCTCAGTGGAGCAGTTAGGGGTTTAGAACCTTCCGGTTACCAGACGGCCACTCTATCTCCGACCCCTGTAGTATATGCGGCTAATCTCTTTGCTTCAGAAGTGAGAGGATACTTATTTTTCCAGTAGTGACCAGTCACAGTACCATGACCACGTATATCCTATACTGTACTTCATTGACCAAGGTCCCTCAGGGGTCTCTACTTTCCCTCTACATCAAATGTCTTCAGCAGAAATTGCCGGTCTTATCAAGAGTGCTCTCTATACTAGACCTCCCCACTTTGCTCATTTGAAGGCTTGGCCTGGTGGTGGCACTAGAGGAAAGGTCAGAAGGTCACCAAAATCAATATGTTTCTTCCTCCTTGGAGCACAAAATGTGCTCATCAAATTTAACGGCAAACCGGCCATTACTGCTGGTCACAGACAGACAAAAACATAAAGAAAATATAGTATCCTACGCGAGTCCAGACTTAGTTATTTACTAGATCACTAGGAAACGTCCTTCCAAAATAAAGATGAATGTTAATTAGGTTGTGCCAAAAAAGACAATTTCATTATCTTTTATCCTCCTACGTAGTTGTTTCATGCTTTTTGATCTAAAAAGTAAATGGATTATTTAATTCATACAAATTCCACTTACTGCTTTGTTTCAACGTCCAAATTGCTTACTTGAGGCTTACAGACTTACATGAGTGCATTATTTTGTCTTATTGTCACAGTCTAGCTGGTTCCAGAAATCACATTGAAAGTATAGATCCCAGGGGGCTCTTTACTCAGAAATGTACTAATAAACTGCTATTATTAAAGTGGATTCTTCACCTGACTAAGGACTCAGGTTCAACATCTGTTCCAATTATAGTACTTGCTATTTGGTGCTAAACAACCTGTTCTCAAATGGATGCACCTTAGGGAAGAGTAATGTCTTCAATGTCCACATTGGTATACGATTGACCAGGTGTGGAAATAATGTTAATGATCCAAGTAATGTTACTTTACTTCTATACTGTATATGGCCACCACTGCTGAAGGAAATGGAACAGTGCTGCTGTTGTGTGTGTGTGTGTGTGTGTGTGTGTGTGTGTGTGTGTGTGTGTGTGTGTGTGTGTGTGTGTGTGTGTGTGTGTGTGTGTGTGTGTGTGTGTGTGTGTTTATCAGGTGAATCACAGGTCTGATAGGAGAATATTGGGAGCCCGCGGCAGTCGCAGTCCAAATCCAAGTGCTGTCCTTTTCCTCTCTCTCCAATTACTCACTGCAAGGTGCAATTATAGCTCTGGCTGGTTTGAGCAGACTAAAAGCCACTTCCCCCTGATGAAATTTAACTGCTTTTAGGTGTGTGTGAGAGAAAGATCAGAGTGGGTGACAGACAGAGAAATATATTGTGATATTGTTACTCCAGTGAGGCAGCAAAATGAGACAAGATTTAAAGTGTATGCAGTCAGTGTGCCACATGCCAGCTAGTGCCAGTGTGCCATGCTTGCATGCACAGACTATAGGCACAGACACAAAGAAATGCCGGCCCCCGGGAAAATCTCTCCTTTTCCTTCACATTGAAAGAACACAACAGTGTCAATAACTACTAGCCAGACACATGCTCCGCCCCTGTAACCTGTACCTAAGATAATAAAGAAATCTTGAACCTTGAAATCAGTACAGCATTTATTTATTTCTTAAACTTTTTAATACCGTGTTCACTGCAAATATCTTTTTCATACCTTTACACTTTACAAAGTAAATGAACACGGGTTGTAAACAGTTATTGAACTCCTTGTGATATCTCCAATGAAATGTGTGTATATCACCAGTCAGAGCAGACTTGTTCTTCCAAGGATAATAATGATTCAAGAGATGGTGGACATTACTGAACTGGATCAAGGCAATGTGGGAGAAGCTGTGAATCAAGAGCATCTGCTTGGCGCTTTCACACAGTCACTGACCTAACAAGACTGGTTGACAGAAAGTGAATATAATAATCTGATTTAAGGTCTGCTCTGAACAGGAGTAGTACTAGTGACTTCATAGAAAGAGTATTTATTTTTCTTTAAAAGACTGGATATGATCATCTCCTTCATTAAAACAAAGAAAAAATATTGGGAAAAAACGACAACATAGGTAAATTTGGACAATTTACAAATTAACACTTCGTCATAAACCCATCGATGCAGTCACTTTGTACAAAAACAGTGTGCAAAGGTTATTTAAAATAGAAACATTACTGGGGACAAAAAGCATAATTTAACATCTGGATTTTCACATTACACTCTCATTATTCCCTAAATCCATCCTTCTCAAAAGTGGAAAATAAACGCATACACAAATAGGACGAAATTTGCCACTTAAACCCAAGCATCCCTATTCTGCATTCAGTGAAAAGATTTGGTGTAGATGGAAAAATGGAGGGGGCAAAGTATAGATCAATGAAACATAGGGTTTAACCCATTTTGACCTGAGATCAGATTCTACATCCTGACAGTTTTCTGAAAAAGCTATGTTTCTATGTCAGTCGTTCTTCGATTTTTCAAAAATAGCAGACCTACAAGCTCATAGCGCGCCACTCGGTGGCGCACTATGAGCTTGTAGATCTGCTATTTTTCAATAGCTAAAGCATAACATAATGCTAACACCAAAAGGGGTTCCCACCCAGAATGGGTTTAAGTGGTTAAAACAAAATGGTTTGTATTGCAACATGACCCAACAATCAACAGCAGAGTTACTGGCCTGGGAGTCGGACACGTGGATGAAACCATCTACACGTCAGTGTAGAAGTAGGACTGGGCAATTATAGTACGGCCTAATTTTACACAATTGGCAAAAATAGTCGCCTCAGCTGTTTTCGCAATTTTTTTAATGTTTTGAAAAATTGTATACTATCGTTTTACGATACTATATGATCATTACAATATCGACATTGAGGTATTTGACCAAAAATATTTTGATCATATCATATCATATTCCTAATCCACCATATTTGATCCATATCACCCAGCCCTATTAGAAAGTACAGTTTTTGAGTGGTGCAACCACTCCAAGGAACAGCAATGTCTGTGTTCACCTATGTGTTGTTCACGTTGTGACGTTAATGAGCACCAGTATAATGAGTACCAGTAGGGGCGCTGTTGTGCCAGAAACAGAGAGAGGGATAGTGCTGCACTGTTGCCTGCTAGAGAGAGAGAGAGGTGGGGGGGGGGGGGGTTGCACCACTCAGTTCACACGGGTGTGATTATTATATTTGGCTATATTTTTAGATATGAAAAGCACTTTCCATTTACTGTAAAATATTCATCTTAATCTTCTTTCATCTCGCTTATATTTTAGACAGGTTGTCAGTCACCAAATCCTATGACGCCTCAAACTGGAAAGCAGTGTGTATAGCATAAGATTTATAGACCAAGGAGGTAAGGCTTGGGACAGTGAGCTATTGATAGTTGCTGATTGTACAATAAGGAAAATATGGATTTTGTATCAAAAATCGTTACGTATACAGCTTGTCTCTGTCGTATTGGTCGAACCACCATTAAACACTGGCAGTAGCAAAGAAAGACCTCACTGAGCCAAGACATTCACTACCGACTGTCCATAGTATACTAGTAGTAGTTACCAACCATGGAGACAGACAGGGCTTCCTGACGACTATATTCCTTTACATGTTATAGATCAGATAAGATTCTTAGAACAGAACCCACACCTTTCACACCCACTCCTCCAACGGAATGGAAAGGTCTGCTATAGTAAACATTATTATTTCTCTCGTTTTTATTACAAATGTTTTTTGATTTGTGTTTTCTACATTCTGACAAGTGTCATAACTGTTCCTGACATTGTGATCGTGCTATAGGCTGCAGGCTTGGGGGTGGGGGGGTGGGGGTGGGTGTTTTTCTAGACATTTATTCACTGCAGAACCTTTTTTTCGACCAAAACTAAAAAGGGACTTTATTATGTACAATCTTTAGAATCTAACTGAATAAACTGAGTGAATCGACTGACCCCAAACCTACTAACACAGCAATAGCCTCCTGGCTATGAACAACTTGAACTTGGGAAACATTTAAATATATTCTGATTTAAACAAAGTTTAAGTGTGGTTAGGGATCTGAACCTTCCAAGTCCACATAGCTGTAAGTGCGCGCACACACACACACACACACACACACACACACACACACACACTTCCTTTCCCATGTGAGTGACCCTCACAGAGTGTATAGGCACAGAGGGATAGACTGATGCACATTCGCGCACATGTATAAACACTGGCCATCTCACCATCCTTTGCCATCGGTTTTGTCATTTAGAAAAAATAAATATCAGAGCACATTACTTAAAAGAAAACAAAAAAATACTACCGTAAATTATAAAAAGACACTTCATATCAGATGGGGAAAAAAGGACAAAAGAAACCTGACCGCAATATTGTGGGAAAGCCTAGTGTGGACACGGTAATATAATTAGTGTTAATTGAATTAACACATAGTATTTGAGTATAGTACACACAAGCTGTGGTCTGCTCCCTTAACCATCCAAAATGCTAGTCTACAGCTCACTCACAAAACAACTCCTCATGTCCTTGAGTCCACTTTGCTTATTCTAAGCCTCTGTTCAGTGTCTGACTGAATGTGAAAGAAGCTTTGGGACATAAGAACATGGCTGCACAAATTATCTTTTTTCTCCATAAGAAGCAAGACATTTCCCACTTGTCATCACTAGAGGGCACTGGAAGCAACACGACAGCAGGCTCTGGCACCACAAAACACAAGATAGAACAGCATTAAAAACCATATTAATCAGGCTTTAGCCATAATGGAGGAACAAAGCCATTTAAATAAGATAGCAAGTGACCCTTCCTAGATCAACTAAACACTGATGTCAGTTGTACGAAAATAACAACTTATTTACTAGAATTATAATACAAGGAAATAAATAAAATGAAAGCCCCCCTCCCCAAAGATGTCTCTGTGTAACTTGTTTTCAGTTGGCTATGGTCATTCCTTGAGGTGGCAGAGGAGAGACCTCCCCAGCTCCGTTCTGCTTTCTCGCTTGGAGGGTGCAGAGATGCTCCGCCTTCGGAGGAGAGGGCTCGTTTTCCTGCCATATGGCTGGAGGACGGGCAGTGGTAAGTTCAGAGCAATGCCATAAAGACAGTCTGTGCCATGCCAAACCACAGAGCCCACCTCCTTTTGTAGAAAGGAAACCTTGCTTCTCACTATTGCTTCATAAAGATGCGTAGTACAGTTGAACAATGCACTCTGTATTTCAGTTTTATAATTTCTTTTTTTTCTGTGCCTCGGCTGACAATGGCTTTTCTTCTTTTAATACTACCAATAGGTAATGGTCCTCTGCACCACTGGTGTTTGCTTTTACTGCAGTCAGAAGTTAGAAAGTGACTGAATCTAAATCTGGGTCATGTGGGGGAGAGAGTGACGATCAACAAGCGCTGTACAAAACCCATCTCTCTTGTGTGCAGATGGATTTCCACTGGCCTCCACATGTGTCAGAGAGTGGCTGAGGCATTTCCATTGGCCTCTGTAGGTGTCAGTGGGTGGTATGTACATACGTTAAATATGGACCCCTGCACAGCAAAGTACAGGAAGGTGTCTTCACTCCACTTTTTCAGGAAGTGGATGTGTTTGTGTGTGTGTGTGTGTGTGTGTGTGTGTGTGTGTGTGTGTGTGTGTGTGTGTGTGTGTGTGTGTGTGTGTGTGTGTGTGTTGTTAAATGTGCAAACATCTATAGGCTCCAGGCTGGCAGAAGTAGTCCATTTATGTGGTGCTCTATGACCTGCTCTACTAAAAGTGCTCAAATGTCAACTTGTGCTGTGGTCCACTGGACTCAAAGACTCAAAGATTGTCCACAATCACTTGTGGAGAGGCAAGCTGGAGAGAAAAATACATCTGAGTTGCCCTAAAAACAGGTTGGAGAGGGTGATTTATGTAATTGCACCAAGTCATAGACAGCAAAGTCAAAAGGAGTGAGAGAGATACAGAGAGAGAGAAAGTGAGAGATTTAGAGACAAAATATAATCCATTTGTTAGCAATTTAGCAATTGTGTTTTGGCCCAGGAAGGGGAGGAAGAGTTCAATTTGTTAATATTATTTTGCCCCGGCAGGACAGAGGAGGTCAGTCCTCCATTATCTGATAAGCAAAGTCCATTAATTCAGTGTCATCCTGAGTAGCCTCACTGGGGAATAGTGGGATAGAGGGAGCCGGGGTTTAGAAAGGAATAATGATTGCAGAGGTTTGGCAACGACAACAACTATTAGGAGATTTGAGCTGTCCAAGCTGGCAGGGACAAATCCCTGCTTTACAGCAATCTTCTGTACCTCCCCATAACGTGCATGTGTGTCTCTGTGTAATAATATGTGCGTTCAGGTGTGCACATTCGTGTATGTCTGTGTGCATGTGTCAGTTCATGACATGTCGATGGTGTTGAAGACCCACTCGGTGAACTTCTTGAGTTTGGCAGAAGAGACTTGGGACTCCTCCTGGAGTCGCTGGTTGTCCTCCCACAGTCTTTTGATCTGGGACTGAAGACGTGTCTTCTCCTCACGCTCCTGTGGACACAGCATAGCATCGGAATGGAGGTTCAGAAATGCAGGTGTATTTGGTACACGGTCAAATCCCCCAGTGTTCATTTAACTCGGAAGCTGTGTTCACACAGGAGGTGAAGATATGTTCTGCCCCGTTCATTCGCAAAGTGAACCCGAGTTGGGATATTTCAACATGAGCGAAGACAAGGAAGTGGCAACTTTTAGGTCCGGTGAGCAACATTTGTGAACAAAATCAGAAATGCAATTGCGACTTGAATTGCTTGAATGCTTGAATCTCTCAGCCACCATGCAACGGGGTTCCGGCGAATTGTTTGCATGAAATCATTGAAATAAGCTGAGCGTCATAACACATCACAGATGCGACGCATCTGCTATTTTTCCGTACTGCTATATTTCACTACATGACACTGTCATGCGGCAAAGTATGAATGGGGCTCTAACAGCGGTGCCATCCTCCCAGGTGACGGCGGAGGCAAAACAACAGTTACTGTTATTTACAGCAGTGAGCCTGAGTCAGCAGCTAGCAACAATGGGCACCAGAGCGGAACTGAAGTGCTGGTTGCAAACAGCTGACTTGTGGAAAACGCAAAACAATTTGGGCCGCGGTTTATCGCCTACAGCAATCAACATCCCCTGTTCCTCAGCACACTTAGCCACTGTATGCAAATAAACGCTTTATTTATACACACAAAATGGAAAGGAGAATGTGGAAAGTCGTCCTCCAACATAGAGAGTGGTGGAAAGTTGCTTATATCGCAGGAGAATGTTTCCATGCAGATTTTCTAGGCATTGCTGTATGTATGTATGTATGTATTTGGTTAAAATGGGTAGGGTTGAAAAAAAGGCAAAAGCATGCTCTGTTGCACTGGCCTAAAAGTGGGTCCTTAAAAACAGCTTAAACTTCTGAGATGTATGTATGTATGTATTAAAAAGGGGGGCTTTTTTGTAAAATCCCAGCCCACAATACCTTCATATATTTAAAAAGAATACCAAAATAGGGTTACCAGTGAAGGGCAACATGCCTATTCACTGGGGATTATGCAAGGCAGAGGCGTGTATGTATGTATGTATGTATGTATGTATGTATGTACTGTATGTATGTATGTATGTATGCATGTATGTATGCATCTCTGTTGTCTCCCACCTTCTTCAAGTCGTCCTGCAGCATCTTAACCATAGCTTCCAGTTTAGTGACCTTCCTCTCCAGGCCTATGTGACCCTCACTGTAAAAACAAACAAAGACCATTGACCAAGATCCACTATACTGTACTATGGATGCACATGTTTTATTCTATGCTGAATGAAAAGGTCTACTCTAAACCAGTGATTCAACATTGGGGTCCAAGAGGTGGTTGTAGGGGGTCCCCAGCAAAGTGAACCAAACGGCCCCTTACAATCTGTAACTCTTAAGAATGTACAAATAGAAGTTTTAGTTAGCCTTAGAGTTAGTCTTAACTCTTAACTTAAAAAAGAGTTACTATATTATTATTCATCGTATGACATAGTGGAAACAGCTGATCTACCAGCTCACAAGACATGTATATACCCGTATTGTCCCGAATATAAGACTACTCTGATTATTATATTGACCCCCAATATTCAAGACTCAATTGTGGAAAAATAACATTGAATGTCAAATAGTCTAGTCCCTGATCATAACACAACCCCATTTAAAAAAAATGATATTTCCATTGGGAAAACAAATTAGTCTTATATTCAGGCCAATATGATAAATACATAAAAAAAAGATGAACATTTGCCTAAAATAGGGACACAAGGGTTAATGTGGTTGGTTAACATACATTTAAATTACATTTCTGAATTGTGATTATCAAACATTAATATCAGACAGTCTCAAAGTTCTCAAAAGGAAATGCAAGAAGAATTAATGGCCCGGGTGATATGCTGCATGGTTGGCATAAAGTTATATTGGCCTCAGTATGTCAGCCATATTTAGGTGATTTTATGTACATTCCCCATGAGTCTGCATATTCACATGCTCTCAAAGTTGCCTCCCAACAACCTGATGAGTCAATGTAATGATTCAAATGTGTTTTACAAGCTGGTAAAAACCCACCTTGCGAGTGTTTCATTAAAAGTGTACGGTAACTATAGAATTATAGCCTTCAAGCAACTTTCATGACAACTTGTTATTTGGCCTCTCGCTATATTATTATTATCGCAGTGTTTACATTAACAGTGCCCTCTGGGATATTACTGTGATATTGAGTGTGTGTGCACGTGCGTGCGTGCGTGCGTTACCTGGACGAGGGTCTGGACAAGGCCACAGGCGGCAGGTCCATGTGAGGCTGCTGGGGGCTGGACGCTCCGCTGCCTCGCTGGGTAGGATCAAACACAAAGCTCCTCTGGGCTGGACACAGAGGCGAGGGCCAAAGGTCAAAAGTGAGAAAACATACAGAGCTAACCACCTGCGTTAAGCTCGGTATACTGTATGTCACGACAGCAACAACAACGCACTGGGAGCTTGTGCTCAGAGCTCAAGTACTGTATGTCTGTTCTGTGTGCTTCTTTCACCGAATTGTTGGAAAGAGATGTAAAAAGGACCAAGATGAATAAAAACACACAAAAAAGAAACTCAAACGTGACAATACAGGTGGGATAATTAATTAAGAACATTTTGGGTACCGTTTATCTGCTCGCCATAATATCTCAAAAATGGAACACAATGTAATAACATTGTGTTCCAACATAACATACAGTATGTATGACAATGTCTGATTCCACAATATTTTAATAAACAATATGACTTGAGGATAATAACATAATATAAAGATAACAAAGATAACACACATATTCTTATTGTCTCTGCCAGGCCAAAGGCGCCCCTGTGTCTGTCCGTCTGTGAGCAGCTAATCTCCGGCACCATTGGACTGATCAGCGTGAAACTTTGCATGCACACTCCCTGGACGCCCACATCTTTCACATCGGCCTGATTCTATTCTGATGGAATACAAATCAGTCTGCTGGAAGGGCCCCTCGGCAGGAAGAATTGGCCTACCGCATCAAATTGGCCACATTTTTATTACAACTGTTTTTGTCCAAACCTCACGCAAGTCATGTGATCAAAACGCATCTGTCATATTTCTCATATTCCATTCCAATTGGCTATGATTGCCATCCAAAGTTTGCGGGCGTGACCCATATAATCAACAAAATGCCAAACATCATTGCTTTGAAACATTCCCACTAAAGCAAGGAAGAAACTCCCTCCCAAACAACCCACTTCACATTTTATTGCTTATAAGTCTTGAACAGTAGGTCGTACAGTTAACATCTTTTTACCCCTGGATATGTTGTATAGACCCTGTTTGTGGACATATTGTATAGGCCCCGTTTGTGCCAGATTAAATTTTTAGATTACAGAAATCGGTACACATTAGCTCCGGGGGCCATGTGATCAAGGTGTTAGTTTTTCCGGTCCCATTCCAATTGGCAAAGATTTCCTTCCAAAGTTTGCAGGCCCTGGGTAGGCAACCCGGCCTGGCCTGCTCCGAGGCACACCTTTTCCAGAGTAAAGAAAACCAACTCATCAACTCATTCTGCTTTAAAAGACTAAGACTAGATTTTGATAGGCTATTTGCGTTTGATATTGCACATCCCATGGTTCTTGTAAAGTAGTTTTTCGCAATGAGATGTGTTGAAAGCGTGTAGATTGATATTTTTGCTATTGGCTATTTGGTGTGTGTATCGCATGTGTGTGTGAGTGTGAGACTGTGAGTGTGTCCTGTGTATGCATGTGCTTGTCTCACTCTCAAAGGTGTTGGCCACATCGACCAGGTGTGTCCAGTCCAGGGGGCTTTCTCTTTCTGATGGTGGGAGGGGCATCAGGTCCTGGGGGAGGGGACCACGTTGGCGATCCACCAGGTCAAACAACGAGGTGTCTGACGCAGAGAGGTCACCTAGACACAGAGGGAGAGGTTCACTTCACACCTTCCTGAAATAACTAACGAGACCCAGTCAAGTCATGATAAGTTAAATAATTATGTTATAGGCTATACAGTACATGTTGTAGGGCAGAAACCTTGTGTCTCCATATTTCTACACTCAAAGCTTCCCATGTAGAAACCACCAGTTATTTCCCATTTTACCTACCATAATTACAACCAAGAGGTGGCAGCAGAGATACAGCAACATGCCATATATCTGGCTGGTAGTCATACAGAGGCCAATGAAACACCCTTGTTACCCCAATCCATAGCAAATCATCGGATGCATCCCACGCTAGCATCCTCCCCACAGCTCACGTCACACTAAGCCCACTCAATTCAATACATTACAAAAAGCCAAGCATCTTTCTCAGTACAGTACAGTAAGTGCCCCAGGGAGGCATTGGGTGTCTTTGGTATGACGAGGCAGCACTGGGATTGCACCCTGACCTCCGAGTCTCACGGCGGACAGTCTAAGCACGAGGCCACTGAGTTGGGATTTTAAGAGCGGTGGCTGCCTTTAATATGGCACCCGGGGAGCAATTACAGGTGTCTTGCTCGGGGACTCTTGCGACACAGAGTACAGTAGGTGTAATTGGGGACGAAACAGTGACCTTCCGATTCCCAGACGGCCTCTGTACCGACTCGGCTACGGCCGCAGACATAATGGAACTCGGGCGCTCTATCATCAGTGAAATCACTCACTGTTTCTAGTTACATTTCAAACAGACGGCAGCAGAAAGTCATTTTGAGGCCTGGCACCTGGAATCAAGCTCTACAATAACTCCACGAGCACTCCCCCTCCCCCCATCGCACCGTGCAGCTTGACTCCCAGCTTGTAGGAGGGCCTTCGGAGGGGCACACTGCGAGTGGTGGGCGAGCGCGGCACCGTGGAGCAGCTGAACAGCACGTCGCCGGGGTCGCCCACAGAGTCGCTGAGGGAGGGCAGCCTCTGTGGGCCGCGGTAGATGCTCTCGTCGGACAGCGTGCGGTGGAGGGAACGCCGACAGCTGGGGGATCTGCCTGACGGAGAAGACTGGAAGGATCGGGGAGGGAATGAGAGGAGAAAAAGTAATATAAGGAACGGAGAAGAGCGGGGAGGGGGCAATTATGTTCACAATACTGTCTTTTATACCTTGTTTAAGGCAATATGCCAATTTTAGAAATGGTCTACGTACTTTAGTTGATTATACAACAGTGACGTGCAAAAATAGACGATATATAAGCTCACAACACATTACGGAATGACTCTTTGTGAGCTTGTAGATCGGCTTACTAAACAAGTTAATTCTCAGATCACAGACCTACACCACCTGAATCTATCAATTTATACGCTTAGGTCAGCATCAGCACATTTCATAAAAACAAAAAACTGCAATGCAATACTGCAGAAAATTGCAAAATACAGTGATGTAACCTCAATACAAATGTGTTGCTATTTATTCAACCTTGGAATTGGGTATTCTTATTGGAAAACAAAGCGGTAGTACCTCGTCTTTGTGGTTGCGTGGAGGCGGTGGACTGTCTGAATGTCTTTTTATGTCTTCCTCCATTGTGGACTTGGCGTGGGGTTGAGGGGAGTGCATGTCCCTCAAAGTGGGCCTGGGTGCCGGGGTTGGAATCCCATCGCCTCCACCTTCTCCTGGAGACTTCCTAGCACACGTGCGCACGCACGCACACACGCACACACGCACACACACACACACACACACACACACACACACACACACACACAGCAGGTAGTTAGCTAACTGCAGCCCTGTAATAGATGCAGCCTGCCTCACCAGTCACCACCAACTTTCCTTTTTCGTTACATTTTTTTTTTTGCAAACCACTTTTTTCACCCAGTGTCAATTAACTAATGTAATCCTGGGTGCTAGACTTCCTCTGCCAACCTGGGGTGGCAGTGGACTGACCTCATGCTTCCTTCTATGCATGAGGAGTCCAAGCAGCTTTTTTTCACCTGACAGGTCACAGGGGGAGAGTTTCCCCGGCGGGACGTAGTGCGTGGGAGGAACACGTTATTCCGACCAGTTCCCTTCTCCTCCATCAGGCGCCCCGGCCAGTCACCACCAACTTGACATTACATCCATGCGAGTGATTTTTGAGGGGCACCAACCCCCAGCTTTGTGTGTGCCCCCCTGTGACGTCATGTGGCAGCCAAGTCTATGGACTTTTTACTATGACGTATTGTGTGTGCCCCACCCCGTGACGTCATGTTTGTGCGTGCCCCAAAGATGCTCCTCACTTCACAAGGGTGTGATTTTTAACATGGTAAAAAACTAAAATGTTCCGTCTCACTATAAAAAAAAAACTTGAAATGATTTTATATAGTGTAAAATAGAATTTGTCCACAAGAGGGTAGTTAAGTACTACTGCACATAGTAATGGAGAGGAGGTGGTTGAGAAAGAGACTGTTTTGGTTTTGCTGACGCCTTACTTCTTCGTGTCTCCAAAGTCCACAGAGTTGATGGTGGAGCCAGGCTTCCTCCAGCCAATCAGGAACTTGGACTGAGCTCCCTGGCGTGGGTAGAATGTTTTGGGCCCGGGGGACACGGAAGACCCGGAGCCGGAGGACGGGGACGTGGCCGAGGAGGAGGAGGAGGACTCCTCTCTGGGGGAGCTGTGGCCAGAGTGCCTGGAGGTGAAGCACAGAGAGGACTAGCTACAGATGTATACACCATCACACAACATTTTATAGTGAAAAGATAATGAGAAATAACTGACTTCATGTTTATTTATTTGACTTGGACATGACAATCCCATTGGCCGATAACATCGGACATCCCTAGCAAAATTCAGACTGGATTAACGCAGGGCAAGCGTTGATGTTGTCACATACGGCACCTAACGCCAATCAATGTCAATGTCAACACTAGTCACTGACTCACTAGAGCAGCGGTTCCCACACTTTTTGGGTTTTGCACTCCCTGTTATCTTCCGACCTAGCACCCCCTTAGACGGAAAGGAAATATTAACATACCTTGCCGCGCACTATGGGAAGAAGGAAATTGCGGGAGTTGACTCCACATGTAGTAACGGATGGGTTATTAGTTATTATTATGTGTCCTTATTAGTGTAGTGTAGTGTAGTCAACACTTTATGGCTCATACACACTGCCCGGTATTTGCTCCGATTATGCTGTCGGGGAGCATTTTTGGCGCTGACCGACAAAACGGCTGATCTGACGTTAAGCGGTGCCCAAAAGGATCTACCAGTATAGATCACAAAGGCTTTGCAGGTAGACCACATGACATGGCCCTAAAAATATATATAATTTTAATATAAAAAACGATTTTTGCATCTGCCGCTTGAGATGACCTGAGATGACTTGATTGATTGACATCAAAAAGGGCCTGTCAGCTCAAACACACAATGCAATACTTGTTGTTGCGTACAATCATCAGTAGCAAAGTCAAATACCAAAAATAAAAACCAATGGGATGATAGTTTTATTTTGCTGGTCGTTTTGAAAGTAGCTGTGAAGTAAAAAAATCACACACGTGTGAACTGAGTGGTGCAAACCAAGTTCTGTGGAAGAACAATGTTGACGTAACTAAGAGATTCGCTGAGTAAGCGATATTTTATATACAGTGATTTAGAAGGAATAAGCAAAATCGTGAGGCGAAGATTCCTCTCCTTCCTCGTTTTATTCTCCTGCGGACAGGACTGTCAGGGAGACTATCAGAGTAGCACAGGGGAGTGGCTTAAAAGACGGGGTAGTAGTTGCCAGGTTGGCGAATTGTAAGCGAGTCGTAGTGTGTGTTGAATGGCATTTGAATGGCATTTGTGGGCTTGTGAATGAATTTTCTCACATGTAATTTGTGCTCACTTGCATAGACCTGGCGAATTTAGCATGGTGAAAGGGCAACAGTGTTCCGGGGGTGTGGGTGCTTCGGGCGATAATGTTTGTAGTAAACAAATGCATTGGCGGCGTGAGTGTGGACGGGAGGCATTTTTGGTGGCAGTGCCAGTGCCAGTGTTTGGCGGGTGGTGTCGAGTTTTGGCGTTCGGCGCGATAGGAGGAGATAGGTCCCGAACACTGCGAAGGTAAGTGTGTGACGTCACTGCCGTGTGAGTGTGTGTGGGTGTAGTGTGTAAGATGGTGTTGTGGGTGTTGCAATAGGGACGTAGCTGTTGTGGCTTTGGGTTTCTTGCCATGTGTTGGGTACAAGTTCTCCAATATAGAATAGATGTATGCAGCATGATTATATAGTAGGCTATGTGTGACATATTATTTGAAAATGGCCGCCTGCATATACAGTATGTCTCTCTCTCATAACTCCAAAATGTTCATTTTTCAGGAAAATAAAAATAAAACATTTTAAAGATGGAGTGCCACAATTTTTGTATTTTTCCAGCTTTTCATGTGTCTATGGGGTGACAGTACTTCATTAGACACCCTGGAGTCGTTTTTATGTCCAATGGTGTAATAACTTTGTATTTAGGGTTTCTTCCTGGAGGCTGAACCCTTGACGGTCAAACGGGCCAATGAAGTAAACACGGATAGTGTGACGTAAAAATATTGCACGCACACACGCACCTCCCCCTCTATACATATTTTTTAAATACGACAACCTCTGTGGGCGGAGCTGCCTGCCACATACACACGTGTGAACTGAACAGCGCAGCCAGTTTGCTGCTCTGTGTGTGTCTAACTGTGTGGCAGATTTTCAAACAGTCATTTCACACATTACCAGTTCACAGCAGAGCAGACTGTTTTTCGTTAGATTGGAAGCAACTAAGCAAGTAAATGTTCACGTCGGGTCCTCAGGATTAATCAAGGAAAACACAACAAACCAGCCTCCTACCTGCTCTGCTGTATAGTTGCTCTTGTTGTTCTCAAGGAGTAGGTTGTTTCTTTATAATCACAGTGGTCGGGCTTTGATACAGAGTGTAGTGTCACAGTGTGCATTCTTGTTGGCTGTTGTAGTCAATATGTATGTAGGTCCTAATACTTATACGAGGCTGAGTGTAAAGTCAAGAATTAGAAGTATGTTGTGTCGCGCTGGAAGCCATGTTGCCATGTCTGGCTATTACAAGCGACTTGGGCTTGTTTTCATATAAGTAACTTTCAGGGGAGATGTGGTTGACTTGACCAATGGTTCATGTGAAGGACCCTCAGATTAATATGTTGTTAAAAGGATTGGTGTTGTTGAAACGTTTTCATAAATATTCACTGCAATTTCTGTGACTTATTTTTGTGGACCTGGCCGCTTGTTTCTTTAGATCTGGCGACTTTTGATGAAACTCAATGCAGTCAGATAAAGGGCAGTTTTAATGCCAGGGTGCTTAGCTGGAGGAAATCAATAGCCTACAATATATTGTAGGCTAAATGATCTATCAAACTAATTGTTTCTGCTGTTAAACTATGATCGAATTGGATGATGAGCTGAGCTGATTGCGACAATAGGGTCAATATAATTGGAGGAAATAAATAAATGATTATAAAAAATCAGAAAAAACAGATCTGATATGGTATGGATGCATGGATTATATGCCTATACATGGATGGTGGCAGTATAAGTGCATAATGGTGCCTATACGATATCTCAGAAATATGGGAAGTGTTCACTTCTAACATTCACAAAAACATGAGTTTTTGTTACATTACAGACACCAATTTGCCATTTTGTAAACAAAAAGGGCAGAGCCATGGGCTGTCCTTTTATAAGGAGGGGAGGGACTAGGACAAGTGGGTGGTCTTAAAGGAGGAGGCGGAGGGACTGGATTAGGTGGGTGGTGCTATGGTTAAACTCACGCATACCTAATGAACTGGTGGGTGTGTCCACATAAAACCATCATTTTAACAAATACTGTACACTTTTTTGAAAAAATTATACCTCATATACACCTAAATACACCTGATGATCATGTTTAAGTGTGGAAAAAAATCACGGCACTCCATCTTTAAGGAAATGAATAAAACCATATATTTTTTAAACTATGCAATACTGCCTCATCAAAGTTGGTGTAGTGACATTAGATATTGTCAATTACTTGCATGAGAAGGAGAGAGGTGGTGGAGTTAGTTGTTTTAGCAGACAGTTTGAGTCCAATGGAGTTAAGAGGTATAAGCTATATACGAGACATATAATATTTCATATCCATATGCACATATGGCATATCTGCAGCATATATTCTGTAGATCTTTGCCATATATTGGCATATATGTTCATATATTTAAGAATTACTAGAGTTACCGATACTGGTATCAGGTACTCTGGCCGATACCACCCTCAAGTACTCGGTACTCGGAACGGGCCCCAAGTACCAAAACATCAAATTGACACTAGGCTGAATGAATGCTACGGGAGCTAAAAAACTGCCCAAAACTTCAGCAAATCGGCAAAAACAGCCGATCTACAAGCATAAATGACAACTGACAAGTTTAGGCATGACAATTCAATTAAATTGGAGAAGAAGGGGGTAAAATAAGTGGTTACTCAACAAAAATAAAAAGTACTTGTATCGGTACTCGGCGAGTACTAAAACGTAAGTACTTGTACTCGGTCTGGAAAAGAAATGGTATCGGGACAACTAACGGCGCAGTTCACAGCTGTCTCCTCGGTGTCTCCTGTCTCTTCTGTGTCGCACGGCTCGCAATGCATTTCCAATGGGAGTCATTATGGTTTGACGAGACAAGCTTGACGAGACACCTCTCTCCCTGGCTGTCTTCTGCCCTCCTCCCCCCCATGGAACAAGGGCACTAATGTAATTGCTACTGAGGGCACTAATGTGTTTCAGTGGAGATTTGATGTTCATTGTAGTGACACAGATGTTTTGTGTCATGCTGTCTTGGTATGTCTACTATCGATGACATACACACAGACACAGAAAGGCACATTCAGCACGATAAGACCCCCATTGACTACCATCATTACATGTAAGTTACATATTACAAAAAAAACATGAAAAGATATTTGCGGCGGTACTACGTTGGCCAACTAGCAGTGTGCATACAGTATGAACTTATCAGGTTACAGACCAATCTTCTTGTAGACGGCTAGTCTCCTGCAGAGCCATGTCATAAAAATCTGCTTTTCTGCTCCGTTTCAAAAAGGTACTGGTAGGTTAGGTTTTGTTAAAAGCTTGTGGCAACAGAAAGGAGGGAGTTCAGATAGCTTAACAAATATCCTGGCTTTGGTTTGTTTTTGTGCTAGCCAGGTGGTCAAGAAATGTCAAGACTGACACAGGAAAATAAGAATTCCAGGGATGGGAGAAAGACAGTTAATTCCAGAGATGATTACAGAAGGATTGAGCCTATTAGTTAAACAACCACAGTCCTTTGTCTGCCAAATACACTGTCTCTTTGTTTCTATGTTGTCCCATGAGTATTAAGTGACCTCGGACAGAATGAAGTTCAGGTCAAGAAAGCAAAGTCCTGGGAGTGTAGGTCTGTGTGAGGGGGTGGGGACAGACCCAGCCAAGAAAAAGGAGAGATGTTTGGGATTTTCCTTTTGACCCCAGATGTTAGTTCAACTATGACATGTTGGCCACGTGTTCCAAATTTACTTTTACTTCCAGGAGAGGCTTGTTGACAGGGAGGTAGGACTTTGTAAGCTGCTCTTGGCCCCATGACTAATGGGTTGAGTCAGGACAGTTGAAAAACAGGTGTGTTCAGAGTTCAGACCTGAAGATATATATTTGTTTCCAGTCGCCTCAATCGCTTCAGTTGCTCACTCTCTTCCATGCGAGACCTGTAGCTCTCTTTTTCCCCTGGATTATATTATGATAGGTCGCTTCAATTGGATTTTTTCAGCTGGGACACCAGACAAGCGTTCGCTTCGTTCACGTCACCCCGTTTGCACGCCTGGTCACACAGCGTAGTATGTAAGTATGTAATAGTCCAGTACCTGCCTGTAGACCCTATCGCAATTTGGTGTTGGGGGAATTTCTCACTTGAACTAAGTCAATGGGTCCCTAGACATGAAAGATCAATGAGGTGCTTGTCCGCCATAGTGCCACGAATGGCGCAATGGCCACATCAAAAATGGCCGCCATCGGCTATGATGAAAATCCAACCTTTTTGTTTTTTAGTGTTTAAGCACATGTAATACATTCATTTTGACTAATTGTGGTGTGTGGAATTCATTTCTGATATTGTTTTGATGATTTGGGGTGATTTTGACCTTGAAAGGTCATAGTCAAGGTCATTTTGCTATTCCACAGACCTTGGCCATAACTTGTCCATTTTTAGGAGTAAGAACAGGAACAATAAGTCTATTTCAACTAAATCTGACTCTTAAAATTAATTTCTGATATTGTTTTGACCATTAGGGATCATCCTGTCATTGAATTATTGATGTTAATGTCATTTTTCAATAATTCGATTATGATTCTTTAGTCGCTTTTACTATATATTTTCATGATTTGTTTTCTTTACATAAACAAAATACATGGGCATGAGCAAAACAACAACAGCACCATATGTGCTGTGTGAATAAGCCCATTGTACAAAAGACTCTGTCCATGGCCCAAATGAGCCAATTCATTGCTATGGCAACCCCATAGTGGAGGTAAGTCAATATATCATAAGAATCGTTCACTTGATGGTACAAGCACCAAATTTGGTACACAAGTGCTTCAGAACCTACTCTCTCAGAAAAGTACGTTGTCCACTTGAAAAACTAAATGGCCACCATTTTTCAAGATGGCCGCCAAATGAAAAGGGCCTTTTGTGGCAGTTCTGGACAACCGTGGGTCCGACCAACTCGAGACCGGGCACTGCACTCCCTGTGTGTGTGTGGAACGTGTCGAATTTGGTGAAGTCAGTGGGGCAAACGGTTCTCGGGTTACATGGATTACAGATGTACAGACACACACAGACTTGAATATATGTCAATGGGCAATGCCCATTGGGGGTTTTTTTAGATGATGGGTAAGAAGAGAGAGATGTGATGTCAGGTGGTGTGGGCTAAGAAGTGGTCAGGGCTAAGATAAAGTATATGAGATGTACAGTAAGTGCAAAGAGAGATGGTGAGGGAGGGAGAAAATTATTTGTACCAATTGACCAAACAGTAGACAGTAGTGTAACAGGTTAAGGTGAGCATAGAGATGGAAATGTTCTAGCAAGTGAAGCCAGTGTATTGAGAATATGGGACATATGTGTCAGGAGTTATTTGCCGTACGGTTGGAAACGGTGGCACTGATGAAAAGGAGGCAGAGCTGGAGGTGGCAGAATTAAGGATGCTATGCTTCTCATTAGGAGTGAAAAGGAAGGACTTGATCAGAAATGACTAAATTAGAGGATCAGCCCAGGTTAGAAGGTTTGGGGATAAAGCAAGAGAGGTGAGGTTGAGATGGTTTAGACATGTGAAAAGGAGGGATGAGGGTACATTGGGAGAAGGATGCTGAAGATGTAGCTGCCAGGTAAGAGGATGGCCAAAGACGAGGTTTAAGGATGCTGTGAGAGATGACATGAAGGTGGCAGGTCACAGAGGAAGATGTAGAAAACAAAACCAAAAGGGGTCCTCCCCTTTTCCCTGTGCGTGCACACACACACACACGGTACTGTACAGTACACTACAGTATGTTACAGTACAGTATTGTAAAGTACAGTAACGTGCGGTACGGCATGGTACAGTATGATACCATAAGGTATGGTACAGTACAGTATGATGCCGTACAGTAAGGTACAGTATGATACCATACCGTACCGTACCTTACTGTATGGTATCATACTGTACAATACTGTACTGTACTGTACCGTACTGCATGGTACCATACTGTACCATACTGTACCATACTGTACCTTACTGTATGGTATCATACTGTACAATACTGTACTGTACTGTACTGTACTGTACTGTACCGTACTGCATGGTACCATACTGTACCATACTGTACCTTACTGTATGGTATCATACTGTACCTTACTGTACTGTACGGCATCATACTGTACTGTACCATACCTTATGGTATCATACTGTACCATGCCGTACCGCACGTTACTGTACTTTACCATACTGTACTGTAACATACTGTAGTGTACTGTAGAGTACCGTGTGTGTGTGTGTGTGTGTGTGTGTGTGTGTGTGTGTGTGTGTGTGTGTGTGTGTGTGTGTGTGTGTGTGTGTGTGTGTGTGTGTGTGTGTGCACGCACAGGGAAAAGGGGAGGACCCCTTTTGGTTTTGTTTTCTACATCTTCCTCTGTGACCTGCCACCTTCATGTCATCTCTCACAGCATCCTTAAACCTTGTCTTTGGCCATCCTCTTACCTGGCAGCTACATCTTCAGCATCCTTCTCCCAATGTACCCTCATCCCTCCTTTTCACATGTCTAAACCATCTCAACCTCACCTCTCTTGCTTTATCCCCAAACCTTCTAACCTGGGCTGATCCTCTAATTCAGTAATTTCTGATAATGTCCTTCCTTTTCACTCCTAATGAGAACCATAGCATCCTTAATTCTGCCACCTCCAGCTGTGCCTCCTTTTCATCAGTGCCACCGTTTCCAACCGTACGGCATGGCTGGTCTCACTACCATCGTATACATCTTCCCTCTCACTGGTAGCCTTCTGTCACAAATAACTCCTGACACATATGTCCCATATTCTCAATACACTGGCTTCACTTGCTAGAACATTTCCATCTCTATACTCACCTTAACGTGATACACTACTGTCTACTGTTTGGTCAATTGGTACAAATCATTTTCTCCCTCCCTCACCATCTCTCTTTGCACTTACTGTACATCTCATATACTTTATCTTAGCCCTGACCACTTCTTAGCCCACACCACCTGACATCACATCTCTCTCTTCTTACCCATCATCTAAAAAAAACCCCAATGGGCATTGCCCATTGACATATATTCAAGTCTGTGTGTGTCTGTACATCTGTAATCCATGTAACCCGAGAACCGTTTGCCCCACCGACTTCACCGAATTCGACACACACGTTCCACACACACACACAGGGAGTGCAGTGCCCGGTCTCGAGTTGGTCGGACCCACGGTTGTCCAGAACTGCCACAAAAGGCCCTTTTCATTTGGCGGCCATCTTGAAAAATGGTGGCCATTTAGTTTTTTCAAGTGGACAACGTACTTTTCTGAGAGAGTAGGTTCTGAAGCACTTGTGTACCAAATTTGGTGCTTGTACCATCAAGTGAACGATTCTTATGATATATTGACTTACCTCCACTATGGGGTTGCCATAGCAATGAATTGGCTCATTTGGGCCATGGACAGAGTATTTTGTACAATGGGCTTATTCACACAGCACATATGGTGGTGCTGTTGTTGTTTTTCTCATGCCCATGTATTTTGTTTATGTAAAGAAAACAAATCATGAAAATATATAGTAAAAGCGACTAAAGAATCATAATCGAATTATTGAAAAATGACATTAACATCAATAATTCAATGACAGGATGATCCCTAATGGTCAAAACAATATCAGAAATTAATTTTAAGAGTCAGATTTAGTTGAAATAGACTTATTGTTCCTGTTCTTACTCCTAAAAATGGACAAGTTATGGCCAAGGTCTGTGGAATAGCAAAATTACCTTGACTATGACCTTTCAAGGTCAAAATCACCCCAAATCATCAAAACAATATCAGAAATGAATTCCACACACCACAATTAGTCAAAATGAATGTATTACATGTGCTTAAACACTAAAAAACAAAAAGGTTGGATTTTCATCATAGCCGATGGCGGCCATTTTTGATGTGGCCATTGCGCCATTCGTGGCACTATGGCGGACAAGCACCTCATTGATCTTTCATGTCTAGGGACCCATTGACTTAGTTCAAGTGAGAAATTCCCCCAACACCAAATTGCGATAGGGTCTACAGGCAGGTACTGGACTATAATCCCGCAACTCGAACTATCAAGGTTTGAACGTAGCTTCGGACAGAGACAAGGCTGACCCAAGGACAAAGTAAATGAGGTCAAATGTGGAGCTTTGGGGTATTTTTGATGGGCGCTAGGGACCCCTCCTATGTCCAGCTTTGAGGGTTTGTGTAAAAACAAACATTGTGTAAACACAAACATTGGACTTCACACAGGTGTGATTTTTTTCAACTTTATACAGTCTCTCTCTCTTTCTCTCCCACACACACACACACACACACACACACACACACACACACACACACACACACACACACACACACACGCACGCATACCTTGAGTGTGAGCCAGTCAGGTCAGTCAGGCTGTAGATGCTGCTGTCTCTAACCAGGATGTGCGTGGGCGGGCTGCGGCCCAACTCCATGCTCCTCTCTCCCGGGGGTCCAGGAGACTCGGCGGCGGCGGGGGACCTCTCCAGCATCCGCCTGCCCCCCTCAGTGGGGCTGTGCCAGGGGGACACCACTCGCTCCCTGCCCTCCCGCCCGCCTGCCCCGGGGGCCAGCAGGGAGGTGGAGCTGCCGTGGTGCAAATGTGAGAGTGAGCTGTGGTGCGGCGGAGCTCCGCAGGCGCTGGTGTCGATGCCGCTGTCGGCCGAAACCCCCCCCAGGTAGCCCCCTCCCCCGAGGCCGTTGGGCTCCATGTCCCCCTGGTCTCCTCCGGAGCCGCCCCCGGCGCCCAGCTCGTACCACTTGTCGCTGTCACTGTGGCCACCGCTGGACGCCGTGCTGGACAGGGTGTTGCTGCTGGAGTGACCCGAGTAGGGACCGTCCGACTGCTGACACAGAGAGAGGGGAGGGAGAAAAACACCTATATGTTGTTATACCTTTCAATCCGCATGTGTCTGCGTGCTCATATGTACGTACATGAGCAGGAGAGTCCTTCTGGCCATTCCAAAGTCTAGGCTGAAGACAAAAGGCAACCGTGCTTTGCCACCGAGGCCCTTAGACTAGGCTAGAAGCTAGATGATGTGTGATGAAGACTGACCTGGCTGCCCTTCTTGGGGGAAATGTGGATGACCTGCTCCTGTCTCTGGATGCGGGGAGCTCCGGAGTAACCCTGACCAGACTTGGAAGTGGGTACATCTGAAATAAACAGATACATTTGGAACAGATCTGGCCCCTAAAGACAACGTCTTATTCATTTACTCTATAGACATTTCTGAAAGTCCTTCCAATCAGCAGCCTGATGAACCATGACCACTAAACATTTGACTCAGTTCATGAAAACAAATGGAAAACGTGCACATTTGTTTAATTGTTTCTCTTTATAGCTCCACACTGTTGAGCTCTACAAGCACTTTTTGTGTCTTATATATATAAATATATATATAGCATTGCATTTTTGTCAATAAATATGCCATTTACAGAGTTGCTGAGAGGACTGCTGTTGAACTTTTCCAAGACAGACAGACAGACATGGCTTTCATGGTGCAGCTGCTCGGTCATCAGATCACTTCACTCTTGTGTAACCGTCTAGGCAGTATGCAACAGAAAAGAAGGGCCAATTAATTACGAGAGGCATGCGTGTGTGTCGGAGAAGATACACAGAGAGATACAACAGACACAGACAGCCACCTGACAGCAGGTGCAGCGATGCTATCACAGATGTCTGATGTGGGAGCCGTGGAGAGATTCCTGTCATGATTCAAGTGTGGGGGAGTGGCGTGACGATTGAACTTTGGTATTTTCGTGACTGGAGTATTTACAATTTTAAGTACTTTTACTTCAACTCCACTACATCTCAGAGGCAAATGTTATACTTTTCTCCACTACTATTATTTGAAAACTTTAGTTACTAGTTACAAAATATACATTACCCACTTCAGCCCTATATACCTTTTCGGCTATTTGAAAATAGCCGATATAAGTTGCATTCTGAGCTTGTATCTGCTATTTTCAAATGATTTCTATACATTTTATA
Source organism: Protomyctophum parallelum (assembly GCF_964188405.1). Lineage (NCBI taxonomy): Eukaryota > Metazoa > Chordata > Actinopteri > Myctophiformes > Myctophidae > Protomyctophum > Protomyctophum parallelum. The sequence goes on from NC_139717.1 coordinate 31,957,442, forward strand.
CATTTGAAAACTTGTGAAATGGGACATTCTGCATAATGAGTACTTTCTACTTTTGGTACTTTAAGTACATTTTGATAACAATAATTTTGTACTTTTAATGAAGTAAACTATGAATTCCAGACCTTAGGGAATTAGTATTCCTACATTGAGTATTATTTCCACCACTGTGGAGAAGAGAGAAGTGGTGAGGTGGGATGGATTGGGCTGTGAATGACATCATGGCAGTACATCACACAGGCCGCCAAGAGCAGATGATGTAATATTTGCCTTTAGGAAATATCAAATGCAGACACCCCCAACCCTGCTGGAGAGAGTGTGTGTGTGTGTGTGTGTGTGTGTGTGTGTGTGTGTGTGTGTGTGTGTGTGTGTGTGTGTGTGTGTGGGTGGGTGTGTGTGTGTGTGTGTGAGTGAGAGAGAGAGAGAGAGAGAGAGGAAGAATAACAGAGCGCTGCCCTCTATGTGACTTATTTTATTTCTAGACGGAGGTTGGCCACATCATCATGGCTTCAGACTGAGGGGTCAAGAGGTAAAGACAAATAAAAAAGAGGGTTAAAAAGAGACTAACACGGAGAGAGAGACCACAGAGACTGCAGGCTTAGCCTGACCTCAACTCGTCTGTCCCCGGCTCAAACTGCGTCGTCTGACCCCTTGCCCAAACCGTTTCCCGCGCGGAGAGAAGAGAAGTCACGAGCGCCTCGCTCGGCCACAAAATGAGTGGCTACGGCCTCTCCCTTTCATTACGGCGGTCAGTGAACAGGTCGAGGACATGAGCTGAAAAAACACTGAGCCAACAACAAATAACAAGGGAAGTCCTGCTGGGAATGAGAGCTTCAGAGGAGCGAAAGTTTTTGTGGCTTTCGGAAGCCCAGTCGAAAAGATCAGCCCTGTGCTCTGGTGAAACGAGCACAGCATTAGCTCCAGATGTGAGAGACGTTTCTGTGAAAAACAATCTCCCCCTGTGCAGAGAGGAGGAGAGGACAGCAAGTGCTCAAAAAGACTGGCCTTTTGTACAGCTTGGTGTTCACAGAGTACAACTTGGGCTCTCGGGTGGCACAGTGGTAAAGTCCCTGCCCACCACCACAGAGGTTTGAATCCATCATGGTGCATCTGGCTTTATCAGGCATCTATGCGATCGCTTTGGCCAGTGTTTGGTGGAGGTAAGCCGGGCGGGGAGGGTGATATTGATCATTGCACGATCATTGTCGGAGGAGTAGGACAAAGGCTCTACATCCTCCCGATGGTGGCTCCTCACTAGCAGAAAATGTAATGTGTGGGGAGGCATCAATTGGCATAATGACTAAGTTGGGTAAGAATTTAGCTTCTTTAAATGTAAGGGGGAAAAAAGACACAATTCCTTCTTACTCTGAGACCTGTCTCTGTTTTCTCACGGTTATGCAACCATGAACAATGCACATGCACACACAATATAAATGTAAGTACTGTATGTGGTCACGCTTGAAACAAACACAGTATCACGTTCAGTTTCTGTTCTTAGCTTTTTTTGCACACAACCACACGCAAACTGAACTACACATTTACATATTAACACTCACCCATGCACAATCACACAGACACACAAACAGGCTTTACGACTTCAAAAAAAGAAAAAAGCCTGCCTATCTCTCTCTGTCAGTCTGTCAGTCTGTCTGTATATCTGTCTGCCTGCTTGATTGGAACTCTGTGCAGCGTGTGTGGGAGTTAAATGTCTAGGCGCTCAAGCTTTCCATTTGCGCTATTGTGAGCACAACAGAACATTTGTTTGCCTGTCAGTTGAGCAAATTACTGTAATAAATATGATTAATGTTTTCCCATCTAAATTAAATGTCATGTAAGTACTGTAAGTACATGTAAGTATTTGCGGCGTTGCACTGAGTCATATTGTTACCTGTTGACACACGCTCCCCTCCTCCCCCTTCTTCCGTCTTGGACCAGGTGGGAGTGGACTTGCCTTCTCCTACCGCCGCTCTTTCAGAAGACATGGGAGAGTGTCGACTGCCTACAAATCTGTACATGAGCGAGCACGTGCACACACACACACACACACACACACACACACACACACACACACACACACACACACACGCGCAAGCACACGTGTTCCATCATTTGCCGGTGATTATTCATCATTTGCCGCTAATTAGAAATGTGCAAGTGTGTGACATGGCAGTGACAGCATGTGACAGCATGTGTAACTAAATACATTTGCACCTGCATGATGGTTGGAAGAAACATGCATTTGCATGTGCACAAATCTATGCAAATCTATGCATGCATTTGCATGCATGTGTGTGCGCTCACAGCGTGAATCTCGTTTGTGTCCGAGCATAGGCATGGCTGAGGCATGGTAACGCCCCGCCTGCCTGTGATTGGTCTACTGACACTGCCCGTCTTGACTGTCCTCTGAGACGCGAGGTTACTCCGTGGTGAGATTGAGAAATAAATAAAACAAGAGAATGACAGCTTGGTACACGCAACAGAATGCAGCCTTGTAAGTTTAATTTTTGTAGAAGAGGCAAACTAATATTGTTTATGCCGTTTGCTTTGATTGAATAACACGTATGTTGTACTATGATTTGATTTGGGTGTGTTCTAAATAAAGTGTTAGTGTTTATTATCGTGTATTAATCTAATTATAGTAAACTAACACTATTACACTAAAATGGATAAAGAATAAAGATGAAGGGAAAATAGATTTTTATAGTACAATAATGTTTACACAATCAACACAAACACACCCAAATCAAATCATATTATGGCGTGCATGTTCAATCAATTATTCCATCAAAGCAAACATCAAAGCATAAACAATATTAGTTTGCCTCTTATAAAACGTACAAGTTAGCGTTCTCTTGTATCATACCGTTCCACCACGGAGTAACCTCGCATCAGACTATCCAGCAGGACAGTCAATCGACAAAACTGACAGACCAGTGCAGAAAGGTCAAATCACACACTATATGCTGTTCTCTCACCCATTGGCATATCCCACATACACACAGTGTGTGTACAGTATGTACAGTATGTACAGGCACACAGTCTTACTGTTCAGGCATGGACTTCTGTGCTCTCCAGTGGGCGGAGCCGGCAGAGGTGTCACTGGAGCAGGACAGGTTGCTGGGAGAGCTGCGGTGTTGAGACCGGCCCAGAGCCAGAGACGAGGCCAGACTGTAGCTCTCACTGCCTGGAGACATCCTGGACCCACGAGCACACGCACACACACACGAGAGAGAGAGAGACACACAAACAACCACACACAAACACACAAATGTGAAAAGGCCAGATTAAGGCCACATTGCTACTGTACATAATTATATACTATAAATGAAAGACAAGTTGAAGGTTAATACTTTTGAGAAAGGTTCAGCTGTTTGCTGCTACTCTGGGCCTCCAATTGAACACTTACTTACAGTAAGGTAGAATATTTAACTAGAAGTGCCTCTCGGCGCACATGTCTCCAGGATGGCGTGTTTTTGGAAAAACGTCATTCAACGTATTTATGTTTTTACTGTTCTAAACACTATGTGGCCTTGATAACGATCACAGAAAATGGAACCAGAATGAAATGGAAAATATCACAGAGGTCCCTGTTTTAAAGACATGATATGAAAAATATATATAGGCAAGTTACCCACATGATCCTATCATCCCTATTTCGGGACAAACATTTGGCAAAAATAGCAGATCTGCACATTGCGTCGTGACTCGTGAGCTTGTAGATTGGCTACTTTCAACAAAGAGTTTTGGTGTCGAAAAAAAGGAGGGGGTCAAGTGCAGGCCCCTGGCGGACTCTGGGCAAGCAGTAGTTAACCCTTTGCTAAGGATGAGGGTCAAGTACATTAGGAGGTACATGAAAAGCATTAGAGGCCTTACCGTAGTTAAAAAATATTATAGGCCGGCGTCACTTGCTAGCTAAGGGGTAAAGACATCAGTGGCCCTTATTGGAATCCTGCAGTCAAAGCAAAGGCCCTTACCTCTTGGTGTCCAGGGGCCGTCCGTCGCTGCTGACACTGCGAGGAATGACGGCTCCCCTCTCCAGCCTCTCAGCCGACAGGGTCTTTCCCACAGAGCTGCCTAGGCTGACGGCCCGGTTCGGGGTGTGGGGCTGGGGTGAGGTGTTCTGCGACTGCTGGGGGCTACTGGAGGTCCGCTGCCACTTGTTGTTGTTGCTGCGGAATGGGAACTTGTACTCAAAGGAGCCGCCGTCGCTGCTGCTGCTGCTGCCCTTGTATTCAGCAATGGGCATTCGGTACAGCTCTGAACATCCCCTGCAGATGAGGGAGGTTTTTTTTGTTCGTTTGTTTTGTTTTACACAGGTGCATTTTATATTATATATCATATTCTCCTTTTTGCAGTGATATTAAAAGGCAGCTGATAAACATTTCTCCCAAAAAACTTTTGTCAATAAAATAAAATAAAATGCATTTCTTAAACACACACCCACCCTTACAGTCCTTTCAAACGGGCAGCAATTAACGCGCTGGATCAACAGCAGATCTGCTCCAGGTCTGCTAATTTTTAGCATTAAAAAAAACCCAATCTAGGTCTAGTCAGTCGCAGGCGTGTGCACGAAACGAGCATGTGGCCGTTTGAAAGGACCTTAATTGCATAGTTAAGCCAATTTAGCACCTTCTGGTGGACAAATGACTTACTTGCAGACAAACATAACAGACTCTTATAAAAGTCTTGCGCCACTTTGCAGCTCAGCTAAAATAAGGTGGCACAATTGTGTGATGACGTCTGACATATTGTTCATTTACAGAGTGATCTTAACAGTCTTTTGCCGTTATGAGAATACCTCATACAGATGCCAATTATTTTCCCCATAAACTGCAGCCACATTGTTTCCATGGTGTTGTTACTCACATATGTGAATTCTAATTAACATTCAGGGCAGAATCTCTAGAGGCATAATTGTAAACAAAGATAATGACTGCATTAACACCAACATGTTTACATGTGGTAACCCACATTTCAATCAAAAGCGCTCTCAAAGTCTCATTAGCTGCAGGCTGGTGTGCATGTCAATTGCAGCAGTAGGGGGTGCTTATAAAACATTACACATTTTAATAAAATACTTTTAAATAGATCTAAAAGCTCACACATTGTAGTCCTGCACTTGTAGACTGGTATGTTTGTGTTGTACGAGATTAATCAGACTTGATTATAGAAATCCTGACCCACAGCAATGCACCCAGGGTGCCGGCCCGATTCAGGCGAGCCGCCCCGCGTCCGAAACGGTTGAGAAATGACAGAGTTACCGTGTGGGGGTCCCTGTACTGTACCCTCTACTGTACTGTACTGTACTGGCACACCCGAAATCACCATATATACTTAATATGTGCGTGTGTAAGGGAATCATGTTGATTCATCAAACTTAGTATTGACAGAATAATCACTAAGAAAATGATGCATAGTTGCAGCCCTATACGGCAACAAACACAGTGTTTACTGTTGAGCATCAACATGGCATGCTAACTCAAACAGGTGCATTTTCATTTTATTCCCTCGTTTTTGCCGTGATATAAAAGGCTGCTGATGAACATTTTCCCCAATATACAATGTATTAATTTACCCAGGGTAGGTACCGGTATGCTTTTCAGCAAAGCCCTGCACAATCACACAGACCACACACACACACACATTAAAACCTGGGGAGCTGACCAGTACAACCGCAGTCTTACGGCAGAGGGCGGATTACCGCAGGTTCAAATGCAATGGCATTAAATATAGGGGATGAACCAAAGAATGTGCCATTGGGATTAAGCAGTTGGTATTTGGCACACGATGAGGAAGAAGAAGGCATTATTTATTACTGCATATTATGTACCGTGGACAGATGTGATCTAATGGCGAGATAGAAGCCCTTATTGCAATATGGCCTGACGATCATATATCAAATGCTCAAGGTTACACACAAAAACACTGCAGGGTACAGTACATATAGCAACAGAATGGAGGCAATTCAATGGGTAAATTCAATGGAGAAAAAAAAGTGAGGGTAACGTGGATGCAGGGGGTGTGTCGGGTACTGGACGTTACTGTGTGTGTGTGTGTGTGTGTGTGTGTGTGTGTGTGTGTGTGTGTGTGTGTGTGTGTGTGTGTGTGGGTGCGCGCAAGAGAGATAGCGGATTGCTACAACTCACCAACTTCTTTGTAAAGTAGCGGCTAGCCTACATAAATAAATCTGGTAGGTTAATAGGGGTAGCCGATATGATAGTTCTCGATTTCCAATATTGATATCCGATATAATTAATTGCCATTATGGCCGATAACCGATATGTCGATATAATCTCATTCTGTATAAAAATATATCATTTTGTCCATTCTGTAGTAAAAGGCGTATAAAAAAATGTACGGTATGTTGGCCCATAATTATATCCCAACATAAGGAAGAACTAAATACAACACGCGTTTTATCTGGTTCTTCCTTATACTGTTGGTCGTTCAGCACCTTTCCCATATCCCAATAAACAGATTTTTCAACGTAATTATTATAAAATAAAATATTGGCTAAAACCGATATATTACTTCGATATCGGTCCGATACCGATTTTAAGGCCAACATGGTCCGGGGCATTGAACCAGGAACCTTTCAGTTCCAACATGGTCCGGGGCATTGAACCAGGGACATTTCAGTTCCAACATGGTCCGGGGCATTGAACCAGGGACATTTCAGTTCCAACATGGTCCGGGGCATTGGACCAGGAACCTTTCAGTTCCAACATGGTCCGGGGCATTGAACCAGGAACCTTTCAGTTCCAACATGGTCCGGGGCATTGAACCAGGAACCTTTCAGTTCCAACATGGTCCGGGGCATTGGACCAGGAACCTTTCAGTTCCAACATGGTCCGGGGCATTGAACCAGGGACATTTCAGTTCCAACATGGTCCGGGGCATTGGACCAGGAACCTTTCAGTTCCAACATGGTCCGGGGCATTGAACCAGGAACCTTTCAGTTCCAACATGGTCCGGGGCATTGAACCAGGAACCTTTCAGTTCCAACATGGTCCGGGGCATTGAACCAGGAACCTTTCAGTTCCAACATGGTCCGGGGCATTGAACCAGGAATCTTTCAGTTCCAACATGGTCCGGGGCATTGAACCAGGAATCTTTCAGTTCCAACATGGTCCGGGGCATTGAACCAGGAATCTTTCAGTTCCAACATGGTCCGGGGCATTGAACCAGGGACATTTCAGTTCCAACATGGTCCGGGGCATTGAACCAGGAACCTTTCAGTTCCAACATGGTCCGGGGCATTGAACCAGGAACCTTTCAGTTCCAACATGGTCCGGGGCATTGGACCAGGAACCTTTCAGTTCCAACATGGTCCGGGGCATTGGACCAGGAACCTTTCAGTTCCAACATGGTCCGGGGCATTGGACCAGGAACCTTTCAGTTCCAACATGGTCCGGGGAATTGGACCAGGAACCTTTCAGTTCCAACATGGTCCGGGGCATTGAACCAGGAACCTTTCAGTTCCAACATGGTCCGGGGCATTGAACCAGGAACCTTTCAGTTCCAACATGGTCCGGGGCATTGAACCAGGAACCTTTCAGTTCCAACATGGTCCGGGGCATTGGACCAGGAACCTTTCAGTTCCAACATGGTCCGGGGCATTGAACCAGGAACCTTTCAGTTCCAACATGGTCCGGGGCATTGAACCAGGAACCTTTCAGTTCCAACATGGTCCGGGGCATTGAACCAGGAACCTTTCAGTTCCAACATGGTCCGGGGCATTGAACCAGGAACCTTTCAGTTCCAACATGGTCCGGGGCATTGAACCAGGAACCTTTCAGTTCCAACATGGTCCGGGGCATTGAACCAGGAACCTTTCAGTTCCAACATGGTCCGGGGCATTGGACCAGGAACCTTTCGGTTCCAACATGGTCCGGGGCTCCGATCATCATAGTATCATATCATCATAGCATCCCTCGCGCTGTTCTTGTGGTACCTCTACGTCACGTCCTACGTCACGATCAGTTTTGACCAGTATGGAGACGACTGGGAGTCATTCTGGGGGCTCGCTGTACTCCCCAGAACTTGTTCTAAAAAAACGCAACATTTCTCAAACGAGCGGCGTGGAGTCCACCCACCTGCGCGGTGTGGCGTCGTCATGCGGGGGGACGATGACCACGCGCACCGTCATGGAGGTTCTCAGCAGGTCAATCATCTGCTCGTGGGTGAGCGTGGCCACGGCCACCTTGCAGATCTCCACCAATCGGCTGCCCTGCCGCAGGCCCGCCTGCCACGCGTAGCCGTACGGCTCCACCTAGAGGTGGTTGAATGAATTACCAGAATGTTTGTGGCTGACGGAGGAAAAAAACCCATCGTTTCTCAACTTCAAGGATCCCCAGTTTGATTTTCAATTCTCAGTCTTAATTTAACTCTGAACGTATACAAATTATTCATTTGATTGATTTATTTTACAACTGGAAATGTTCTTCATATACACGGCATAAGAGAGTTTAGATTGCATCATATTGCACTTACAACTTGAATTTTATTAACATAAATTCACACAACTTAAAAGTACATTAGACAGAAAAATAAAACAACCAAAGGGAAAAAGGCATACATTCTAGACTACAGTATGTCTATGGAACATTTGATTCAATGTTTACCCTCCGTAACAGTCCAATGGTATCAAACACATTTGATAAAAATAGGAGAGCTCGGAGCGCGCCACAAAGTTATGTGCTATTTGTTTTATGTGCTATATGTTGTCTATCAATATAAAATTACACAGATTTTCCCTGGTTTTAATGGGAATAACTTAGGTGGAAGTAGGAGGGAACTTGAGATCCACGTAAATGGTTAAAGAATGTATCACAGCTCATTTGATTTGACTATTAACAAACTACTAATCAAGCTGTCCAGTTACAGTATTCACCTCGGCCACAATGCCCTCGTAGTTGACGTGGAAGCCGAGCTGACCAAGACCGTTCCTGCGAAGTGTGATCTCTGATGTCTCACAGCCTTTAGTCAGCAACTAGAGGTACAGAAGGAAGAAGGGAGGGAGAGAAGAAGGGTGGGGGAGAGAGAAAGACAGAGAGAGAGAGAGAGAGAGAGAGAGTGGGAGAGAGGTAGTCAGGTAGAGAGAGGTGAATTCACAGGGAATAATAGTCATCTTGTGTTTTGTATTGTTTATTACTCCAATGTGATGGTCGGTCCCTTAACCAGATACTGTAGCAAGCCAAGGCTCACTGCAACACGTTGTGAGCTTGTAGATCGTATATTTCCTCCGTTGGCGTACAACAAAGTATAGAAGGTTTTAAGGCACCAAAATGACATAGGCACCAGAAACGTATTTAATTATTTAATAAAATGTGGCTACAAGAGGTAACCACTAAAATGAAAGCAGTACAACTTTCAGGACGAGTCAGCAGCATTCAGACTTTTAAGGCCCCTATACACATGAAACAGACTTATAATGGTCGGCTGATGGAGTCTTGTCAGAGGAAATTACTCCATAGCAGGAGCTAGAAGCATTGAGCAACATCCCCCTTCTTGCAAACTAGGTCCGTTAAATGCTAATTTACATCCCTTTGTTAAAAACCTCGTGTAATGTTTGATGAAGATTTAAAATAAAATAAGCTCCGTTGTAAAAACAAGTTTCTTCAACTTAGAACTATTGCTAAGATCAAGTCGTACCTCCCCCAAAACAGCTCGAGATGGTCATCCACGCCTTCATTTCCACACGAATTGACTACTGCAATTCTCTGTACACTGGTATCGACCAGGTGTCACTTAGGCGCTTGCAGTTAGTGCAGAATGCAGCTGCCCGCCTTCTCACCGGAACCAAAAAACAAGACCACATCACCCCAGTTCTGGCCTCTCCATTGGTTCCCTGTTAAGTTCAGAATAGATTTTAATGTCCTTTTATTTGTTTTTAAATCACTTCACGGTCTCTCTCTCCCTCCTACCTCTCTGACCGAATTGTGCCCTACGCCCCATCTAGAGCATTAAGGTCTGCGGACAAGCTGCTGCTGGTCGAGCTCACGACTAGTAAGAGGAGCAGGGGTGATCATGCTTTTGCGGCTGCGGGACCCAAACTCTGGAACATGCTGCCCTCCATATTAGATATGCCGAGCCAATTTGGGCTTTTAAATCCCTCCTCAAAACTCATCTGTTCTCCCTCGCCTTTAACTGCACTTGATTTACCTGTATATTGATTTCCTGCTCTGTGCTATTGTATGCTCTGTTTTATATTTTATTGTCTCTTTTCATCGTTTTATATTGCTATGCTCTACTGTCTTGTTTTACTCTGTTCAGCACTTTGGTCAGCTTTGGCTGTTGTAAAGGTGCTATACAAATAAAGTTTGATTTGATTTTGTTGACTGCAATGTTACGCCGATGTTGCTTGGGGTTAACGCCAAATTCACCACTCCAGCATGGCATTGTTATGGTGAAATATGTGCCCATCTTGTGCACTTCACCGTCTTACATGGAGGTCTTTAAATACATGGCCTTGATTACCGCTAAAAAAACTGCAACAATTTACATTCAAACACTGACCTTATGTGATGTCTAAACGATTGTCACATATTTCAGCAGGTCACCAATTTCACTGCAACACCACCATGCTGGAGTGACCAAGTGTGAGTGAGGGAGTGGCCGAGATTTGGGGTATTGGAATTCAGCTTTAGGGTAAATGACACACGGTGTCACATGGTTTGACCAAACATCTTTGTTTGATGGGCAGCAATCATCAATCAAACACAAATGTTTGGACAAACCATGTGACTCCCATTGGAAAAGCTTTGAGGCAGCCATCAAACACAGATAGAACACAGAACATGTGTTTGATACGTGTGTATGAACACAGAACATGCATTTGATACATGTGTATGAGGCCACATGCAGTAGGCAGCAGGATGTTGCCTTATTGAAAATGAGCGCTTCCAAACTAGAAAGATTTCTGTACAGCAGCAATGTTGGTGAGTTTAATGACGTTTAATGCAATCAGATACGACCTTTCTGTTTAGATGAATGGGCTGTCAAGGCCAGAAAGATGCTTTTTGCCACTCAGGCGTTCCCGCATAACTTCCGGTTATGATGATGTCATAGATTTTGTGGGTGTGAATAGCCCATACATGTGTACATGCACATGCATGTGTGCGACACTGTGCGTGCGTGACAAGGGCACTTTAGAAATCCTACAGAGCCCAGAAAATGCAGGAAGGGAAGCTTAAATAAATCATGGTGCATGCCCTGGCACCTGGGGAATGGAAGAAGGACAAGGGTTTGGAGGATGTGATGGAAACCGGTTGGATACACTCTTGATGTTATTGCTTGGTGTGTGTGTGTGTGTGTGTGTGTGTGTGTGTGTGTGTGTGTGTGTGTGTGTGTCGGAAAGAAAGAGAGGGAGATAGTGGGTCAAAAAAGTTCAAAAAATGAGCGGCCTCTCTCTCTCCCCCCTCTCTATCTCTATTGAAGATTAGCACCAAATGCGTAAAAGGTGACATGAAAGGAAGATTCCATAAATAACTGTGCGTGCGTGCGTGTGTGTGTAGATTAAAAGCTGGCTTTAAATCAGGTTATACATATCACACAGATGCATGCAAACTCACACATGATGCAAATACACAACACACAATTTCTACACACTGTGCACACGTGTCACACACACACACACACACACACACACACACACACACACACACACACACACACACACACACACACACACACACACACACACACACACACACAGTTAAAGTGTGAGGCAGTGGAAATGGAGGCATTCAAAGGCAATGATGATTACATAACGAAACAGATTTTTTTTAGCCAGTTACCATGGAAACAGCTGAGGAAGAGCTAGCGCCACTTCACTCCAGTGTGTGGCTGTGCGAGTGTGCGTGCGTGCCTGTGTGCATTTGCCTGCAATTAGTTGAACAGAGATTGACGCGAGCTCCTCTGAGGGCTGATAAGATGCCATCCCCGGTACGTAGACACAACAACAGCAGCCAAACAGGATGTCATTTATATCAGACCAGTATCATTTCAGAAACAATAATTGTATACATAATTATGCAAAGTACGAGCAGCAACAATGAATGAATGTTTGCACACTTGGAGCAGTGATTCCCAACCTGTGGGCCGCGGCCTACTCTTGAGCCGCAAGGGTATTTGAAGTGGGCCCCCAAATAATTGTGCTTTCATAGTGATACCAGTAAGTAAGGACTTAAAGTGTACCATGTCGGTTCCATTGATCTAAGGCATCTGGAACGCAATCGATTGGTTGACCATTAAAGAGTGTGACCCACCCATTGGACCACTTAGGCTGCCGTGTTAAGTGGTCAGATGTGTGGGCTGCGAACACATTAAAGGTTTTTCAGTGGGCCCTGGTCCAGAAAAGGTTGTGAACCGCTGCCCTAGAGGGATGGGTGGTGATGCTGTGATTGGCTGGTGGTTTGTCAGGCAACCAATGACGTGCGTTCCTTCATGCCAGCTGACTGATCATACTGTAAGTAGAGCATTTATTAGATGGGCATGGGCAGTGGTGGAAAAGGTACTCACATGTTATGCTAATATGACAAATATGCCTTAAAACATTATACTTGCCCTCTATAACTAAAATCTAAAATTAAAAACACTTTAAATATTAAGTTGTTATAAAGTATAACGTTGCTTTTTATGCACTCCATACATTCCATAGGGCTAGACCACATGGACAGATGACATTATCAACTTGCGACAGGAGCAGCTCCTATTGAGTGAAAGATTCTCTATTTATGAAAAATATACAATATTTAAGGTGTTTTTATTCTTTTATTTTAGTTGTAGAGGGCAAGTATAATGTTTTAAGGCATATTTGTCTTATTAGCCAGGGATCCTTTTATGTAAAAGTATCAATACTGCAATGTAGAACTACACCGTTACCATGAATAAAACATTTACTTGAGTAAAAGTACAAAAGTATTGGCATCAAAATGTAGAAGGTACTCGTTATGCAGAATGTCCCATTTCATGTTTTCAAAGTTATAAAAATCTTTTGAAAATAGCAGATCTACAAGCTCACAATGCATCGCAAGCTTGTAGATCGGCTATTTTCAAATGGCCAAAATGTGTATAGGGTTACTTTATGTTTTGTAATAATAATCAGAATCTACAAAGTAACTAGGAATTAAAGTTATCAAATAATTGTAGTGGAGTGAAAGTACAATATTTGCCTCTGAAATGTACTGTAGTGGAGTAGAAGTAAAAGTACTGAAAATTTGACGTACTCAAGTAAAGTTTAATTACCTCAAAAGTGTACGTAAGTAAACGTACTGTACTTAGTTACTTTACACAACTGGGCATGGGAAACCACAATTATGATAGATATGGCCTATGTATGTATAGTATTATAGAATTGGCTGTCATTGTTAGACGAAAATGTATTCTGGCTTATCAAATGTATTCTGGCTTATCAAGTCAGTCACGTATAATCAAATTGTCCTTCACCTACATTTATGAGCCAACATAATCAACCAACCGAGACGGTCAATGTGGCTCAGAGATAAAATGTAAAAAAGGAATAAGATATGCACATCCCACAGTCTTTTAAATACGGTGCTGGACCCAAATATGTCTGCTCCCCATCCAGGATATATTGTGTGCGGATATTAAAAAAAAAATCTTCAAAGATAAAATGTGCCAGAAGTTACTGTTCAACGGCACGTTATCCGCTGTCTTGTGAACTGACCGTCTACTCGGCTGGAGATGCCCTTGGAAACGTCCTACTTCCAAATGAACTGCCGTGCTGACTCTGAGTGCTCCCACGTAATCCCAAATGTGTGATGTAATTGTAATGTTTTCTATTATCCATCACCAAAGGCATCCGGCCCCAAAGAATGCATAAAAGACGCACACTTCTTTCAGTTTAACCAATGACGTGTAGATTTGACCAATGACGTATGTAAAGTGGGAACTACCTCCAAAGATAACAACGTCTGTATAATTGTCTGGCAAATCTCTCAGAGAATGCTATTGGAATAAACCATCTTTAATCTGAATATTTGGCTGAGTGGTTCTTATTAGTATTTAAAATATGATCTTTTCTTACTATTAATTTTAAATCCATCAACAATACAGACACCTCAGAATTTGGCTGGTGGTGTTATCATTCCAATTAATGCAACTTACTGTAAATAGCAGTGATTCTGAATCCACTAGTGGCGAACTGGCTACTGCTATGTATTGTGCAGTGAGTGATTGGGCATACTCTGCCTTGAACAGAATACTCCTGGAGGAGAATTATGACTTCCCTTGCTGTACTTATTAAGAAATTATGTTTAACTTGATTGTTGAAACGCACACAGCATATGAATCTCTCCTCCACAGATAGACAAATACTATAGAATAGGTCCTAGTTTTTAAGGGGAATCAAATACACTTGTTGCTATGGATACAGGGACTTGCATGGCATGCTGAATGACTCCACACCTAAATCACAGAGGCCTCCTGTCGATTGCTCACCTCCTCGTCCGCGCTCGAATGGACACGTCCGTTCTATATTTCCTATTTCTATTCTCTCATGATCCCCTGTTAACACCTCAGCATGTTTGAGTGTCTCCTCACCTCCAGTCGCTGGACCACCTCCTTGAAGTCCTCGGTGTTGTTGCCGACGCTCCTCAGCGACACGCTCTCCCCGCGCTCGTAGTAAATCCTCATGGAGGCGGGGCTGCCGAGCGTCCAGCCTATCACGTCCCTAGTGGCACAGTTGAACACCACGGCCTTGGCGTCCTGGTCCAGCAGGATGAGGAAGTCATTGGAGATGGACAGCAGGGCCTGCAGCTCCCCGCCGGCACTGTGGTCCTCGGCGTGCACGGGCCACGTCACGGCGCCCGCGCTACGCAGCTCGGCGCCGGCATACGGGCGGCTCTTCTCCTTCTTCTTGTGCGCCAGCGAGATGAACGGGAACTTGCCCGACGGGTCGATGGGCGTGCTGGTGGTGTGGCGCTCGGCCAGGTCACGCAGGTACTCCTGTCGCGTGCGTGTGGCCATGGCGCGGAACTTTTGCGACTTGTGCGCGGCGCTCTCGGCGTTGATGACCTTGGCGAGCAGGAAGTCCCGGAACACTGAGGACTTGGGGAAGGTCACGCCCTCTGGGATTGGGGGGCCGAAGGAGGGCACGTCTTTGGAGCGGGTTACCGCCACGCTGAGGAGAGAGAGAAGGGGGGAACAGGGGGAAGAGGACAGGGGTGTTGGAGCAGTATTGGATGAACATTTGGCTTCAGTGGGAGCTTTGCAGAACCAATGACAAAAACATCCCTCATTAGCAAATGTGTGGCCTGGCTGCAGTTTTATTAGAATGCATAAAGAGAGTCATTCTGTCCAGTCTAGAGCTGACATTATGTTACAATTATGAGCATAGGAGGGAGAAAACTAAAAACCTGCCCCCTCACCCCCCCAGTAACTTGCAATAAATGAGAAGAAAGACTCTTTGACAGCGAGTTGGTTTGTTGTTTGAAGCCATGCAATTTCCT
Source organism: Protomyctophum parallelum (assembly GCF_964188405.1). Taxonomy (NCBI): domain Eukaryota; kingdom Metazoa; phylum Chordata; class Actinopteri; order Myctophiformes; family Myctophidae; genus Protomyctophum; species Protomyctophum parallelum. The sequence continues at coordinate 31,972,912 of NC_139717.1, forward strand.
CATGTATGGGGCCGATGGGCTCATAGGGCAGCAGACAAAACCCTGGCCTGTTGTATCAAAGCTCTGAGAGACGTTATGTTTACAGGGTGATGAGGGAAGCAGACTTGCAGACAGACTCTCTCTCCTCTCTCCCTCTCCCTCTCCGCTTTTCATTAGTCCTCCCGGGCTTTGTCCGGGCAACACCAACAGCAGGAATATGGGTCATAATTTACATGAATGTGCACTCAAGACTTTACTTCACAAGAAGAGTGTAGCAACTATTAATACATAATGCCTGATTTATACTCAGTTGCCCGACCGTGTATTGTACCAAAATAGCTGACCTACAAGCTCACTCACAATGTGGTGCTTTCACAAAGTATTGTGATATTGTGGATCAGCTATTTTAGCTGCGCAACACTGGGTGCACAACTACGTATAAATTAGGCGTACAGTTCCGTTGGACTGTGGCGAACTGCTCAGAAACTCTAGGGCCCTTTCTGAAACCAGTCCCTTGACTTGAAGTGCTCTCGGGAGGTTCCCTCGTCAGGAAGTGCCCCTCCAGCTGAATCAAGTTCCCTTGATTAGGGTGCTGGGTATAAAAAACTGTTTGGAAATACACTCGCCCTCCTTGTGCAGAAACAGGAAACAGACACCATTTGTTGCCATGGTTACCATCATGCAATTGTGTTACCTTTTATTTTGTTTGTAGGCCTACAGTTATATTGCATTGCATCGTGTATGTTTGTGTGACATGTGGATTTCATTAATATGGAAAAAGGAAATACAGCGTGACTGTCAAAAATGACATGTCATATACATCCATCATTGTGTTAAAAGTTGTTTTGTTTGTGTGGTTTCATTTATAGTTTTTCACGGTGGGGTAAATAAAGAGCCCTTGTGAACATCAGTTGGAGCGTTGTCTATTCTGCATCAGATGAAGATTGTTTAGGAGGAGTTTATTTATCATTTATTTGTGGTGGTACTACATTTGTAGGTCGCGGTTTCCATGCGGACAGAGAGCAGGGCTGCACAAGGCAATCGAGTCTAGATCGGCACAGACTCGCTCTTGAGGGCTTTATAAGCCACTTCCACTCAAGGCTGCTTGGTTTCGGACGACACTTAATATGGCGCAGCCTCGCGTGAACGCGCATATCGAGGGCAAGTGTGTAGGGCGAGTGGCGAGGAGCTGGTTTCAGAAAGGGGGTAGGAGTCCCTTCCTTCTCCGTCTTCCTTCACTGCACCTATAGCACTCTCCATCTCTCCTCCTTCTGCTCTCCTCTCCCTCCCCTTTTTCCTTTCATTAAGTCGCTGGAATGGCCATCCGAGGCAGTCTGCTATGTCAGGAACTCAGCTGGACAGCCAAGAAGAAGAGAGTGGGGGGGGGGAGGGGCTGCTATTCCTATCCATCTGACCAAAATCTCTGAATAACAGTCCAGTGGAGGGAAGGTGCAGGGGGAGGGGCAGAGTTGAGAGACAAGGGGAAATGAAGAGGTTTTTTTGGCCGCAGAGTTTGACTGAAAAGGGACTGTGCAAGGTCAGAAGAAAATAGAGAGAAGAGTATGTACAGTTACTGTATATTGACCGTACGTGTGTGTGTGTGTGTGTGTGTGTGTGTGTGTGTGTGTGTGTGTGTGTGTGTGTGTGTGTGTGTGTGTGTGTGTGTGTGTGTGAGTATCCGTTTTGTTTTCAAGAGAATAAAGAAAAGCCTGGGCAAACGAGCCAGGAAAAGTGCTATAGGAGTTGGAGTGAACCATGTATTTTGCTAACCAATAACAGTCGCTCCAACTTTTCTGACGTCAGTTTCTCCGCTGTGTAGGAGGGGAGGGGGGGCGGGAGCACAGATCGGTAAACCAATAGCATACACCGGCTGTTTTTGGCTGCAAATTTGAATCCGCCCCTCTAGACGATGAAATCACTCTGGCTGGGGCAGGCTAGTGTGCAGGAGATCCAGGTAGAACAAGAAAGTCAGCATTTAGTCTACATTATGAAGCAAAGGAGAGAAACAGGGAAAGAGAGAGAGACACACAAAAAACTATTTCCTGATGGCTGAAATGGCATTTCCTTTAACACAATTCAGCGCCGGGATTTATTTCAAAATAACAGCTCGGGGTGCCACGCAGATATGGCCGGTTTTAAACCCTTCCGTTCCAGACAAAAACCGGGAGAAATACTTTTGCTTGCTTACCTCGCTATCATTACAATAAAGTCGCTGAATAATCCCTCGCATTCATATTATATATAACGAGAGACATGTTGAAGTCAGAAATGAAGAGCTTAGTATATCAATATGGTCAAAATCACGGAGAGCTCCTTAGATTAGGAGATTAGGCATTAGGCATTCTTTCTGAGCCGTAAACAGGGAAGTGAATGGCAACACGACACGCACGCACGAAGAGCAAGGAGTATGGTGCAGAAGGAGAGGCCAACCTCCGGAAAAAATAAAACAAATCTGAATATTTTCCTCTCGTTTGATATCAAACGTGTGTACACGTCCTAGCAATCCATCGGTTGGATTAGTTATGACGTTTCCACAGGTCCTACGATCTAAATGGGTTAAAAAAAAGTAGTGAAAATAGATCTACAAGCTTTGTATTTTCGTTTTTTTGGATTTGGATATACGTTTCCACTCGACAGCAAGGATATTTACAAGTCCTCTACCTGGACAGACGGCTTATGTGAAAACAGGACAGGGATGGTGTCGCCTGGTGGCCTTTGCTTGTGTCTGCTTAGCTGCCCTGGCCTCAACTCCCATCATGTTAATGGATAAATGGGCTCCATTTCAGGCGTTTTCTCAGGTAATAACTGCCAGCTGTCGTGTCTCAAAAAGCCATCATGCTGAAATCTCCCCTGCCCACGTACGGCACCATGCCCATATGTTGACACTTCGAGGGCTTTATTAGCTAGATTTCCCAAATGCATTCCGAATGTGCCTCATCATCGCCACCGGAAGATGTGTGTGTGTGTGTGTGTGTGCACGCGGCACTCTGTAAATCATGTTTATAGCTGTCAAATAGCTTGAGATTGCATCAGTTGTTTATTTTTTTTACCGTGAGAGGGGGGTATAGGGGATGCCTGGTTTGCACTGAAAATACATGCTGAAAATAAAATCTACAATGTAGATCTTCTATTTTGCAATACAATTACTTCTCCAGCTATTAGTGTAGATTTTGGTCTTACACAAACATTAAATTCCCATTGACAATAAATGGAGAATTTAATAATCATAAAATTGACAGCAACAAAAACCTATTAAACATATCAAAAGGTTATAAATGAATCTACTAAAACACATCCTCTGATGTTCACTTTAATACCAGAGCTGTCAGACCATATCAATTAATTTCAGCATAGATAAAACCCTGACATTCACACACACACACACACACACACACACACACACACACACACACACACACACACACACACACACACACACACACACACACACACACACACACACACACACACACACACACACACACACACACACACACACACACACACACACACACACACACACACACACACACACAGTGCTCTATTGCACAATTGCTTGATAACCAAAGTGCAGGCTGAGGTTCCTCCAAAAGAAGTGCGTAAAGTGTCCCTCAAACTGCTGCACACACAGCACTGAGAACACTATAGAAGGTCTGAAACACATTTGAGTCAACCAAAGACGTATGACTTATAGTGGACATGGAGGGGAGAGAAAAGAGAGGGAAATAAATCACTACAGTCAGTGAATGGGACCAAGAAAAGGAGAAAAGGTTAACTAGTTAGAAAGGCAAAGAGAAAAGAAGGGAGTGAACGCAAGGTAACAGGATTTAGGGAAGATAGCAAAGGCATACAATTATATATACTCTTAATCTTATAGCTCAACGCGCTGTGAGCTTACAGCCAGATTTGCCAATGTAGCCGATTATAGATCGGCTATTTTAGATGCAAAACACCAGTACTCAACCAAGTCTAAATCAGGTACCATCAGTGAGAGAATGAGATGAAAGAGGAGAGAGCAGTGGAGGATAGCTGGTGTGTGTTAGTATTGCTATGGAGTGACCTCCGTGGCAGCAGAAAGGAAGGAACATACTGTATGTGGTTTGAGTGATTTGTGGTCCGACTCTTTATAAATATCAAGAGCGTGGGCAGCTTCGCTCTCACAGCATCTATGTCCTGTCAGCCCACACAGCCAGGGAAACAAAGAGAACATTTCAATACCTACAATACTATGGAGGTGTGTGTGTGTCAGGTTTAACTAGATTTGCAAGAACCAAAATCAAATACTAATAATAATATTAAACTTTATTTATAGAGCACCTTTCATGACACGAGTGCAGCGCAAAGTGCTTTACAAGACAACAAAGTATAAAAAATATCAAACAACATAACAATCAAGGCATAACCAGTACAAAAAATGCAAAAAACACCAAACGACATAAAAAATGCATACAAAGACAAATGTCCCCACATGCAGAATATAACATGGCGTCACTAACAACAACTAAAGATTGTTATCTCCGTTTCCCTGGAAATACATAGGGTCGTCTGACAGAGTCAATAACTTGTATTCCCTGTTTAATCAGCCAGTCCAGACCCCATTGAGAAAGCCCACTTTAATCCCGGGTATATTTTAGCCAGGAGTATATTTTGGGCTGTTACACTGTTCCCGAAACTTTCATTGAATTCTGTGTGCTGTGGTTCTCATTTGTTCACGACTGGAGAGCCTATTTCAATCAACTAGATTGCTTGGTTGGAACTGCCTGCTGTATAATTAACATGGTTTCGGCAGCAAAAATAATAGTAATGCACTGTCTACTCTGTTTCTATAGTAATGTTTCAAACCAATGCGGAAAGTTAACAAATTATTATCAACAATTATGGGAGCACTGAAACTCCCATGAAGCCCCTGCTTGTGTCCTGCATGTATCCCGCAGGGACACAGACATTTAATTTGAGCTTGACAGTAATCAAGCATCTATCAGCACAGTTAATGTCATCATAAATCAACTGAACAGACACAAATTTGACAGCCAAGCCGTCCTCTAAAGCCCTACTGTAAAATAGCACCACACCACACATTCTATCTACCACCATAACTGAAGACAACAGGTACTGGACTTCAAAAAGTCTCAAGTCATTAGAATTCAGCTATCGATGCAAATGCTGCTTTATGTGGCATGCAGGTTTCCCCCAAATACATGGGATTAACAGTAAATTACTTCAGATTTACGGCCCCACAGTAAAAAGGGTCCATAAACCCTAGCATCCCTATATGACATAATAGTTGAACATTCTGCAAAAATAGACGATGCACGAGATCACAATAGCAATCCCCTGTGTGCTTGTATATCAGCTATTTTCCTTAAAGAGATTAGAGAAAAGGAGGAGGCCAAGGAGAGCCCGGGGAGATCCTGGTCAACAAAGAATATTAGGATTTAACAACCACCCCATTGACCCAGGGACCTAACGGCAACTAGTGCCACCTCAACTAATAGAAACCACAGGGGAACTTTAAAGAGACACACACACGTACGCAACACACACTCAAAGAGAAAGTGCCATTTAAGGTAATCCAGTCTACATGTAAACTTAAGCTGTAAGAGTCCAAACCAGAGACAAGTCTGGAAACATGAGATTACTCAACATAAACACAATCTACTTTATACAGAATCCAAGTCGTTTTAATTGGTTTAGTACTACATTGGTGAATCTTATAACTGGCAGCAGACAAAACAACAGTACAGTCAGTGCCAGTGATGAAAGGGAGGATTATAGCTGACATTTCACTATTGGATCCAGGAAACCAATATCTGTAGCCAAGAAGCACCTGATTCAATCTAAGACCTCAACCCACTGATGTGGACCGATATAGAACAGATAGGACACAGTCACACACAACGCGTCACAAGCGTCAGCATCCCGTCCACTTCCATTCTATGGGAGCAAAGGGTTGGCGCTTCCCATTGCGACGCATTCAACGTGGCGTGCAGAGTTCAACATTGGCGAACTTTGACTGGGTGTTGTCAACCCAGCTTACTGACGTAAAAGGTAGCTCTCCATCAAACAGACTATACTACAGATCACTACAGACTGGCAGTCCAATGAGGCAGGGAATTCAGTCAGTTGGAAGGTGTGAAGAAAGGTTGATGAATGCACCTTGAGAGCCGACAGCGACAGCCGGCTACTATGGTGCTAAAAGTAGCCTATGGCTTGGATGTCTTTCTCAAGGACAAGCCCACTGCTTCCCTACAGCTTGGGACCCTACGCGACATAGTACCCACCGCCCATTCAACAGCAGATTTTTGGCAACAGACGCTTTCCAACACTTACCGCCGCTGATGTTGGTGTGGTGGAGCTACCTAAGTCTAACGAACCTAAGTCTACCGAACAGCAGAACGTCTGCCCACAGTCTGCAAAACAACATAGGAAGTTGACACGAGACGCCACGGCATGCATTGGCTACTCCCCTTCAGACACGGATGTGTGACCTTGCCAATGCACAGACGAGACCAGACAACCAAACAAAGAGGCTGGTATAATCAGTCCAACGCTTTTGTTTTAGAGGGAGTGAGAGGTAGCAGTGAAGAGTGGCGGATAGTCAGTGCCAAACAGCCTCTTTCCAACAACCAGCTGTAATGATGTTCCACTTGGCAGGACCCTCTGAGTGTGAATGTGTGTGTGTGTGTGTGTGTGTGTGGGGGGGGGGGGGGGGGGGGGGGGGCAATGTGTATGGTTGGTGTGTGTGTGTGTGTGTGTGTGTGTGTGTGTGTGTGTGTGTGTGTGTGTGTGTGTGTGTGTGTGTGTGTGTGTGTGTGTGTGTGTGTGTGTGTGTGTGTGTGTGTGTGTGTGTGTGTGTGTGTGCGTGCGTGCGTGCGTGTGTGTGTGTGTGTATGTGCGTTTGGAGACAAGGTGGCCCCCACGGGGGATAATTAAGTCCTTGCACACAATGTGCTCAGACAGCAATTAAAACACTCATTAGCACATGGGCAGAGAGAGAGAGAGAGAGAGAGAGAGAGAGAGAGAGACAGACAGACAGAGAGAATGGTGAAAACGACAGGTGATAAAGAGATTAGAGGCAGCACTTGGTAATATTCCCTGCTCACAAGTTGGTCTTTGTACATTTTTAGGTAACTTCTTGTAACATGATTATTCTAGGACCAATGGAATATTGTCATGATATCATGGGTCTCAATGTTCAATCTGGTAAATGGTCTTAAAGGGGAACTAAAATAGGCAAAAATCGTCTGCTTTTCTACATTTAGAATTTATAAATATCCTTTCCAATTGACCACCTGGCGGCCCCCACTTTGAAAATTTAAAAAAAAGTTTAAATGACAGCGAACTAGGGTTTAGTTCCCTTTTAGACCCAGTGGTTAAGCTGTGTACAGTACCTACTGTATGTGTGCGTGCTTCACACAAACTCAGTGGTTAAGAAGTGTACTCTGTCTGTCTGTGTGTGTGTGTGTGTGTGTGTGTGTGTGTGTGTGTGTGTGTGTGTGTGTGTGTGTGTGTGTGTGTGTGTGTGTGTTGCCTGCGAGTCTCACCTGTAGCAGGTGTTGTCCGAGCAGGGGCTGTGCGTTCGGACAACCACAAAGACATGCTGGAAGTGAGAGCGGATGTTTTTGGGCGTGAAGGGCTGCGCCCCTGGCTCCTGGAACACGATGGTGACGATGTCGTTGCCTATGTGGCGCTTCCTCAGCAGCTGGGATGGCACGCAACACCCAAAGTGGAGGGGCAGCAGAGTTAGGAGGGCAGCAATAGAGGAACCCCCAAAGCTCATTAAAGTGTGGATTCAACTTTCCCAGCAGTAGACTGCCTGTGTCAGTTGCTGTCAGAAATAGTGTGGAAGTGATCATTAGCTCGCTGACTAGCATCTAAAATGGGGGCTGCAATGAGTGGGATGAGTGCGAAGCCTCCACCCTGCGCACAGCATGAGAGCAACACAACTTTCGAATGACGCCTGAAACCAGAGTCTATTCTGGGATGTTGTCAAACAACCAGCCCTGGAACTGCTCCATTATAAAGTTATGAATGATGCCTCGACTTCGACAGAAGAATACACCCATTTTCCACCTGATCCGCTGCAATGTTATCAGATTTTAAAAATGCAATTATCTTGGATTACTTTTCCCAGATTACGTTTTTCAAGTTCAACATTAATTTACAAAAAAGCAAAATAAGGGTAAAAATGCTGCCGGCGTCGGATTCATTAATTAATGCCTGGCAGTTGATGTGTTACATAAGGATCCATTTGTTTTGTTTTCTACACTCTTAAGCCCTAACCACACCAACGGGTCACCATGCAACTCCTTGGGTCTAAACAGTTGCAAGGAGTTAACGCTAAAACCGTCATGACCCTTTGGTGTGGTTTGGGCCATTGAATTCCATAATGCGTTGAATCACTAGGGCCAACGTGGGTCAACGTGCAACAAGACATATCACACCGCATGGGATAACGCTAAAACCGTCTCAACCCTTTGGTGTGGTTAGGGCTTTAGAGCACATGGAACAGAGGGTCTTTCCAAATAATATGGCTAAGTAAATTGTAAGTGAATTTGCCAGTTCGGGACTCTTCCCAGGTTGGCAGTGGGAGAGTAGCGCACAGGATTACAGTTTAGGCACCGGGTGAAAAATGGGTTACAAAAATCGTGGGATAAAAAAAAATAAAGAAGAATTTCCACTGATGCATTTTTGATTATTGTTTTACCTGCTGCTTGTTGTTGGGTGTGTATGGCAGCATGGTGGACACGTGGAACATGATCTCGTAGTCCTTGTGCGTGGTGTACAGGGAGTGGGTACCTGTCGAGTCAGCTGGAGAGGGAAACGCACGGATTAGATCGGATGCCGTTGTCTGGTCTACACAGCTTTATTAGTCATGCCAATTCCCACATTCCCCACACTTGTCATAGAGGGAATGCACGTGACATCATACCCGGAAGTTAGGCGGGAATGCCTACTGAGTGGCAAAAAACGACTTCCTGGCCTTGACAGCCCATGAATCCGAACAGAGAAGTCATATCTGATTGCATTAAACAACATTAAAATCACTTTGTCACTCGATCTGCCCCTCATTTACGCATGCATATACCCTCTATTGTTGTGTCTGTTGATCCCTACTGGCTCACCTGACCATATACCCTCTATTGTTGTGTCTGTTGATCCCTACTGGCTCACCTGACCATATACCCTCTATTGTTGTGTCTGTTGATCCCTACTGGCTCACCTGACCATATACCCTCTATTGTTGTGTCTGTTGATCCCTACTGGCTCACCTGACCATATACCCTCTATTGTTGTGTCTGTTGATCCCTACTGGCTCACCTGACCATATACCCTCTATTGTTGTGTCTGTTGACCCCTACTGGCTCACCTGACCATATACCCTCTATTGTTGTGTCTGTTGATCCCTACTGGCTCACCTGCCAGTGTGGAGAACCCACCGGGAGGACAACACTGTTGCTCACCGCACACTAATCCCCAGGGTTCATTTCCAGTACAAATGGAATCCAACAGGCATTTACGGGTCCATTTGGTTCTAATTGTACACTCTTGGAGTTACAAATGGATAAATGAGCATGTGGGGGCATGTGGGGAAGTCAACTATGGTGCCTATTTATTTCCACACTTAAAACTTCACACACACAAAACAATTTCACCAACACACCGTTTCAAACGGAAGCAAGGGAGAGGTAAATTCAATTAAAACCAATGGAATAAATAAATGCGTGTGGAATTGGCAGTGTGAAATGCACTGGGGTGTTAGAGACAGTAGTTAAACGACCACACCGCTGGGTCTGGCATGTTCCCATTGGCCATGATGACACACAGAGGAACGCACACCAATGCTGTGGAGGTGCCGACCACAGTGAAATCATCAAGTTCAAGAGAGAAAGCCGTTGTACACCTCAATGCAATGCAAATGTATTGAACAAAAGAGAAACACAAACAACATTTTTATCTCCCAAAATCCTGTGTGGATGCCATTATCTTTCCCATCTCACTGGGTTGCTGTAATGTTCCTCTTGTTACAAGGCTGCGGATGAGAGGAAACTGCAGTCTCCTGCACGCGCTGTACGACCAGCAGACTGCCAAAGCTCTCCTCGCATAGACCCAACCAGTCATCCAGGTCTTTATTAATGTCCCAGAAGGGCAATTAGGTTTACAGCAAGTGTAGTGGTTTAAAACATACAAACAATACAGGACAACAACAGACATGAGACACCATGGCATAAACAGACGTCTGGGCGCATCTAGTGCAGGTATAGAATCAAAGATAAAAAAATCACACCCGTGTGAACCGAGTGGTGCAACTCCCTTCTCTCTTCCCCCCCCCCTCCCTCCCTCTCCCTCTCCCTCTCCCTCTCCCTCTCCCTCTCCCTCTCTCTCTCTCTCGCAACAGCGCCCCTACTGGTACTCATTATATGATGCTCATACATACATGAATGTGACATACATAGGTGAACACGGACAAAGCTGTTCCTTGGAGTGGTTGCACCACTCAAAAATAAGAAAGGCTACATTCAGAAAAAGTGCTAGGATATAAAGTGCCGGCATAAAGTGCTAGTTTCAACATATCATCACCACATTACATGTTGACTGCACGAATCGAGGCAGGGACAAAGGAGTGCTTATATATCTGTTGTTTTTGACAACGGGGGCACCCAGACGACGGCCCGATGGCAACAGCCTGTACTCTGACTCGAGTGGGTGCGGGCATTATCCTGCCGAATGGCCCTGGCCTTCATGAGCAGCTGTCTATTGTAGAAAGGATCGAGGCTCTCCAACTGGATGCCAGTAATTTTGCCAAAGGCAAAGCTCTCCTCGCATAGACCCAACCAGTCATAGGGCGTTGAAAGGATGTGTAATCCGCAAAGCTTCCCAACTCAATTGCATTCATTCAATGGGGAGTTTACTCGAAGGGCCATATTAACCAATGGAACGTTACTCCTTCAGTGCCACCTAGTGGTCACCAGTTTAGGCTCTGAGTGCCAGATCTCCCATTATAAAAAAAGAGGGCGTTTTTTTTTTTTATACGTCTTTACGGGCATGGCACTCAGTGCATAGTTGATTTAGATACGGGATGACGTCCCTGGCACTAAAACAGTTTTTAACAGGTTCCGTCCATCCGACGTGTGTACACGTCCTAGTGAATCCAACCGACGGGTTGCAATGACGTGTGTACACGTCCTAGTGAATCCAACCGACGGGTTGCAATGACGTGTGTACACGTCCTAGTGAATCCAACCGACGGGTTGCAATGACGTGTGTACACGTCCTAGTGAATCCAACCGACGGGTTGCAATGACGTGTGTACACGTCCTAGTGAATCCAACCGACGGGTTGCAATGACGTGTGTACACGTCCTAGTGAATCCAACCGACGGGTTGCAATGACGTGTGTACACGTCCTAGCGCATCTTCAATGATATCAGGCCAGAGAATAATATTCAGATTTTTTTCCTTTTTTAATGTTGTGTGTGTATGTGTATGTGTGTGTGTGTGTGTGTGTGTGTGTGTGTGTGTGATCACTTAACAGCTGTGAGTCCCCCGCTGCACTGTACAGTATAGCAATCCAGATACATAGGCTCCGCTAGCCTATATCAAACATGTTTGAATATTATCAGAGTGATCCTGATCAACTCGGGACGGTTCAGATTGGATCTTTAAACACTCACAGATCAGGGGGATCATCCTCAGCTGCTGCTGCTGCTCCATGTTTTTTTGTATGGATTTCGGATCAGCAAAATACAAGAAGAAAATGCACTATGTGCAAACTCCTCTCCGAAGGAAATGAGCGCAATATTGTTCAAGCGCCTTGGAAATGAGCATGCTCAGAAAGACCAGAATTAACTTAAATCTGAATGAGTGTATAGTATACATGAGTCCAATTTTCTTTCAATCGCATTCAACATTGGACTAATCCGGGCAGTTACATCGGAATGGTTTTTAAATCACATTGAGCATTCGCATTTCAGTTTTTTTAGGTGTTTACATGACAACGTTTAATAGGATTTAACTTTTATTCTGAATTAAAGGGGGTTTCAGTCCTCATGTAAACGTACTCACTGACACTGGGCTCACTTCCTTCCTGGACTACAATTCCCATAATGCTTTGGTGCACTGCTCCTCCTTGTGGATAGGGGGGGGCTGTCTTACTGAAACAACATGTAGTCAGGAAGTAAGTGAGCCCAGTGTCCATGACATCATGGAGCCCATGGACACTTTGAAATACTAAAATATCTAAAAACACATATTACCCACATAAAAACCCCAGGAAAGCATTTCTTGTTTCCCAAACAAATCATTAAAATAAGATCTGGTTGCAAAAGAGTTGAAGTGGCCCTTTAAGACTATTTGAATGTTGCAATATGGGTTTGGGGTTAATCAGTAGTAGGGATGGGAGGGGTGGTTATGAGAAGCAGCGGGAGAGACAGAAGTGAAGTAAGCTCATCTCTATCTGAGAATGAAACTGCAGCAAAAAAGTTTGTTTCCCCTCAGCCTCGTTCCAAACAAACAGTGTAAAAATGACTTCTAGAGCTAAATTAACTGATTTGACTGTGCTAAAGGCTGTTAAATGGATTTCATTGTAATGCTTATTTATTTTCCGTCCTCATCCAAATGACCCTGGAGCTCATCTTCTATAAACGCTTCAAAAAATGCAATAAAATTGGGTCAGTACTCAGTCTTGAGAGATACATGCAGTGCTTTGAATCATTGTGGTCAATGAAATTCTGCTAATTGGTAACCCCAGGAGAGAGTGCGGGTGAACAGATTCAGCTAGACGGTGTGTGCGTGCATGTGTGTGCGTGTCGTACTCTTAGTGTCCAGCTGAGCGCGGTACTTGGTGAAGCCCTTGAGTCGGACCCTGTCGCCCAGCAGCTGGAGGAACTCCTCCAGAGCGGGACCGGCAGATTCGTTGTTGTACATCTCCTCCTCGCTGCTCTGGCCCGCCATGCAGTACATCACCCCCACCTTCAGCTGGAAGCTCAGCTACAAAGACAATGGGATGTTTTCAGCTTCAGACCCAAAAGAAAAAATAGCCATGGACACACGCACGCACGCACACAGGTGAAAACACCCGGCTGGAGATGAACTATTGTACGCTCACTGTGACACAGTGAATGATTGATGCTGAATGAACAACCAGCTATTGGTGGATTAATTTTTTTTTCACCACACTAAAAGTATACAGTAGTTTCAAAAGAGATAGAAATCCTGAGCATATAGGGACATCTTTCAACATGTCTAAGGACCTCTTTGTTGCCTACGAACATCTTATTCTAAATTTTAATCCCTATGACTTGGGTATTCAAGGGCCATTTTGGCCCTTTAGACCAGTGGTTCTCAACCAGTGGCCCTTGAGGGGGGTTATTAAACATCTGCATTACTTAAGTTAATTTATAAGAAGTCTACTCTCCTATGGCACCAACATACAGCATGGAAATGGGGACATTATTCTTTAGTTTTAGGGTCTGAGATGCAAAATCAATCACCATATCAAATGGTGGTCTGTCGCTTAAATGCAACAAGGGTTGAAAACCCCCTGCTCACCCCCTGCTCGTCCAGCTTCATCAGCTGCTCTGTGACCTTGGGTGTGTTGAGGGCCAGGCGCAGGCAGTGGGCGTTGAGCTCAGGCACCAGGTAGTCCAGCACCTCTTTGAGGGGAAGGCCTCGGGCCATGCCGTGCTTGGAGGTGGACGGCACCGCGTCCTCCAGGATGGAGCCGCGCAGCGTGTTCAGCTGGGCAGGAGGGGAACCAGAAGAGGAAACAAAGAGGATTATAAGGTTGTGAGACTCCAATAATGCCATTGCTGTGGTGGCGTCACCGGGCCAGCGGGTGCACCTCTGAAAATGGTTTAATATATCATTCTGTGCTCCATCCAAACACGAATTACACTGCAGACATGCTATGCTAGCAGACATTTCTTTTATATAATCAAATAAGTAGACAAACACGCAGGCAGATACAAAGGCAAATGGACAAAAACAATAGCTTAAAAGGTTGTGAGACTCCAATATTGCCATTGCTGTGGCGTCACTGGGCCAGCGGGTGCACCTCTGGAAATGGTTTAATATATCATTCTGTGCTCCATCCAAACACGAATTACACTGCAGACATGCTATGCTAGCAGACATTTCTTTTATATAATCAAATAAGTAGACAAACAAGCAGGCAGATACAAAGGCAAATGGACAAAAACAATAGCTTAACAGAGTTGTGGTTACTGTATGCTCTGATGTGTCCAACCACGAGGGAGGCCTGCCATTGTGAGGCCTGTCATTACTGTGGGACTGAAGTCTTTATGAGGACGCAAATCATCGTGCCTTGGCTCATCATATGATCACACAACGTACAGTAGAAAATAACTTTTACAAACTTTTCTCCTGATTTAGGCAATTTTCAACTCCCCCTTGTATCGTAGTCTTTTGTCACTGTCGTGTTTCACCGGGAGGATAATGCGTGCAGAGGAACATGCTTACTCTCAGATTCACACCCAGAAATGTCGTTGGAAAACTACGGTAAGAAATCACGAGATTTCTCAAAAAAAGCACATTCACACACATACTGCCGATTATGTGCGCGGATGGAGCCAGGAGGCGGCTTGCATATATAATGCAAGATCTAGCCCTTACAGTAGGTCATTTCTAAGGCTGAAAGTTGTAGTGGATTTGTAGGCAGCCTTTTACTGAAGCATACCCCAACTGTAGTCTCTGGTTTCCAGAAGGTGCCATAACCGTTCCCTGTTCCAGGTCGGTTCTCCACAGCTTAATTTGATTGCTTCAGCAGCAGATTTTAATGGGTGATATATATCAAGGTATGTCATGTGTGTTTCAAAGTGTTCTATTGTGTTTCTATTGTGTTTGTTGGAGCTTAACCAGACGTACCGCAAATGATTGAAAACACTAGTCGCTGTAGTGGTTGGTTTGGCAGGAACCTTACCACTGCGCCACCCAGATGCCCCAAGGTCACGAATAGTTCAAAGTAATTTGCCCAAATTGACCTCCTTTAGAAACACGGCACCAGCACGAGCCACAGTAAAATAATTAGCTGCGCTGACCTCTGGGCCAAGCAGACACTCACTTTGAATAGAACTACTGATGAGTGTCAGCATGCTATGTTCACCCATACAGAATGGCAGCGTGTTCTCACGCAGTGCGCAGAACAGAATGTGTGTGGGCTTCGCTGTTGTTGAGCTTCCTCCATGAAGAGTCTCGGTGCTTCGGGGGGTAAAAACATACTCCAGGACAGTGCGAGGACAGCAATAGAAGGACCTGCACATGTACCAAGACCAAATAAACAGCTGAGAGATCGGAGCAGCTCCAGTGGCTCCCACAGATAACCGACACAAGTCTGTGTGTGTGTGTGTGTGTCTGCAGTCGCGCCATGCCATTCTCTTGAAGTGAGGAGAAACAGAGCACCAGGGGACAATGGCGCTGTTCTCGGCGGACACTGGGCCTTTTCTCACTGACGCCGGCCCACACACTGCAGCCCACACACACACACACACACACATACAGTACACAAATACCTGCACCGCTTCCCACTCTGAAAATAGCATGGAGGGGGGGGGGGGGGGGGGGGGGGGCTGTGCGGTGGGCCATGCGTCATCCCAACTCCCAAGCGATTGACATGGTCATTACTCATGGGAAGCTTCTATAGGAGAGCCATGATTTCACTCTATACACAAGTACCTCTGCCATTATCATATTGGCATCTGCCTCTTTTAGCTAGGAAATAGCAGTGCTCACTCCGTGAGCGAGTGTGTGTGGGCGGTAGAGCTTGCAGGGGGATGAAGAAATGCTTTATCTGGGGTTTAGCAGTGCTTCTATAGAAGGAAAGGAAGATGGCAGTGAGGGAAGGCTGCTTTAATTCACACGGGGCCTGTGGTACAGACGAGTAGGAACATGCATGTAGTCATGTAACTCACATGGATGCACATTGGGTCCACCTTCAAGGGTGAAGTTGGACAAGAGTCAAGAGTCACGTGTTTCTAATTAGGGGTGCAACCGTTACTCAATCTAATCGATGTAATCGATTAAAAATAAAAATTCATTGACAGACAGTAGAAAATATCGATGTGTTTTTGAACCAATCAGAACGTCACATCCCTTCAGGCTATGGGACGTAGCTCCGCTACATGCACGCCTATGTTTTCAGATACATATTTTAGCATGCTAAAGTAGCTATAAGCAATAATGTCAAAATTGTAATAACTTTTTTTTTCTTCCTTTTTTGTATTCAGTCAGCCAGCAATGAGTAAAACGCTCCCAATTTATTTTGTCTCGGACACTTCTAGGGGCCACAGTCTGCATTCAGATATGTTCCTAGAAGCTTTGTCATTGGTCGAAATGACTAACCAATCAAGAAGTAGACAGACAAATCGACCAATGACAAAGCTTCTAGGAAAATCTTTGAATATAGATTGCGGCCCCTAGATGTCTCTCAGAGACTACATTGTTATTGGGAGCGTTTTACCCATTGCTGACATATTGCTTATAGCAGCTTTTAGTGTAAAACAAGTTGACACTGTCTGGATGTCATCTTGAATAAGATTTAAAAAAAATGTAGTAGTTCTGTAATCAAAACCAGCTGTTTGGAGGACGCGCAGCGATGGGAATAAAACGGGTGAATGAAATCAAGATAATTTTTTATTCATGCAGGACTGAATATATTAAGATACATTTTTGTGGCCTTTTGCATTTATTGGTAGAGTAATTGGAGACAGACGAAACTTGGAGAGAGAGATGGGAGTGACATACAGCAACGTTTCATCAGGATCGGGACTCGAACCAGGCTGCATTAGGTGCCCGGACTCATATCTCTCTTTTATAAACACTACTTGAAAGCCTCAAGGTCAGGCATGGTCAACATCACAGTGTCACCTGGTCTCCCAGAGACCACACAGCTAGCACAGAACAGCACCAGCACACATTAACAACTCTCAAGTTACTGTGTTACTGTGAAGCCATTTTGGAGACCGGACTCCTTTATTGTAGACCTAAACCATATGCAAAAATCATCAATGTAAATTTTACTCTTAAGTGTAAGGAAAGGTCCCAAAAGGACCCTCTCAAAACTTTCAACCTATCTATTCTATAGGTGGATATTTTTCAAACCTTGTTGAAAACGCTTGTAGCATGTGGCTATTAAGTAGGGCTGCAACAACAGTATAACTTTGTGGCGATTATCCTAGCAATTACTTTTTCGAATCTTAACCACTAAAGCCCTGTTTCATACATCCTTGCACAATGTCATTCTGCAAAAAAAATAGTGAAAATGTCTGAACTAGAAGCTCACAACAAGAACACATTTTATGACGATATGCCAAAAATCGGGATTGCTATAATTGTGTTGCACCCCTACACACACACACACACACACACACACACACACACATACACACACACACACAAGGACGTAACAGTGTAATGTGGTGGTGTTGTACCTCGCTGGTCCTGAAGATGACCCTGTAGTTGTACTGTTGGCCGTGCTCTTTGTGCTCGTCCACTTTCTCCCTCCGCAGACTCACCGCCACCGGCCCCAAGGTCTCATCCACCCCCAGGTAGTTCCAGTGTTCTGGAAGCGGACGCATGAATGAGAGATGAACGGTGGTGGGAGTAAGAAAACGAGTAATGCATCTGACCCGTCTGAACTGAGTGGTGCAACTATACTTTTATTGTTGTGGTTACTCTCTCTCTCTCTCTGTGTGTGTGTGTGTGTGTGTGTGTCAATCAGGAGGTGGATGACCTGCAGCTGGCAGGCATACACACAGTCAAAGAGAAAGCGACAGAGGGTGAGAAAAGAACAACATTTTTGTCGCACGCACTCTCTACAAAATGGCTCTGCATCCTATAGAGCAGCGGTTCTCAAAGTGAGGCCCAGCGTTCCTTCAGGTGATTCTAAATGGACCCTTAAAGGTCTGCATCTCTGAGTTATGGGAGTTACTCGGTTTCAAGGACCGGGTAATCCTTGAAATTAAACAGTTTGAGAACGCCTGGTATAGATCGACAGCCACAGGCATATAAAGTCCCCGAAACTGAATGTATGAGTGGTCGGTTCACAGCAGAGCTCTCACCTCTCAGATAGAAGAACTTGCGGTAGTAATAGGCACCGAGGTCCACATGCTCGATGTATCGCTTGGTCCTGTCTCCGTGCTGACCCGGCCCGTCCTTGGGAGCCTCCAGCACAGCCACGCCAGCGTTGGTGAAGTGGGTGCTGAGGGTGGCCTCCTGAGGCCCTTCTTCTGTACTGCCTGAGTTGCTGCTGGAGCTACCCCCCCCGCTGCCGATGCTGCCCTGCTGGGAGACCAGAGAACACAGGGAACATGTGAGACCAGAGACCAGGCCCAGTTAACACAGGGAACATGTGAGACCAGAGACCAGGCCCAGTTAACACAGGGAACATGTGAGACCAGAGACCAGGCCCAGTTAACACAGGACACATGTGAGACCAGAGACCAGGCCCAGTTAACACAGGGAACATGTGAGACCAGAGACCAGGCCCAGTTAACACAGGGAACATGTGAGACCAGAGACCAGGCCCAGTTAACACAGGGAACATGTGAGACCAGAGACCAGGCCCAGTTAACACAGGGAACATGTGAGACCAGAGACCAGGCCCAGTTAACACAGGACACATGTGAGACCAGAGACCAGGCCCAGTTAACACAGGGAACATGTGAGACCAGAGACCAGGCCCAGTTAACACAGGGAACATGTGAGACCAGAGACCAGGCCCAGTTAACACAGGGAACATGGGCCCAGGCCGTAGCGTAACGGTCTGGGCACCGGACTGGTGTGCCGCGGGTTCGACTCCCGGACCCGACACGGCCTTTACCGCATGTCATCCCCCCATCTCTCTCCCGTTTCCTGTCAGCCTACTATCTGTCCCTTAAAAAAATCAATAAAAGGCGTAAGCCGCAAAAAAAATATCTTAAAAAAAAAAAAAAAACACAGGGAACATGTGAGACCAGAGACCAGGCCCAGTTAACACAGGACACATGTGAGACCAGAGACCAGGCCCAGTTAACACAGGGAACATGTGAGACCAGAGACCAGGCCCAGTTAACACAGGACACATGTGAGACCAGAGACCAGGCCCAGTTAACACAGGGAACATGTGAGACCAGAGACCAGGCCCAGTTAACACAGGGAACATGTGAGACCAGAGACCAGGCCCAGTTAACACAGGACACATGTGAGACCAGAGACCAGGCCCAGTTAACACAGGGAACATGTGAGACCAGAGACCAGGCCCAGTTAACACAGGGAACATGTGAGACCAGAGACCAGGCCCAGTTAACACAGGACACATGTGAGACCAGAGACCAGGCCCAGTTAACACAGGGAACATGTGAGACCAGAGACCAGGCCCAGTTAACACAGGGAACATGTGAGACCAGAGACCAGGCCCAGTTAACACAGGGAACATGGGCCCAGGCCGTAGCGTAACGGTCTGGGCACCGGACTGGTGTGCCGCGGGTTCGACTCCCGGACCCGACACGGCCTTTACCGCATGTCATCCCCCCATCTCTCTCCCGTTTCCTGTCAGCCTACTATCTGTCCCTTAAAAAAATCAATAAAAGGCGTAAGCCGCAAAAAAAATATCTAAAAAAAAAAAAAAAAACACAGGGAACATGTGAGACCAGAGACCAGGCCCAGTTAACACAGGACACATGTGAGACCAGAGACCAGGCCCAGTTAACACAGGGAACATGTGAGACCAGAGACCAGGCCCAGTTAACACAGGACACATGTGAGACCAGAGACCAGGCCCAGTTAACACAGGGAACATGTGAGACCAGAGACCAGGCCCAGTCACACAGGGAACATGTGACAATTTCAAGTCAAACCATCGCAATTCAATATAATAATTAATAATATGATTTATTGAGCACTTTTCTATTTACTGCAAGCTTGTAGATCTCCTATTTTTGCCGATTGTTTGCCCCAGGATAGGTGCGTTAGGCTTCAAGTGGTTAAAGCAAAACGATAAATAAGCGAAAATAGGGGCCAACAAAAAAATTATATATTTAGTACATGGCCGCCGTGCTGTCTGTGAATTTAGTTATCAGTAGTAAAATTACTATGTGAAAGGTTTTCCGAACAAAGCCGGGAAAATCTGAATGGCATCATCCCTGCATTGACAAACTAGCAGCTTGTGAGTGAGCATGTTGATTAATGTGGAATAGCAAAAAACAACAACAAAAACACCAACAACATACAGATCTACCTGTTTAGAGGGACAGATGCTCCTTTCACCCTCTCCTCCGATCTCGTTCCTGAAGCAGGGGCAGCTGAGCACCAGGTCGTTGCTCTTGTCGTCCCCGGGATCCAAGGCAGGACTGGTGCCATGTCCTCCACCCGCACCCTCCTTGATGCTGAGCTCCTCCTGCGAGCCGCAGGGCGAGCCGCACACTCCCAGCTGATTGGAGGAGGCGGCGGCGGCGGCAGACGCCCCGGTGGTGGTGTTCTTGCGCTTGGCTCCGGACTGCCTGCCGTGGATGACCTCGTTGAGGTCGAACATCAGAGACTGAACGTCGAAGTGGGCGAAGCCTTTCTGGCAGACCCAGGGCTTGGGAGGCGGGCTGAGGTCGTCTCCCTTGCCCCCGTCCTCCACGTCCGAGCCGGCTCGGGACGAATCGCCCTCGGCCTTGACGTTGCGAAGCTTACGGAATATCGACTCTCCGCCCGTCTCCGACTTGGACCTCCTCTTCAGGTGCTTCTCCCGTTCCTTCAGCCGGCTGGCGGGGCTGCCTCTGGCCGGCCCGTCGGGCAGGTCCAGGGCGGGCTGTTTGATGGGGGCGACGGTAAGCAGCTCGCCCAGCCTCTCTGGTGCGGGGCTGCGCTGGTCGTCGGTGGACTGGTAGCCCTTCAGCATGTCGAAGAAGCTCTCCCCGGACACGCCGTGCTTGTCGATGGACGACGTGCTGCCGTACTCGCGGTGCATGGGTGTCCACCCGGAGAAGGACCAGCCCTCGCTGCCGTCGCCGTCCAGCTCGCTGATGGTGATGTCGCTGTTGCTGCGCTGGCGGATGCGCCGCATGCCTTTGCGCGGCGAGCCCAGGTAGCCGTCGGGCGACAGGAAGCGGTTGTCTTTGCCTTTGCTGTGCATCTTGTTCTTCAGAGTGTTGTGGATGTTCCGCAGCATGGAGGAGTCCTGGGGGCTGATCAGGTGACCCAGCTTGGCCGACAGGTTGCTGTGGGCTGTGACAGCTGAAACCCCGCCTCCTCCTCCTCCTCCTCCTCCTCCTCCGCCACCTCCACCTCCAACCCGATCTCTCTCTCGCTCTCCACTTCCTGACCCCGAAGAGCTGGTCATGGTGGAGCTGGGAGAGTCTGTTTCCACTGTGATGTGCCAAATCGCCCCGCCTCCTCCGTCTTTCCTGGGCGGCCAGTCGGCCACACGGGCTCGCACCCCCATCTTAGGCACTCCTGGGTTGGTGCCGACGGCAGACGAGGAGATGTGGGCGCTCTCGCTGCGGGGCGGTGGCGCCCCGCCGTTGGGCAGCCGCAGGCGGCGGGTGTAGAACTCGTCGGTGGCGGGCACGGAGCCCCCGACCGAGCGCTCCGTCTGGGAGCGCTTCAAGCTGGTCATGGCGGAGGAGCTGGGGGGGAAGAGGACAGCCGGGAGAGGGGGAAGGCCAGGTAGGGGGGTGTGGGATGAGGGAGGAAGCGAAGGGGACTCAGATGAAGGTCTGCAGCATTATGTTCACCGAGAGGAACCTCACCAGTTCATGGGGTGCTGGAGGAGAGAAGAAGCAAGAGCTGCTTCATAAAAGCACTGCACAGAATGCTTTGTCAATTAAACTCTTTTTTTTTTCAGATAACGTTACGTATTGCTATATTGAAGCATCCACCAAACAATCATTAGGGGGTGAAGTTCATAAATAGAGTAGACTCAGTTTTACCATGTCATCTCATCACCATTATTAGGATACCTCTATTTCTCTAATGAATGTTACTGGAGGTAATAAATGTTTGAATATGGTTTGATAGTCTATGCCACAGTTTCCCAAACAGTGGGTTGTGGCCCATTTATGGGTCACGGACGAATTTGTATGGGTCACGATAGACGATAATAATCTTATACATTTTAAAACAAACAAATCTAAGAAATTCCATATATAAATAATAATATAATTAATGAGTAATAAGTAGTGAAAATAGCCGATCTACAAGCTCGCAACGTGCGTTATGCACTTGTAGATCTGCCATTTTGCTAGTTTGGGTCCCGGGCAAATGTCTAATCTCCCTTTTGGGTATCGCCCTGAACGGTTTAGTGTGTACTATGGCTAAATATATGCAAACTCACAAATAATATGCAAATGCACCAAAAAACAGCAACGATCAGCAATCAGCATGAGCATTTGCATTGACCTTTGGCTGCACCCCTGCTCTAAAGTGCATGGCAGTGCATTGTGTTAATGTCAAGCTTGGCACCAGCATTGTGGTCGGTAATAAGGCTAGCATATCCCTATAAGGCGATAGGCCAATCATTATGGAGACGGCAGTAAAGTGATCACCTTCACAGAGCTGGAGGTTGATAGGAAGGAGGAAGGAAAGTGTTTCTACAGGATGAACTGCATTCTGGCCATATAGAACCGGACTGGAACCAACTTGAGATGGAACCAACTTGAGATAGACCAGCTGAGATCCTGTAGAGGGGGGGGGGGGGGGTATTGACAAGGGAGATAGAGGAAACAACAAAAGATGAGGGAACAACAGAGAGGAAGTGAGAGGCTGTTACAACATACAAGTTGCAAAGCATCAAAGCTGACCTACAAATGTGAGTTCAGATGAGCTACTCCCCCACCAGGGGAGTAGCAGGGAAACAGAGAACACAGACCCACAGCAGGTCATGCCTACTTCATTCCCCCCCCCCCCCCAAGACCTGAGGCTGATTCTACAAATGCCGTCTACTCTAAATCAGTAGTTCTCACTTTCAAGATTGCAGATGTGCAAACTAAAGTTCTCAAACTCTGCCCGAACCCGACCAGGCCCGACCAAGCCCGACCCGACCCGACGGCCGGGCCCAAAAAATATGCTAATTAGTCGGGCCGGGCCGAGCCTCGGGCTCTGTGATTTTCCGCAATTTTATTCTTTTTTTTTTTTTTTTTTAAGTGTTATTATAATAAAAATAGCAATTCTGTTATTTGTGTAATGTGATTGTGTATACGTGTATGTATTTATTATGAAGAGGGCTGCGCTAGGGGATTCACTTGTGACAGGAGGAGGACTGGAGACGGGGGTCGCATCGCACTAGCATTTCAGACTCGGAGGCCTCGTACACACATGTCAAACCATGTGACTTCCATTGGAAAAGCATTGAGAATGAGGCGGCCATGAAACAGACAGAACAGATCATGTCAGTCCAGCATGTGTGTACGAGGCCAGGGCAGCATTGCAGCCTGCCCCGCGCGCAGGCAGTAGAGAACAGTGGACGGTGAGAGACTTGCGTGCCTTGCTACCGCTGGTTTCCCTCTGGTTTGCGCACCAAACGAGCTACTAACCACCAGTTAACTTGCCAAGTTGCCATATGCTTAAATATTTTATAAAATCAATCGGATTATCACAGCTGAAGAAGCGTCAGGTTTTCGTCATGTTGCACCGAGTCTCGTTAACCCAGCTGGCTGCGATGAATAAAACCTAATTATTAATCAACGTTACCAAACGATCCAGTGATATATAACTTAGCTACACGTAAAGCAACTTCACTTCAGAGGAAACTAAGGGAGGGAGCTGCAGCTGCTATTCGTGTTTACTCACCAGTCACCACCACCACTGTATGGAATCCATTAGAATGATTGGAAATGGAAGTTATGGAACATTAATAGCCTATTCTAACGTGAGTTACATACATCCTTTATTTCGATAAATCCGTTGATCTCCGTTCTCACTTTCACACTGAAACACGGCGCCGCTGCATGCGCTGCTATTTAGTGCTGCTTTTTTTTCTCTCTCTTTTTTTCCTGTCGGGCTTTTGTCGGGCTTAACATTATGGCAATTTTTAGGGTAGGGCCGAGCCTCGGGCCCACCCAGTTAGGGTAGGGTCGGGCCGGGCCATAATTTTTGGGCCCGTTGAGAACTTTAGTGCAAACACGGCATGAAGTCACACGCTGTGAGCTTGTAGATCTGCTATTTTTGAAGAGCCAATAATGCAGAAATCTAACATGACATGGATGCTTTACCGTTATTAATGGATTAATGAGGATCTTGGATGAAGGAAAATGAAACGTCCGCACACAATATAATTCTGCTCCCCGTATTTCAACCTAAACAATGTTTCGCCCATCTGGGCTTTCTCAAGTTGGGTATGGCCTTGAAAACTCAACTAGGTGTCGTCACTCAATCAGTTAGGATAGGTATCGGCTGTATGTGAAGATCCACTCCAGAACAAGAGTACAAATATTACATCAGTTAAGTGGCCATACACTCACGAACAATAGGTTAAAAACTTAAAATACAATAAACAATACAACAAAACATATATACAATCCATACATCTTGGATGCCCAGTGGTTCGAGAGAGAAACAGAAAAGGCGTTTTTTTTGCAACTGCAAAGCCATGATTTCAAACTCTGCACCATCCAGTTTTCCCATCGACAATGACTATTCTAATGTAAGTATCCTTGTACAAGCATTATAGTTGCACATGTTTAATGACAACTGGAAAATAAATGGGCAGATTAAAAAACGCCTTTACACAAAGGACATAACCTTGGAATGTGGCTCAGACATCAACTTGGACACTTGGTTGTTCAAATCAATAACAATGTGACAGCATGCCAAGGGGCTCTTTGCAGCCATTGAAAGTCGTAACGTTCATTCAATACACACTAGTGAAGTGTCGCTCTCTTTGTTACTGCGAGTTCATTCATTTACTGTGCCATCTGTGCAAAACATTTTTCTAGTCTGTCAGCCTCCATCGGCTCATACTGACGAAGAGCTGACCCCAGCTGCCTCTGTGAGTAGCAGTTTGTTTCTACACTAGAGCATCTGTTTGGCTAAACTCTCTGATGAGTTTGTAGAGTAACAAAAAGCACAAACTCAAAAGTTGAGAAATCTGGTCTCCCCTAGCCTCACTTATGCTAGTACAGCCTGATTTATACTTGGAAAACTAGTACATCGCCCTAAGGTGTTGACAGACAGACACAGACACAGACAGACATTTAGCTTGCCTAAAGAAAAGGCCCACTGGAAAGCTTTTAGGGAGGTTAATCAATTATTAAGTGGTGCTTCATGCTGTGTAATAATATTTCTTTCAGAGAATCATCAAGCAGTAACTTGGGCGGCTGGGCCAAACCAATGATATTTACCCAGACACAAGAAGTGAGTGGATATTAACTGGATAATGAAGGTGCATGTTTGAAATAAGATGGGGCATTGTCATACCGGGTTGGAATGAATACAGATCAGCTACCCCAGGCTGTAGCGATTATCTGGAAATGCCACATAATGAGGCATACAAGGCAGGCCTGAGTACAAGTTTGTTTGCATAAATTATTATGAATTAATTATTTTTCTGTCAAGTCCGACCCCACCGCTAGGGGACGTTATTTGCTAGTATAGCAACGTAGCAAGGTATACTTCGTGTATATAATGGTTGAGCCCCACGGCAGCTTTTAACATTGATCTGGTTGCTATGCAACGCCTCCGTCACCACCAGCTATGGGAGGTTAAATCTGATCTCCGTTTAACTCGGTTACAAGCAGGATTTTCAAACCTCCATAAGCCGGAATCCAGCAGAGCTGTCCATGGTGGATGTTCAGCCATCCAAAGTTCGGATGTAATTTGTGATTCGTGACTTTTTGCAAGCGTTCCTGGCGAAAGGTACAGTGTGTGCTTGTGCTAATAATACTAAAGTGTGTGTATTGGGCGCGGGGGAGGGCAAACTCCTTCTCTTAAGTGAAGGTGAATGGAGGAATGGTGGCATAGGCTAACTTAATTTATGCCAACGGCTAGTGGCAGAAGAAGAATTAACATATCGTGCATAAACGAAATCTAGAGAACCACGTTGTGCTATGTTAAATGTGCTGTGTGTTCTGAATGAAATTACATTTAGTTGATTTAAAGTTATGCTGAAATAAAGCTATAGTACGAGGATTGGACACACTAAACACTGCAATGGTTTAATCTCATTTCTCCAACTCTGCAAACAAACAAACAGCAAGATATGACTGCACATCATCTGCTATATGAAGGCAATGCCCTTGACGTGCATTGCCTCTCAGCCCGTTATTGAAGCAGGCTTCTCCACCTGTCACAGGCCATTTACCAAGTCATGGCCCTATAGAGCGTGACTGGCTGACTTTAAAACGGAGGGATGGCTGCCTGTGCTGAACTGCTGAGGGCAATTGTAGCCAGAAACCCTTAAATCAACAGGCGCCAACACCATGATTGAAATGTGGAGGATTCTCAATCTCATCCTCACAGCCTCTCACAGCCCGTTCCGCTGATAATAGGCCCCAGAGCAAGAGTAGCTGACGCATTTGCTTAACATTCAGAGATTTATATCACATTATACAGACAGGGCAGAGTCAGGCACACTCTGTCCAATCATGTGAACGGGATTGGCTGATTGATGTAGATCACAAGAGGCTTCTTGTCATCGCGAGAGAGACATGGCCAAAGCATTTCCGGGGGTCCCCAGCCAAAAACGTTGAGAACCCCTGGCGTATAGTATAAGGTTATGGTCCTAGTCCTAGACAAAGGCATAAAACACACTCTAGAGAATAGAGGCAACGAGCGCCTCTACAAATCAACAGATTTATATAGTGTGGCGACATCTGTGCTTGGTTAAAAGCAGGCTGGCATCCAACTGCACAGCTTGCTATTCACTGGAATTTAAAAGAAAATCACTGTGGGAATATTCAGGGTCTTGTAAACCAAATGATTAATTTATCACCATCAGCTGCCTTGCTGGTATAGGATATAGCGATTGGTTCCATGGTATGTAAACAGTATCTAGGCGTATTGACATTTCAAACTCGCCTCTGAAGTCCCTTAAAGAATTCTGTGAATGAATGTTTAAAATGATGCGTAGTGAAATTTTAACCACGCTGTAAAAGTTTAACCATGCTGTTGAAACATGCCGTCTCCCGAGCCATTAGTAGGGCAGCACTAAGTGTGCTTTAATAGAGTGTGAAAGGATGATTGGACTATTTGGCAGGTCAAAAGAGAGGACCCAGCAGGGATACACACCTGACCACTTATTAACCCATTAAGACCTGAGACCAGATTCTACTAAATGTCTTCCAAGTTTTCTAAGACAGTTTTTTTTTCTACAGTATATCAGTGGTTCTCAAAAAATTTCATGTCAAGAACCCCTAGAATTGTATGTACATGGCCTCAAAATGGCCACAAAAAAGCAAAGACTTTAGTTAAAACGTTCACCGTGAAAGAACATACATTTCAAAGATGTGATTTTTTTTTCTCAAAAATAGCAGATCTACAAGCTTGTAGACCTTGAACGTCTGCTATTTTTCAATAGTTAAAGTAAAAAAATAATGGTTGAAGTGGTTGCCGTGTGCATTTTCAGAGCACGTTTATTTTAATAATCAATCGAGGTGTGCTGACTCGGATCAATGGAACCACCGTAGCATATTTTTAAGTTATGTATTGGTATCACAATGAAAACACATTTTACATAATTATATATATATATTTTTTTTTAATTAATGTTATATTATCTTTAAAACCTTAATGTTTTGCCAAGTATTTGGGGGCCCATACACCATTCTACACATGATCTATTGCAAAGTGACATACCCATCATCACCACCACCCTGTAGACGTATTTGACAGGACCCATCGTCTTCTCCCACTACAGTGTCAGCTCTGTTACACCATGTACTACTGCCTGCGATGGAGGCATTTAGACGGCACTTCTGTTGTTTCCCTACATGCGGCAAGCTTGTGGGAGAAACTAGCGGTATGCTGAACATTCAGTGCATTTAAATAGGTGCTGCGACGCACTGTCACGCACAAAAAAAGAAAACACACATTACACAAAAATGTTCACTTTCCAGTGTATCCCAGCAACCAGCTGAACGATGGCCTTTCTCTCACTTGCGAGGGACGTGGTAGTACAGGTACAGTACAGTACAGTACAGTACAGTACAGTACAGTACAGTACAGTACAGTACAGTACAGTACAGTACAGTACAGTACAGTACAGTACACCAGGAGAGAGGGACGTGGTAGTACAGGTACAGTACACCCTCACAGACCTGGACTACGCTGATGACATCTGCCTGCTATCGGACAACGTAGGGCAGGCACAGGCTCTCCTGACCTGTGTGGAGTTGGAGTGCGCCAAAGTTGGCCTCAGTCTAAATACAAAGAAGACTGAGGTCATACTCTATAACATCCCCCAGGAACATCTGCCCCTAACGACAATAGAGGGTATTGTCCTAAAGGAGGTCAGTGACTTCAAATACCTGGGCGCATGGGTCGACTCCACAGAGAAGGACCTTAAAGTGAGGAAGGCACTTGCCTGGCGAGCTCTTAACGGTATGACCAGTGTGTGGAAATCCAACCTGCCCCGACACATCAAGATCAGTTTCTTCTCTGCTACCGTGGAGTCCGTCCTCCTCTATGGCTGTGAATGCTGGACACTTAAACAAGCCCTACAGAAATCCCTGGACGGGTGCTACACCAGAATGTTACGTGTGGTACTGAACATCAACCAGGATGAGCACATCACCAACAAGCTTCTGTACGGGGCATTACCAAGTGTAACAGAGAAGATAGCAGTAAGGAGGATGAGACTAGCTGGCCACTGCCACCGACATCAAGAACTCCCGGCCAAAAAGCTTGTACTGTGGGAACCAACACACGGGCATCGATCGAGAGGACGTCCCACACCGACCTATGTGGACGTACTAAAGAAAGATACCGGTGCAGAAAGCACAAAGGAGCTGGCCAGATGTATGGAGAACCGAGATGACTGGAGACGCCGATGGAGGGCTCGTCTGAGGACGACGTAGAGAGACACCAGGAGAGATGTATATACAGTAGATATAAGCACAGAGCCAGAGAAAATGAAATGTTTGACATGATGGTAGGAGAGAAAGTCAGGGAATGAGAGGAGAAAGAGATGGGTGTAGTTTAACTTTACTGTATTTCCCATTTTCAATACTTTTAGTTCTACTCCACTACATCTCAGAGGCAAATGTTGTACTTTTACTCCACTACAATTACTTGAAGTTAATTACTAATTACTTTATAGTTTTAGATTATTACAAAAAACATAGACTAACCACTTCAGCCCTATTTCAAAATAGCAAATCTACAAGCTCACAAGCCGTGAGCTTGTAGATCTGCTATTTTCAAAGGGGTTTATACATTTGGAAACTTGCAAAATGGGACATTCTGCATCATTCTGTTGATGCCATGTACTCAAGTAAATTTGGAATATCAGACTTTGACTTGTAACAGAACTTTTCTACATGGTGGTATTGATAGTGTTACTCAAGTAAAAAATCTTCCACCACTGCTAAATAGACATTTGTAAAAGGGAGAAGGTGGAGGGTTAGCGAGTGAGGGAGAATGAAGGCGGCATGGCAGTGACCCTCTGGAGTCACATGTGGCCAATTATCCCGACAGATAGTCTGTAACCTTTCATGGAAAACGTGCAGTGTAAATGAGTGGAGGGAGCATCGATGTGGCTTACACCCCCTGAGAGCTGCCTGGCCTGCTCCACTGGAAACACTATCAGATCAGTGCATGGACTCCTCTGCAGTCTCCATTTGGTTTTAGTCAGTCTTTTGAATAAAATTCCTTTTAGTTCTAGTCATATTTTAGACATCTGAAATGTTTACGTTTTAGTTCAGTTTTAGTCGACTAAATATTGTAAGATTATAGTCGATTAAATGTACAGTTGATTTAGTTGACTAAAATGTATTTTGGCGGGCTTCGATGGCGTTGTGATGAGTGATTGTACAGTACACTTGCATGCTGAAAATATCCGATCTACAAGCTCACAACAGGTCAGCGCGACGCGTTGTGAGCCATTTTCAGAGCTCAGCCAAACATAAAATGACTCGTCTTTGAGTTCTTGTGGATCTCTTCTCCCCTAGTCCCTCCCTTTAGAATCGGCCCACGGTCTTAATAGGTTCATGTAACACAGTCTAGAGAGGTGTGGTGGAGCTTCTGTACAAGGTCATAGTCGTGGACATTAAGGCTAATGGAAGAGCCCGGACCTTTGGAAAATGTGCTGGAGGCGGAAGAACAGGTGGTCAGGTCTCCAGTGAGCCAAACCACCAGCGTGAGTCACACACCAGCTAATAATTACAGAGCAGGCTGACTGTTTGAATGACAGTGGCTAGCACTGTACAAGCTCCTGAACAATGAGAGGGAGGGCGAGAGAGAGAGAGGGTGTTTCAGAAAGAAAGAAGGGCAGACATTTCTTGAATGCATTTGCTTTGCTCTGTGTGTGTGTGTGTGTGTGTGTGTGTGTGTGTGTGTGTGTGTGTGTGTGTGTGTGTGTGTGTGTGTGTGTGTGTGTGTGTGTGTGTGTGTGTGTGTGTGTGTGTGTGCTCTTCCTCCGTCTCATGTCAAGAACACTGTAATTTGGACCTAGTTAATATTCCTAGACAAATCTCACAGCAGCACGGCACACTGAATTCATTAATCAGCCTCCATTGTGTTTTGGTGCTGCGCTGCCAACAGCCTGAGTGCCACCCACTAATCACAGCCAAACTATTTCACCTGCATGGAAATGTAAAGGCTAATGTACTGTACTGCTAGATGGGATGTAGGCACAGTTGCTCGTCTGTTGCAGGGCTCGTACGACAACAATAAGGTGGGGGGGTCCCCAGTAAAATGACAAACACATAATTTTTTTTTTTTTTTGGGCTATTTGAAAATATTATTAATATTTCCAGGATCTCCAAATCCCCAACATATTTTCCAGGGGTCCCTGGCACAGGGGTCCAATATACTGTAGTACTGTGCATATTTTGACTATTATAAAACATTATAACATTAACTTATAAATTAGCTCAGATCACATGATTTTCAGAAGATCGGAATCAGGGAGAAAAGATCGGATTTGTAATTGTCTAATGTAAATCTCAAAGAAAGATGTACAGTATAAGCAATGAGATGTTGTAAAAACTGTTGTGTTTATGCTAGTTGTTTTCCTTCTGGTCCCAGAGATCATCAAACAAAGACTAGTCACACTCACAGAGGCGTGAAAGACACCTATGATGAAAACAAAGGAAATGCAACCCCCGCTATGGATGATGGCATAGGTGTACTCTCTCTGAATGAGAGAGATACTCTTTAAGAGTTTTAACTTGACTTCTGTTGCCACGACAACGGGAAGCAACGCGATGTCGCGATGACTATAAAATAAGAAGCCGAACGGGCCAGATTGAGTAACAAGGTGATCACTAACGCATATAATTACTAATACTGCTACTATCAATTTCGACCCTCAAAAGTTCAATAATTGAAAGGCAACACAACAGACTACACTAGAGTGACATACATTAGGATATTTGCTATTGTGATATGGCATAAGTGTTATATAAAAATATAAAGATCAGATCGGGAAAGATCGGTATCTATCGGGATGTCCGACATCCCTACTTATAAATGATGATGTATTAAACTCTAGGACGGTGAAGCTACCAAGCAGCACATAAAGAGAAATCAGCCCCACCTTTACCAGCTTCAACATTGAAGTGATGGACACATCAATGCATTACTAAATATAAAAGTATTGTGAACCGAGTGGACCGAGTACTTCTGTTCGGATCCCCCACTGACAATTTTGATCAAGTTAGATCATGATAAACCTGTTCCTGTACACTGTTTCTCTGTGGAGTTTGCATGTTCTCCCCGTGTCCCCTAGGGTAGGTACCCTCACAAAAACATGCAGTAATCCTGGTCTCTAAACTGCCTCCCCCTGGCCAGCCGGGACGCCTGATGGAGGGGAAAGGAACTGGTTGGAATAACGTGCTCCTTCCACGCGCTACGTCCAACCAGGAAAACTCCCCCCTGTCAGGTGTAAAGGAGCAACTTGGACACTCAAGCATGAAGGAAGCATGAGTTAAGTCCGTTGCTCTCCCTAGGTTGGTGGAGGGTGTGTAGAGCCCAGGATCACATCACAGGATGATTGACAAAGGGGTGAAAAATGGGTTACAAAATCGTGGGACAAAAAAAATATAAATTATAGAGAAACCTGTTCCTACAGAGATAGACTGACGTCATCTCCACATTGTGACTCAGCCTTGGACATTTACATATGACACACCTGCTGTCAGCTGTACACATAGAGGGGCGAGTGAGTGTGTGTCTGAGTGCCTACAGTATATGCGTTTGTGTGCGTGCATCGCTTCTGTCGGAGGGTGTGTGTGTGTGCGCGTATGTGTGTGTGTACAGTAAATCCAAGACGGGTACATGCATGCCAAGGCTCCAACAGGTGCCTAATGGTTCCCAGGGCTTAAAAGCATGCAGGATCGTTCCTAGACAGAGTAGACAATGACTCACTCCTTCCCACAGTTTGTACTGTACATCTCAGACAAACACGCACCTGATGATGTTACATCATTTTAGCATTTCGTTTCAGTCTCACACAAATTGATTCACGGTACTTAAAACGAAGCTTAAAACGCCTCATACTTACAGTAATCACCTGAACCCTAGCATCCGTACTCTGGGGCTAACATTTGGTGGAAATAGCAGATCTACAAGCTCACAGCGTTGGCACTGTATTTTGGCGACGATATCTCGTGTCAAACAAAAGCAGGAGGGGGCCTAATCAGATCACTGACCTTACATAGGCTCTTTGCCAACTAGTCCAACTGATATTATATAATTCATTACATCCATTAGTATAGCATTACGGAATGGAACATCAGTGATTTTCTATTATACTTCAAACACTGTGTGTAAAGCTTGAATATAAGATATGAAAAAAAAAAATTGCCAGAGAAAATGACTAAAATGAAGCTTGAAAAACAGTCAAGCTGTGAGCACAGTCTTGAGGAAATGGCAGGCCAAGGCATATGAGGAGAACACAGCCAAAATAAATAGAAGGGGGAAAAACATCTAACAAATTTGAAAGCATGCAGCCATCCAAAGTGTTCCAAAAGGTTTTTTTTGTTTGTTTTTCGTCCGAGAGCCAAAGTGAAATTCAAATTGTGTGGAAAGATAAACGCGCTTTGCTCTTTTTTGTCCACCACTATGGCAGAGGCGGAGCCGAGCCATCTCCCGGGACTCATTCGTATGTATAAGGGACCATTTTAGTTTTTTTGGGACGCTCTCAAGTCATCATGTTGATTGTTGTCTTTCCCTCCAGAGGGTGAAATTACCATGGCACTTTGCCTGGCGTCCACACAAACACACATTCCCATCTACTCAACTATCTCAGAATGGCAAAGGAAGCTAGAGGGAAGCAACAGAAATGGAGGGTGACGATGTGTATAGTGTGTGTATGTTCTGAACAGGGTTAGTGACACCCAACATCTTGGCATGGCTTTGCTGTGCCGGTATGAGCATTGTTTGATTCGTAAACAAAAACGGAGGGGAGACATTCTTTCAACACTTTTTTACATTTTTAACTTCACCACTGTTCAACCCATCTTCATATAATTTGTCCTCACTAATGTTTATGATAAAATACAAAAACATGTGTCTCATAGGAGGGCTGTGGGCAGTTCAGATTCAGAAACCTGTCTTCGAGTGATATCATCGATGGGGAATCCAAGCTAAAATAACCTGCAGGCTTAAATTTCTATTCCTGAAAAGTTACATAATGGAAGCTATCGTTCTGGTGATAACTGTGCTATTTTATCATGAATATTAGTGAGGACCAATTATGTGAAGATCGTATCGATTCACACTATAGTAACAAATCCCTACCATTCGATGTCAATAAATACAAGAGTCAATTGCAATAGGGCCTAGATAAAACATTGGTGCTCCTATCTTGTTGGCTCAGTGCTCTGACCCAGACTAATACCAGATGTTATTCACAAGTTCCACAGCACAGAATGGGCTGAAGTCTTCTCACTGTTTGTATTAAAATTCCTTCCCTGCATGGCAAGGTATTGTAAATCGGCCCAAAAGTACAGTGTTGATTTTGACAGCAAATTCAGATTTTAGTTTTAGTCACAGTCTCTTGAATAGTTTTCATTTCGTTTTAGTCACATTTTTGTCACCTAGAATGTTTAAGTGTTAGTCGACAAAATATCATAAGAGTTTAGTCGACTAAATTTACAGTGTTGACAAAAATGCATTTTTTTGCGGGCCTAGATGGTTGATTTTACACTTCAGCTGATCTACAAGCTCACAACGTGTCGCAGCACGTGAGCTTGTAGATCGGCTATTTTCAGCATTCAACCAAGTGTAAAATGACTTGTCTCTTGTACTTGTACTGGATCTCTTGTCCACTACTCCCTCCCTAACATTTTTGTCTAGTTTTTATTTGTTGACGAAATTGTCAATATATTTAGTCTTAGTTTTAGTCATCATGGTGTTTTTATTTCCTTTTTATTCAGTTTTCCTCAGTGAAACGAACATCTTTCGTCATAGTATTAGTCGACAAAATCAACACTGTGCAGCAGCCACTCTATACTTCGAGACAGCGTGCCCGCCTCCTCCACTGGGGTGGGGGATAAAGCAAGTTTATCCAACCAATTTCATGTCTAGCAGTTCAATATGCATGAGAAACATTCAAGTCAATGAACGTTCTATTTTGCCTAAATGCCTGGGAGCTGCGGAACATTGGATCAGAGGAACGGTAAAACAAAAGCCATCTTTCATCCACCTCTCTGCATTCAGAGGAGAGAGGAAGTGGATAGGAGATGAGGCGCAAGTAAGTATTCAAAAAGACCAGCTTCACACAAAATGAGGAGAGGCACAAACAGCTGTGGTCTAGCCTACATTGTGCGCGCGTGCGTGTGTGCGTGTGTGTGACTGACTGACCGAGAACACAGTAAACAGCCGAGAGGCTCGGAAGTCCTAATCCCACGTGCATATGGTCACTGAAAGATACAACACCATGCACACATTGCAAGCATTTGCAGTATGCTGGCTTTTCAATGTGATAGTTGTTGTTCAACTGTACATAATAAAATAAAATGATAGTGGAAAAACTAGCATGTGTTCCTTTCTCATGTACTGTATGCAGAATGCACCTCCTTGTCCTCTTCCCACGGTGTGGAGGTGGACTCATGTCTCTTCTTCTCCAGAACAATAAGACAACTGTAGTAATTATCTGCCGACATTATAGCAACACAACAAACGGAGCCTGTTAAACCAAATGCACCCTAGCATGGCTATTCTGGGAGGCGGACATTCAACAAAATAGTGAATCTACAAGCTCACAACACGTAAAGAGCTGACCCAGGTCAACTATTGGTTTACTAAGGATATACTACAGGGTTTAAATGGAAAACTGAATACGTAAATATATGCAAATCCAACAATAACCACTTCTCAACAACAACAATCCTCTGAAACAGGTTGATGACTACAAGTATTTGGGTTCATATATATCTTCTTCCCAAAAGGACTTTCAAACTAGGAAGGGTATGGCCTGGTCAGCCTGCAATGACATGCATAAGATCTGGTCATTAAGATGTTAAAAGTAAAAATATTTAGGACGACCGTTGAGCCGATTCTACTCTATGGCTCCGAGACATGGACACTTTCAAAGAAACTAGAGAAACGTTTGGATGGCACTTACACCCGCCTTCTAATGAGAGCGCAAAATCTGTCTTGGAAGAGCCACCCATCGACTAATCTAATATACGGCAACCTTCCCTGTGTTTCTTCACTAGTCCGATCCAGAAGAACACAGTGCCTGCCACTGCTACAGAGCTGACAATGAGGTTATATCTTCCCTTCTTCTCTGGAGTCCTGCCTCAAAGCAGACCAGACGTAGAAAACCGTCGGTCCCTGATGTCATCGCTAGGGACACATGCATCAGTAAGCAGGAAGGACCGGAAAGTCTAGCGTGCCGTGGCATTGTGAAATCCATGATCTCGACCGCGGTCAAAAAATTATGATGAAGTGGTTAAAAGCCCCGGGCAAATTGCCCATTATCGATTGAATAACAAATGAACAAATGTTTTGGAGATGAAAGGATCGTTGGTGAAATTATTCTGCTAGGTAGAGTAGATGCATACATGTTATGCTCTGCTGGCTTCTACTGCAACTCAAGACAGTCTGAAGGACTTTCATGACAGCAGCCGCTGTGTGTGCAGACCATGAGTGTGTGTGGGGATTCACCTAGTCACCTAGGCTGGAGGCATTGAGGAAAGCTCAGCCACAGGGCCCGTTAGTGAGGAGGCTGGAGGGAGGAAGCAGCGACAGATCATTATAGAGAGCGTTGTTGTTATTGTTCCCAACCCCGAGGCTGGGAGGAACATACCTCCATGAGGGAAGTGACCATTTAGACCTTCTGCTGGAAGGCCACAGGGTCGGGGTTTTGATGATAAAAGATCACAAATCACGACAGAGACGGCACCTGTCACTTTCTCCGCATGCCAAACTCCCAAGAACGTTAGCACCGATTTCCTTAGTTTACCAGCAGCCACCCTCATGGTTCCTGGAATAATTCCTAATCCTGTCAAATTCACTGATCATTCATTATCTTCAAACAGTACAACTTCAAGAGTCGCTCTGGATTAAGAGCGTCTGCTAAATGCCTAAATTGTAAATTGTAAATTGTAAGACACTGAACAATAAGCTGCTGGCTTTGATATGTGTCAACCTGGAGACACGGAAGTGGCTTACTTTGTGTGTTCTGTAAACACAAGAGGAAAAGTGAGAGAAACCACAGTGCACATGTGTGGAGACCACCGGAATCTTCCAACCTCAACAAGGGATCCCTGTGACAAACTGTGTTTGGAAACCCAAATGTATCGACATCAACAACAGCAGTCTAGATTATGTAGTCTAGATTACTTATAATATAAACAATATATCTATTCTATCCATCTACTTTATACTTTGGCGTACAACAATGTTGCACAACAATATCAAAGAAATGCAACATTTTCCCCCAAAATAAAGTATTTTACTTAGATTGATTAGTTTATCTAATTCTTTAAATCTATTAGTCTAATGAATTTTTGTACCTAAAAACATGTTTCCATGTTTCCTGTATTAAGGACCAATCTGTCATACTGTCTATGGCCATGGCTGAAGTGAAGAACTATACTTGACTCCTGTTCAGTCAAGAACAAAACATCTCTGCCCTGGTATCTGGGTTGTAGTGGGAGCTCTGGTTGAATCAAATCCATACAGCTGATTGCCCTGATGATGGCTGGATGTATTATTCATGGCTAGGTAGTGGTGGTAGAACACCAGGGGTAGAACGGTGGAGTGGTTTGCCCTGCGGTCTCCATCTGTTATTTATAGGCTAATAGTGATGTAACAAGCTGTTATCTCACAGGCCCATTAGACTTATGTCAGGCTCATTACCACAAATTGTAGACTAGATTAACCACATTAAACCAAGCATCACTATTTTTGGCATGTCATAATAGGTAGACGTTTACAAAACCTTCAGAATCTCACCAATAGCAACACGCTGTGACCTTGTACATCTGCTATTTGCACTACTTAAATAAGCATTGAGTCTTTTTGCCAAGGGCTTGAAAAGCGCCTGGACTACATTTGCATGCAGAAAGTCGGAAATGAACAAAAACGGGCGCTATAAAAGCTTGTTGCACCTGGCAGTTATGACTGACTAATTATTTTTGTCTTTTATCTTCTCATGCGATGTCATTAAAGGTGTTCATGCACATTTTTCTTTCATGGGAAAAGGGTTAGCGCTGAAGCGGAAGCTGCTATGGATCCTACCTAGTGTTATGGAACACTAGTCTTTATGGTCCATGTAAACCCACTTCTAAACTAAGAGGATGGGCCCATCGACCGCACAGCTGTATATTCCCATCATGTCTAGAGATTGATTAATCTTGATAACAGCACCAGTGTAGGAGGCAAGCTGAAAGGTTGGGTATAATAACCATCTTCTTACTGTACAGTACATTTAATCGCTTTATTTTTTTTCAGCCGATCTGTTCTTTTAGTATTATTATTCTAGGTGGAGTATCATGGCGACAGTTTGCAATTAGAAAAAAATAACAAATAACAAATGAATAAATAATTGTGTTTTAATGATCCACTTCCTCGTTGTTCCCAAATTGAACATGAGTTGGGGAAGAGTAATACAAATATAGAATAAGACGTAATTGAAAGGCATGAAAATAGAGAGAGAGAATTTGTATTGAGCAATGTGTGTGCGAAAACCTTCGTGAGCGCAAGCTTCACTTCACAAGAGAAGATGGAACTTCAGTGACATTTACTTTGGCACAGTTCCAATCGCACCTCGCTCACACTCCATCAGGTGATAAATAAGTAAACAGTAGATCAGGGTTTTCGTTGTGACGTGTTGTGCACTTGTAAATTGGCTATTTTAGTGTAGTGGTTAGAGCTGCACCTTTCATGCGGAAGGGGGGCGTCAGCAAGGGCATGTGGTCTCAACGGGTTCCTAAAGACAAATCAAATCCTAGCCTCCTCCTGAGGAGGCACGTCTGAAGCCTGTCCTGGATGGGGTATTCGGACGTAAAAAACATTCCGTTGCCCCCAGAATAAGGATGCCATGAGCTGCATCAGACTTCAATGGAAGTCTAATCAATGGAAGTATGATTTAGTCAATGGTACATTAATATCTATATAAAAACGCCATAAACAATAAATAGACAATATGACGTAAATGTGTCAATGCGTTTACTAAACAAACTTTGAACTAAAGACAAACATTAAACCTGTGTACAAAAATATATATAAAAAAATAGAAAACGAAAGCATAACCGCTAAGAACATAATCGATAGTTGCAGTTATTGTATTTGTCTCTATAGAAAAGTGGCCTAATGGATTCAAAGCGCTGTGACAGTGCCCTTTCTGGCCCAGAATGGGTCACTATTATGTAAGTCCAATTACAAGCAAAAAGGTAAGCCAGACCACAGCTCTCAGCTATATGTATCTGACTGCTGGCCGGATCAATGGACAAAATGGACATTTTCCTCTGGTGTTCAAAGAGCAGGTTGTGACCTGGCTCACTCCAACACCAATTAGAGCTCAGCTGTGGCTCTGACGAACACAGGGCCCATTATGCCAGCAGCGAAACCTTTGGGCATTTTCTATACCCGATACATATCCTTAAAAGTCTACTTTTAAAAGACTACTATTGCAAATGAATGTACCACGGTGCCAGAGAAACGTATGAATGTATAAGGTACAGAGTAAGATATAAAAGCATTATAAAAGCCTTCAGCCTATATACTGTACATCCAGTAGTTTTTCAGCGGCATTCCTGTGGGCCTACCTGTGTGTGTGTGGGTGTATGGTACGAAGACGCTGTTGCAATTAAAGGTGTGGGAAGTGCCTAATTCACGGGTGCATTATTTGTTCACCAGTGTGAATTCAACACATCTAGTTCACAAAAGACTAGTTATCTTAGGCTAATACAGGATGTCTGTCTGACAACCTGACACTTTTTGTTTTCATTGTGAGAAATGGAACTTGAAATCTATTGATCCAAGGTTGAAAGCAATCGATTATTAAAATAACGTGCCCTGAAAATGCGGCCCACCCATCTCACCACTTAACTTAAAGATAGTGCCGTGTTTTTCTTTTCTTTTTTCAGTTTTTCATGTGTTTATGAGGTGACAGTACCTCAATAGACCCTTTGGTTTGGTTGTTATGTGCAATAATGTCTTCCTTTTGTATTTAGGGTTTCTTCCTGGAGGAGATCAAGATCACATTCCTCTCTTTGTTCCATCGCATCTATTATATGACAGAGGCAATGAACAGGCGCAAGAGTAATAAATAATAAACACGACATATAGACGACAGCAGGGCGGCTCCGTAACCCTGCGTTTAACCTCCCGTGCACCGCAGTGCCCAGGGCCCTCCAATCTGTGTCAATCAGACAGGCCAAGGCAGCCATTTGTTATGGAAGTGGCACTCGCCAACCAAAACAGCAAACAAAAAGCCTAGCAACATGCCGACGAAACGGCGTGAGGAGGCTCGCCGCTGAGGGGGAAGCAGGACAGAAATAGCAGAGTGGTGAATAATCGAGAGAAGGAGATGCGCTGTAATTAACACGGTGGCCCGGGGAGCCTCTGATGTACAGTAGAGGGAGGGGGGATGTGGAGGGAGGGGGGGTGTGGAGGGAGGGGGGATGTGGAGGGAGGGG
Organism: Protomyctophum parallelum; assembly: GCF_964188405.1. NCBI lineage: Eukaryota > Metazoa > Chordata > Actinopteri > Myctophiformes > Myctophidae > Protomyctophum > Protomyctophum parallelum. Next base: position 32,013,119 of record NC_139717.1, read on the forward strand.
GGGGGGGGGGGTGTGGGGTTTCAATAAACCATAGAGAGAAAATTATAAGGCAGGGAGAGGAGTGTGAGAAAGAGGTGCCGGGAAAGAAAGAAAGTAACGAGAGCTCACTGTATAATTGAGTCTGATCAAAGTTGTGGGGTTAAAGGAACACTTCACCTCGTTTCCAACTCATCTGTTGCCTAGTATCCTAGGGCTAGGCCATCGGTGTGTGTGTGTGTGTGTGTGTGTGTGTGTGTGTGTGTGTGTGTGTGTGTGTGTGTGTGTGTGTGTGTGTGTGGTGCGTGTGTGTGCGTGAGTGTGTGCGTGTGTGAATGGGTGAATGTAATGCACAATCTATGTAAAGCACTTAGGATAAAAGCGTTATATAAATTCACCATTTACCACACTCACTGTTGGATGGCACCACTTTCTTTATCCTCCTTCTGCGTGTCAATGGCGGGCTGTGGATGGTCTGAACGTCTGCCTGCCGACGACACCTGTATGAAACAGATGGAGATGACACTAGTGTTGCAGTCATACAGGGAGCATTGGTGAGGATGACACTAGTGCTGCAGTCATACAGGGAGCATTGGTGAGGATGACACTAGTGCTGCAGTCATACAGCGAGCATTGGTGAGGATGACACTAGTGCTGCAGTCATACAGCGAGCATTGGTGAGGATGACACTAGTGCTGCAGTCATACAGCGAGCATTGGTAAGGATGACACTAGTGCTGCAGTCATACAGCGAGCATTGGTGAGGATGACACTAGTGCTGCAGTCATACAGGGAGCATTGGTGAGGATGACACTAGTGCTGCAGTCATACAGCGAGCATTGGTAAGGATGACACTAGTGCTGCAGTCATACAGCGAGCATTGGTGAGGATGACACTAGTGCTGCAGTCATACAGGGAGCATTGGTGAGGATGACACTAGTGCTGCAGTCATACAGGGAGCATTGGTGAGGATGACACTAGTGCTGCAGTCATACAGGGAGCATTGGTGAGGATGACACTAGTGCTGCAGTCATACAGGGAGCATTGGTGAGGATGACACTAGTGCTGCAGTCATACAGCGAGCATTGGTGAGGATGACACTAGTGCTGCAGTCATACAGCGAGCATTGGTGAGGATGACACTAGTGCTGCAGTCATACAGGGAGCATTGGTGAGGATGACACTAGTGCTGCAGTCATACAGCGAGCATTGGTGAGGATGACACTAGTGCTGCAGTCATACAGCGAGCATTGGTGATGATGACACTAGTGCTGCAGTCATACAGGGAGCATTGGTGAGGATGACACTAGTGCTGCAGTCATACAGGGAGCATTGGTGAGGATGACACTAGTGCTGCAGTCATACAGGGAGCATTGGTGAGGATGACACTAGTGCTGCAGTCATACAGGGAGCATTGGTGAGGAGTCGGACAAATACGGAGATGAGGTTGAAACAACGAAAAGTGTTCCGTTAAGGGAACGTGGATGAGGCAAACAGACAGCAGACAAAGCACTGCTAATGAAACCAGCTTTGCATGCATCACTGTGGGTGCACGCACACTTAATCATCAAGAGGCGGCAAGAAAACGCCTAGTCCAGACTTCTCTTCCTGGTTTTGAGAGAATGTAAATAGGCTATTTTCAGTGAAGAGATCTGGTGTAGAGTGATAAAAATCACACCCGTGTGAAGTGAGGGGCGCTCTATATGAAGTAATAATGACAACACATTATAACTAACTTTAACTGATCTTATCATGAGCATGTAAGATGACAACCGAACTTATGTGAGATATATATATATATATATATATATATATATATATATATATATGGCCTGAGCTGAATTAAAACAGTTGCACTGCGTTTAAAAAAAGCCAATTTGCTCAGACACATATGACGAAAATTCTCCTTTCATTGTCAATGGCAAATGTGACATGAGCTGTGACGAAAAGCTGTATATAGGAGGGGCTAACGCGGCTCAAAAACGAGAGGACCAAGTATAGAGCCCTGGAGGACGGCGGTCAAAAAAGTATATAAGGTTTAAGATGTAAAAATGAAAAGTCAAGGGGTGAAGGCAAAGACGTGATGGTGTGTTTGACAGAAACCGGGGGGAAAAGGTGATCGTTGTGTTTTGAAACTTAGTGACACCTAGTGTTGGTTCAAATGGTGCTTAGGAACTTTGTAGGTAGGAACCTTATTTTGGGGAAAATGTAGTTGAAGGACATGTAGACAAGCAGAAAACAGGAACTTCAGGAAGTGATATTATCTTGAGCATAGTGTGGCATTTTGTCATGATCTGTTTACAATCCAACCCCATCCTTCATGTTTTGCTCTCAAAAAGGCATCATCTGTAAGTTGTACTTATTGTTTTGATGGATGTCAACCTTTGTGACAGGATATTATGTTATATTTACCTTTTGTATGAAAAAGGAGTATTGTTTGAGATGTGCATTGAGTATTTGCTTAGTTTGACTAGTTCTAATACCTACATTAATATTTCATGTTAGTTTCATGTTGCTTTATTTTTGTGGTATATGATTATACAGTATATACTTACCAAGAGAACCCTGTTGGAGAATGCTGCTTAAATGCATATTTATTTTACTGTACATTGTTGAATTATGTGATCACAATGTATTAAGCCACTGTATTCTAATAAGGCTCTAATAAGGCTCAGACTCCATCATGGCCCATAGCACTTACCCTACCCCCTTAGATAGCATTTCTGTAGACTTAGATAGCATTTGATACAGACTTATAGCATGTTATGTAGACAGCACTATAATTGCATTGTATATAGTCATAGCACGCCATAGTACATATGTATAGCATAGTAGTATATATGTATAGTTTATATGTATAGTTTCATTATATAGATATTCCACTGTTTCTTAGCTTACGCATGTTTCATGATAAATGCTTTTATGTGATGTATTCCCATGCTTTTTGTTATTGATTAATGTAAGTCGCTCTGGATAAGGAGCGTCTGATAAATGCCTAAATTGTAAGGCTTTTGTATCTCCGTTTGCCGTTTTACACTTTTCTACATAAAGAATATATGAAGGATTCAACTTGTCTCTGGCAGTTCTTATGTGGACAAGAGTTTAGCTGGCTGTATAACTGAGCTCAAAGCAAAATGCTTGGTGAGGACAGCACAGTGATAATTAGTAATTACATATAATTGCTGTATAATTTAACGGCTCAAAATTGCTTCCCTAGCTCTATTTCATCTCAGTAATAGAATGCCTTTTCATTTGCTAGCAGACAGACAGAGGGGGGAGGAGAGTGACTGACAGTAGTTACTGTGACACAGGTTCAGGTGTGAGTGAGTGGTGCTTTTGTGGCACCATAAGTAGCCGTCTCTCGTTTACAGTCTCACAGCACCTGTGCTGTGACCTTCCTCCTGGCAAGTGATTCCAGCATTCAGAGCACAGTGGCAGATCACCAAACTGCATGGCATAGTAGGCACATTGGAAAGCCTCTAAACAAAGGAGATTTATCTTGAGAAGCAGGATCGGCTCACTCTCACCAATGCAGTTGTGTATTATGTATCATGGTTCCTCTACATGAGGAGAATCGAGGACAGAGAGAGATTGATTGATGGGGAGAGTGACAGCAGGGAAAAAAAGTTGTACAGCTAAGGGGGAAAGGGCCTTTCTGTGTGGAGTTTGCATGTTCTCCCCGTGTCCCCTAGGGTAGGTACCCTCACAAAAACATGCAGTAATCCTGGTCTCTAAACTGCCTCCCCCTGGCCAGCCGGGGCGCCTGATGGAGGGGAAAGGAACTGGTTGGAATAACGTGTTCCTTCCACGCGCTATGTCCAACCAGGGAAACTCCCCCCTGTCAGGTGTAAAGCAGCAACTTGGACACTCAAGCATGAAGGAAGCATGAGTTAAGTCCGTTGCTCTCCCCAGGTTGGCGGAGGGTGTGTAGAGCCCAGGATTACATTAGATGATTGACACAGGGGTGAAAAATGGGTTACAAAATCGTGGGATAAAAAAATATATTAAAAAAAAAAAAAAAGGGGGAAAAGGTAAAGAATACCCTGCATCTCTCAAATCATCATCATAGGGGAATAATAAACTCCCACTCCAACAAGAGCTATACCGCCAACTTGAAGTAATTATTATGCATTAGCTGAACTTACTAATATACATTAGTACCACTAATAACACAAGCTAGCCATTATAGTTAAAGTCTGGGTTAGGAGCGTGGCCACACAAAGCAAACTTAAGTAACAAAGTGGCCTATAACAGTTCTTGAGTGAAATTTCACAATGCAATGCACAAGAAGCAACTTTGGCCCTAGCCTGATATAGGCTGAGGTAGCAGACAATGCTGCAACATCCAAAAAAAGAGACAAAACAAGAACAGAAAACCATTTAAGACTAGGGTTGCCTGGCCATACCTTGCATGAAAGATGATAGTGTGCCTCCGTGCGCATGCTGTTTACATAACGATGTGGTGTTGTAGCTCCGCTGAGCTAACAAACACGTTCCCATACAAACAGGTGGCGTTTGAGCGTTCCATTTAGGTCTCGTTATTTTCACTGTGAACAAATGCTAGTGTTGCTTAACTTCCCTTTTTGGCATGCATGGTTCAGCCTCACCATCACCCCCTGTGCTCGGCCTACTCCACTCGCTCCTACAATGCACTTTGAATCAATGGCAATCTCGCCAAAGTGCTTTGCAAGTCTTGCATCCGGACGTAAAAAAGCTTTGATTATTTCAAACAGGATGTGAAAAGCTCTGTGAGGATTCTCTGTAAAGAAGAGTCTGAACTGGAGAGAAGCTCTGGGTAAAGGAGTTTGTGAATGTTAACCCAAACTACGGTAGCATTTATTGATAACTGTGATATAATTCACACCAGCATATTTTTTTCCCTGTTCAGCTCTTATTTTGAAAAGCCACATTTCCAGACATCCGGTGTTGATCTTATATTAGGAAGTTGGATGATGTGTGGTCACATCCTGTTTATCAAACAGAGCTAACCGAGTCTAATATAAGACAACACAGAGTCTGCTCTGGGCCGTGGAATAAACCTTGTTTTGACCAAAAATGCCATCTGGGACAAGGAATAGGGCGATTGAAAGAAACAGATAAGAGTAGATGTTTATGGGCACGATGATCATGATGGCATGATCCTGTGTTATTGACAACACCAGCTAGCAACCCGATGCTAACGTGAGTAGCATTATGACTTGATCAATCAAAAGCACTATAAAACACCAATTGCCGGACATCAATCAAAAGCACTATAAAACACCAATTTTATAGTGCGTTGCATTTATTAATTGCCGTAGATATACACGAATGGTGCGATAACATCTCCAAATCTGAGGCCATAGTTCTCAGCAGGAAACCGATGGATTGTGCAGTCCAGTAGGGAATGAGACATTACCCCAGGTGAAGGGGTTTAATAAAGAATCTCTGGGTCTTGTTCACGAGTGAGGGGAGGACGGAGACGGAGATCAACCAGAGCATCGGAGCGGCAGGGGCAGTCGCTGTACCGCACCGTTGTGACGAAAAGAGAGCTGAGCCAGAAGGCAGAAGGCTAGAAGGCCAGAAGGCTTCTCACCAGACAGGGTGAGAAGTTCAGTCACACGAGAGAGACTCGGAGTAGAGTCGCTGCTTCTTTGCTTGGAAAGGAGACAGCTTAGGTGGTTCGGGCATCTGATACGGATAAGCGGTTAAAGATGGATGGATGGACTTTTCCTTTTTTCCTTTTCAGTCATTGATTGCTGGTTCAGGTGGTGGATGGAGGGGGCAGATGTTAAAAGGCCGATTTATATTTTGTCGCCAAACGGTGTTGCACACTGAAAATAGGCATTCTTATTATTTGTTAGATTTTTGGGGCCTTTTCTGCCTTTATTGATAGTACAGTGGAGACCGACAGGAAACGGGGGAAAGAGTCAGTGAGTGACACGCAGCAAAGGTCCGCCGGGCTCGGGAATCAAATGCTGGATTCGCCGACGTCATGCTGCATCAGAGCCCAACATAAAATGTACGTGCCTTAACCACTCTGACATTTTCGGCAGGTGACACCACTGTACGACAATGTATGAATGAGGCTAGTTGCGGTGCGGTGACTGTGCAGCAGGAAGACATGGTTCCTTCCTCTGGCTTTCCTGCCCCATGGCTCCGTCAGCCTCCTCATTGGCTGAGGAAGCCAGCACTGGCTCCAGGACAGGAAACACACCGAAGCCACTTCCTGCCCAGAGTGCCAGGGTCACAGAGGTTAAGGGTGGAACGGACACGTCGGAGACATTTTTAAGTGTCAATGAGACCAGCATCCAAGGAAAAACTCCAACCTCATGTAAGCTTTTCAATAATAGTTTCCCCCATAATAGCAGCCTCTGTAGACATTTTTAAAGCACAGCTCAAGACCCACTTCTACAACATTGCTTTTAATTGATGTTTTATTTTTTGTTATTCATGTCCTCACTGTATTGCATTACTGCTTGTTTTCTAATGTCGTTGCCTTGCTTTTTTTTTTTTTCTCCATTGCTCTGTAAAGCACTTTGAGCTGCATTTCATGTCATGAAAGGTGCTATAAAAATAAAGTTTTATTATTATTATTATTATTATATTATGCCGCCTGGTCTTTTACCCCCTCAAAGCATTGTGAGCTGGCTATTTCTGTGGAATATCGGGCCACAGAATAGGGATGCTAGGGTTCTTGAGGTTGAACCCTTACGCTAAAGGCTGTAGGCTCTATGCACAGCAGCCATGTTATATTGGAAATAAATTGGGAATCTTCCATACTTCTTACCAAGAAGGTGCTGAGATATATAGATATGGGAGCCTTCTGCCCTCAGGTGGGCAGTGGCTCTTGCTCAATTAGAGGGATGAGGCAGGTCTATTTAGGGTGTGACATTGCAGCCGCTGTCACAACATGCGCGTGCACACGCACGCACGCACACATTTCAATGTCTCTATTTGAGTCCACATTTATAAAATACATTTAACAAGGGCACAATCAGTTGCTTCCGATATCCCACACACTCGAAACATGTCTCTCTCTCTCGCTTGAATCCAAACAAGCCCTAAATGTACAGAATGACACACACACACACACTGGAAAAGAATTAACTGAAGTGGCAGAGACAGAGAGGGAGGGAGGGAGCGGGAGAGAGGCCAGAGCGAGAGAGATAATGAAACGAATGAGAGGCGGCTGATTCCTGACTCAGTGTGAGAGCGTGTGGGAGGAGAGGAGAAGCAGCAAGAGTGTGAGTAGGAGAGAGAGAGAGAGAGAGAGAGAGAGAGAGAGAGAGACAGAGATGCATCCATGACGAAAGTGAGTCTATCAGTCAACGATCAACCCGTCCTCCTCTCCATCTCAAACCAACCCTCAATGTGTGAGCTGCAAATACAGCTGGTGGAGGCAGCTCTCTCACCAGTACAATCCTAAGCATTTCATTTCATTCTGAGATGCTGCCAGAGTTATCTGAATTAACCCTTCAACACCTCAGGCCGATTCTACAAATGCCTTCTAAACCAGTCGTTCTCACACTTTAAAAAAATCTTCAAAAATGTTCAAAAATAGCAGATGTACAAGCTGCTTGTATATCTGCTATTTGTGAAAAACTAAAATGACAGCATGACACATGTTTTGTATTTTATTTGCTGCAATAGTAAATCTACTGCTGGCTGTGTTGAAAGAGGCAGTCCTCACAAAGCGAGCCATTCTCTTAGCACACAAACTGCATCTAAGGTCATTGTGGACCGCTTACGACACCATGACGCAGCACGCAGTAGTAACAAACTTCTCCATGGAACACATCCAGTTTCATTCAGAAGAGTGACTGACAGGCAGCCAACTTAGCGATCCTTTCTGCTACTGAATACCATGCAGCCGAGATGTGTCGCTTAGAGGTTCCTTCAGTTCTAATGCTGGCTAGGTGAAGGCTACATGGGACTTGCTGTCCTATGGTTACCACTACTACACAGACAGGACCAAGCAAACGCCAGATGCACGTGAATGACTACAACTACATAGTTACTATCTCCCTAGCCTGGCCCAGCCCGTGTGATTTTTGGTCTAGAGGGGGCGCCGTGGGAGCCGGCACAAAAAAGGCGTTGGAATCTATTGGTTCACCGATCTGAGAGCCCACCCCCGCCCCCTCCTTCCCTCCTCGGTAGAAAACAGCAGAGAACACTGACGTCACCAAACGTATCAGTTAGCCAAATACAAGTTGGCTCCCACTTCCTATGCCAGATCTTCCAATGCGTTTCCCCAGGAAAATAAAGGCCTGGGTACCGAGGCCATCTCCCACTAGTCTCTCAAGACGGCCTATATCTCTTCCACAATCTTCAAATGCTACATAGACAGTTTGTGGTTCCACTCAGTAAAAGTAGAAGAAATTGGGCCGTCTCATTGGGCCGTCTCAGCATCACGTTCACATTCACATGGTTAACTCATCCAATCACACACTCATTACAGCTTCATATACCGGCTATTTCAACTGGGAGTTTGCGCTGCTCATCCTGCTTTCTTGCTGCTGCACACTGATTCTGCTATGCTGCGTTCTGCTAAACCTTTGCTGCTCACCCTCCTCCACCCCAGCTACCACCTGTCCTTTTGGATCTGCCGGTTAGGTACGGGGATTCGGAGTCCCTATGGTTGGGACCAATGTTCCCCCTAACGTGCGCCAAATGCTCTCGCGCACAACTGAAATCTGTCGCGCATGCAGACACCGACGCTGGTGTAAAAAAAGTTTTCTTTAAAAGAAAAAGGTGTTCCCCCCGAGTATCATCTACATTACAGTAATAATACCTATCCCGAGTCGACATTTGCCCACACTTTATTTCTATTTACTTTATTTAGATTACACACACAGGCGAGGCGACAGACAGGTCTCCTCCCCTCCTTTTTTTACTCTTTGCTCTCCTCTCCTCTCCTCCTGTGTACCCAGTGCGCCGTCTGCGCGGCGAGTGAGGACCTTAGGTGGAGACGTAAGGAGCAGGCAGCAGTGCAGTCAGTGTGTGAAACCCCAAGAACCAGATATTAAAGATTGCGTTGCGCCTTGGACCCGTGCGTTGATGGGACATTCAGATTTAAAAGGCGAACGGATGGAAGTGCGGCTGTGCGCAACAAGGAGAGGGGGAATAACGTTAGCTTTGCATTAGCTGGTTAGCTAACGTTGTTGTTATCACTACAGCACAACAAGCCTCCGCAGTCCAGTGTACTTGTGAATGAAACAACATGTGGAAGTTAACATTAATCTCTAGCGGTCTAGTCCCATATGGAACCTCTCTCTGTAATTATCCAATCTGTTAATACAGCTTTCTTCAATCAATCAATCAATCCCTCTGCTATGTAGAGCTACATATAATAATAGCTCATATCTGGCGTAGTAGGGGCTGCTGACGTTCGACAATCTGAGAAACTATAGGAGTTGACACACCAACAAACTCGGTCTTAGTGTGTGTGTGTGTGTGTGTGTGTGTGTGTGTGTGTGTGTCCCAATAAAGTTTTTACGGTTTCTCATGCCCCCCATGTAATGCACAATTGAGTAGGCTATTCATATACCAGTCGTTCTCAACCTGTGGGACCCCAGATGACAGTGAAGTGACAATTTAAGGACTTTTAAGACTTTTATAATGCCTCAAAGGCTCTAAAAGAAAAAATACCATTACTGCATCAAAAGTAATCAGCAAACCATGCTATAAAAACTGGTCAAACTGGTGAAAATAGCCGATCTACAAGTTCACAACGAGCTTGTAGATTGGCTATTTTCACAATATTTATCTGTGGAACCATTCTGTTGCTTGTCTGGGTGGGGGATCCCCAGTTCAAATATGATTACTTTGGGGGCCTGAAAAGGTTGAGAACCACTGATAACTGAATATTTCTAAAATTGCTAGCCTACCACCTTGATATAAAATAAAAATGTTGTAACTTGCGTAACCTTATGTAACTATTCATTGATTCACTCGTATACCAAAATCCATTTTGAAAAAAGAAAAAAAATCACACCTGTGTGAAGTGAGGGGCGCTCACTTCGCATTATCTAACGTTTGGATAGTTGGTGTCAAGGTGACGTATGTTTGCTCAGTAGTTGCTGATGTCTGCTCAGGAGGTTTGAGTGTTTGCTCAGACCGAAAAAATATTAGAGGGAACATTGCTGGGACTGATGCACTTGATCAGAGTACCTAAAAGCAGATCCATATTTAAAAATATAGACAAAACGATAATGGAGAAACAACATGACATTCACTTTAGTTTGTATTTTCTGACAGTCACTGTTAGTGCAGGGCCTTCACTTGAAGTAATTTGGAACATTTTGATGCTGCAGCACTGCGTGTGTATGTGTGTGTGTGTGTGTGTGTGTGTGTGTGTGTGTGTGTGTGTGTGTGTGTGTGTGTGTGTGTGTGTGTGTTTCTGTGTGTGTGTGTGTGTGTGTGTGTGTGTGTGTGTGTGTGTGTGTGTGTCTGTGTGTGAACCACTTTCAACCCACTGTCACTACTTTGAGCAGGTCACTGTAGTCCAAAGTTATTCCACAATTTTCAAATCCCAGTGAAAATAGCTCATTTTATAAGCCAAAAGCACATCATAATGCATGCAAAAAAAACACACACACACATGATTATCCCCCTACTACTGTGATATCTTGTTATGGTTCTTGTATGTACATTCCAGGCTAACATGCCTTGAAGAGCCACACCCCAACCCAAATTTGCATTAAATTCTCTGGATAGTTTCAAACGTACGTTGTCAGCAGAATCCTGTTCAAACTGGGTCTCACTGGTCATTACTCTGAGCATCGTCACGTTGCTTTCACACAAAACCGAACGTCGTCCCTCCTCCGTTCGCCGGCAAACCACACCTCACTGACGCCGATGACAGCACCTATAAACCTCTCCAAAGGGCGAGGGAAACCCCAAGTATTTCAAACAGATTATCGTTTCATCTAAACGTTTCCATATGTGCGTTCTTATTTATAACCCCATGCCCATATAAGTCAACCTAGACTAAATGGTTATCTGTGCTCGGCTATGTAGGACATAGCATGTCCTACATAGCCGAGCACAGATAACCATTTAGTCAATGCCATACCATCAATGCCATTCTCATTGCACATTTCCAATACGCTGTGTGTATGTATTAGTAGTACCAGTATGGGGGTTGTATTAATTGATTTAATTCACAAACAACTACAGTATTACAACTACAGTGTCAGTACCACTGCTACAGAGCTGACAATGACGTTATATCTTCCCTTCTTCTCTGAAGTCCTGCCTCAAAGCAGACCAGAAGTTGAAAACTGTCGTTCCCTGATGTCATCACTAGGGACACATGCATCAGTAAGCAGGAACTGGGGATGGCAATGAAGGACCGGAAAGTCTGGCGTGGCATTGTGAAATACATGATCTCGAAAAATGATGATGAATTAATGAAGAGGCTAATTGTTTTTAAAGACAGATTTTAAAACAAGATTATATGATTCTATTCCATGTGATTATGTGTCTGTCTCAGTCAGAATCAGAAATGGTGTTTGTGAGTTTGCGGGGGCCCTGAAGCCACAATGTACCCTTATGTGTACGTGTGGGGGAGTGAGAGAGATAGAGAGAAAGAGAGTGAGACAAAGAAAGAGAAATCAGAGTGTGAAAACGAACAAAGAGAGGGAGAGAAAGAGAGATCAAAGGCCTGTCTCCATACTTCGTGCTAGTGTCACCCGCACCCCATTTATAAGCAACGCGGCACATTGTGACCCGCGGTGTGTGACCCACAGTGTGCAATTGTAGATCAGGTATTTTTGGCACGTGACATGACACTGCCACATAACTAATAGAACAAAAAGATTTCATTGGCATCCATAGTCATAATAAAATAACCTTCACACCAATCCATCAATAATCTGTATGTCTGATGTCCATGGCAGTACCATGGACACGCAGGAAGACACACACACACACACACACACACACAATCTCTCCCTCACCTTCTACACAGTGTTCCTCGCCAACTCTCTTGCTCGCTCTCCCCGAACGTGGGAGTTTGTACGTGGGAGGGGAGGAGAGCGGCGATAGTGGAGCCTTGAGGAGGAGGTGTGAGGGAGGAGAGGAGTGGAGCCAGTACTGGAACACAGTGTGCTGCCCGATTCTCTCTCCTAGATGAGGGTCTCCTGCTCTCCACTTCTCATCTGAACGGAGGATTACTGACCAATCTCAGGATCGGTGTGTCATTCCTACAGCGTGGGACGAGACCAAAAAGCATATCAACAACAATACCCCCACAGTCCACACCAAACAGTCTCACACAGTCAGAAATGGGGAAAAAACATACGAGGGAGGGAATAATTTAGCTGTGATCTGCGGTCCGTCTGCCCATTTAATCAAGTATTTCTACACACCAATCGCAGCTCGTTCTCACAACTTGGCCGCCCATTTAAATATGGCTCCCTCTTCCACTGGCTTTCAGCTATTTGCTGCCCCACACACACTGCTGTTGACAAGGAGCCTCCACACCCCAGCCCCCACGCTTCTAATTCAGTCTTGACTCTTGCATGGCCCAAAAGTAAAAATGCAATTCAACATTTTGCATGTCTCTAGTCAAAAGACTAGTATAGTATATTTATAATAGTATATTTGTTATGGCTCTAAGTCAAACTGAATTAATTGTCTTGCTTTGGGCCTGCTCTTGAATACCCATGGAATTGCCCAAGAATGTTACTTGTAAGTGTATTCCATTTGTTGGAATAAATGGTTAAAATTGTATGACATGAATGTTCCTGACTGAATTGCACTAACGTGGCATCAAGTTTCCTATATTCACTAAAAGTTGAATATAAAAAATAGCAAAAATACAAGCCAACAATGCCATGCATTCTGAGCTTGTAGATCAACTATTTCTGCACATTTTCACCAATTGTTTGCGACATGCCCAGATTAGAGAATATGGACACTATCAAGGTTAAGTCAACCACAGGGTGGTATGGGGAAAGCAGGTTTTTGTCAAGCCATACTGTAATAGCCAAGCAATGACGGAAGTCAAAGCCTACTGGAGAAAGGCGAGGAGATAGTCATTTATGGAATAAAAAAGGGTACCAAATATAGTAGGCTTATAACCTTGAGAGTAGCCAAATGACTGTCAGGAAACAGCTGATACAAGGCAGTGAGTGGTGACAAGAACACTAACAATGGTTCGTCTTCGGCTCAATACAAGGTTATTTAACTGCAGAAGCAGCTGCCCTAGAAGAAAGGGAACTTGACAGTAACCTTGACAACTGATAGGCCAGGGGCTAACGGGACACGCAAACGTTTCTCAAACAAAATAAATGTAAAAAAATGTATTACTGTTATCACAATGATGTTACATGTTTATGTGAACCATGATAGTTAGCCGAGGTACAGGCAACGTTTGGTCAGTTGGACTGATATTTCACTGAGAACGCGAACACGCAGAAAGAGCCAATATTCACTGTCAGAAATGATACATTCTGTATGATTGCTTTCCCGTTTAAAAAAGGCGACTACCTCTAATTTAATCTAATGCACACACAAGATTGACCATTTTATCTGAAACAGGTGGAGACATTTAGGTGGGTGCGTTTGATTTGTGTAAATACATAAATGAAACCCAACTTGATCTCACACAGAGTAAAGTAACTAAACACCAGCGTGACGTGAAACCTTACCAAGGCACACGGAAAGGATGCAGCGTGAAATAAGACAGGCTTGCATGCCAGTCCATCATCATTATAATCAAGATGTTAACACCACTCTGTCTGTCATCACCACTACCACCATGATGTCCGTCCCCCCCCCCCCCCCCGCAGTGAGGAAGCTCCCCTTCCTGGGGGACGCTCTGCACTAAAACATTTCAAGTTGCAACTTAAAGAGGTCCACAGTTCCTCCCTGCAGCACTGGGCATGACTGGCTGGGGCCATATGGCTGCACTGACAACCTGGCTGACAGGCCTGGCTCACAGAGAGATTAATGGTGCGGATTCAAAAGCCCAAAATAATACTGCCAGAGTTAGCAGAGGCGGCGGGGGGTATGTAAAGTGTCAATATGTGAAAGTAGAACAAAAAAAGACAGTTATTTTTTTCTTCCCTCTGTGTGGGACAGAGAAAGTGCTTGAGGCAGCAAAAAGGAAAAGTGAAAGAACGAGGCAGAGGGATAAGAGACAGCGAGTGAAGATGAGGAGAAGAAAGCAGGTGACAAAGATTGAGAGAAAGAGTGTTGGATGTGAGCCAGCCATGTGGACAGTGTTAGACGCCAAACAGCGTCTCCATCTCGTCTCTAGAAGAGATATCAATCACAGATTCCACTGACTCTGGTCTAGAAGACCTGCCATCATTTCCTCCCCAGACCCTTCCAATTAGCTCATACAACAGTCCCAACAGCATCTGCTTGGTGTACTGCAGGGGAACACACAGCTATGGAAGAGTTAAACTGTACATAACCTAACGATACCTTAAATTAATGTACCAAGATAGTTAAAACCGCTTGACCACGTAATGTGGTTTCTCCATTAGCCCGCTTAAACAGTAGATGGAAATATGAGACTGAGTAGGTACAACAAGATAATAAGCTAATTACCGGCCAATTACGCCAACACTTACAAGACTTAATCTCTGAACCTGAGAAGCATCATACTGTACCTTACCTCCTGCCATGGTGTGCTAATTTCTCTGGTCTCTTAAGGGGATTTCATTAACAAGACTGGAGAGATTATCCATGAGATTAAGTGCATTAAGCAGAATGTAAGTGCATTACTGAGAAAAGGAGATAATGCTATTGCCAACATGACCTGAGGGACTTCAAATACATTTAAATCACTGTTATTACGGTTTTAAACCTGTGTGTGTGTGTGTGTGTGTGTGTGTGTGTGTGTGTGTGTGTGTGTGTGTGTGTGTGTGTGTGTGTGTGTGTGTGTGTGTGTGTGTGTGTGTGTGTGTGTGTGTGTGTGTGTGTGTGTGTGTGTGTGTGTGTGTGCGTGCGTGCGTGCGTGCGTGCGTGCGTGCGTGCGTGCGTGCGTGCGTGCGTGCGTGCGTGCGTGCGTGCGTGCGTGCGTGCGTGCGTGCGTGCGTGCGTGCGTGCGTGCGTGCGTGCGTGCGTGCGTGCGTGCGTGCGTGCGTGCGTGCGTGCGTGCGTGCGTGCGTGCGTGCGTGCGTGCGTGCGTGCGTGCGTGCGTGCGTGCGTGCGTGCGTGCGTGCGTGCGTGCGTCAATCTTCAGGTACTCAAATAGCATGTCGAATGAGTTTTTAAATCCAAAGTGGAATTCTTTCTATTTTGCGATAACTAATAATTCCATACTGACTGAGCTAAGTTTTGTAAGTTGTAAGTTCTTGTTGTTAAAGCCATATGCACAGAATTATTTTAGAGCATAAAAATCTGAAGGAAAAAAAAATGAAAAAAATAATTAAAAACAGACCAACTCGTTGCCCTGCGGTTACTTTGAATTGTGACCATGGGTTATTCATGTGGTGTTGCATTACCAAGGCATTATGGATGAAGACTAAATGATGATTTCCGAAAACCGATATGCTTTAAGTTGCTGTTGTGCATTCTGTGTGTTGTGTTGTCGTGTTGTCATGTTAAGGCATGCAGTAATTTCCGCTGTCATGATTGATGGATACAGTTCATTTGAAGACTCCTTTGCTGACGAAAGAAACAACTTCAAATGGAGCAGACATGATTCATTCGGTACATCACGTCCTTGAACCAAACTCCTGGAGGCCACATTTTAAATCCTACTGCCTGGTGTAACTACGGGAGATTACAAGTACAAGGCCAATCAGAAACACAGTCTAATGGTCTTGTGAAGAAAAAAAAGTCTTGTGAAAAAAAAAGTGAGAATAATAAATTAGTACAGGACTTCACTTAAAGGTATATTCGGTGATTTCACTTAATTCAAATATCACTTATTTTTTTGTTTTGTTGTGATAATCCTCCCTACTATAGAGTGTGCTGGCCATATAAGGAGTTCCTCCCTGTCCCCAGTTAACCCCTGGGGGTCAAAAAACCTTAGGTTTCGTTTTTGACTCTCTATCCTGATTGGACGAAAGGCTGGGTCCCACAGCCAAAAACGAAACCTAAGGTTTTTTTAGTGAAATCACTGAATATACCTTTAACACAGCCGTTGTCTACTGTAACAAAAGCACTTCCAATGCTTGTGTCTTGCTGACAATGGACTAGGTCAATTTTTACACTCTCAGAGAGGATTGGGTGGAACGATGCCCATTTAATTAGCAAGGGCACTTCAAACGGTGGTTGTTCAACAGGAGGAGTTGGATGTATAGGCAGTAGGCTTCTTTTTTTTTTTTTTAATCAAATTCAATTTAATAAAAATACAACTGAGATTCGGCATGGGTAGAGGGGAGAATTTGTTTATACAAAGTAAAGGTAAATAACACACCTACTGTACGAGTGTACGTCCTGTGTTATGACAGAACACAGCTGTTATACACACACTGACTCATTTCCTCTCCATAGAGATTGGTTTCCTGTTGTGGAGGTTGTAGATCTGCTATTTTCGCCCAACACTCACGCCAGAATAGGTACGCCAGGGTTCATGTGGTTAATTCAATTAATTAACTGTCATGCAACCATCCAGGCTAAAAGCTTCTGACTGAAAAACAGACTCGTCCATGCTACACTATACGAGTGGTTAACATCTTGATTCCCACTGGGAACTTTCATTTTCCCACTATTTGAAGTGAATCAATTTAGCGGAGTCAGAGAAATATTAACCTAATTTAAGACATGGCCTCAAGTGTTTCTACGGCTGCATTTGCCTCTGTTTGCCAAAAACGGCACAGTCGTTTTTAATTAACTCACAAGCTCAATGGTATTTTCAAGAGATGCCACAGTATGCTGCCAGAGGGGGAAAACATTTCATCCAGTACATTTAATCCAAGATAAGCAAGGACGAGTCACACTAAATATGTTGTCCCCATGTTGAACTTTCAGAGGTTCCAACTTACAACTTACTAATTCAGAATGTCAGATATTCAACATTTGCTAATGGAGCCATTAAGTTTGGCCTTTTGAATAGGCCTCAGACCACCATCACTGCACAAATCCAACCTCGAGAACCACTTTACCAACTGATCTGTAAAACATAAAAAAGGAGAGCTCTAGGAAGGTTAGACATGGTACAGAGCTGGTGGCCACAAAATAGGTTAGTGAATAGGTGTCCTGTAGCTCTTGAAAGGGGTCTTTGTCTTGCATATACCACAGGTATTGCAGGCCACTAATGTGTTTTTCATTCCTAATCTCCGAACCCATTCTTCAATTCTGAATTGAACCCAGTAGGATGCATTACCATCTGGCCAAACTCTACACTAACAGTGCAGAGTGCAGACCTATTTATTTTTGTTTTATGCATCCAAGGTTACGTAATTTTATAATTTTATCAACGCGTTTCCTTTGCTTGATGTTTTGTGTAAAGCACATTGAATTGTCTCGTTGTTGAAATGTGCTATACAAATAAAATTGCCTTGCCTCACTGTTACATCCCTATTGTTTTGTGCAAGGTGGCGTTCAGCCTAATGTGGCTGGCTAATGATCCACCCACACCAGGTGGGGAAAAATGGAGACTCAGACCAATTTCTAGGCTGTGCAAACAGTTATGCACTCACACAAGAACCCACACAGTCTTTTTCCTCCTATACACAGATACATGGCAGACACAAAGATGGAGATGCCCTCATTTTAGACACACATTAGCTCAACATTAGCCCAACTGATGTCACTTACCATCCAAAACATTACACCCACTGCACTAGCTGCTAGACAAGCATTGGCAATTTGTTTGTTCACCAAAGCTGTACATTCAGCAGTATGCAGCATGACATGCTAACTAAGCCAACTATGCAATAGCTTTCCACTACAGTGACTACACCGTTTGTTTCTACTGAATGACCACTGAGATTTGTGCTCAGCCCAGGGATCACATATTGAAAAGGGCTTAGTGGTAGCCTGTCATAGGGTTTTTAATGTCAAAGCCCACACACGCAACCCAAACGAGCTTTGTTGCCGCTAAGCAGTATATGACAGACCTGGACGAGCTCTTGCAGTGACCACTTCTGCATAGATTGTCGGGCACGGCTTAACTCTCACAGGAAGCCCGCCATTAGCAACTCTCCGTCAGACTGTTAGTATTACAGGTTCATGATTACATTCTAGTTTGCCCACATTTAAATATAGTAGTAGTAGACAGTATAGTAGTGAAGCTGCAGGTTTAGGTGACACTTATGCAGGCAAAAGGTAAACGAAAAAATCTTGCAGTGTGGACATAGCCGAGTGGGTAGAGAATCAGAAGGAATCGAAGGTGACCAGTTCAACCCTTGGCTCGCCCAGTCTACAAATCGAAGTGTCACATATAGATGTAGATACAGGCAAAATGCATTCATTCAGAGCTTTGGGTGCAGGGCTGGCTCTTTAACTGATTTAAAGTGTCCTGCGCCTCATAGATGTTTTGACTAGCCAAACTAGTTAGGCTACCGTGATTGGTCAGGGAGTGACAAGCAGTGACAGTGTGTAACAGACGCCAACTTTCAGGAAGTACAAACAACCTCTGAAATGTCTCTCTAGTGATGATTCATAAACACAATCTATCGCTAGAAAGGTCAAAACCTCCATACTTCTGTCACAACTGCCAACTGTTCTGGTGGAATATGCAGAAACAGACCCCTAACCACTTAACCTTTTTTAACCTTTTTGCATCCACTACACTAGTCTACACAGTACACACCATGTTTTGTTTTGTTTTTTACACTATACAGTTAAAAAAGTAGGCGTGCAAGGGTTGATCCCTGCAGGACCTTGATCCATGAAATACATACAGTAAAGTGACAACACCAACAAAATAGGTATAACGCATGAAGATGAAAGACCTCTTTTAACAGAAAGATTCCCAGCTGTGTGATAGAATGAAACCGTTTAAATGTGAGGCCAACCCCTGGCAGTGCTTCACGTCGTCTCTCCATCCGTTCGGCACAGACAAGTGAGAAAATGAGCCGTGGTATTGGCCGGGACAAGACAACAGACTCCAAGCCCATCAACAGGGAAGAACAGACGGCCCTGAGAGAGTCGTGTCTGAATTCCTCCAGACACAGCCTGTCTGGTGCATGGGGGCCATGGAGGGCTGGGGGAGGCTCAGGATAAAGTGCAGAAGAACTCACCAAAAATTGCTTTTGCCGGCTGACGGCTTGACTCTAGTTTGCACTATTTTTTTAAAGTGCTGGTTGAGCTATTGTCTGTTACATTGTGTCGCTCTTATAATTGTATTGTATTGTTTGTGTGACTGTGTATCTCCACCACCGGGAATGCAAATGTTGTTCTTTTTTATTATCACTTTGTGCCTACACTAGTACACTACAGTATACAGTAAAACTAAAGTTGGAGTGCAGACTTTTAGAAGGAATTTGTAGAATCGGACTCAGGTCTTAATTGGTTCATCCATAGAGGGGAAAAAAGGGGTTAGAGATGGGCGTCATGGGGACGAAGCAGAATGCAAAAAGAATCAGGGGAGGAGGAAGGAGGGAAGAGAGGGCAGCCCTGGTAAAGCCATAGTGCTGGCTGGCAACAGTGACGCTTTCTGATGCCAAAACCTCAAGTCTCTCCAGATGCTTTCACAGCAACCCCCGGTACCTTGCCCAGCACAACCTTCTCAGAAACACACAGGCGCGCATGGAAGACTTTTCTCATGCTGCTTTCTTTTTTGTTTTGTTTTTGTCATGGAAGAAGAGGCCTGAAGGCTGCCTATAAAAAGTCAGTGACAGTTATTTTAATCCGTTTCTATAATATAGCATATGACAGGTCTGGTTTAAGGCTGCTTCACACTAGCTTGGTTTGGGGTATTGCAACTGTCAGATCAAAGTCAAGGTCAATCTGAGAAGCATTCTGTAAATTTAAATTTAAAAAGGTGGTTGGTCCTCTAGTCTAACTCAGTGGTTCTCAACCTGTGGGTTCCCACAGGTTGGGGGGGGGGGGGGGGGTCCCAGATGACAGTGAAGTCAAGAAGAATTACCATTACTGCTTCAAAGGTAATCAAATGGCCAAATAATAAGAAAGTAAAAGAAAACAACGTGTTGTGAGATCTGCACTATTTTCACAATATTTATCTGTGGAACAGAGTCAAACAAATGAATTGTTTGTCAGGGAGGCAGTCACCAGTTCAAATATGATTCTTTTCAGGGGTCGTGGGGTCGTGGTTGAGAACCACTGCTAACTGCAACATACTGTTGCTGTAGAGGTGAAGCCCATTAGCCTACATTAACCAAGGCCTCGAAAACAAAATGTCTTAGGCATGTTTAAATGTATACAACTAGGCATCCAATAGCACGCACATGGCTGAGATTATGACTAACGTTATAGCCTAGCACTGGCTTTTGAAACTACGTCATATGGCAGCCAAGTCTATGGACTTTTAATGTTTGTTTAGAGCAGTAACGTCATGTGACGTCATGTGGTACTCCAGGGGGATGGCTTCTGTAAAAAGACAAAACACTTAATCATGCTGCTGTCTATTGAACCCAGACAAAGCCTCAGCTCAAGTTGCATCTCGTCATAAAGGAGATAATGTCCAGATGCCTGCTCGGAGTCAGGGAAACAGAGGATTCTGGAGGGGTCTTTTAAGGAGCTATTCATCTCTCCAGTCAGCTATTGAATAACATGGATGGAGTTTTTATTGGGACCAGCATTCTAAGGCTGGGGCAGATATTTCATAATCGTGCATTAGACAGTCTTTGACACGAAAAATATCCATCTTAATCGCCATGGAGTTGTTTTCCCTTTACTCCCGTGACTGAGTCTGAATAATTATAATCTAGCCTACTGGGGAGGGGGGGCTGATTTCCCCAGGCAGAAGGTAGTGCACGTTTCCTGGTTTGATCCCTGACTACCCTTGGGTTAGAGAATCTGTGATTTAGTTCTACCCCTCAGGCCCCCACCTCAAGATGAGACGATTATGCCGATCAATTACTGTAGATTATTTGGGTGACTATTAAATGTCAGCAATGATTCCCATGAATGTCACAACAACCAAAATGACTCACACAGCCATAAAGTCAAGGGAAAAAGCAGAATTATAATATTAGAATTATCATTCACTCATTTGCTCATGCTCAAACACTGGTACTGTTCAGCAGCATCCTGTTGGAATTGTGACTTTTGAAAAATAGCCTGGCTAATGACCAGGACTTTCCTTGCCTCTACTACAACCCCATGCTAATGGGCGGCTGCCGTGCTGACCACAAGTCATTGTACCGGTTTCCTCAAAGGCTGCAGTCAGGCAGAGAGAAGAACAAAAACATGGGGATGACATGAGATTATGGAAATACCCTTCCCTCTCAACAATGAGAGACTTATTCCCGTTTCTGTTCTAATCATAGAGGCCTCCGACTGTAACCATGCAGACAGGGGGGACGGGGGATTATTTGTACCATGCTCGTGGGCTGCATTATTCTGTCAAATGGCGTGCAAAAACATTCCAATGATGAAAATCAGTTGCCAGTTCACCCGAGCACTAAATGCATTTCAGGACACAAATTGCCACATGTGGCATTAGAGGTTTTCACAGCCCAGTGTCGGGTGTTGCTACGAGGAAGCCTTTAACCTGAGATAATTATTAGCACCTTTTAGTGGTTCCTACATAACCTCCTCAAGTCTCGGTGGTCTTGACTCTAATTCCTCAGCTGGCATTGCTGCATAAAAGCCAAGCCTGCTGCACCGATGTAAAATCAACACCTTTTTAACGGGCAACCTCAAACCCTCAATGTGAGGTACGACCACTCTGACCATGACTCAGAAAACTGTAGAAGCACTAGGCAGCGTTAGAAGTTAATAGTTTGGAAGTTTAGTCTAAAAAGCTCCAGCAATGTCAGGGCCCAGTATAAGGAACCTGGGAGAACTTAACTCTCCCTGACATCCCTGATGTGCATTGAATTTGTGGAGGATTCAGTAGGCAGTCCAAGCCGGTGCTAAGCAGCTTTGACTCTCCGCCACCTATATCCTCCACTCTATACCTGTCCCCGCCGTCTCTTAGCCAGAGCTCTTGAGCAACGTCTCACCATAACGTCCTCATTAGCACTGGGGGACATTAAGCCTCCATCTCGATCACCCTCACACGCTCTTCTGCCATCTGCACAAAAATGTCAAAAGTATTATCATGTTTTTATGGGGCAGTGCTTCTGTGCTGAATGCATCCATTGAATAGTTTTCTACTTGCTCCATGGTGTGTGTGTGTGTTGTGCGCGTGCATGCGTGCATAAACAGCTAGTATGCTGTAGCTTTTCATGAAGCTCCTTCCTGAGCCAGTAGGAGTTCACCCAATGGCCACAAAGTCCTCCAAACTACCATCATCATGGTAATCAGTTGTGTGTGTGTGTGTGTGCATGTGTGTAACTGGAGAGTTTTTCCACAAATCTGTACGTGCTCTGGGTCCTGGCTGGCTGTGAGAGGCTGGGACTTGGTCACTGTCAGGAGAGATCTTGGGAGCGTGAGGACAGGTATCACATAATCGCTATGTCCCTACCGGTCTGATGCTGGGTCAGAGACCTTCCCACTCTCTGCCCTCAGTTTCCGGTCTCTACTAACCTACCCAAATAAAAGAAAAAGAAAGGTATGCGTGCGTGCATGTGCATGCTTGCGTGCGTGCGTGCGTGCATGGTACATGTGTGCGTGTACGTGTCAAATCCTGGGAATCATCTGTGCAGAGGAAGAGAGACTGGAAGAGGCGGAGAGACAATAAAGAAAGAACGTGCAAGCGAGAAGAAACAGGGGATAAATGACTCTACTCTTCCCTCGACACAGAGGAAGGAAGTCCACAGGCCAGTGGAGGAGAGTGAGGAGAGAGGGAGAGAGGAGAGAGAAGGGGGGGGGGGGGGGGCTGTTGTACTGGCAGAGGAGGTAGGAGATCCACATGAACGCTATTCTGGGCATGTCATAGTAGGCAAACATTCAGTAAAATCACACCTGTGTGAATTGAGCGGTGCAACTATACATTTATTGTTATGGTTACTGTACTGTACTGTACTGTACTGTACTGTACTGTACTGTACTGTACTGTACTGTACTGTACTGTACTGTACTGTACTGTACTGTACTGTACTGTACTGTACTGTGTGGGCATTGTAAGCTTGTAGTTTGGCCATAAAGACATTTGGCGTAGATAAAGAAACTGAGTGAGCCTAGTATAGACCGCTGGGGTCTCTGTGGAGCCAACAAAGTACAGTATATATATATATATAGGGTTTAAGTGGTTTTGCGTAGATATCTTAGTGAAAGTGCTCTTTCTCGAGATAAATATAGACAAAATCCAACAAGATAGCTTGAGAGAAAAGAGGGAAAAGATAGTCTGAAATGTGAGCTCACAACAATCTCTGTACCTGTCTCAATCTCTCTTTGATGTATCTGGGATCAATGCTGTCATCGCCTACCCTTTGTGGTCAAGACCAGACCCTGGGAAAAAAACTAAACTAAAAATTGTAGCAGGCCTTCCCAGTTTACTCAAGTGTGTATGTGCATGCACATTGCACATGCATGCATGTTGTGGCTATGCGTGTGCTGCTGAGAGGAAAAACCAACAGTGTGGTCAATTCCTGGTAATGAAATTGAACCCTTTAAACCAGCACTACCAGCCCACAGCCCCATGCAGGCTCACAGCTCATAAAACCTGCCCAGCAAAACACTTTCCTTCATCCCATTCTCAAAATCCTTGTTTTATAAATTATGTTATAAACTGTACCAAACCATTGGGAGTCCATTAACTTTCAATAAGTTCTTAAATTCTGTTCCCCACACACGCAGCTTCAACGAGGAACAACAGTGTATGAAGAAGATTAAAGCGAGAAGGGAAAAGTGAAGTTTAACACTTTTAATCTGTAGTGGCGGTGCTCTCGTCTTTCTTTTGCTGAGATTCTGTACGATTTGAAAGAAGAGGATGAGACAGACAGTGACAGTCCCAGGTAGCATCATTAGCAACCAACGCTTAAAGCCAAGTCTGTCGACGTTTGTGGGCTGAGCTGTCTCAACCGCAAAATACAAGGTTGGAACAAATTCCTGTTGTTTTGAGAAACGCTCTGGGAAATGTCTTTACTCTCCACCTCGACTTTGATTGGCAGCACAAAGCTCATTCGCCACTGCTATAGCTACCCTTGATGAAAATGAAACAATTAAATACTCATGCCGAGTTGAGACGAAAAGCAGGCACTGCGTACAGACAAAGAATAAATATACCGCATTATCGGTGTTATCAGAATTGAAATGTGCCACATGGCATCACACGCAATACCTGATTTTATGGATCTGGGCGTGAAGACGCCTTAAAGGCTGAGAGGGCTGTGCAGTCATCGGTCAGTGGGACAGGAGACAGATTGACAAGTGCATGTTTAATGGCCGTGAGAAACACTGCGCCCAAGTCCCTGTGTAATCCCTGTTCTAAGGGTTGGGGAGGGGAGGGCTTGGTCAGACTGCAGGTCTTCTGACACTTTGACAGATGTGGGCCTCCCAGAGGGCCACATGGGAGGAGATGATGTCGGCCCTTTGAATGAAAAGGGGCTGCCCCTGGCCCTCACAGGCCCATGTCTAAATAGAAGGGGTCAAGCCACTACTGAGCCACTGCTGTGCAGCTCCTGGCAAAAAACTAAACACACACACACACAAAAAAATAGTTGAATGGGGCTGTATTAGAGCCCAGCCAATGTCAGATTTCTGGGTTCCGATCGATGCCAATCCCGATTTCTGAGTGTCCTACAGTATCTAGAACACGATCACTAATGTTTTGAACAATCCTTTGTAATAACAGCTTGTAAAATAATATAAATATATATTTTAAAACATGAGCGTGATATTTTGGAAACATTTTGAAAGTTTTGGCCTATAATGCCCAAAATAGGGATCAAAATTGTAAATCCGTACATAACTGCCAATGCCGTCAAAAAAAAGTAAAAAGGAGATGCAGGCTCTAGGCTTCAGTGTCTCTCTCTCTCTCTCTCTCTCTCTCTCTGCCTTTGTCTGTCTGTCTCTCTCTCTGCAGGGAATTTCTCAACACAACATCTAACCATCTAACACCTAACCATTTTTTTATTTACCATCCATTTCTTCTCTCGCTCCTTCTACTCCTACCCCCTCATTCCTTTGTTCCCCCTTTCGATGTTCCTCTCTGTTCTGCCTCTTTCTCTGTGCTCAGGCTGGAATCTCAGAGCAGTCAGTCAGTCAAACAGAATGACAGAGCCGGAGGCAAAGTACAATCGGTTTATACAGGGAACCCAGAGGATAGTATACAACTATGTACCTACTGTACACCTATACACAGAATTATTATTAATAATAATAATACTGTATGTACCTTCCTCCCCTATATTAATACAGGCCCAGGGAATAATGTTTTGTATGCATTGTACCCGCTCTATGCAAAATAATATGCTTGTATATACTTGTGAGGGCCAAATGTCCAAAGGTATACTAGTAGAATACGGTATGAGAAAGTTTAGTAATAGACATTTAGGAGTTTGGGTTAGGGATTAGAGATAGAGTTAAGCCTTCCTGATTTACACTTTCTATTTTTCAGTCTTATGGCTAAAAATGGCACTTAAACAAAGTGGCAAAAGTGGCTCTCCCTAGGGAGGTCCTCCGTGCACGTCCCACTGGGAGACCCCGGGGTAGACCAAGGATCAGATGGAGGGATTATGGGCACTAGCTTGTGCCCACCTTATCCCTTATCCCTAAACTTATTTGCCAGTTTTTACTATTTTGAAAAACATTTTTAAATAGTTCAACTAACCGATCTACATCGACACGTTGTGAGCTTGTAGATCGGCAAATTTGAACTATTTTAAAAGTGTTACAAAACCAGTTGTCTAGGGGTAAAGGAAATGTAACATGAGGGAGAACCATCACCAGGATCAAATTTAGAGACAATGAACACACCTCCTTTCCTACGGGAGCATAACTTAGCAGAAAACAGAATAGCTCCTTTCCTAAGGGACCATAACATAATAGGGCAGTTTGGTTAACACATTAAGGCCACGTAGTAGAACTGATCGGGGGACAGATCCTGTGATGTTTCCCCACTGGGCTCCAGTAACAGAATGATTCAACTGTGTTTGGATTGATCAGGTCCCCGACAAGGTGGTACAGACGAGGATAAATATGGCGATAAATATCGTCGGGAGTCGATACAATGTCTCCACGTTATGGCTTTTTAGAGTTATAGTTTCCATCACGATGAATTTGCTGCATCAGATGCCGTGAATGCACATTATATTATGTGTAATTTATACTTCTGCAGTACGACGGTTTCGTTCACAAAAAATTACAAAACTAGCTAACAACGCATCGCTACTGCACCGCAATGCAAGGCCCCACCCAACCCCTTTCTTCTGGGCAGAGAGGGAAACAGGACTCGAGTTTGTCTATACGCACACTGTGCTCTGAACAGAATAATATGTAAAGAAAGACGAAAGAAATGGACTGGCCGTCCATTTCTTTCTTTGTTTTATACTCGGATGTCGAGCGAGTGGAGGTTGAGGAAGGGCCTAGTTCCCAAAAAGAACTGTACGTCAGTGGTATGGAACTATTTCGGATTCTCTGTAAGGGACAAGGATCAAATTAATATTATTGTCAAACTCCTCTACAGTTTAGCCGACGGCGCGCGCGTGCGTGCGTGCATGCGTGCGTGTGTGCATGCGTGCATGCAGTCGTGCACACACACATGCGGCAGGCCTTATCAGGGATTCTGAAATGTGTTCTAGCAGGAAGGAAGCAGGGTGTAGAGGAGCTGACAAGAGGATGAGGCAGCGGTCCACTCCTCTGGAGTGCGTTCACTTCAGAATGTCTGTTATGCAGCGGTTCCAACTGTCCATCACAGCCTGTGTGTGGTCGGCAGCACAGTGGTCTCGTCCTCAGTTAGCACAGACCAACATGCATGGCAACAGATGGGCACGTGTAGTACACTTATACACTATGTTAGTAAGTTCCATTGATCCAAGCCGGAACACGATCCACCATTAGAATAAACATACTCTGAAAACGCAATACGCATTCGAGGCCCAGACATCAGACCACTTAGGTGGGCCGCCGCGAACACCTTAGAGATTTCCATGTCTGCCCTGATCCACAAAAGGTCGAGCACCACTGAATTAACAGGTAACAAGAAAACGTTCACAAAAACAATCACCCTGAAACACAGCGTCCGCATACAGTAAGTGGTTGGATAAGGTTGGTGCCACAGCGCCTTGCTTGGCTGTCAATTCCTAGATGTCACTCGGCCACAAAGCCACGAAGAAATATGTTTGTTTCGTTTTTCGGTGGCTACTGGAGGGAGAACGGGAGAACGCCAGAGTAGTAGGAAGTGGAACAGAGGTGAAAAGACGGGGGAGAAAAAGAAAGGAAAAAGGCCTGCTAATTATTGCCTTTAGAAGCCGGAGTGCATTATCATCGCACTGCAAGGATTCTGACGGTAAAACAACTGCGCTGCCATGGTAACACAGTGACGAACAGGGAAGATGTTAGTCTTCCTGCTATTTCAACTGGTCGGGGAAAATCTGTGTGTGTAACCTTTGCATGTACAAAAGAAATGCAAAATATTTACCCTTACAGACACTGTCACACATGCCAATAAAGCTCCCTTGGATTTCATCGATATGTCCCGGAAAAGCCTTCCGTACTTCTACTTGACTTCCTACTTACACTGGAGACACATCGCTCCAATGAACTGCAACGGCCAATTATTATTATTTTCTTACATCTAAGGGGTTCACCCACTCAAGTGGCTGCGGAGGATGGTCGGCCCAACCCCTCCAAGCTGGTCGAGCAATTACCATGAAGGAGGACAGGAGGTCAGGTAATGATCAGGGAGTAAAAGGAGGTTAAACATCTGAGAACACACAGACATAATGAGCAGGAAGGTCATTGTCGGGTCTCGGGTGTGGGCAGGGCGGCGGGGTAAAAAAGTGAACGGATGTCAAAACCTGCACAATAAGACCAAATCATTCACCACACCAAACTGCAGTCCAAAGGCCTTTTCTGCACCTGGCTGTCATTTAGGAAATTGGGTCCTTTTCAATGCTAGCCCAAACCTAACCTAGCCCAGTATGACAGTAGGCTAATCTATCAGCAAGCCCGGGATCCACGTTTAAGTACCATGGGCTAAGCAACAAGGGTAGATCTGATAGTGATAATACTTAAGATTCAGAGACTTGCTCAAGGACACTAACTCTGGGGGAGCCTGCAGGATCGAACTGGGAACCTTCCCATTCGGCTGCTCTACCCCTGCCCTGAGCCACTGCTGTTAAGATGACAGATCAAGCCAGCAGGTGCCCACAAACAAAGTCTAGCAATGGTCCTTATTCTTTAATGCCTTGAACTCCATTTCGTCACAGAAACAGCATCCAGCTGGACAGATCATCAAGAAATCTCCTTGGAGCTCATGCTTCTTTCAGCTGTGGAAAAACAGTGTGACAGTAAAATCTCATCAGTTACAGCTTGCCTGCATGACATTACTTGGCTAAACAGCTTTAAAACGAGATGATCTAAGACCCAGGCTTGCATCTAAAGAGACACAAATGCCTGGCTCTGACGTGATTACATTTTTCTTCAGAGCGATATTAGCCAAAACTGGAATTGGATTTGTTGCCAAGCAACATCCGCTTATAGAGAATCTTCATTTGAGAAGACCTGGAGTGGGAACATAAAAGACTCTTTCTTTATCAATAGATAAGGCTATCTATGTCAGTGGCTGCATGCATAGCCGTGATGTCACACTATAGTGCTTCTGTGCATGTCAGTCGTCAGACTTCGCGAGACACAGAGACATCAAATCTGTCTCTGTGCCCACGTTAGCCTACGTACGTCTTTAACCACTGAAACCCACTATTCTTAGTGAAATAGATCCGAGTTGCAACTGTACAGTACTTAGTTTGCTATTGTCTAATTACACCAAATATCTTGCCACGAATAGCAGATCTACAAGCTCACACCGTTTCTGCCTGTCAAAAACAATTGTGGCAAAGAGATTTTGTGGGGGATACCACTGGTACAGATGACAGGCGATGACAATTTAAGCACTCCGCACAGCCCACTACATTTGACTGATTGGGTAACAAGACAGCAGCGGTGTGTGTTGGGTGATTCAGTCATCTTCATCACAACTGAGTGCTGTGAGACAGAGAGAGACAGAGACACAGAGAGAGGGGGGGGGCAGGAGGAGGCAACAGGTGCAGGAGGGTGTGAACACGTTTTGTGAGGAGGATTTTCACAGAGCAAAGGTCATCAAAACTTTCCTTGTAGACTATTCAGACCAATTTTAAAAACATCCTAGTACCTGAAGCTCTGACTACAAGAAATCACAAACCAATACCCCTCAGCTCAGAGAACCATTTCAAGATGCTCTTGGCTCTCTTGTTATCGCGAGTCTTTTTTGATTGGAAATGGAAAGCATGACGACATTTCCCATCATTTGCCATTCTGGCTGGGCCAAAGTTCAGAGGTCAGCTGGGTCAGATCAGCATTCACAGGGTGACACCGCACAGAGACACAGCCCATTGCATTTGGTGGCTCTAGCACAGAACACACTAACGCATAGTAGGCCTAACACTCGCTATGCTGCCTGTTCAAATAATCATTAACCAGTTCAGCCCTAAGTCAATATTTTAAGAGCCTCTGTAAACTAAAAAGACAAAACAACACCGCTACACCCACAGCCACACACGCAGAACATAGGGAGGGGGAGAATTGGTTAGTGGGGCATGGAGATTTCTTTGTTCTCTGGTGTGTCGAGCTTTGCTGAAGTTGAAAACGATGAGATCATCCCCATTGTGTACACATAGCCCTCTCACACATTCCGCTACATGCCACCGTGTCCTGTCAGCCCGGCTAATGCCCAAAATGCTCCATCATACTACAATGTCGCACACCAAAGACAGCAAATCTACAAGCTCACAACGTGTCACGGCTAAACCATGCTCCGTCTCATCAGCGTGATGAGACGGACTGCAAACTGTACTGTACTGTATGTGCATGACTGATGAACTCAAAGAACACTTTGGCCTTCAGAATGGACAGAAATCTGTGAGGCATTAATTCCACTGGTGAAACTCCGTTTGGAGTCTGCCTGCCTTATTATGCCAAAATACTGATTTTATTGGATGAGCAAAAATGACCTGAAAAGTTGCAGTGGAGTCAAGACGTGCAGTGCGTTCCTGTTTTGGTTGCCTGCTTCTCCCACCTGCACGCCAGATGGGTACGGTGACCTCATTCCTATGGCCAAGATGTTTTTGTCTACAGTTCCAGTTGTGTTGAGACAGCCCAATGACATATAGTCCAGACTCTTGGTGTTACAGTCTGCCTTTGAAATACAATTACGGTCAAAAGCTCATTAATTTCTCCAAAATATTGGTCAAAACAGGGGTAATCGGTGGTCTAGGGCTGTCCGAAATTGGGATCAGCTGAAATATCTGGCCTCGGTGAGGCTCTATCCACGACTATCAGTAGCCTAGCCCTGGCGCGGTGTCAATGTGTGTGTGATCTGGCAGGAAGAATTCTGGAGGGGTCAGCCAACAGCTTCTTCTGCTGCCATCATTAATAAAGAGGGACACAACTGTCAGTGGTGCTTTCCCTGGCAGAAATAGAAGCTTGTCGAGTCGGGACTCACTAATCCAGCCAAGACGATCCATCTATAACACATTTTGAGTTGAAACATTGCCTATATTGCAGGGAAAATTTTTTTCCATGGCCTCTAGGGAGTGCGCATACATAAGTTGTCGATGCAGTTATAGGTAAAATCAAGAATTGGCCTGTTATAGCGCCACCGTGAGGCTGATTTGGGGAAAGAAATTGTGGCATGTTGTCCTCGGCCTAGTGGAAATGTGTGTGTATAATTTCATGTATAATTTCAATTACATTGTGTGATGTATGGATAAAATGTGCACGAGTCATCTACAGAAATGTGTTTTGCCTAAATCGGCCTCATGGTGGCGCTATAACACGCCGTTGAGGAATATTTGGGGCAGAGGTTCGTCGTTGGCATCCAGGGAGTGTGTGTGCACAGTTTGGCATGGATCGGGCCAACAGTGCCGGAGATTAGCTGATAACGGACGGATGGAAGGACACACACACACACACGGACGGAGTGCAAAACATACTATCTCCCCATGCCTTCAGCCTGGTGGAGACAATAATAATAACTATTCGTCAACTTAAATGTGTGACATGATTATCTGTTTGGTGTGCAGAGGCTCAGCAGGGAATCATGATCATGGCTGTGGGACAGATCTCACACAGTGGAAGCAAAGACACTGTCAATTACAACTCAATTCCAAGGCTGTGAGATAACATGGACGCCCCCTGGAATAAAGGCATTGTGTTGTTGTTTTTTCTCGGAACAAAAGCTTTCGGATGGCAGTTGATCTGTGATGCGTGTTGTTGCAACGGGGAAGAAGACAGCATCCGCCAGACGCTGTCAGACATTTTTTGCAATCACATCAAGAAACAAAATATGTAAATGAGGTGCATTTAAAGAAGAAAATAAAAGAAAGTCTGCAGTCAAACAAGCAACGTTTTTCAGCCTCAACAAGAAAAAGATTAGGGCTGCAAATTATGTTCTTTGATTATTCTATCGATTACTTGATCATTGAATGATCAAGAACTGTGTTTTTTTTAATATCAACTAATCGATAAATACAGGATACAATGGGAGGACCATTGTTTTTTGTTGTTTTCCTTAGTTTAAAAAATAAATGCCCATAATGACAACATGCCCAAAATAGTAACCAATTGATTATTATCCTACTATAAATGCACACAACTCTGTGTGTATGTCTGTAGTTCACGTATATTTAGAAACTCGGACTTCACAGTCAGACAGATAGGCGGTTGTCCAGAACTGTTGATTCGACCAAGGGCCCATATATAGCCATATGAGATCCAGTTGTCAGAACTTCCAATTCGACTGATATGCACATATATGGGCATGCCCATATGACAGATATCCATATAACGTACAGACATGGACTCAAAAGGGACACGGACAGCTAGGTACAATGGACAGACGGGTAATTCAACGGGTGTTTCATAACCGGGTGGGGCATGCGTTCCAAAATTGCATTGTTCCTAACATTCCCGAGCAGGCCACGCACCGGTCTAGTTGGATCGATTTTATTTTTATGTTTTATAATAGATTAACTTGGTCATTTCGATTATCTGTTGCAAACAGGCAACGGTTTCTCAGCCTTACCAAGAAAAGAGATTTCCTTTGGATCAAACGTTGTGCTGACTGCATGGCATGGTCATTCCATCCAGCTGTGAAGAACAATGACCTTTCATCCCATTCCCCAGTTTCCTCCTGAAGAGCTGAAGGAAGTCGGGTCTTTTTGTTTAGTTACCATAACATGGGATCAGAGCTCTATGGGGTGTTTGGGCTGTACAGAGCGCAGTATACACTACAGTATGTATACCATACATATAGGGCTGAATTGATCAATTATCTTAAGTTCACGTGTCTGGAACTATCTCTCAAGATAGATTCAGAGCTCCGCAGCAGAATCTGTCGGCAGCCCCTGTTACAGCGTGTAGTTAGAAATGTTAGGAATGCAAACAAAGACACGTGCGACCCGAAGAGGAGGGACCAAGAGGGCCAACATCCTGTTATCCACAGTCTATTGGGCGCCCCAGAGGTCAATTCAAAGGAAAATTATGCTAATAATTAGCAAAGTTTCCCCGTGGCAGCTGCTCACACATACTTCTCAAAACGGCCTAGGAGGTAAAGTAGCAATTTAGCATGTCATGTACATGGGGTCAGAAAATTACTAATAGCAGCCTTGGCAGCCAATGGAACCAGTGCCATCCTTTAGTCAGCCAGTGATCAAGATATCGCTCCCACTCGCTTCGTCTGCGTGGACAGATGGCCAGGCAGTTGGTGGGAATTTCAGCAATGCTCCGTAATGCTCCATGTTTTAGAGGTGAAGATTTACACAACGTTGGATGTCATGCGTTTTGTGCTTGTGTGTGCTTTGATTGATTGATTGAAATATTTATTAACAGTTTGTAGAATTTACAGTACATTTTAAGCACAAACTCAATACAAAGACTGTCAACTGTGAGTGGACGACCCAATTAAGCATTACACTTGTTTACAACAGGGTCCACATTGTTCAATTCATCCAAACATTTAAAGACATACAACCATTTAGAGACATACAAATATACATTTCTATGTAGCTAAAGAACAGAACAGGAATTCATCATATGGGAAGCAAAAAAGGGAAAATATACAAGCACTGGGAAAATATACAATATACAATATACAGTGAGGGAAATGGGGTGGGGGGGTGGGGGGGATTCAGATTTTACAGAGGCCAGTTTCGAATTGCAGCCATCCGTAGGTGCCCTTTGAGAGCGGTTTTGAAGGAGTCAAGGGATTCACATGTCTTAATGACTGTTGGTAGGGCGTTCCACATTTTGGTGGCATAGGAGCGAAAAGAATTTAGTCCCTTGTTTGTGCCGAATCTGGGTTGTACATGGTTTGTTGCACTCCCTCTGGTGTTGTGGGTGTGGACTTCGTTTACATTAAGGAAGTATTTAGACAGGTACATGGGTATCTTGGTGGTGTATCGAATCTTGTGGACCAGACCCATTGCAAGATGCTGTACTCTGTCGACGACCCTAAGCCATCCCAGCCTGTCAAAGTGGGCAGGGGTGAGGTGGGTTCGGGGGGTGAGGCCAAGTAGGAGCCTGACCAGTTTGTTTTGGGAGGTCTGGAGCCTTGTTTTAAGGGCCTTTGAGGTGCTGTGGTACCAAGAGGTGGATGCATAGTCAAAGAAACCTTGTACGAGGGCTCCTGTTAAGGTCTTCAAGGTGTTTTTGCTGACCAGTGAGGAGATCCTGTAAAGGAATCTTGTTCTTTGATTGACTTTTTTGATTACGTTGGTGGCCATTTTATCACCGGAAAGATTAGCCTCCAGGATGGAACCTAGGTAGGTAATTTGATCTTTTCGTGTGATAATATTGTCACCCACTCTAACCAAGAAGCCATCTGCCTTGCTGAGTTTACTATTTGATCCGAAGAGGATGGATTCAGTTTTTCCCAGGTGTAAGGATAGTTTGTTATCAGCGAGCCAGGTGCAGATTCTACCGAGTTCAGAGCTGAGGGTCTTTTCAACCTGCAGTTTGTTCCTGTCCGAGACCAGCAGTGCTGAGTCATCTGCGAACAGGAACAAGTTGCAGTCACAAGCTGAAGTCATGTCGTTAACATAAATTAGGAACAGTAAAGGCCCTAGTATGCTTCCTTGTGGGACACCACAGCTCACTGGGAGGGGAGGGGACAGTGTTCCGTTCACCTCCACCATCTGTTCTCTCCCCTCCAGGTAGGATTGCATCCAGCTCACTGATGTGCTATCAAAACCAATAGCTTTAAGCTTGTTAACCAGTATGGAGTGGTTCACGGTGTCAAAAGCCTTTTGGAGGTCCAGCATGACCATGCCGCAGTATTTTCCAGCATCCACCTCGTGTTTGATGTGATCGCTCAAATAGAGGAGGCATGTGTCAGTGGAGTGGGATGTTCTGAAGCCAGATTGGAACTCGTACAGCAATTTATTAGTGGCAAGATACTTTTCAACCTGTTCATAGACTATTTTTTCCATCACTTTCGAGATGGAGCTTAGAATAGAAATAGGGCGGTAGTTGCCGGATTCTAATTTACTCCCTTTTTTGTACAAGGGGGTTACTTTGGCCAGTTTAAAATCTTGGGGGACCTGTCCCTGTTTGATGGAGAGGTTAACTATGTGGGTGATGACTGGAGCTATGGAAAAGGCTGAGTCTCTGAGAAATTTGGAGGGAATATTGTCATGGCCAGTGGCCTTGTGGGGTTGGAGGGCACTCAGTTTTTTAAGTACCTCCTCGGTTGTTACCATTGCCATTTTAAAATCATCTTTACAAACACCAAGGTTTTTGTAGAAGGCTTTGATGTGCTCTACACCAAAACGCCCAGAGTGGGAGGGCAGTTTGCTAACCAGCTTTGTTGCAATGTTTGTAAAGAAGATGTTCAAGTGGTTGGCTACATCGAGTTTGTCAGTGATGAGGGTGTTATTCGATTTGATGTTTATGTTAGTAAACCTGGTTTTTAGTTTCCTTTGCGTGCTCGTGCGTGCATGCGTGTGTTGCGTTTGTACACGTGTGTGCATGGACCTCATCCCAGAGGAGATTGTAAAGGGTGCAGTCTACATTCCCCAAGTTTTTTCCAATTTACAATTTAGGCAGACGCTCTTAATCCAGAGCGATTTACATTAAGCAAGAACAAAAAAGCATGGGAATACATCACATAAAAACATTTATCATGAAACATGCGTAAGCTAAGAAAGTAACAGTGGAATATCTATATAATGGAACTATACATATAAACTATACATCTATACTACTATGATATACATATGTACTATGACGTGCTATGACTACATACAATGCAATTATAGTGCTGTCTACATAACATGCTATAAGTCTGTATCAAATGCTATCCAAGTCTACAGAAATGCTATCTAAGGGGGTGGGGTAAGTGGCAAGTGCTATGGGCCATGATGGAGTCTGAAAAGATCCCAAAAAAGTTCACAAACTAGCAAGATTTATGACAATGGAACAGCATCTCAAAATGACGGCTGATTACCTGCAGCCAAAGTGGCCTTTGGAGTAGACAAACATGCCAGGCACATTAAAATTATTCAAGCAGTCGGCTGGAGGGTGATGTTAATTTCACACCCTGGTGTATACTATATTGAGCAGCACTAGCTTTCTCTTTGAGAGCAGTTCAGCTTTGTTCTCATAATACTGTATCTGGGCTGTTTTTGCTCCCAGGGTTCGTCATCTATTCTGTACAGTATGTTCCTCATATTTGCTTCAGCACGGATTAGCCTGCCTTGAGTTGTCGTTGTTCAGTGATGTTTTTATAGATTTCTAGCTCGTATGTCACAGCTGAAATCTGGGCTTTTTTAAATGTATAAATCCATTCTGCTTTCATGTGCCATAATCCCCTCTAACAAGCCCCCAATTAAGCGGTTACTCCACCAGGGAGAAAGACGGGAAGGTAGATATTCAGAAAAGGGGGGAGAGTCTATGTATGGAAAATATAGCCCTTTAAGTCCCTCGTTTTACGTGGGTTTGATGGTTGGTTGACGTAACAAGCCGAGCTATTTCTCCATATGACTGACTGACTGATATGAAAGGGCCCTGACACACAAGAAGCATCAACACTAGGGCTTCCGGCTTGTCCTTGGCTCAAACGTGGAACGGAGTTCAAAGCAAATATGCTATTCAGCGAGGCGTGTATGGCTAATTAAAAACAGAATGCTTGTTGTAATGACGCATGGCCAGCACTACCACTGTCAGAAATATTGTACTCAATAACACCGGCTCCCTAATTCATGAACAAAGTGATAATGGACGGTCAACATGCTTTGTTGTGCTTTGTAATAGTTGCGTGTTGGATCTAAGGTCATCACAGTTAGAAGGCAGGATAGATTTTGTATTAGTCACAAGTGACAGGGCTCGATATATCTAGGATGGTAACACTTTGGCCTAATAAAAAATTTAAACAACAACTGGATGGATGATTTTCGGTGCTCCGGGAGCCCTACTGTAGTGGTTCTCAAAGTGGGGCCCTTGAGAGGGTTCCAGCCAGGGGGGTCCTCAGTTGAATGTTTTAACTTAATATAGCATCAAAATCAGTAATCATTTAAACCATCAGTTATCTGTTTGAAAATAGTATTTCCAAACTTGAAACAATAAATAAAACAATCTTAACAGCACATGGGGGTCCGTGGCCAAAGACATATCAATTTGGGGGTCCTTGACATGAAAACGTTGGGTGTACATCTTAGTACCACTTAGTACCACTAGTACGCTTCAAAAGACTAAAGCAGAGACCGCATTAGCCAAATAGATAAAGTGCCCCTCGGGGCACAGGTCTCCACCAGGGCAGGTCAGGTTGTGGCCTCCTGGTGGCGCTATAATAGGCCAATGTGAAAAGGGTGACATTTCTTCTTACGCCTTGGATGGTAATTGGATCATTTGAGGCATTTTGTTCCAAAAATGTGTTTTGCAAAAATCCACCTGTTGGTGGGCTGCTATATCAGGCCAATGTGAAAAGGGTGGGATATATTCCTCAGCCCCTAGTAGGAAAGTCTGTGAAGGATTTCACGTGAATTGCACTCTGGGTTCATGATTTGAGGCTTCTTGTTCAAAACAGGCCAATCCTGCAAACTTTGAAAGCCAATGTTAGCCAATTAGGATGGAATATTAAATATCGGAACACATGACTAAGTGTGTAACGATTTGCGGGATTTTTGGACAGAATCTGGAGGAGTAATATTAAAAGAAATGTTTTTCTAAAGTCAGCCTCCTGGTGGGGCTATAACAAGCCGTTCTGGAGAATTTGGGGCAGAGGTTCATCATTGGCATCCAGGGAGTGTGTGTGCAAAATTTGGCATCGACCGGGTTAACGGTGCCGGAAATTAGCTGGTAACAGACAGACAGACACACACACGGACACACGGACAGAGTGCAAAACATAATCTCTCCCCATGCCTTCTGCCTGGTGGAGACAATAACGACGTATATGTCTGTATGCTTCAGCTAATTTAAAAAGGACCATACCAGTGTCAATATGTCATTCACAGCTCCGGCCCAATATATCTTCATATAAACAGACCATTATTTTAATTCTTTACTTTTATTCAAATATGTATTCAGTCACTCACATCATTAAAACTAATAGGGTGTACAGAGCACTTTAGAGGACCAGATGAATCAAGGGTTTTCTGGGTCGATCCCTAATTACTTGGGAAGCAAACAATTTGTCTGTGAAAACATGAAACGCATAAGAGCTCCCTGGTGGAAAGCAATCCTTCAAAATAAAATTTAAGGGCAGATTCACACTGAGTCGGACTGATTCAACTGTTCCCGAATACAATTGCCTGGTCCCCACTGGCCATGATTCACATTGGCCTTTTAGTACGGATGCAATGGCTTTCACATTGCAGCTATCTGTATCCGAGTACACTTCAATCGGCCCCTTGATTACCTCCCCATGCAGTCTCGGGAACGGCTGGGTGATCCTCTCCCAGGAACGGTACGCAGCATTCACACTACCACAACATCTGATCCTCTCCCAGAACGGTACGCAGCATTCACACTACCACAACATCTGATCCTCTCCCAGGAAGGGTACGCAGCATTCACACTACCACAACATCTGATCCTCTCCCAGAACGGTACGCAGCATTCACACTACCACAACATCTGATCCTCTCCCAGGAACGGTACGCAGCATTCACACTACCACAACATCTGATCCTCTCCCAGGAACGGTACGCAGTATTCACACTACCACAACATCTGATCCTCTCCCAGGGACGGTACACAGCATTCACACTACCACAACATCTGATCCTCTCCCAGGAACGGTACGCAGCATTCACACTACCACAACATCTGATCCTCTCATAGGAACGGTACGCAGCATTCACACTACCACAACATCTGATCCTCTCATAGGAACGGTACGCAGCATTCACACTACCACAACATCTGATCCTCTCCCAGGGACGGTACACAGCATTCACACTACCACAACATCTGATCCTCTCCCAGGAACGGTACGCAGCATTCACACTACCACAACATCTGATCCTCTCCCAGAACGGTACGCAGCATTCACACTACCACAACATCTGATCCTCTCCCAGGAACGGTACGCAGCATTCACACTACCACAACATCTGATCCTCTCCCAGGAACGGAACGCAGCATTCACACTACCACAACATCTGATCCTCTCCCAGAACGGTACGCAGCATTCACACTACCAGAAAATCTGATCCTCTCCCAGGGACGGTACGCAGCATTCACACTACCACAACATCTGATCCTCTCCCAGGGACGGTACGCAGCATTCACACTACCACGACATCTGCACACCCGGGACCATAGTGTGAATCTGCTCCAAGAGAGTCTACGCTTCCTAGTTGATTTTTCAAAATGAATATAACGCACACACTCCTACCAAGAGCCACATAGAATGGTACAGACAATAACAGCCTTATATTATAGGACAGATTTACTTGACTATACACCAAAATATGTCAGTCATACTTCAAATAAGTGTATTCCATCACTGCTACTAAAAAGAGAGAGTAGGGCTAGGTGATATGATAATCACGATTACTGAATTCCAAACTTTTGCCTGAATGATGAATATGATTATTAAAAGAGAAAGAAAATGAAAATTATAAAAGTACAAGCTCACGTGTTGCATCGCGACGCGTTGCTCACTTGTTTGTACATGGGCTATTTTATAATATATTTTTGCCACCATTGTACAGTACAACAAACTATAATGCAGCGATTGCAGGGCTAAAATGGTTAATCAAACTAATCTATTTGGCATTATGCCATTTCCAGTTCCACATGTTTGCATACACGTTCAAGTATTACATATTTTGCCTAATATAACCACAATTATTTGAGATACCTGGAAATTGCAATTATATTTGCATTGCATAATTGTCACAATTATTTCCATGTACCATTTTTTAATGGTGGAAAAAGCAGATTTAACAACCTCACAAATCACAATACTCGCATTGTGAGCTTGTAGATCTGCTATCTGAAGATTGGGGATGCACCGATTTCTGCCGGATAGGGTAACCGATATCAACATTGCCGTTATGGTCGATAACCGATATTTACCTATGCTGATGTATAAAAACAAGTTCAAATTAAAAAGGCATTTAAACACTGAATTTGGGAGAAAAAAAAGAAAAAAAAACTAGCCACGCAACATATTGAAATTTTGGCCCATATCCCAACATCAACAGCTTGAATGTAGTATTTTTATTATAAAATGTTACAACTTGTTGACCCTTTTGAAAGCTTTTCCAGAAAATACTCAGTGAACATTAAGCTGAAAAATGTAAGCATGTAATGATGAAGGCTGCAGATTTTCAAACATAATTATTATCAAATAAAATATTGACTAAACCCGATATATTATTTGACGGTTCAATATTGATATTGCACTTTAAGGTAAAGATTGGCTGATACCGATATGATGACTGATTATTGTCCATCCGTATTGAAAATATGATATGCTGTTACTGACATGCCCAAACTATTAATGTGGTTAAGTGGGCTTACTGAGATACTTCTCAGTCGACAGACCGAGATTTGCAACATCTGCTGCCGGAAGAAACTCTCATTCCACTGTCTGCTGTAATGCAGCGAGACAGAATGCAAACGCAAGGAAGCCAGACAGAAGATTGGGGAGGAGAGGCAGAAAGATAGATAGCAAAGAAGTGGAGTTTAAAAGGAAGAGAGAGAGACGGAGTGAGAAGGAAGGCAGAGTGGACAAAGATGATGATAATGTCAGTCATAGTCCTCTTGGCCAAAGGATGGAAAAGAGGACTGGAGGAGAGGTAAATGTCAGTGATGACTGAAAACTAGGAAGGAATCGTAGGAGGTGGAGGAGGGTAATAAAAGAGACAGGACAGAGAGAGAGACGAGGCAACAAGAGTGGAAAAGGGGCAGATAGATAGTTAGTGATGCTAGTGCATGGTGTCATATTTGAGCGGATACCCCATTTCCCAGAACCTGGCTCCCACAGTGACTTTCCATTGCATGTCTGTCAGACGAGACAGGCAACGTGCAAGCTGGGGAGTCCTGCGATTGAAATGTCCCCCTTTACCTGACTTTGTGTTTGCCATCTAGTTCTCCCTCTGTACTCGTTGCCAAAAAACCTTGCTTGTCCCAGTTAGGCCGGGTTGGAGTCATTACAAACTTACGAATTAATGAGCAAGGCCTGGCCACAGTGCACTCACTCACAAGGACTTAAAACCTCAAGTCAAGCCCTTGGGCTTGTTTACTTTATTTAAAACAGAAAATATCTCTTCTGATGGGAGACCATTTCCAACCAACAACACCCCCTCCCCTCCTGCTGCTTAATCCAGGAACACCTTAGAGATAATTTAGCTTCATCTATATCCTAGAAGCCATTTGATAATCCTCTGGCTGTCAGTCATTTTCATTGCCTCTTTTCTGTTCTCCCATCTCCCCCGTGCTCTTCTTCAGCTACACGTGTTGCACGCCATGTGCACATCCACCTACACACTCTCTTTCAATAGGCTACTTAAAGACTGTAAATGTGACATCGCTTCCAGATGGGCTCAGCCTTGGCATTCAGGGACGAGGAGAGGACCGATGATGGCATGAGCTGTTCACGTGCAAAGGACGCAAGTGTTTTTGATGCAGGGGGGTGGAGTAGCCTTCTGACACAGTTGAAAATCTGTGTGACACACTTGAATAAATTTGCAATGTATTTGAGTTGAGAATTTGATCCAAAAAAAAACCCTGCTAAGTGAGTGGAGAAGAGATGGACACAATCATTTTCATTATGTGTTGTGTCTGTGTCTTGTATTATGTGCCAAAACTGCACCAACAGATTAGCACTATTCATTCCATTTAATGATTGCATACACTAGGGTCAGTCTGGCCAGAGGGCTGAGGCTAGAAGCCAGGGGGCATGAGGCTCCACAGCGTTTTGAAACTCCAGGGGTAACTACACACTCACAATGTAGAAATCAACATGACTATAGGTATTTTTGGGGGACAATACGAACAAAACACACATCTTTAGGCAGCCTGAATGTGGGGGGAAAGCACTAACTGAAACAACAAGCACAGTAGCCTACTACTGCCGGTATCTGAGGAAATCTCGCTCTCGTTTAATGACATGTCACATTAATTTAAATATTATTTGGTTGTGACTAAAAAGCATCTCTTACCCTACAGCTGCAAGTAGCTTGAGTGCAGTGGTCTCTGTAATAACGCATATACACATTGTGCTGTACACTTAAAATATTCAAGAACATTATGTTGTTCAGCCTAGAACTGCAACTGCAACATAAAATGCTGTGTAGTGAGAATATCCACAAAAACAAA
The DNA here is from genome assembly GCF_964188405.1 of Protomyctophum parallelum. Taxonomy (NCBI): domain Eukaryota; kingdom Metazoa; phylum Chordata; class Actinopteri; order Myctophiformes; family Myctophidae; genus Protomyctophum; species Protomyctophum parallelum. Next base: position 32,055,023 of record NC_139717.1, read on the forward strand.
GGGAAATCAAATAACCTATGACGGCTGAATGAATACAAACAGCGCCCCCCACACACAGCCATGGTGAACTGCCAGGCTGCACTGATTGGAGGGAACACACTGAAAGACATCAATAATGACAGAAAAGTACAGCGTTTGCGGCCTGTGTGTGTGCGTGTGTGGACTGTGTACAGTGCAAGTGAAACCACTGTTTGCACACTGACTGTCAGAATGAGTCAGATGCCACATGTTGTGTGATAAGGAAGACAAACAACAAGCAAAAAAGAATGACAGGAAACCAAGACGGCTGCAACTCAACCAACCAAATTATACGTCCAAATTACACCAGGCCATCAAGCAGAGTCTACCAAAATAAACATAATTTGAGCTTTATCAGATTACAATATTTCCTGTGTGTCTGTCTCTGTCTGTCCGGGGCACCAGTCATAAATTCACCAAGAATTAAACAAACAAACAAACAAACGTGAAATTGCAGGTGAATAGAATAACAACATAACCGAAGCAAGATGCAAAGACTAAAAACTTCAGTCAGTGTCACCTGAAGTCATTTATGCACGACCAAACAATTCAATTCTTCACAGCTGTCAAAATGAGAAGATGTATTTATTTACCCAAAGCCATCGCCGCGCCAGTGTCGAAGATCTACAAGCTCACTAATTATTAAAGTATCCACTGTGGAAGGAAGCCTGCAGACAGTCAACAACATGGTCAACACACACACACACACACACACACACACACACACACACTCCGCACTCACCTTTTTCCACCTCGGCGTTTTTCCCCGCACACAAAAAGAGAAAACTGCTGCTATCACCCGTCCGTGTCCGTTCCGTTCTCTGCTCAAATAAAAATAAAACAGCCTGCTTTCTCAAAATATCACAGTAAAAGCTCTTCTCGAAGTTCGCCTGTCTGTCTCTTGTCTTTTCCGCGTATAGTACAACGCTCCTCTGAGTCCTCTCTGCTAGTCTTCTACACACACTCACATTCATACACACAGACACAGGCACAAACCGTCCGTCTCACGACTGTGTGTTCAACTCCGAACTCCGAAGTTCATCCAAAAGTTGGAGCCAGGTCGCATTTCGCTCCGCCTCGTAGGAGGATGAGGTCACTTTGCTCCGCTCTCGCGATGCGGATGAGAGAGAGAGAGAGAGAGAGAGAGAGAGAGAGAGAGAGAGAGGCTGTGGTTGGAGATCTCAGATGATGAGGATGAGGATGAGGATGCATTGAAAATGTTGAAGAGAGACGATTCAATTCAATTCAATTCAAGCCTCAGAAAAGGTTTGAGACACTTGATAAACATTGTAAAAAGGGTAAACTTTTTGTTTCCTATTGTGAAAATAACAGGCAGCTGAAATAAACTTGCAGACCCAAACTGTTCCCTAGCAACGCATTAATTCCACTGACAAGGTCTACTACAGGATCCCCGGACAACTGTGTTTAGTCTCTGGACTTGTACAATACATTTTCCATTCTAGCAGCATTTTTAGCTTGGTGGGGGGGTTGATCGTAGGGTCATGTACCTCCCCTGCCATGGTGCTACTGTCTTACCTTTTAAAAAGGTCAGCCCTGGAAAACAATCTCATTAAACCTCTTTGTAATGTGGCGCCTTCCTTTGCAAATGAATTACTAGCCTACAGTATCATTTCTATTCAAAGTGAATCAATCTGTCTGTCCGTCTGTCCGTCTGTCCGTCTGTCGGTCTGTCTGTCCGTCCCTCTATCTCTCCCCCCCCCCCCCCCCCCCTCTCTCTCTCTCTCTCCCCCAGTACCAATGCCGGCTCCATTGAAACTTAAGTGCTCCCACCTATCTTATTCCATGCCATGGCTTCATCTCCTCTTTCCTTTAATTCACCCATTATTCTAAAATGTCACCAAATATACAAAAGGAGAGACGGATTACCCTTACCCCCAGTAAAGCCACAATCCATTCTAGAACCTAGTATGGGAGTTAGTCACTGCCCAACACGTTCTGTCACAAGGCGGAAGTTTGTGTGGGTGGGTGCATGGTTTTTATTGTTCTCCAGTGCAGGAAAATGCTTTCCTAGGATTAGTAGAAGTATCCTAATTGGTTTAGCCAGATGGAAAATTGGTATGGAGGATTAATATTATGTACTGTAACGAGTATCCTGATGACTGGCGAGAGTGATGTGTTACTTGGGGCCACAGAATAACTCTGCAGCTGCAGCATATAGCATTCATCTCCTGGGCTGTGCAAAACAGTGACAACTTGGGAACACATACACATTCATCTGTGGGATTATGAGATTTTGCTACTTTAGAGGTTGTGCTACCACTTTTTTAATCAATGTTCATTTATGAGAATAATGTGAAAATCTCTTTCCTTTAAACCCTTCATCTGTCTTGCCTTCACTACCAATTGCAGCCTATTCACAAATGCAGAAGATTAAACCCATTCAGATTGAAAATCCTTTTCAGGGGCAGAGATAAGGACTGCAGGCAGTCGAGCTGTGAGTGTGACCACCTCCGAGGTGCTTTACAGGTCCATTTTCACATTCTCAGAGTTAAACTAACACTCAGGATTTTAAAGTGTGGGCGAGGCCACTGTGGGGAGACCAAGCCACAGACAGGACCCTATAATCATGATGAGTTATAACTTTCCTACACAATGTAATGTAGTTACACAATATTAATATTTGCACCAGTGTATATTATATATTTTTTAACATCTTCAACTGTAACTGCAACCTTATTGTTACATCACATGTTTACAGATGTTTCCAAAAAAGATCAGTTTATGTGTCTCCTCTTTCACAGTCTCTTGTGCAGGTGAGAGACATCACTTAGCCGCAGATATCAAACATGGTAAGTTTATTAGTGAATAGTGCCAGTGCAGCAGCAGTCAAAGATGGAGGTGTTGGACCTGTGACATCAGTCCACCAATTCAACTCATCTGCTGGTACAATGGATTGGCCCGCCTTAGAAGGGTTAACGATCTTGACACAGTTGTGTCTTCATTCTTCAACCCAACTATCTATTTCAGCATGCGCTTATTCTCAAGCTTCTGTCATTATATCTGAATGAATCACTATAGTATACAAAAGCCCATTCAGTGTTACATGTTGTCTGAGTTATAATTAAAACATCAAGCAGTCGAGTCAGACATGACATGAGGCACTGTAGCCTCCGTTAGGACTCACATCCACAGTGAGTCGTGACTGAGAGAGAGTGATCTCAGTGTGAAATTCCATAGTGGGTTGGTTGCCCCTGGATGCAGCGGAATGAAAAGAATGGGTCCCATTCACAAAGTTCCACTCAAGCGGTGCTCCTGCACTAATAGTGATCGACATGAAGAAAGACAGCAAGTTGTTTCCACATTGGGCCTTTGTCCCCTTTGCCAAGGCGAGTAACTCAGAATGTACACTGAATTGAATTTGATGCGCTTGTTTGTCACAAGTGATGAGCTAAGTACCTGTGTTTGCAGTGCTTGTTATTGTATGAGATACATATACATAAGTCGCTCCCTGGCCAGCTGATTGAGAGACATGCTGTAAGATGTGTATACATTGAAGTAATACGTTGTGTTCAGTTATATTGTTAGTTTGAAAATACATGTAATGTCAACGGGGGGAAACTGTTTTGTTTTTCAGTCAGTTACTGCAACAGGTGGCCATCATGATCCAGCAAGGATCAAATCTGGAAGAAAGACCACAGAAAACATAAAAGTGTGAAATGTGAAATGTGCCTGGAATGTGTGGGTTATGGCTTTTACACCTTAAGGTTAAGGTCCCCACCCCTGAGGGTATTTTCCTTTATTTATGTATTTTTTGCCACTCCTATATTCAGCTATTAGTGTAGATTAAATTCCCATTGACAATGAATGGAGAATTTACGTCATATTTGGACGAGCAGATCTGCTCTTTTTTGTCCTACACAAAAATCAAATTCCCATTGACAATGAATGGAGAATTTCCATCATATGTGTCTGGCTGTGTCCAGCTTTGAGTGTAAACTGTAAACACAAACACTGTGTTAACACAAACATTGAATGCCATTGACAATGAATGTCCACTTTGTCCAGCTTTGAGTGTTTTGTCCGTGTTTGTTTTACATCACCATTACCTCACCTAATCATAGCAACATGAGTTAGACTTTAATATATTACCGCCCCTCACTTCACACGGGTGTGATTTTTAAATATAACAATAAATATAATAGCCACATATGGCAGGCATATGGTACCTCTACCATAATTATATGTATAATTTTTGTCACACCAGGTAAGCATATCTCACTATTCCCATAAGTGCACAAGTGTAGCGCATGCATTAAGTCATAGCCTATCTGTGCTCTTTCTTTTATACATAATTTTTATCCCACGATTTTGCAACCCATTGTTTCATCCAGTGTCAATTATCTAATGTAATCCTGGGCGCTACACGTCCTCTGCCAACCTGGGGGGGGTGGGCATGAGGGCAGCGGACTGACCTCATGCTCTTTGGTATGAAGCTCACCACCACAGGCTAATAATGTGAAGTAAAGTAAGTGAAACCTTTTAAAAGCTGTAAAAAAAACTAAGAAAAAGGTCATAGCTCAAACTGTTATGTTCTTCTAGTGTTGCGTCACACACACGCGCACACACACACACACACACACACACACACACAGACACACACCCCTGAGAGGAGCTGGGGCTGTGTGAATCACTGGCAGAGTGGAGAAGTGGGAAGATGATATCACACTGCTCCGAAGAACAAGTGCCTTCAAATTGGACCCTGTTCAAACCACACGCACGCACGCATGCACACACGCACAGACCACGATCGTGCCAACCTCCCCCTCCACAACAAACTCTGTCTCACCAGGAATAACACTGCATGTCCTGAGGAGACATTTGTTGCTTTTTTTTGTGTGGAATTGGAATGGCTGGTCAAGACCTGGCTATACTCTTCATAGGATTTGGCCATTTGGGGGACTAAGTTTATAACTTATAGATCTTTGGACAGAGGAGAAGATGTTGCATAAGCAATGATTCCAACACACTTTGTGGTAATATGTGCTGTCCCTTCCAAATTAATGTATAAATAAATAGGAAAATAAGCTCTCAAGTCATAGCATATGTACAGTACTGTATATACAGTATATGGTTTATGCATTATGCATATGGTGAGAACAGATGTCAGTCAAATCAATCAATCAATCAATCAATCAATCAATCAATCAATCAATCAATCAATCAATCAATCAATCAATCAATCAATCAATCAATCAATCAATCAATCAATCAGTCTGTGTGGGTCTTTGACAGTGTAAATTGTTTGAGGCGTGCTAATTGCTTCTGTAGGTCGCATTAACTATGAAAATCTGCATCTCTCGTCCGTTAGTCACGCCTCCATATATGGTCATACCTCGTGACATCACGCCTCCATATATGGTCACGCCTCGTGACATCACGTCTCGTAACACGTCTCGCCACCATATATGGCCATCTCCATATATGAAGATCACGACAGTGACCTCATCTAACCCTGTACACTCAATACACGCTCCATTTATGGCCAGTACAGAATTAATTCCATATGTTGATCTGACCCCCCATGCCAAAGCGCCAGCGCTCGCCCAGCAGTCTGCCGTCTGCCGTCTGCCGTCACCCAGGCGGATACGTGCACGCAAGGGCGAGGTCGCTATCAGCCCCTCCCCTAACCCCTACCCTTTTATCATACAACAACAGCTGTGGGTGCGGCTTCAGTTCAGGTGGATCACCACCCATCACCAGGCAAACCAGGCATACTTAATGAACTGGTGGGCGTGCCAACATAAAAACAACATTTTAACAAATACTGTACAGCTTTTTGAAAAGATTATGCCTCCTTTATATAACAATAAGACCTGATGATCATGTTTTAGGGTGGAAAGAAATCCTACTGTATATCATATCAAAGCAATCTTCAGTACAAGATGTATGAAAAGTGACATTACTCTTGCATCTCCTTTCCTCCCGTGATTTAACACCCACCTCTGATGTGTGTGCGTTCCTCAGCTAGAGAGGATCAGGACTCCAAACTGAGTTGCAGAAAAAGAAAAAAAAAATCATTCAAACTCGGTCTCTACCACTGAGCCTAGAGGGAATCTCCAGCTGTCATGGGGAAATATTGGGGTTATTCAGGTAGTACCGGTTAACTAGTAGGTGTCCTACCCCACACCAGGGTCAAAAACACATTAGACATGAAGACATCAGTGGGAAAGTAATGAATGCAGGTGGGCATGAAGGGATACAGGCAGAGACAGATACAGAGAACCACATGCATGGTCACAAAAGGGACACCCGGACACGCACGCACGCACGCACGCACGCACGCACGCACGCACGCACGCACGCACGCAGACAGACAGACAGACAGACAGACAGACAGACAGACAGACAGACAGACAGACAGACAGACAGACAGACAGACAGACAGACAGACAGACAGACAGACAGACAGACAGACAGACTCATAATCTCACACTTATTAAAACAGCAAAGTATGTGATACTATGATAAATCCTCAAAAATAGAACAGTGCCTGAATCAAAAGATATCAGCAGACAGACAGACAGACAGACAGACAGACAGACAGACAGACAGACAGACAGACAGACAGACAGACAGACAGACAGACAGACAGACAGACAGACAGACAGACAGACAGACAGACTCATAATCTCACACTTATTAAAACAGCAAAGTATGTGATACTATGATAAATCCTCAAAAACAGAACAGTGCCTGAATCAAAAGATATCAGCAGACAGACAGACAGACGGTTCAAATGGGTGCAATGACAACAGGTATTGCATACTTAGGTGGGGTATGCATGCCCGATTTTCATTGTTCCCAAATTGCATCGTTCCCAATTAGGCAGGTCTAGTTGTCTTAAAGACAGTAAGACGGGGCCCGGAGACCTATGCTACAATGTAGCCTGACAGCGTGTTCCCGGTTCGAGTCCCGACCCCGACGGCCTCCTCGGTGTGTCACTCCCCATCTCTCTCTCCCCATTGTGTGTGTGTATGAGAGGTTACTGTGCGAGTGCGTGTTTGTGCCATCTGGCCCACGTCTGACAGAGACTGAGTTTTCATATCTGTCAGTCAGGCAGACAACAACTTATTCATGCTGATTTCACAGAGGACACTCATAATCTCACACTTATTAAAACAGCAAAGTATGTGATACTATATGATAAATCCTCAAAAACAGAACAGTGCCTGAATCAAAAGATTCTTGACAGTTTGAGAAGGATCGAGCCACCAAGGTGTTTTTCATCAAAATGTAACCTTGAGGAAGTTGAGGCAAGACTTCCCAGGGAAGAAGAGAAGCTCAATTCTGTCTGTCGTCAAGCTTGAGGTGGTGAAGACAGACATCCACTGTGATATCTCAGCCAAGCATGCAAAGATGCACACTTCAATCTGGGTGGCAGAGGAAGGGAAAGAGAAAAACAGCTACATGTGATCTTCATAGCTAGTGATGGAAGAACTTTTGAGCAGAAGCCAAGGAAGGATTCCAAAGTAAAACTATTACAAACTTTGGTCAAGAGAATTGGAGCAAGCAGGTATTTTCATACAAATACTTTGGTGTAATGATAGATAGACCATCTGTTAGCCTGGAAAGACCACTTATAGTACAGCAGATAATAGGAACGATCTTTCACTTGGTGATACAAGCGTGAAATTTGGCATGAACATGCCTCTGGGTCACCTCTTTAACTCTTTTAACCGAGCCAACGAAAAATCCAATATGGCGGTCATTTTTCAAGATGGCCGCCAAATAAAAAAGGCCTTTTGTGGCCGACTCTAGACCGGGCACTGCACTCCCTGTGGGTGTGTGGAACGTGTGTGTCGAATTTGAAGTCGGTGGGGCGAACGGTTCTCGAGTTACGTGGATTACAGATGTACACACACACACACAAAATTTGTGCAATATAGCAGATCATTGGAACGGTTGTTCGCTTGGTGATACAAGCGTGACATTTGTCATGAACCTTCCTTTGGGTCAACTCTTTAACTTTTTTAACCGAGCCATCCAAGAATCGAATATGGCGGTGCTATTTCAATATGGCCGCCACATCTAATTGTTAGCCTATGACTACATTTCTTACAAATTTTAGGAAAAATTTCACCATTATAGATAGATAGTTTTTAAATTTCTTTTATATTCTTTATATTATAATTTTTTGTTATAATTTTTAGTTTTCATACTGAAAATGGTAGCATGCTAATTCTAACTTAATGCTAACATGGTAGCATGCTAATGCTAACATAATAATGCTAACATGGTAATATGCTAGCATGCTAACATAGCATGCTAACATGATAATGCTAACATGCTAATTAGCATTAGAAAATGGTAGCATTAGCATGCTACCATTTTCAGTATGAAAACTAAAAATGACAAAAAAATAAAAATAAAATATAAAGAATAAAAAAATATATATAAAAATAAATAAAAAAAAATCTATCTATCTATCTATCTATAATGGTGAAATTTGTCCTAAAATGTGTAAGAAATGTAGACATAGGCTAACATTTAGATGTGGCGGCCATCTTGAAATAGCACCGCCATATTGGATTCTTGGATGGCTCGGTTTAAAAAGTTAAAGAGGTGACCCAGAGGCATGTTCATGCCAAATTTCACGCTTGTATCACCAAGCGAACAACCGTTCCAATGATCTGCTATATTGCACGAATTTTGTGTGCGTGCGTACATCTGTAATCCACGTAACCCGAGAACCGTTCGCCCCACCGACTTCAAATTCGACACGCACGTTCAACACACCCACAGGGAGTGCAGTGCCCGGTCTCGAGTCGGCTGCACCCATGGTTGTCCAGAATCGCCACAAAAGGCCTTTTTTATTTGGCGGCCATCTTGAAAAATGACCGCCATATTGGATTTTTCGCTGGCTCGGTTAAAAAAGTTAAAGAGGTGACCCAGAGGCATGTTCATGCCAAATTTCACGCTTGTATCACCAAGTGAAAGGTTCTCTCACAATATGGCTGTTAGCCGCTGTACTATTAGAATTATCTGCCAAAAAACAACAACAGATCCAAAAATAATAAATGTCTCTCCTGCTCTTTTTTAATACCTCTGTGATTTAAGTGATTAAAAGTGTTCTACAGTATTGTAATACTATTACAAATAGTATAATAGTTCTACAGTATATGTATAAGCTTACCATTATGAAAAACTGTATTACCAACTACAAAACAATGTGACAAAATGTAATAAATGTCTACAAATAATGAATGGCATTCATGATGAGATCTACCAAGCCTACCAAGGTCTCTTGACTCTTCCTCGTGAATAGATAAAAAGCTATAGGCTACCTAAAGGTTTGCTACGCGACAATGAGTTGTACCACTGCCACATAAAATGTGCGGAAGTCACAGCTCATTGAATATAAAAGTGTTCCTCCTTTCACTAACCGCCTTATTGTATGCTGGATTTAAACTACGGGTATTACAGGAACCGAAAGTCAGAAGTGCTTCTCATTTCACAATTTGTATGCTGGATTTAGGCAAACTAATGTAGAAACCGAAAGTAAGAAGTGCTGCTCCTGTCACAATGATTTATGCAAACTAATGTAGATATACGTAAACCAGATGTCACAATCTCCGCTGCCTGAATCTGTATGGACATAACGACAGTGGGGTCAATTTAGGCCCTGTGCTCAAACATCAGAGTCACCCATGATTCCATTATTACACTGGAGACCAATCTGGGAATCCATTCGGTAACTGCTTCGCAGCAGAATCTGCCTTGAGAGATTATCGGGGACACCCCTTTGTGTACTACAGTGTAGGCTACTGTGATACAGAATGAATGTGAACTTGTGGACCATGGCAAAACTAAATGTTGGCATTAAATGTTGGCAAACAAAAGCGGCGGCCTTGAACATCATTCATGAGGCACAGTGGCACACACACACACACACAAACACTGCATGAGCCAAGCAAATGCTCACACCATGCGCTTCACTGCCTCTGTGACAGCACTATAGTAGGATGGATGGACTGTCATCATCAAATTCTATCCATATTGTGATGAGGCTATATTGTTTCGGATTTTGGATATCGCAACCTCATAATCGCATTATGTTTTGTCTTGCCCTATTTCAGTAGATTTACAGGCTTGTGACACGTTGTGAGCTTCTATTTATAGAGAGAACTCATGTGACATGTACTTGTACTTGTGGACATGCTATTTTTGGCACGCACACAATTGTATGATGAAACATAGGAGCAGTTTGGCTCCTAGGCAGTTAGTTTGATGTGGATATATACTATAGGGAGGGACACAGTGACTCTCTTGTATAGATATACTTACTAAAGCATCCTAAAGCATAGCCAGGTTATACGGTAAACACAATAACGGGATAGCCAGGACTGCCAATAAGTCAAATAGCAGGTGTAGAATTCACCTGCATACAAGCAACTTATGTGTGTATATGCCTACAATACTGTAGGTGTTCTTCATTGAATCATTGGGTATTTATAGCCTTTATAGTTTGGTGGTATAAATGAGGAAACCTTGAGGTCTGCATAGTTGAGCTCCACCACCCTCTGGTGGACACATTTGCACAGTATCAATACACACTGCACAGACATGCACAGATGGCAACAATCATGTAACATGTTCTGTTCGTGTAGCAGCCTATTGTTACAGTAAGTATTGTTGAACTGATGCAAAATTAATCAAACTCTTGTTTTTGTAGTCTGAATGTTTTATTTTTTGTCTCTTTTTCTCATGGACTACTAGTTATTCATTACGGTGATAACCTGTACAGATGTAACTATACATGATGATGATACATGATGAACTATAAATGCTGAACATTTATAGGCTATACACTTATATAAATGTTAATGGACTCTATTCCTTGATTGAATTGTTGATATACTGTGTGTATATACACAATAATTGTTGATATACTGTGTGTATATACAGGGAATTCATTAAGGTGGGTTTAAATATTGCTGGCATCATGTCTTTGGGTCTGTTTGGAGTTGCCATAGGCGATTTCACACATTTAACATTCACGTGGTCTAAGTAGGGGAGGCAGGCAAATCTGTATTGCCGAATTATGCATCGTGTCTTATGATGCCAGCTGCAGGCCTGGCTTGTTCCAGCTAGGCTATTGCTTCTGCAAAGGCTATAATAGTACATGTAGCAACCCACCCACACACTCACAACAGAAAGAGCTTTACTTGGGAGTTGACGAATGAATGTAGAGGCTGGAGAAGATGAAGACAGAGAAGCTGATGAGAATGAGGTTGATGATGAGGATATCATCATTATTTATTATTATTAACAGAGTGCAGTGGAAGTTCAAGGTGCGGATTAACGTGCTGCGGAGTACAAGAATGTTTACGGTACGCCTACTTAACCACTTAAAGTTAACTGCTCTATCTATCTACTAGTGTCGTCTTTTCTATTTTCTGATATTGTGGAGAAAGCCTTTGTTGAAAATAGCCGATCAACAAGATCATGCATCGCAACGCATTGTGAGCTTGTTATACTTGCACAAGCAGAGCGTGCAAGTACTGCGATCGGCTGGGTATGTATCTATGTCAGTGTACATATACAGTACATAATATGTACTATGTATGTAGACTATGTCGTGTACTCCACCGGCCAATAAAGGACCACTCCATCACCGTTCTTGATGACTTGTTGGTATAATGGTTGGTATAAGGCATAGACTGTAAAAAATATGGACAAAGCGTTCGCCGGGTCTAACATGAACGTAAAATGAAGCCTGTAATAATATGCTAATTCCTGATGTAAGTCGCCATCTTTCTAGATCCGTTTGGTACCAGCTGGCCATTGGCTGGCTCCGTTTGGGTCCAGCTGGCCATTGGCTGCCCAGACAACGAGGCGGGACTTCCCCCCTTCTTCTCCGTTGGTTTTTATTTTGACTCGAGTGGGAGGAGTAGACTCTTGAGTGGGAGGGGAATCCCGATCATAGACGGTAACGGTAGCCACGCCCCTCAGAACATACGCGACTTTATGGTCATTATTTTAATTAATGGGACCATAATTTTCCAAAAAGAATATTATGACATTAGAAATTAGACTTTAAACTAGTGACTGGAAGAAGAAAGTATTCATGACCATGTTTATTAAGGTAATACAGTCTAGGTGAAGTTGGGCCAAAATACATGGGCCTCTATGGAGCTATGGGGCTTTTTGGGTCCAGTCCAGCGCCACAACAGGCCATTATATGAACTACCGATTTCAAATGAGGCTTCACGAAATATCTGGCTGACTGCCCCCCTGGTATAAGGTCAATAACGGGTCTAAAGGATTAAGAATAGCAGAGAGCTCTAGGACTCAGAGCAGCAGTCGTACCCAGACAGACAACAGAGAGCTCTATAGGGACTCAGAGCAGCAGTCGTACCCAGACAGCAGCAGAGAGCTTTAGGACTCAGAGCAGCAGTCGTACCCAGACAGCAGCAGAGAGCTTTAGGACTCAGAGCAGCAGTCGTACCCAGACAGCAGCAGAGAGCTTTAGGACTCAGAGCAGCAGTCGTACCCAGACAGCAGCAGAGAACCAGCAGTGGTGAGCGCACTTCATGGTGACAAACTGACAATGAACCTCACCCAAGAATACAATGGATTAAATGTAATTGTACAATTGTATCATTTGGATATATGTCATAATAAATATCGTTATAAGAGTTTACGCTATTTCAAGTGAATACTGCAAGTACTGCACTGTCTCTAATGGATTGTATTCAGTGTTCTCTAAAACGGCGCACCAGGAGTTGAAACTCCGGACACATCCTCACAATTGTATAAGAGATTGATTCAGCATCCTCAATAACCTCCAAACAGTCTCCAATATTGTCCAAATCAGCCAAGCTGTTGCTGAAATATTGTCCATATAATTTAATTAATGCAAATGATTAAACATATTGTGAGTTAGTATAAATTATAAATGTTTTAGTTGGGTACAGGATTACAGGATCACATACATATATTAATATGCTATTGGCTGTTTGTGTTCTTCTTAATACAAATATGCTAGGGAAAAATAACAAAATGTCAAAAAATATAAGAAACGACTCCTATGAAAAGGCTATCAAATATTCGTTTATTGATTGATTTTTAGTACAGGTAAGATTTTGCCCACTGAAATGGTACCGATATCTGATCTGGCCCAAGGCCACTTTAGTCCGGACTAAAGTGTGTATAAAGCAATTATATTCAAATACCTGGTTTCACGTTCAAAGTGCATGCACTCGCTAAACTTAAGTACTGCACATTTACCAGTAGAAAGGAAGGCTTATTGGCTCAACATCTCATGTTAAATAAAACTCCATCTCACCTCCCTGCTTTGTTGTTTGTTGTTTGTTGTGGAGATAAATGGAACCTCTCCAAACATTAATGGAGGTGGAAATTTGTACTTGGACAGACAAGGACAACTGAACAAAAACAACAAGAAAAATGCCAGGGTGTATGGTGGCTTGGCCGGTTGGCTGACCACACATGCTTCTGATGGATTGTCTGCCTTCTTTCTCTGTACTTGACTTCCTGTGTCTCTATAATGCAATAAAAAAAAATACTGCTGCTGTTAAAAATAGTGGCTTCCTATTCACTCTTCGCCTTCGGACAGTATTGGAGATCTAGAAATTTTCTATCTCTCCAAACTGGTGCTGCTCCTGCTCCTCCAGATACTCCATCACTGCCAACTCCATCACTTCCATTGGCTCCATATTCTCCTCTGGATCTCCAGGCTGGGCCTCCTCCTCTTGCTCCTGACCCACATCCGCTGCCATTGACTCCAGATTTTCCTCCTCTTGGGTCAGAGTATCTGGATTGTCAAGCTGGGCCACCTCATCGAGCTGCTCCAGCCACTCCTCCGCTGCCAGTGGCTCCGTGTTCTCTTGGATTACTTGACACTCCTTCTTTTCCTCTTCTGCGATCTTCTTTCGGATCCTCTCATTGAAAATTGAACATTTTAGCTCAACACCTTCTTCCTCCTGTTTTCTGGAAGATATGATGGTTCTCAACTCCAGCTCAGAGTCTTTGATCTCAAGCATCACCTTCTGCTCTACCATTATCAGAGCCAGCGACGTCTGACGTGAGTCAGATGGCGTGCAGGCACTCATAGTTTTTGCCTGTGGCGATTTGATAAAGTACCTGACTTTAGGAGTGATGCGTTCCTCTTCCAAGTGATAGCTCAACTCAGCACGCTCATCGGGCAGAAGGAACACTCTCTCTGCTACATCTTCACTGGCCAGCTTCGATCTGTCCCTGTGGAATCTATCTACCACTTTCTCTATTGGTCCAGTACCCAGCCCGGGTACAACATAGCGGTAGTAGAGGAAGTCCTTCCTGTCCTGATAGGTCTCTGTTGTCTCCCATGGCAGCTGCACCCTCCTTATCAGTCCATCGGAACGCATATGCACATAGAATTCCAACTCCCGCGCTGTATTCACAGACAGATGTGCATACCTCTGGGATTTGAGGCAGAAGCTGCGTCCAGGTGAGAAGTGTTCAACCGTGATGTTTCTGTCTGGCCGGCCCAGCTCTATCTCCTTCTCCAGCAAGTGATCATGTCTGTGCTGGAACCACTCCCTCGCTGCACTGGGCTGGGTGCATTCCAAGTCTTTGTATGTGGTGAGACACGTGACCAGTCCGTTTGAAAGCAGATACGGTGCAAACCTCTCCAACTTGGCTTTACGATAGTGGGTCACCTTCATTCCATCTGGGTAGCGTGTCTCCATATCTTGCTGGGAGACTCCGATTTTGCTGACCCAGGATGTGGGCATCAAAAAATCTTTGAGAAAATATGTTTTAGCCTTATTCTCAACCTTAGTGGCATCTGCTGTCATTGGCTCCATATTTTCTTGTTGAGGCTCTTGATCATCAAACTCCTGCCCCTGACACTCCTCGGATGCTGCTAATGGCTCGTCTTGGGTCAGAATCTTGGGATCCTCCCCCTCCTGCTGCTCCCCCTCCGCCACTGATTCCATATTAACCTCTTGAGTCTGTGGGTTGTCAGGCTGGGCCTCCTCGTCGTCGGAGTCCTCTCCCTCCTCCTCCCGACGCAGCCTCTCAGCCTCCTCCGCCTCTAGACGGAGCTTCTCTGCCTCCTCCTGACGGAGCCTCTCAGCTGCCTCCTCCTCCAGACGTAGCCTCTCGTCCTCCACCTCCTGCTCCTGACGGCGCTTCTCGGCCAATCTTGGCGCATTCTGTGTCAGCTTTTGGCTATCTGAGCTGTACAGCAAGGGCTGCCACACATCTAAGTCTTCCAGGTTAAATGACACATCCTTGCAGACATCCTGCTGCATGTTCACCCAGTAGTTGTACTGGTTCCAGATGCTCTCTATGCCGACAAAGTGATTGTCGGCCGTGGAGTAGCGTATCCCAGTTAATGCATCAATGAAGAAGTTCTCTGCTACCTTCCGGCTTCTACCTTCCGATAGCACCAGCACCCAGCAGTGGACGAGCGAGGGGTCTGAAGGGGGATTTTCAAGCTCTTTCTGTAATCGTTGCGCTTCCTGTTGACTTAGGAAGCGCAAGCTGACCTCTTCCTGTTCCAACTCCTCTCTTTTTGTGACCAGTAGCGGACACTCCTGCATAGTCTGGCCGAGCAGGCACATCTCTTTATCTGCGTAACCGCTAACACAATAAGCATTGTAGCCAGCACCTAACAGCAAGCTGCACAGCAGTGTTGAGAAATCAAAACAAGTTCCCTTGTGATTCTGTAACATGAATGTGGAGGAGAACAAGTATTTTGGCAGGCTGGTGGAGGGATCCAGGAGTTCCAGTGACAGGCTGTCAGCTGCAAAGGAGGCACAGCCCTCCCAAAAGTAGAGCTCTTTGTAGGGCAGCAGCGTGGGCCGAAGGGTGGTAGATACACATTTCCTGACCCCACACTCATTGAGAGAGCAGAGTAGTAAAGGTTTGCGTTCTGGATAGAAGCCTCTGTACTGACGTTGGAAGACGTCTGCGATCTCCAGCAGACGATCCTCCAGAGGCGAGTTTTCCTTGTAGGATGGGTGACATTGAGACGGATCCAAATCCCTGAATGTCTCTGACATGTAAATTTGTTCTGGACAGTGAGTGACACTTCTCCTTTAGCAGTTGGCTTAATATCATATGAGCTGCAATCAATCAACTTGCCTATTAGTACCACTTGGTCAACCAATGCATGACGTACATATAGCCTCAGCCAATCATTATGTGGGGTTAGAGCTACTTGCATGCCATATAAAAAATAATGGTCATTATCACCTTGACGGAACCCATTTGGAGCCTCGAGTTTAGAAATTAACCATCGCAATACTTAAGTATATGATGGATATTCTGTAGCCAGACGTGACGAAGGAGTGGAGCTTTGGGTAGGGCTACACCTCTGCTCTGCGCATATCACATGTTTCTTTTTCAGTGTGACACCTTGGGGTAAAACTTTCTAGAAGGGTATTTGTGTGAGATCTGCGGTTAATCGATTGGGCTGATCCGTGCCAAATTTATTGTGCATGCTGTATGTAGACCAAGGACATAAAATCCTGAATATTTATTATCTTATTTAAAAAAAAATCTAAATCCGGTCCAATCTAAATCCTCGCCATGTTTGGGAAAGATCCACAGGGAGGCCACATCATTATTAAACCCTATTTTGTTTATGTTTACGGCATGGCTCTGCAGGTGGATGGCTGTCCAAAAGGTCGGTCTGTGTGTCTCGAGCTAATCTTGTAAACAGCTGGACTGATTTCATGTCACGTCACACTGTCATTAGGCCAAAGTACTTTCACTAATTATTTTCACATGCTATACTTTTTTTAAATAGTTAACTTTCGGTTTGTAATGGAAGGCAATGGGGCTCTGATCGGGCTGAAACCTTGCCCAAATTTGGAATCATACATTATGAAAATGTCATCTACGACATCATAGATGAACTCCGTGATCTACATTGGATCCATGCCCATGTTTAAAATGTATTGATTTATTTATTTTAGTCTATATATATGCTGTAACCTCATAGCCTTAAGGTGTGTTCGCACAGGAGGTGAAGATATTTTTCCGTGCACAGCGATTACATACTAAGTCAATGTAAAGATGCAAATTGATGCAACGCTGCATTGGATGAGGCGAACTGGGCAATGTGAATGCATGACAAATAGTGAAGTTCACTTCACTATTTGCGTCTCGACAGCCAATCGGTGTGAAACTTTTAGTACAGTGAATATTTATTAATTTTGACACACCAATAATGAGAATTGTTACTACTTATTTCATTATTTATTGTCTGGTTTAATTTAATTTGTTATTCTTCATATTGGGTTAGAGTCTCTGGATTGCCAGTCCAGCCTTCTCTTCCTGCTCCTAGCACTCCACCGATGTTAACATATTCTCGTTTTGGGTCAGAGTCTCTGGATTGCCAGTCTGAATCGTCTGTTCCTGACAGTCCTCCATTGCCAGTAGCTCCATATTCCTCTCTTGAGTCAGAGTCTCTGGACCACTAAGCTGGGCCTGCTCATGCCCCTGACACTCCTCTGGCTCCATGTTGTCTTGTTGGGTCAATGTCTCTTGAAGCTGGGCCCTCTCCTGAAGCCGCTTCTGAAACGCCTTCCGGGCCTTTTCCTCTTGGGGATCTCTGGATCTCTGGGTGTCTGGGACCTTGTCATTGTAAATGGATAATAAGAGCTTAATGCCTTCTTCCTCCTCCTTTCTGGTAGATATGATATTTTCCGCCTCCTTCCTAGAGTCTGAGATTGCATTACAAACCTTCACCTCTTCATTCATCAGCTCCAGCGTCATCTGATATGTGTAGGCATTTTTTGGTTCTGGCAGTTGGATAAAGTTCTTGAATTCTGGGATAATGCGTTCATCTTCCAAGTGATAGGTTACCTCAATGCGCCGCTCACCCAGAATGAACACTCTCTCTGCTACATCTTCACTGGCCACCTTCAATCTATTCCTATGAAATCGATCTATCACTTTCTCTGTTTGTCCGTTATCCAGCCCTGGGACAACAAAGCGATAGTAGAGGAAGTCATCTCTGTCCTCATAGATCTCTGTCATCTCCCCTGGCAGCTGCACCCTCCTTACCAGCCCATCTGAACGCACATGCCCATAGAACTCCATCTCCTGAGTTGTCTCTGAAGTTGGAGTCACATATCTATGGTGTTTGAGGCAGAAGCTGCGTCCGGGTGTGAAGCGTTCGAATGTGATGCTCTTGTCTGTCGGTCTCAGGTTTCTCTCCTTCTCCTCCAAGTGGTCATGTCTGTGCTGAAACCACTCCTTCACTATGCTGGGCTGAGTGCATTTCAAGTCTTTAAAAGTGGTGAGACGTGTGACCAGTCCGTTTGAAAGCAGATAGGGTGCAAACCTCTCCAATTTGGCTTTACGGTACTGGGTCACCTTCTCTCCCCCGGGGTAGCGCCTCTCCAGATCTTGCTTGGAGAGTCGGAGTTTTCTTACCCAGGATGGGGGCATCACAAAATCTTTTAGATGTTTAGTCTTGGCCTCATCCTTATTGCCATTGAGAGAATCTGTTTTGCCAAGCTGGGCCTCTTCCTCCTTGTGCTGCTCATCCTCCGGCTGCTCCTTCTCCTCCTCCTCCGACTTCACCTTCTCCTCAACCTCTCTCGATACATTGAGTGTCAGCTTTTGGCTGGCTGAGCTGTACAGCAAGGGCTCCCACATATCTATGTCTTCCAGGTTATATAACATATTCTTGCAGCCATCCTGCATGTTGACCCAGTAGTTGTGCTGGTTCCAGACGCTCTCTACACCGAGAAAGCGCTTGTCAGCTGTGGAATAGCTCTTCCCATTTAGTGCATCAACGAAGAAGTTCTCTTCGACACTCCGGCTCCCCAATAACACCAACACCCAGCAGTGGACCAGCATAGGGTCTGAAGGGTGCCTCTCGCGACTTCGATGTAATCGTTGCTTATCCTGTTGCCCTTTCAGCAGTGCAGCACGTACCTCTTCCTGTTTCGTCACCTCTCCTTTTGTGACCAGAAGGGGACACTCCTCCAATTCTTGGTTGAGCAGGCACATCTCTTTATCTGCATAGCCGCTGACACAGTAAGCATCATAGCCGGCGCCTAACAGCAAGCTGCACAGCAGTGTGGAGAAGTCAAAACACGTGCCCTTCTGGTTCCGTAACACGAAGGCGGGTGAGAATAGGTATGTCGGCAGACTGATGGAGGAATCCAAATGTTCCAGCATCAGGTGGTCAGCTATAAAGGAGGCACATCCCTCCAAGCTGTAGAGCTCTTTGTAGGGCAGCAGTCTGGGCCGAAGGGTCGTAGACACAAATTTCCTGACCCCACACTCATTGAGAGGGCAGAGCAGTAAAGGTTTGCGGTCTGGATATTTGTCCGTGTAGCGACATTGGAAGACGTCAGAGATGGCCAACAGACGATTCTCCAGAGGCGAATTTTCCTTGTAGGAGGGGGGACATTGAGACAGATCCAATTCCCTGATTGTTTCTGACATGTAAACAACATGTAGATTCACACTGGACAGTGGGTAACACTTTTCCTTTTTAAATTGACCTAATCCTGTGTAGGGGGAAATGATCAGTGATGACTCGACTAGCTGATTAGTACCACTTGGTTGACCGACGCATGACGTACATACAGCCTCAGCCAATCACATTGCGATGTTGTAACTATGTGCAGCCATAGACTGTAAAAATCTAAATACAAATAATGGTCAGAGAGTCACTGTGTTGTCATGAGTAGTAGTAAAGGAATCTAATATTCACACTAGATATATACCAGCATTCAGGCCTAGGCTATACCCTTCGGTTCACTGGAGCAGTTCTGTGTAAATGTTAATTTGTGAGTGTTGCTCAAATGCTATTTTCTCATTGTCTTTGTGAAAAAAGAAGTCTGCAATGCTAGCCATCGGATGCATAACCTTGTGCAATGACAATTGCCTGTGTGATTAGTCTTTAATGGTACTGTGGACTATTTAATAAATTTCCTTTTCATATTCGTAATTATTTCTCAATGAAAATTTTTAGGTATATGAATCATAAGTGCTGCATGTCAAAGAATGTCCTCCAGCTTAAAGACCAATACATCTGCTGGTTTGGGGTAGGGCCAATAGACGTAACCAGCATTATTCCCACTATATACACACTATACAACTGCCGAATCTTGGCAGCATTACCACACTGGTGGGCAGCAGTCGATCAGGGGTAGAGTGGCTGGTAGAGTGGCCGGATGGGAACGTGAGATTCCCAGTTCGATCGCGGGCTCCCCCAGAGTTAGTGTCGAAGTGTCCTTGAGCAAGACTCTGTTCCCGATGAGCAGGTTAATTGGTGCCTTGCATGGTTTCCACCGCCATCGGTGTATGAATGTGTGTGTGAATGGGTGAATGTAATGTAATGCACAATCTATGTAAAGCGCTTTGGATAAAAGCGTTATATAAATCAAATGCACCATTTACCCCACAGCATGTTAAACAGGCTGCTTCTATGAATATTTGACTCTGAGCTCTGCATTCAGTCATGCTTCCTCCAGCTTAAGGAACATTTGAAAAGTCCTGTTATCCTCAGTTTACCTTGAGAAGGTCATTCATGATTTTATCTGATCTTGATCAGATTGTTGTACTCTGGACTTTCTCAGAAAACCATTTCACGCCTCCAACTAATCCAAAATGGCAAGACTTTTAACTGACCTTTAGAGATGAAACCACACCACACCTATCCTGGCCTCTCCACTGGTTGCCTGTATGTTTTAAAATGGATCTTACAATTTTGCTGATAACGATAAAGGCTGCAGTCTTCGGCCAGAGCTCATGCTCATTGTTCCTAAATCTAATCGGTGACCATGCTTTCACTTTAAGAACGCTTACGCTTGGCAAGCTAAGTCAGCATCATCTTTTAAATAATCTTCTCAAAACGTACAGCACTTTTATAAGAAATCCATTTTATGATCCATTTCTTATTACTGCTTTTAAATTATTGTATTGCTTACTGTTTAAATGCAATGCGCACCTATTTCCATGCTTATTCATGTTAACTATAGGCTGTTATCTCTTTTGTGTCCTTAATGTGTTCATTTTAATTGTCTTTTATTGTATGTTTCTTTAATTGTATCGTGTCTCATGGCAGTTCTTAATCTTAATCCTTTTATAGTACCTTATCATAGTTGTACTTTACCTGGGTTTTGGTGGCTGGGTGTTTGGTATTTCATTTTAAAGGGATAGTTCACCCCAAAATGACATTTTTCCTATCGATTAGGATTACTCACCCCATGTATGGAGACTTTGGGAACCGATGCTGGTCATCAAGTTATTGGCTTAGGAATGCAACAAAAACTAAAAATATCTATGAATTCAAGTCGCCATGGGGTGAGTAATTGATGGAAATTTACTTTTGTGACGTTGTGTTGAAAAATGCTATGCAAATAAAATATTCATACCATAGGTCGGACATGTGTGCTGGGCTAAAGCCACTTTCTTGGCCTTAAATCTACTGTATGCACATCTCTGCTACTGGACCTTGGTCAAATGGCTCAGTGATGCCAGGCCTTTTTTTCAGTACACTCTGGTCGTGCACAGATAGACACTACTTACTGTAGGTGGTGCTAGAGAACAGCAATGTGCCCTTTTGAAAGCTTGTTTTTGTATAGTGTACAGTATGTGGCCCATCGTGACATCGATAAATTCTGGATTAAAAGCTTCTAATATATTACACAGGTTACATTTGTCAAAGGAAAAACTCAACAGAATGTATCCAAGTGTGAATCCAGCCTGCGACAGATGTGGCCAGTCGCCGGCCACTCTAGCTCATATGTTCTGGCATTGCACTAAACTAACACCATATTGGCAAAGTATATTTAAATCACTGTCAGACATTGTTGGCAGGCCTTTTGACCCGGATCCACTGACAGCAGTTATGGGAGTCAGGGGGACCGGGGTCAAACTGTCTACTTTCCAATATAACATGGTGAAATATGTGACTCTACTGGCTCGCAGACTGATACTGTTGAATTGGAAACAAGCACAGGTTCCGACTCACACTTCACTTATGAGAGATGTTATGCACTACTTACAATTAGAAAAGATTAAGTTTGAATTGAGAGGGAGTGAAGATAGATTCTACCAGACATGGCAACCCTTCATTGAATATTTCAATAGGTGCACGCTAACCCCTCCTACACAATAGATAGCACAATAAAAAATTGGGGGAAAAAAGAAAAAAAAGTGTTTTTTCTTTATTTTATTTTTTCTCATTAAAAAAAAAAGAATGTCTGTAATTCACTTAATTTACAACAACATGTTGGGAAAGTTTGAGAGCAAGAGTGTCTGTCCTGTTGTCTGTTTTGTTTGTCTGTTCACACTTGTCAACTGTTTTTTGTTTTTTCATGTTTATCACATAATTTTATCTTTTTTATTATGTATTGTATGTGGAACATTTACATTGCCTGTTATTTCTTTCATTTTATTTAACAGAACTACTCATTATCATTGTCGATAATATTCTGATGTTGTCATACAAAAAAAGCTTAATAAAAACAGTATATATATAAAAAAAGCTTCTAATATATTATTTATGCCCTAAAATCTATAAACCACACAGAATTAACTAAGGCCGCTGGCAGTTACACTCGCCACACAAGGTGCCTTTTTTCACTTGAGCACCTGCCATGCAAAATGTCTGTGCACGCCACTAGCTTAATATTTACTACAGCTTTTGTTTCCGCTGAACCCATTATGCATTTTCCCTATATCTTCCCCATAGTCTGCAGTCTTCCCTATAATATATCTATCTCACAGTTTTCTGTCCTCCACTCGTTGTAGTAGAGGTGTATACTGCCAGATGCTTTACAGTGTCATATACATGACAAAAGTATACATGCTTGTGTGTCTAATGCATTTGGGATGCAGTACAATTCCAGGCTTTCCCCCCCTGCAATAACGATGGGGCTGTATGGATATTTGGGTGTTAAAAGTTTGGTAACCACTGTCCTAAAACACTGTCCCATTCTCCACGATAAGCAATGCAGTTATGCAAGACAGTCTCGAATCCACACAGGTTAACTAGACTAGCATGCCTTTGGAAACCTGTTGTGATGAGGAGGACAGTGTCCACAGGCACAGAAATGCAACAAGCATTGTCACACATAATGAACAAAGCGTTCAGTCTAGCTAAGCCTGCACAAAGATAAGCACAGCTCTGGGAAGATAGAAAGTATACTTTGGCAGGGTTTCAAGAGTGAATTGTCCTTGACTGGAGATAAGAGACTGCAATCAAGCAACCTCTGTTGTTATATCAGGAGTCACACATCACACATGTACCGAATTCCTGGGCAAAAATGGCATTAGTTATTCCCTGTCGGTCCCCATTCGGCTGTTCTTCTAGTCTAGTCTCGACTCAAACACACAGTGAAACAAAGTTATCAAGCTAACCTGAATTGCCTGCTAAAACAGAATTATTGACACATTCCAAGAGTATTTTAATTCTGTTACACCACAGACTTGCCAAATCCAGCTGTGGATAAAATTAAGCGACCACATCAAATTTGTCTTAAATTACCAACTCCACGTTGTGCATGGCAGCCATTCCACTCCAAGTCTTTTAGGGTACAATTGGATTAGGTGCTAACCTGAAACAAATCCCATTTAGTGAGGAATGGTAAACCACTTTAGCCTACTTTATTTTGTCACATATCACGATTACAGGTGTAAATGTGGGTGTTTTAAAAAATCCCACCTGTGTGAAGTGAGGGGCAATCACAATTTGCGTCCTCACCTTTGTCTTCAGTGTTTGTGTTTACGTAATGTTGTATTTACACAAACACTCAAAAATGGCCATTAATTTTCAATGGCATTTAATGTTTGTGTCAGGTCAAATGCTCAAAACTGGCCATTAATTTTCAATTACATTTAATGTTTGTGTTAGGACAATGTTTGTGTTTACATACTGTGACAGTGTAGTCAACCAGGGCCAGGAAGGACACGACACAGGCAGTTGTTCTCAAGAAGGCTGTTTTATTCCTCTTAAGCCAGGGCATAACAATTTGAAAGCCTCACAAATTCACAATGTCAGTTTACACAGGAGAGCAGATGGCTCTCCAGTCTCCACTGTCCGGACAGAGGCTCTCTCCCGAGTGTTTGTGGAGATGACTGATTTATCCTGTTGTGCCTTGATCAAGTCCATGCACAACAGGTGCGCAGCCACACCCAGCTCTGAGTCCAGTTCTAGTTTGACTCAGGCCAGGTGTGACTGCAAACCCATTTTGGGCGGGAACCCCTTTTGGTGTTAGCATCATGTCATGCTTTAGCTATTGAAAAATAGCAGATCTACAAGCTCATAGCGCGCCACCGAGTGGCACGCTACGAGCTTGTAGGTCTGCTATTTTTGAAAAATCGAAGAACCACTGACATAGAAACATAGCTTTTTCAGATGACTGTCAGGATGTAGAAGACATTTTTAGAATCTGATCTCAGATCAGAATGGGTTAAATCAGTCACCCTCCATCTCACACATACACCCTCAAAGCTGGACATAGGAGGGGCCAAAACAAACCTCAATTGACTGGAATGACCGCCAACACATTTGAATGTCACTCAACTGTAGGATGACATCAAGTGACCTACAAAGGTTATGGCAAATGGTGAGGTGCACTGCGAGGACCAGGGCAAGAAAGGGAGGCCAATCAGGCCATGGCCACAGTTGCGCTTCGGTTTGGCCCTCTGTCCCTCAAAAAAAGTGTACATGCTCTGATGCCCCACCGTCCCAGTTGACCATTTTCTCCTCTGTTTTTTTCTTGTCAATGTGTCTGATTACCAACCCGGAACGTAAGACTAAGATCCAGAGTCAAACAAACCAGTCACTTAATTAGCCATGTCACTCATTAGCCAACAGCCCACTGCACTCTCAGGTGGAACAGTCTTCAAAGCAGTACGGTGGAGGGGAGACAACAGAGGGGAAAAGTCAGGCGACCCGGGCATGACACACTCAGAGCTAGCCATGGTTCACATGACGCTCGTACTTCACGACAGTCATGTTTCAGGGCTAACTGCAAGAGTGTGACACAATGAGGCTTTTAGACACCACTGTGTTTTGTTTCCCCATCCCCATTTTATTTTTGAGCTGCGCTAGCCCCTCCTACAGTATGTCCAGCTTTGAGGGTTTGTGCACCCACAAACATTGTGTTAACACAAACGTTGAATGCCATTGACAATGAATGGTTTGAGTGTTTGTGTTTGTGTTTGTGTAAACACAAACATTGTGTAAACATGCACAAACATTGAAGGTGAGGACGCAAATTGTGATCGGCCAGAATGATATGATGCATGATGATGTATGATGATAAGAGCGCGCCCCTCACTTCACACGGGTGTGATTTTTATTTTATTTTATTCTTTGCACATGCTATAAAACTCCCTCCAATTCCTATTTTCAAGGGACTCAGTGGCTTAGTCCTGTGCAGCATGTTTATGGACGTTTGACTCAGGAGTGGCCATGAAATCATCTATATGTGAGCACCTTTAACTCTCTATGATGCAAAGTTATAGAATACTTTTTGATTGGAAATATGCAGATCCATGACTGGTCACACATAGTCTATATACAGCATTGTAGACTTGCACCAATATGCGCCGCATTTTGCTTTACTGGAAAAATCCTATCCACCCTGCCACGACATCCTGGCTAAAAGACCTGTCATCCTTTATCCACCTAGAACATTTTAAATTATCAACTAGAGGCTCATTGAATAACTTCTCTAGAACCTGGGACCATTTTCTTTTATATATTAATTATTTAAAGGAGAATTCCATACTAAAAGGCTTTCTTACCTTTCTTTGTAGTTGTTACGTCCCCACCAAAGAGGTCCAGGTGTTATTTTGTGCAAAAGCTCCTTATTGGCTATTTCCCCTACCATAAGCCCTACATGAATTGCATTTAATTGAATGGGAATTGAATGGGGCTATGGGGTGTTTCTTTCTTTGTATATATCCTCTCTTCATAATGTAAATAATATCCCAAGCGCCACACTTTACTACTTCTTTCGATGGAAATAAGTGAATTAGCATAACACCCCATAGCCCCATTAAATTCCCATTCAATGCAATGCAATTCATTGAGGGCTTATGGTAGGGGAAATAGCCAATAAGGAGTTTTTGCACAAAAAAACACCTGGACCTCTTTGGTGGGGACGTAACAACTACAAAGAAAGGTAAGAGTTTTTGCACAAAAAAACACCTGGACCTCTTTGGTGGGGACGTAACAACTACAAAGAAAGGTAAGAGTTTTTGCACCAAAAAACACCTGGACCTCTTTGGTGGGGACGTAACAACTACAAAGAAAGGTAAGAGTTTTTGCACAAAAAAACACCTGGACCTCTTTGGTGGGGACGTAACAACTACAAAGAAAGGTAAGAAAGATAAGAAAGCATTCTAGCATGGAATTCTCCTTTAACTGCAATTGATTAATTTCCCTCTCTCTTCTTTAGCTTATTTTATATGGTAATTTATTGCCTACAAGTTTCTTTCCTAATTATTTTTGTAAGTATTGTTTATTATCGTACATTTTTCTACAAGTCTATTCTCCCCTCAGGGCTAGCAGGTGGGTGGGTGGTTAGCTGGGTGGGTATGCGTTAATGTTGGTTTTGTTTTGTCATGGATGTTGTTGCTGTTTTTTGTTGTTGTTTTTTTGTATGTTCCTTGTATGTCTTGTATTTTAAAAATGGAAATAAACCCAATAAAACATTATAAAAAAAAAAAAAAAATGTCCACCCGGTTAAAACGGGTTCATTCAGTCGATTGGCTTCTATTTTCTCCTGACCTTCCTCGTGGCCGTCACCGCACCTCTCTAATCAGGAGATAAAGATACATAATCAACAGTGTCACTGTTATGCGATAACAAAAGGCATGTTTCTCCAGTCAATTTGTTCTGATGACACTCCATAAAAACATGGTTTCATGTACATGTTTTTTTATAATCTAAGAGCAATAAAATGATATCAAAAAGTTACAGACTAGTTCCTCCCCACCACTGCAGAGACTAGGGCGGCAGGGAGGGCCATCTCCATTGCTGCACTAGCAGTGGTGGAAAGTAACTAAGTAGATTTACTTAAGTACTGTAGTTAAGTACAGTTTTGAAGTATCTGGACTTTATTTGAGTATTTCCAATTTCCAATTATTTTACTTCTACTACATTTCAGGTCCAAAATGTTTACGTTTACTCCACTACATTATCTTTATTCTCCACTACTACTTTGAACACTTTAAAGTTACTAGTTACTTTGAAGATTTAGATTATTACAAAACATACATAAGGCCTTCAGGCCTCTATTTTGGGCATTTGAAAATAGCAGATCTACATGCAAGCTCACAATGCATCATGATGTGACACATTATGGGGCCCTATACAAAGGCCCTATACATGATTCAGTAAGATACAACAGCTTGTGACAACAACACAGAAAGGTGTGTGGGGAGGTATTCATTCGACTAAATTGGCGCGAAAAAGGCGTGAAAAAGCAACCGGCTATGCTAAAAAATAAAGCATTGAAAAAGTAATAGAATAATCTTTAGGAAAATAATTGATAGTTGCTGTTGCAGCCATGTCCACTGATTCACATTGGGCCTAAACCTTATACACTCTGCTTGCACTCTATTCACCTTGGTTCAAAGTCAAACTAAAAACGGAAGAACACCGGGAAATGTCCTTCGGGTACTTTTTATTCATATAGGCACGTGCCATGCACATGAAGGTAAACTAAGGTCAGGTTATTGTGTCAAGAATTTTGAAACATCATTGCCTATTATTCCTTCAGTCTGTATCTCTCAACTAATACGTTGAGATTTATTGAGTTGGTTCGGTAAAAACGCCAAACCTCTCATCCTATTAGTAGTAGTTTGTCTTTGAATATTGTTTGTTAAACGCACTCATAAACAGCTTAGCTGCTATGCCTTATCTTAGCCCAGAGTAGATAATGATCAATGATTACTTATCCTAATTTCTCAATTATCAAAATTAAATGTTTTTAAATGATGTAATAATGAACTTGCTTCACCTTGTAACTTGATAACTTGATAAAACCATTTGAATATCATTATAGCATAATGTAAAGCATAAAGTTTCTTCAACACATAAAAAAAGGTAATTTAATAATCAGGGATACAAAAATAAATGTAGTGTTGATTGACTTATATAGTTTTATATTTGTACTGTTAATTAAGTTCAAATGCACGTTCTGTCTTTCATCAATATGACTAAAAGTGTCCATCTGAGCCTATCTGTCATGGTCGTGCCCTTTGAGCGGGAGGCCAGTCCCTGCCCCTCGTACGAGTTTATGACATATTGTTATACCTGAGACAGGTGTACTGCTAATCACACAAAGGTTAGGGGAGTTGGGAAAGGCGACAGAGCAAAAAGAAAGTAAAAAAAGATTCACAGGGACAAGATCCAACACGCCTCTACTCTAAGGATGCTTCCACTGTTGGAAATAATAGTACTGTTGGGGCTCACATGGACACCAGGTAGGCCTATCTACGGTTTCTGCACTTTCATGTTTGTGTCTTACAATGTGGAACATGACTGCTGTTTGTGAGTGCAGTGTTGTGAGTGGGGTGGAATTCACATTTTGCTATCTTGGTCAAAGTGTTTTTGGCTGAGGTATAGCTGTGATCGTAATTCAATCATTTGAACCCTAGTGTCCCAATTCTAGGGCAAACATTGTGCAACGCAACACATAGAAATAATACATTTAATAATTTTTGACCAAAACACTACTTTCACCCTTTTGTATAGCAACCATGCAGAATGTCATGATGCTTATAATTGGCTTATGAGGTTCATATCAATATAAAGTTGCACACATTTATATTATAATATCTCCCTGTTTCTCATCTCAATGTGTTCCCAGGAACTGCTTTTCCATGTTCCCAGATGTACCCGTCCCAGCCTCCTCCTTCTACTGGTATGTGACATGGACAGCAGAGCAGATCTCTACACAGTAATCCTCAGTGTTCATTTAACTCTGAAAGTGTGCGTAGGTCACCAAGTTTGGGTTATATTTGTGCACTCTCAAAGTTACAAATGGATAAATGAACAGCACTGAGTTCTATAAAGATTGAAGAGCAAGACTGCTATGAGTTTTGAGTATAGAAATACCAGTGATTTAGAGAGTTTGAATATGCAATATCCAATAAATATAAAAATCTTAAAAAATAGCCAAATGTGATTTTATCTGAACTTTATCAGCAGTTTGTGAAATACACACTTACTGGGACAGGTGCGTAAGCAGGCAGCCAATGCACGAGACATGAAAAATGGATACACTATCTTCACTTATACAGGGATACCTGATGAAGGTCAGTTGGACCCAAACGTACGTTGTATGTAAACAATATAGTTTTTTCTCTAAGTGAAGACAGTGTACGGAATGTCCCTTTTTTCCATCATTTATCAGCAGAACAAACTGATAATTGATAACATTGTCTCCGTGTCACTATCACTGCTCTTTTACTGATATGGAGATCCATCCTTTGAGTTCACTTAAAGGCCTATGTGAACTTAACTTGAACTTACTGTCAGTTACAAATCCGTATCCATATCGCTGCTAAATTATATACATGCACTTTACGCCTTTGTACTTTCCTTGTGTATATATGTTTTTAAAATAAATTCTTTGTTTCCTAATGTAAGGTACTATTTGCTTGTTTTGTTTTATGTTTTTATGTTCGGACTGCGGATGAAAATGATATTTTTTGCTAAATCCGGTGTATTTACATTGCATTGTCCATTAATATGCATTGTCCCGTCTAAATAAACAAATAAAGTAAGTAAAGTATGCTAAATGTGAACGTACTCTCCAGAAAACAAGAGATCAACTCTATTTTATATTATACGGGAGTCTTGGGTGTGTATTTGTGTATCGTGTTTTATCTTAATATTTCTGACCTATACTAAGATAGGCCAAATCAAACTACATCATTTGGTTTCTCTCTAGTTGATAGTGTGAAGCCTTCAGATGTGGCTGTACTTTCCACCATCGGACTTGATATGCACAGGTGAGCAAAGGGCCAAATTAAGAGCTTCGGCCAGGCAGTCAATATTTCTGTCTACAGCCTGTCTACAGCCTTAAGCCTATAACCATGACCTTGTTTCTCCCTGCAGCACAGAGCTGTCCAACGTAGTATGGAGACTCCATGGTAATGCCCCAAACTTATTTTTGTCATATACAGAACATACATTGTGCTAAAACATTCATCCATGTTGTCGATATCCTATAATACATACAGTGTGAGCTTAGTTACATTAAAATAATAATTATTATTAATGGTAGATTGAACAATTCTGGGAAACAGTACAGTATGATGATGATGTATTGACCCACATGACGTCACAGGGAAAAAGTTTATATGGAATATAAATAAATAAAGACTAAATAGCCATTGAGGAGACAAATACGATATCGGACAAGTGGCTTTTTGTTTTAGGTGGACACACCCACCAGTTAATTAAGTATACCCATGGTTTTCACCTGAGCTCCACCCATCTGAACCTGGCCTCCACAGATGTAAAAAACGTAGATCATTCGCCACTGCAGTTCATTGGAGTGACATGTATCTTGTGGAGGCCGCCATATTGGCGTTCAATATGGCGGAGGCACGGTACAGCCAATCTAAGTGACTATACTGGCCAATCACAGCGCGTCTTTCCGGGGACTATAGTCGCTGGGGAGGAAGTGGATCACTGATGCATTCCTATCTTATTCTTCTGCTCACTTAGAGGCTGATACTAGCTGCTTTAGACTACTGTATGGTATCGTTTTACAACATTGATAATACCTCAGACAGCCTTGATAATAGTATAATGAACCCTAATAGCTCCCGACGCGAGTCTGCTGCCAACTTTCTTTGTAGCGATAGCTTATGTCTATCATGTACTGTATGTCAAGTCTGTGAGTCTTCTCCCTCTGTCAGAGATGATGACCTTGTTCAACCCTGCTCTCATCTTGGACCAAACAAGCCTGTACTCACCTCAATTTGTTCAACACAGGTACAGATGTTTACAACATATACTAATAAATGAGATATGCTTGTTTATGTTTTATTCATGGTTACTGACAAATGGAGTTTGACAGGATCAATAATATCACTGTATTTATAGGAACCTGCAGGAACAGGCAGATGAGTTGTCATTCTCTCTGCGGAACAATCAGGTATTTAAGTGGCTGAATTCCTATTTAAAGGGATAACCTGACATATTAAAGTTGGTTTAGTTTAGAGGTTTGGGTCAATTCATACTTTTCATAGCATAGCAAAGCCTTACAGGAATATAAAATAAAAGGGTTTAGTCATAGTATGCGACTGTATCTGTCTCATGCAGGCCATTGATGAAGACAGACACTGGAAGCTGGTGCTCCTTGTGGTTCAGGTGGATCAGCTCTGTGCCTGTGAGGAACAACAGGTAGGAGATACGGACCATTCTTTTCTTACATCTTGTGATTATTGTGATAATTACGTTATTCAACCCTTTGTCAGCTGGGGTTGGTCAGGGTAATTAGCATGAGGCATACCTGTCTTAGTTTGACGTGGTTCTACAGCAATCTCAACATTTTTAGTAGTACCCGGTCCTCTTACATATAAGAACACAAAAGAACAAAACAAACCAGATGGGAGGACAGACATACACAGACAGCCACAAGCATAGAAGTGGTCATCACTTCCAGATTGAATGAGTTTAAACCTGAATCTGAGCATGCTAGACGTGATCTCCGACGCAACTGGGTTGTTCAGTATATACTATTCTGAGGAACTATGTGTGGGTGCACTGCTATGTCCATTATATGTTTTTGAGGGGTGACCATGCCATGTTGTGTGTAGTCTTGTCTTGTCGTATGTTTGTCTTGTTTGTTTTGTTCAGGTTATGTGGTTTGTAACTGTCAGTGTCCCTTCCCCGTTAGTGTAGGACTAACAGGGATCCCTGTTAGTCGATCTTTTTTATGCTACCACACTATTTTGCATACGGTGGTTATGTGACTTTTATATGTAAACATATTATCATCTTTGGTATGTTCTGTATGGGTGTGTCACATACATTGTGTTATGTTATTTGATTTGATTTACTGTATAGCCTGAAATCTGTGTGTGTGCGTCGTGTTGTGTGCAGGTCAGGTCTTCTATCAGAGCCACAGTGAAGCAGGTGGATACTGCTCTGCAGCTCCTGCACTCTCAGGTTCTTTTTTTGTATTTTTCTTCTTCCATGTTGTTGTTATCATTCTCCACACTTTTGCTACTTACTGACCACTGTGTCTGTTGCCTTCATAGCTGAAGAGGACCATTATTAGTGTTTCCCTGTGGGACGGAGAGTACGCTCACCAGAACAGGTGACTTAATTTGATTGTCCCTATAAGTAGTAATGATAAAGCAGCTTATTTTCACATCCTGTCACACACCAGGGTTCATTTATTGCATACTGTAATTATTCGTGGGATTGGTTTCTTTTACATTTTAAATATGTAACTTTGACTGTGACTGTTAAGAAAGTAACAAAAAACAGCCAAGGTATCTTAGCGACAACAGCAACATAGTGACTGTCAAAATGTACTCACTGATCTACATTTATATCACACGTAACCCCCACCCTCATTTCGCCTCTCTCTGATTCACCGTCAAAGCTAAATCTTGAAAACATCTGCTGGGGTTCAGTTTGCTTAATTTAAGGACTTTCATCAGTGCTTTCCCCTTATCCCTAAACTTCTTTGCCTTTTTTTAATCAATTCAATCTGTATTACAGACTCATGGTCCAGATCACATACAGAGGAACAAAATACAGTAAATAATAAAACAAATTTTAAATATACATATACATACATAGACGCATATGCTCACAGCCTGTAGAGGCAGTTTCGCCAATGTCTCCAAGTCATGGAGAATTACAAGAATTTGTACATCAAGTTTCTTAGAAGGGCTTGACAGGTAGGCACCCCCAAGTTCACAAACAGCTGACTGGCACTGTGCCATCTTGGTACCCTCACTAGTAATCGTAATGCATCATTATATGCAACCTTAAGTTTATGCATGCTACTCACCTTGTAGTTACTCCACAGGTAAGCAGTATACAACGGTGTACAGAAAGCTTTAAGCAGTGATACCTTAACATCAAGAGCAATTATGAAATTTCCTCATTAAAATGTTTGCCTGGGCATATACAATTTGCACCTTTGTCTATGAATGTCTATATCATCTGTGAGGTCATCAGAGATATAGTGCGCAAGGCCTTTTTATCTATCTATTTGATCTATTTTGACTGGTGAAAATAGGACCCTTACAGTATGCATCCGTTAGTTAAATTAACACCAAAGGTTTTGACTGTGCAGGAAATGTCCATGCATGGAAACAAAGAGTGAACAGGAGGTGCGACTACTGAGGGCCGTGCTCACTGAAGTCCTGCAGGTGTGTCACTCACTACTGCCCTCAATGTCATAATAACTTTGTTACAATTCCTTACATATTTCATGTTTTCATTCAAAAGGGTAGTTAGTAGTTAATAGTTAAAATAGACGATCTACAAGCTCACAACGCGTTGCGGTAGGACACAATTGTTATCTTGTAGATAGGCTATTTTCACTATTTCACTAAAGTATTTTACATATAATAATGAAAAGCAACGGTTCTGGACATTAAGCTCCTTGTTCCTGATGATGGTTCATAATCCTGTTTTTGAGGGGTGCTAGCCCCTCCAACCTCTGACTTTGTGTGTTTTTTCCGCCCGTGACGTCATGTGTGTGGCCATGTCTATGACTTTTTATGACAAGTTTTGTTCCGTACAAACTTAAAGGCCAAGTCAAAGGCAAAGGACGTCACGCGTGGTGTCTGTGTCACGCCATGTGGGTCAATGAAAGGCGCCCCTAACGTCACACGAGTGTGATTTTTACATTGAACAGGAGGCTCTGGGCGAACACCTTGAAAAGAGACGTTGGTTTGGTGACAGAAATGACTTCACTGTCCTTCTGCAGACCACACCCCTTATGAGAGACCCCGCCTCCTTTGCTGTGAGTGACCCCAACTCCCCCAGTATTGTTTTCACTTTACATGTTTGTTTGTTTGTTTGTATGTATGTCATTAATATCATATCATATCATATCATATCATATCATATCATAATATATCATAATATATTATATTATTGGTGTATCCATAGGCTATACAGCACACAGCTTAATTCAGCATATTAATGAGCTGTGTTTTGTTTACCGGTATGCATCCTGCAGTGCTTATTCATGCAGGAATCTGGAATCAGCATATTGTACAAAACAAAAAACAGTTTTGGAGGGCAAATACCAATGTAGCCTAAATGGTAAAAATGGTGCATTTATATAGCGCCTTTATCCAAGGCGCTTTACATAGATTGTGCATTACATTCACACACACATTCATACACCAATGGCGGCAGAAACCATACAAGGCACCAACCAGCACAATAGGAGCAATTGGGGGTTCAGTGTCTTGCTCGAGGACACTTCGACACTAACTCTGGGGGAGCCCGGGTTCGAACTGGCAATCCGGCCACTCTACCCATGAGCCACCGCCGCCTACTATGGTGGTGTAAGAATTATTGAAAAAATTAAACTACTCTAGTCAGTCAGTCAGTCAGTCAGTCAGTCAGTCAGTCAGTCAGTCAGTCAGTCAGTCAGTCAGTCAGTCAGTCAGTCAGTCAGTCAGTCAGTCAGTCAGTCTGTCTGTCTGTCTGTCTGTCTGTCTGTCTGTCTGTCTGTCTGTCTGTCTGTCTGTCTGTCTGTCTGTCTGTCTATTTGGAGTTATAGAAGTATGTCTCTCTGACTACAAATAATGTTATCCAGTGCTGAAAACATCAAAACAAACATCCTATCAAATACTCATATCCATAAAAATGAAAGGCGATGAACCAAGCAGCTAAACTACAGTATGCATGCACAGCTCTACTTGTACTTGTTGTACACAGTATAGTCATCAGTGTTAATTTGACACATTACACAGATCATAAAAAAAGAAGAAAAGATTTGAACAGACATTTTTGTTCACGCTCTTTCAACAGCATGGGAGAGTGCCCACTGAGTCTCAAGCATCACGCCACACTGATGAACTGACTATACAGATGTGGGCTAACCTGGTAAGGACTATCGTACATCCTGCTTTTCTCCTATTTTGTTAATTGTATGTCACATTGCTATGACAACCTGGCAGACTTGGTTTATTCACGCAACAGTGATGTTGAGGTTGACAATCAAATCCTTATTGTCCCTTATTGATCTGTAAAGCGACAGCTTGTACTGTATAAGTGAAGGGGCTACTTATATAAGTGAAATGACAATAGGGATGTCTCAGTAGCCTGGTGTCCAGCCTGATTCGCTGCGTTCCGTGATTTGTTTTGTCACTTCTCTACTCAAAGTGACAAAACAAATCACAGAATGCAGCGAATCAGGCTGGAAACCTAATGTCTCAGAGCAACTCAGAGAACTTTCACCTGTGAAATCTAGATTAACCACCTTCAAAAGGACTTGACAGGACGTCAAAATATGAAACGTAAGCTTTGCTTTATATAGAAAAAAGGTGGCATACCAAAACAGAACAGAGACAATCTCTTTGGCATTCTTGTCATCTACTCTGCAAACTCAATAATACACTGAAAAACAACAATAGAATGGCTTTTCTTCTTCTGTTTTAATCTCCATTCAGCTCTTGATATAATTACTAACATACAGTACAACAGATAAGTTTAAACAGTGTTTCAATTTTGGTTGATGTTGACAATTTAGATTTTGGATGGCATAAAATAAACATTACAAATGGAACCATCCACAAATGGAACATTAATTACACGCCCATTTGATAACATTTGGACATTCTCGTTAGTAAATGAACATTGAGGATGTCAAACGCACGCACGCACGCACGCACGCACGCACGCACGCACGCACGCACGCACGCACGCACGCACGCACACACACACACACACACACACACACACACACACACACACACACACACACACACAGTCATTGTCCTTCCTACAGTACTTGTTGATGCAAGCGATTGAATGAACTGTCTGTCTTCTCAGCTGCAGCCTGCAAGTGTCCAACAACAGAACACAGAGGGCAATGGAATGATCATTGCTGTGCCTTGCCCTAGTGAGGTAAGAAGACGTAACTCTTACTTGTTGATACAAGTTTGATTTGTTCCACTTCATCAGTCTGTGGCCCTTATATGGTTCGATAAGTTACATACTGTAAGTATAACCACTTAAAGCCCTATTTTATATTTAAAAAAAAATTGCTTATCTACAAGCTTGTGTTGTGATTTTGGGTGACCTTCTATAAGGCCTCTAGAAGTCTCCATCTATTCTAAACCTTGGGGTGGTGGGTGAGAATCCATCGAGTCGCAGGCGCGGAGAACATATGCCACCACAGCAGACAGCAATGTATTACACATAACTTCTACAGTTTATTACACACAGAGAAATATATACAGTAAGAACAGTGGATCTATGACGTCGCTAGCAGATTATGGAAACCATGATAAGAACAGAATGAGCAGGAACAAGCATGCATCTCATATCATATCATATTGCGCATACAGTCAGCATACAAACAGCGTGTACAGTACAATGTGTCACATACATTCTCATGTCCCTCCTCCACATACTGTACAATATGCTCTCTCTCTCTCCTCTCCAGGACCGTCCCTTCCTCAGAACAGAGGGGAACTCTCCATCATATCGCCACAGTGAGGCGTCTCCTCTGCCTCACCCAGTGAGTACAGCATGTACAGTATCTCTTTGACAGTAGCATAAGGTACAGTACAGAGCCACATGGAGGTCCTAGCGATGCTGTTCGTCTGTGTTGTTGTTGTGACAGTTATTGATGTGCGTTTCATGTGCCTTCAGATTACAGGCACAGACATGCCCTGTGAGGACCTCAGCCCCTCCCCCTCGCCACCCACCACAGGTAAGAGTCTAGTGCCAACTATAACAATGATCCTAATGCACAAACATAGACATGACGTATGACTCCAGACATGGGCAAGGCTTCAGCCCGGTATAAATTAAAGTTCAATATTTTAATTGTTATCTAACTGTTTTCACTTATACGTGAAAATAATTGCGGATGTACATACTGTATGTGGTCTACTGGCAGCACTGATCAGTCTAGTGGTTTACAAGATTAACACACACACACACACACACACACACACACACACACACACACACACACACACACGCACGCACACGCACTCGCACTCGTACATGAATCAATGTACCACCAATTTGTCCTGCTCATTGAGGTTCTCTGTGTTGTTTCAGTCCATACCCTCAGGCCAGGTGATATCAAAGTAGTGGGTGCTATAGGAGACTCTCTTACAGTAAGTTCAACATTATTTGCGACCTGCTTTACCTGATATTTAATCAACAGAGAACAAAAATATTCAATCTTCAAGCTTGCGATGCAAACTGTTTTGAACTACATCTGCTCCGTTCAATATTTTTCTTTCTTGTCTTTGGAAATGTATTCGCCTATAATGACATGCTCAATAGGGACGCCAGGTTGAAAGTGCACTAATATTACAGTGTGTTAGAACAAAGACACAGAAAGGATCTTCCTTCAGTAACATGACCTTTTCTTACTGGCAGGCAGGCAATGGAGTTGGAACAGACAACCCTAACAACTTACTGGCTGTGCTGCTCCAGTATAGAGGATTGTCCTGGAGGTACAGTACTGTACTAGGCTGGGGATGCCTTCCTTGTTACTTGTACATTTTGCTTTTGGCTTAGCAAAAATATTTGTTGGTTCTTGCTTGCTTGTTATGTAATTGTCTTTTGGAACCATGTTTGTATCATTGCTATGGGGTACACACAAACACACAAAGCTGGACATATGAAAAAAAAAACCTGTAAACTATAAAGCATGAAGGACATTTTGAAAGGTTCTATCATAATAAAAGGCCTCACCATAAGAGTGAGTTCTGAGAAGCATCTGATCTGGATACAGCATAAACAACAGTATGAGTGCTTCAACATATATGGCCTAATGCCTGAAAGCTTCCAAAATGTAACCATTCGTGAAGCTAACCATGTTCTGTTTTGTTTTCCCCTCACAGCATTGGTGGAGATGAAAACCTTAGCAATGTCACCACTCTGCCCAGTGAGTCTCATGTCTGTCACAAACCTTAGCAATGTCACCACTCTGCCCAGTGAGTCTCATGTCTGTCACAAACCTTAGCAATGTCACCACTCTGCCCAGTGAGTCTCATGTCTGTATCGTGTTTGTGTCGTGTCTGCGTGGGCCGCAGTGGGGGGACGGCAAAAAAAGATTATCATAAAATCTAAACAAAACAGTAAATAAAAACATTGCATTTTATTTCAATTAAACACGCCATTATTGAAAAAAATTGTCAATTTGTATTACTTAAAATAGCTGATCTACAAGCTCACAATGTGTTCTTTGTTCTCTGTTAGATATCCTGAAGCATTTTAACCCTCTACTGACTGGCTACTCAGTAGGTATGGGTAGGGAGGACAAACCTGATGCCTTTCTCAACCAGGCTGTGGCAGGAGACAGGAGCAGGTGAGTCCTTGCAGAAATCTGTAGTATTTCTACATTGTGTTATTGCTTCACCATAACAGGACTTTGGCAAATGTGGCCTATAAATTGTAGATTGTACAATCACATTTTACCCCCTGGATTCCTTATAGGCCATTTGTGGTTTGTATAATATGTAATTTTCCTTTGCGTCTGTTTTGAAGGGACATGCCACACCAGGCTCGAGCCCTGGTAGCAAGGATGAAGAATGACTCTGTAAGGACATCTCTACTTCTTTACATTTAGAAACAACTTAATATCTGCCACCTGTGATTGATGTTTTTGTCACGTTGGTACCGTACCATAATGAAAATGTACAGTAATTGTAGAAGAATCCTCCGATATTTATCAGTGATGTTCATTTCATGACAGCAATTCAGACATAGCTCAAGTTACGCCTGTTCAAAGGTTTCTGTATTTTGCCATTCATTGCCTTCGTTGTGCAACTCAGACATATTTTGTAAATCCCTTTATCTCAATGGTTGAAGGTATCAGTCATCCTAGCTCATCATCTGCCAAACAAGGACAGTATTCTTCTTATAAAATGATATGACATGACAATCTTGCGAAAGACAACACTGTACTGTATAGTTATTACACTATGATAACAATATACTCACATGCAATCATTTCTCATTCAGCGCATCAATTTTGAATCTGACTGGAAGGTGATCACAATTTTCATTGGTGGCAACGACATCTGCGATCACTGCTCCAATTCAGTGAGTGGAAATTATGTTTAATATTATATTAATATAGTTGTAATTTTCAAAATAACAATAGCAGAGTTAGATGTTTTGCCTTACAAATGGAACTCTGACACTACGTTGCTTCTTTATGTCGCCACAGAACTCTTTTTCTGCCCTAAGTAGTATGCGATACATCCGTGATGCCTTGGATTATCTTCATAAGGAAGTAAGAACAACCAAAACAGTACTGTATAGATTATCAGAAATGCTGCAATTCTATTTTCCAGATGTTCTAAATGTGTAAATGTGCCAGGTTCCAGATGTTCTAAATGTGAAATGTGCCAGGTTCCAGATGTTCTAAATGTGTAAATGAGCCAGGTTCCAGATGTTCTAAATGTGTAAATGTGCCAGGTTCCAGATGTTCTAAATGTGTAAATGTGCCAGGTTCCAGATGTTCTAAATGTGAAATGTGCCAGGTTCCAGATGTTCTAAATGTGTAAATGAGCCAGGTTCCAGATATTCTAAATGTGTAAATGTGCCAGGTTCCAGATGTTCTAAATGTGTAAATGTGCCAGGTTCCAGATGTTCTAAATGTGTAAATGTGCCAGGTTCCAGATGTTCTAAATGTGTAAATGTGCCAGGTTCCAGATGTTCTAAATGTGTAAATGTGCCAGGTTCCAGATGTTCTAAATGTGTAAATGTGCCAGGTTCCAGATGTTCTAAATGTGTAAATGTGCCAGGTTCCAGATGTTCTAAATGTGTAAATGTACCAGGTTCCCAGGACCTTGGTCAACCTTGTGGAGACTCTTCATATCACCCCACTCAGACAAATGCACACTGACTCTGGCCCATCTGTGAATTGTCCCACCTGGCTGGTCAAGTAAGTCTCAATACCTAATCAAAAGATGCTTTCAAATGCACAGACCAATGCCACTAGTCACAACTCCTTACAACAAAACAGTTTTGAAGCCAGTCAGTCCACACCAATGCAAAGTCAGTACGTTTGAGAGTCAGTTTATGTGTCTCCCGCCAATCCACTGCCTGTGTCAGTCCATTTATAATCAGTGCTTCAGTCTACACCGGCTTACACCAACTCTCCACCTCAGAACAAAGAAAAATACAGAACAATACATGCCAAATATAACACAATTCATCCAAATGCCAAATCCGGCTGGCTGTAACATCTTGCAACTGCCATTGGGGATAATGGTAGTTGCATGTTGGCAAGGAGTGTGGACTGGCCTTTAAATATTTTTATTTATTGATATTTTACAGGGGTTTGTACTTGGCTATGTCCTATTTCCCCTCTACAGCAAAGCTCTTCAGCTAAAACATTCGATCTACTCAACGCATCATATTGCGATGCATTTTGAGCTAGTAGGCTATTCCATCTGTTTTGCCTAACGTTGTCCTATTTAGGGCATGCCTAGAATAGGGATTAGTGTCTGCAACACTTATTTTTCTTGAAAGTATGTATTTTTAGCACTTTTTCCACTGTATCATATATTAGGCTGAACATATTGGGGTTGACTTTTGGTATCTAAAGCTCACAGTCTTTGAAGCCTTTATTGATAGATAGATGGGGGTTGACACGCAGCAAAGGTCGAGGGGATCGGGAGTCGAACCCGCAAAACGCTATCGGGATTACCAGCCTAGGTGCCCGGATCGCTAGGCCGGCCTGCAGCTATTTTGTTTGCCAATGCAGATGTATCAATAAGAGACAATCATACAAGGCTGTATATCTCTCCTGATATCTTCCCCTTATCAGGATTCTCTGTCCCTGCGTTATCTCACCAAAGCCTGGCTCTAAAGCTCTAGAGAAGGTGGAGGAGCTGAACAGAGAGTATCAGGTAGGAGGAGACACGTACTGGAAGGAAGGCCATAATGTGGTCATCTTAATCGTCACTCGTCATACTCTATTTTCTCCATGCGTTAGTTTCAGCTCTTGTCTCATTCTTTCAGCATGTAGTGAATGAGCTTGTGGAGTCTGGCCGCTATGACACCAAGACAGACTTCACTGTGGTCGTCCAGCCTTTCTTCAGAGAGATCGTCGTTCCCAAGCTGCCGGTGAGATACTGAGACTCAGTTCAATTAAATTCAATTCAGTTCAGTTGAAGAAGATTTCAAAACATTATTTAACATTTCCAACAGTCATCATCACAACAGTACATCTCAACTTGGACTAAACAAACAAGCCAGTACATTAACATTTTCAAACATTTTTCTTCATGCTCATAACTTCACGTCACGCATGAGCTTGATATGGCATCTTTTTTATTTTTAATATTATACTTCTTTTGAAGTATTACGCACAGGATCAGTCACTCGAACACAGCTTTGACTGTGTAACCTGTTTTTTGTCCCCCACTGACGTCAATACTCAAAATGCTC
Organism: Protomyctophum parallelum; assembly: GCF_964188405.1. Lineage (NCBI taxonomy): Eukaryota > Metazoa > Chordata > Actinopteri > Myctophiformes > Myctophidae > Protomyctophum > Protomyctophum parallelum. The sequence goes on from NC_139717.1 coordinate 32,096,652, forward strand.
TGAATGACGTCTAAATTCGTCTATATTCTGCTACCATAGGACGGCCGTCCCGACCGCAGCTTCTTCTCACCTGACTGCTTCCATCTCAGCCAGAAGGCCCAGACGCTGATGGCTCGCTCCCTCTGGAACAACATGGTGGGAATCTGCGACACACTGAGCTTTCAAATGGCCGCTTTTTTATGTCAAGCACATTGTGTCACCATGGGTGGAAACGTTTCAAGATCACTTCCTCAGTGGAAACACTCATATTCTAAATAAATCTTCTCTTATTGACACAAAGTACTATGAAATTACTATTACTACAACTAGTAATTACTATTACTATGAAATTTGAGGTGATGCATACTGAATGTTATGCTCTTGTTTCCCCATAGTTGGAGCCTCTCGGTCAAAAGGTTTCCAAACAAGACTTTAATAATTCCACAATCAAGTTGAAATGTCCATCCAAGGTATGCACTCATTCTTGCTGTTATATTGTTGTTGTTGTTATTATTAATAATAAAGTATGGTGGGTTTGAATCCTCATCTCTTTAAATCCTACAACAATATTCTCGGCTTTACTGTTATTTAAATGATGGGGTGGTTTGTACTTCTTCAACTTCTTCAACATTAGCAATTGTAGGCTACTTTTCGTTTGCTTTTTTTTGTTGTTAATTAGTCTTCAGTCACCTCCATGGTGATCAAATCATATTATGTGATGTTTATAAAACACTTCTGTTTTACTTTTAATCTAGTCGGCCCCGTACGTGCGGACCTATCACAACAGCAATTACACCTATGCTGATCCTTCCCCACCACCTGGACCTATCCCGGTAAGCATATACGATTTGCGCTCTATTATACGATGTTGTCACGAGCCAAAAGTAGCAGATCTACAAACTTTTGTAACTGTCCATTTTGTGTATTTTCATAAATCAGGCTTAAAGAAGAAAGTAAAAGGAGAGAAGATATACTGAAATATGTAATTGATAGCTTTAATGAAACTGCATTGGTTATAAACAAAACCATAGATTAGTCAGGACAATATCACTGTACACGTCACCAGTTTCTGAGACTTTCTTTTGTTGTACTAGAACTGGGGAAGTGACTTCTCCTGTGTGGACATCGCTCCATCTCCCACCGTGCCTACCTCAGGTAATATGTTGTAAAAACACATGCTCAGTGGAGGTGATGGGGAGTTCAAGTACTCATTGTGTTCTCCCTTCCTTAGTTCACAAGCTCAGACCAGCAGACATCAAGGTGGTGGCAGCGCTGGGAGACTCCTCCACTGTAAGTCAATTAAGCAATAAGCCACGAGAGGTCTCAGGTTATCGGGTATTTTACAATGGCTGGGAGGTAGAAGACCCTCCGCTGCGCGTTGGGTCTGGCTACAACTCCCAGCCATTGTAAAATAATAAGCTGGGGCCTCGAGTGGCTTATTGCTTTTCTAAAACGGTTACAAACATATAGCAATATTATGCTCCCCTGCTCCCAAGTACCCCCCCCCCCCTCTCCCACCCATAAAAAGAAGAGTAACCGATAGAGGGAAAAAGAGAAGAAGAACTAAAAAAGAAGCAAGGAGAAGAAGAAAAAAGAAGAGAGAAAAAAAAAAGGAAAGAGAGAGAGACAAGGGAAAGACTGGTGAAAACAGCACGTTGACTCAGCCTCAGATGGCATATTGTGACAATGATAGAACAAAGTCTGCACCCTCGGGTGACTTATGCACTTATCTAATCCAATGAGATAGCTTGAAGTGAATCAAAGTGAGAGATGAGAGGCCGCCAATGTTTATAAAAGAGCCGCGGACAGCAAGATTGATATTTTTTATAAAGAAAAGAAAAGGGCAAAATGTTGAACTCAATTTGGAAAACGTTTCACAAATATATTTTTAGTAGATAAAAATAAACATAAACTGCACCATATTTGATTTACTGTACCACATTTTAAATAATTCAAAAATAGCCAATTTTCAATCGCACAACACGTCGCAATGCAATGCTTGACTACCCCTCATAGCTGCGCCTTGGGTTGGCTCCAGTGCCTGAGGCAGTGCCCTGCTAGTCTCGCAGACAACTATTCCACAGTCTCCGAATGCTATATAGAGTCTGGAACTAAACCTCCTGAAATCCGAGCAAGGAAGCTGCCATTTCGGTTCATGAAAATATATTTTTAAATATCTTTACATTTAATTATTTTATTTCCATTTCTGCTAAGAAGCAAGCTAGACATGCTTAGATGATTTTGATTTATATTAGGATACATTTGCGCGTTTGTAAAGACAAGAAGTGGGGAGGAGGCGATCTGAGCTTCTGTTCTCCAGACGGTAGCATTTGAAAATTCCAAGAGGCAACAGTCTGTCAAAGCGAGACTAGTGCCCTGCCAGCCTCATCCTTCTCTCACTGACCTTGTCTGTGACCCGTGGGAGGCCTCCGTAGAGGTCCACGCTTCTGATGTGGACCGCCCATGTTACATCAAGTGCCATTCCTAGCATTCTTAGCCCTTGTATGTCCTAAAATGTGTGCTAGAATCAACATGCACTAAATCTTCTCTGCGGTCGTCTCTGCAACGTGCGGCAGTCCTCTTCTGAATCTGTACACTTGTTCTTCGTTGCAGGTTGGTACTGGTGCCAAAGCCAAGAATTTGCTCCAAGTCAATACAAAGTATAAGGGCGTATCATTCAGGTACAATTGGCCAACAGAGTCAACATCATAGAATTAGATCATGAAATGCATACACACATTATACACCTTTTCATGGTTGGGTGTTTGACAAATTACACTAATAATTGGTTGCCTTTATTTCTGCAGCATTGGAGGTGATGAGACATTGGAAAATGTGACGACACTGCCCAGTGAGTTTGTACCACGTCTTTTGCAAATATAGCTTCTAATTTGACAGATGCTGCTAGTTTAGTTTAGTTTATAGTTTAATTTGGTCAATTATGTTTAGATTTCATAAGAGAAAATAACCACATTTCTGACTGAAACGGTATAGGCTGAAACCAAAGCTTATTTTGCCTACAATATTAAACAATCACTTTACACAGGCATAGATTTTACTGTCACAAAGAGGTTTCTCACTCTGTCCTAATGCTGATGTGCCATCTGTCTGCCAGACATCCTGAGGAAGTTCAACCCGTCTCTCCTGGGCTTCTCCACGGGTCAGGGATCAAGTATATTTAAGAAGGACTTCAACATGGCTGTGCCTGGAGCTAAGACTACGTATGTGCAGATCCTCCTTTCTCCACTTCTCATCATTGGCTGTCTACTTCAGCTCTATAACTCTGCTCCTTTTTACTGCATTTTCAGTTATCCATTACTCTGTTAACGATTATTACTACTTTTTTCCCCTTTTTTTCCCTTCCTTTTATTAAAATTGGTTGTTTTGTTAAATCAATTAATTTGATTTGTCTGATTAAGCGTTGCACCCCCACTCCTCTCTTCCTTCCTTAATGTAACGCCTGCTGCCGGTCTTCTTTCACCAGTGACATCCCAGCACAAGTCAAAGCTCTTATCACGGCCATGAAAGGACATAAGGTGAGATAGTGAATGATGTGAGTCATCTCATCTCATTCATGAATATCCTATGAATTTCGCCATTCAGCGTCTGCCCTCTTGCCCTTTGCACTTGCCACACAGGAAGTGCATTTTGAAAACGACTGGAAGCTTGTGACAGTGTTTGTGGGAGCAAATGATCTGTGCAGTTATTGCCTTGATCAGGTAAGTGTTTTGTGGAGGTGGCCATACATACAGCAGACTGTACATTGCTGTCTGATTTACTGTATAGTTCTGAAATACATGTTGTACTTTAATACACAGAACAACCTGTCACCCAAGAACTTTAGCCAGAATCTGAAGGCCAGTCTGGACATACTGTACAAAGAGGTGAGTGCTGTTTAATCACTTAAACCCTATATGTATTTGTATCCACCAAGACCCGCTCCCCATCTTCACAAATTCTCTTTGGCAAAAAATAGCTGATCTACAAGCTCACAATAGATTGCCATAAAAAAAGATTGCATCTTTAAAACAAACAAACACACACACATTGTGCAAATAGCCTAATTATAAATCAGGCTTTAGTCTTTATTTTAAGTCGTGGTTCTTGTAATGTTTTGCCAAGAAAATAAAAGACTACGCAACAATAATAGGTTACTAGTAGTAGTCATGAATAATGTCTGCTGTTTTAAATCTACACAGAACAGACTTTGCCGTGCGTGCGAAACACATAGTGTTTACACATTATGATAACCTTATTGTAACCCCCCCCCCCCCCCCCCCCCCACACACACACACACACACACGCAGTGTGCATGCAGTATGTTCACTGTTCCGACATCTTTCTCTGTGTATGTACGTAGGTACCAAGGGTTTTGGTCAACTTGGTTGAGCCTGTGCAGATGGATCCAGTGAGAACCATTAAGAAAAACACCCTGGGCTGTCGCTTAATTCCAAGGTTTGTTCAATATCCTAAAGAGGGAAAAATAGAGTCCGCAACACTGGTATGAAAAACTGGAGCTGAGTTTTTCATACCAGTGTTGCAGACTCTATTTTTTCCTCTTGTCCAGCTCATGGGCTAGAGTGGAGGTGCATGCTCTATTTCCTTTGTTCAATATCCTCACATCGTCTGTCATAGATTTGTTATTTTGGTACCAGAGATATACTGTTCATAAACCTTCATTTCAGTGGTGTCAGACTTTTCGCTACCGTTAAACCACCTGAGCCCAATACTTTGCTGTATGATGAATTGTGAAAATAGACAAGCTGACAAACACGCCACAATGTGATATGTTGTGAGATATATTTGCTGTTTTTTAAACTTTTTGGGGAAAAAATGTAAAAGGTTCATCTAGAATGACACGGTGAAAATATAGAGACACCAGGTTGAAACTGATGTTAGTAGAGAGAGGAATCAACATGTCTCTGTATCACAGGACCACCTGTGGCTGTCTCATTAATCCAGAGGACAACTCTCCAGAGTTTGAAGAGATCAAACAAATCAATGTAGAATACCAGGTAGGCCTTGTAGATTTTAACCACTTTAACCATTTTTGTCTATACTTTGGCTATTCAAATATAGCAGATATACAAACTCATAGCGTGTCACCTCATGCCACGCTCTGAGCTTGTTGTCGGGAACCCCGGAATGTGTTTGTTGGACGCATATGAATAACTCATCTCAAAGTACACACACATGCAGGAAACTCAGGAGGACAGTTTACTGTACTTTACTTAAACTTAAAAGAAAATCCAAAACACCTCACAGGGCACGTAAACATATTCCACAAACACACAGTGTGACAATACAATGATCCAGCACAGAGAGCAGTCTTAACCCATTTAGGCCTGAGGCCGATTCTAAAAACTCCTCTAAATCCTAAAACTAAAGTATAGTTCCTGCTTGGCCAACTAGGCAGTCATTAGGCCAAGTTCACACCTGTGAATCCAGGTGGAGCCCAGACTGACAATCATGGACTCACCAGGGAACAAGGGGGGAAACATGAAGGAGGCGACCCAGGCGTGGCACACTCTGAGCACAGAGTGTGACAGTACCCTCTCCCCAAAGTCCGGCTTACAAATGACCCAACAATGGGAAGCCAGGGACGAAGATCCTCAGTCGGGGGGGGGGGGGGGGGGGAGTGCTGGTACCCCTCGCAGCCGCTAACACGGGAACGATCACCTCAGCAGACTGCCAGCATCTAATCGCCGCAGAGTGCAGATCCAGGGTGGGGAAACTGTCTCTGCACGGAGGCTGTCTCTGGCTGGGACAGGGAGTTCCGCCGAGTCCAGGATGGCTGGATCATTCTGTCGGGCGTGGCACGCTCTGGGCACAGAGTGTGACACAGATCTGATATTTTTGAAAAACGTGTACAAATGTCTGCTTCTGGGGGTCCTTGGAACAACATATTTTGAGGTGGGGTTCTGAGACCAAATTCACATAATTTTGGGGGTCCTTGACATGAAGAAGTTTGAGAACCACTGATATAGCAACATATATAGAAAACATTTGTAGAATCAGTCTCAGGTCTTAATTAGGTTAATCAAACTTTTTCCTGTTTGTATATAGGCTGAAACTCAATATCTGGTCTCTGGAGATCACTATGACGGGCGAGAAGACTTCACTGTTGTCCTTCAACCCTACTTACGCAATGCCTTCGTCCCTTTCACCGAGGTGAGTTCCAGAGACAGAACTTCATTCACACGTGTATGAAAACACGTATATTACTTTTTGCACAGATATAGCTCAATTTAAACATGCATTCAAGATAAAAAATGTGTCACTAATACCGCGAGTTCCACAAGAATATGCTTACAACAGCAATACAAATACAAATACAAATACACAATCTGTACCAAGGGGCTATTTAGAAACAGAATGCAGTGCAATGTTAATGTGATCTCATGGGCAGTGGTGTAAGGTAACTAAGTACATGTACTCAATTAATAAGTACAGTTCTATGGTACTTTTACTTTACTGGACGATTTCCAATTTTCTATAATTTGACTTGCTCCACTACAGCTCAGAGACTTGTACTTTTTATTCCACTATACAGTAATTTGTAATCTTTAGTTACTAGTTACTTTTTAGATTTAGATTATTATTACAAAACATAGATTAGCCACTAATTCAGCCCAATACAGCCCAATGCTTTGGAAAATAACCGATCTGCGACACTGAAATGGGACATTCTGCACAATAAGTAGGCTACTTTTAGTATTTTAAGTATATGTTGAGGCCAATATTTTTGTACTTTTACTCAAGTAAATTTAGAATTCTGAACGTCTACTTAACAGACTATATTTCTACAATAGGGTATTAATACATTTACTTTAAGTAAACAATGTGAGTACTTCTGTGTTACCAGGAGGGAAAGGCTGACGACACTTTCTTCTCCGTGGACTGTTTACATCCCAGTGAGAGAGGACACTCAGAGATGGCCCTCGCCCTGTGGAATAACATGGTAACGGCAGGGACATGTCAGGGACATGTCACGTCCTAACATGCATTGAATGGTATTTGTGGAGGTTTTTGTAGCCTTTATTATAATTGTATATATTTATTTTTCCTTTTAACAGTTGGAGCCAGTAGGCAGGAAGCAGGCATTCAACAACTTCACTTATGATCGCTCCAAGATTCATTGTCCGTCTGAGGTATGCTGATTCCATATAGAATAATCATGGAGATAGTTGCCAGCAGAGAGATCCCAAGTGTCCATTTATGGATTCTCAAGAGTTATCCAATATATGAAGTTACACATTGATTGTATGGATACAATGTGGAGTACATAAAAACATAGCGTCACACATACATACGTACGTATGTACGTGTACAAAGCCTCATTACAATAGTTTGCAATCATGTCACGGCTCAGCAATTACACTGCTCAGTGCTCAAGTGCATCATTACGTCTCTTCAGAGGAAAGGTCAAACATCCTCACTGGTCCTGTGAGTGACAATGCAGTATGCACAGTTAGAAGGCCACGCATCCATAATCTACTGACAGACTCAAAATGTCCTCCATCCCAACACAATTCCACAGTCCGCTCAGGCTTAGACCATATCCACCAGTTTGAACTTGCCCTCCTGTTTGACGGGCACGACGTTGATGAAGGTCTTGTAGAGTACGGCACCTTTTGGCAGTTTGGTGATCACCTTCCAGGTCTCCGGGCTGCGTGGTGGAGGAATGTATACTTCTTTAGTGAATCTTACTATGCCGTCCTCCAGGGCATAGAGTGTGTTGTTTCTTCCCATCCCCACATGTGCTCCTGGGTGATACCTCTTCAGACGCTGCGTCGCAACGATGTTGCCAGCATGGACAAAATCCCCATCCAATTTCTTGAATCCGTATCTCCGACCAGGGCTCTTTCCCCCGAGGTTTTTGCTGCTACCACCCGACTTCTTTGAGGCAAACCTCAGTGACTCACAGGCACATAGCTGAGAAGGTACGAGCAAACCTGAAACTGCTCTCGACTTTAACATCAAGGACGTAAGCGCTGCCATCTTGGATCATGTGACATGTTTGGAGTTTTAATCTCGTATTGGCTCACTGCGGTTTAACCACCTGTGACAGAGCAGCCTCTGTCGGAGTAATATGACAATATGTTGCGTCACGCCATGTCACGCCACATCACGCCACGTCACGCCACATCACACTACATCACGTTACAACACGTTACATCACGTTACAACACACCACATCACGTCACATCACGTCCTTGCAATACTGCGGATTTGAATCCTAATCAGAGATCGCATTCTACTGATACATCTGAGGAAAACTAAGTTCAATGTATGGGTTTCTTAAGCGGAGAAAACCGCCTATACTGCTTTGAAAACAAATACAAATCGATACCATCTCAATATTAAGTACTGCTGCCCTAAAGCATTTTCACTGGTTCTCCGATGCGGTTACTTTGTAAGAGTTTCCACCCAGTGTCAAGGCGTGCAGCACCTTGACAAGCTGCTGTCGTTTCCAGCATAGCATAGCCCACATACTGTACACATAGTACATACACACTGCAATTCAAAATATTGAACAGTGATCATCAGAGATGTTGTAATTGTGACATCTAGTGGCTGAATGTTGTCTATTGCACTAATGCTCCTTCCTCTCTTTCAGGCTCAGCCCTACATCTTCACTAAGACGAACAGCATGCCAAGTCCACCCGTAACCCCTACCACTGCTGCACCGGTTACACACACTACAAGCTCCCTTCCAGACCCAGTGCCAACCAGCCCTGTGACCCAGTGTTCCTCTCCTTTAGTATGGGTGCCAGTGGTTCTGTCTGTGGGTAGCTTACTGGTTGGCATCGCTGCTGCCTGGCTATGTTTCTCCTGCAGGCAGAGGAAAGAGAAAGCACTAGAAATTAAACTGAAAGCGAGTGCTTTTTAATGGAGAGTCTTGGCAAAAAGGCAAACATCCATGCATGCATGCAGACCCGCTCTTGGCATAATGACAAAATAGATATTAGATATATTAGATATACCAAGCAAGCAATGTGTACAGTCAATCTTATGATTTTAGTATTTTAGTATATATATATATTTTGTAAATAGGGCACAGCTAAATTGTGAAAGGTTATATGGTAATTATATATTGTGAATCAGTTTTGTATAGTATCTCATTTCTCATTCTTATTTATTGGTGCAATAAAATAATTGCTATTATGTCATCATTATGTCTACATTTGAGGTATGTTTATTTCTGACATATGGATAATAATTAAAGATCAGCTACTTAAATAATGTACGTTTGAGAAAATTCTAAATTATGCAATGTAAGACTTTCTATACAGTTTGCAAACTATACTCTTTTAGTGGCCCTATAGAGTTTAACCCATGTCAAAGTGCATCTGCACTTTGGGAACCAGCGCCATGGAGGTCGCACCACTGAATACATTAAGAGTATTTCAGTGTGGTACAGAGTAAAACTAAAACAACATGATCTGAATAACTGTTAAGACCGACAGAACAACCACTAGCCGTTTTAATTAGCCTCTATCCTCTGAATTATGGCCTCAATTTACTAATATTTTCTAATTAACATTGAATCAAATGACCCGCTGCAATGCTAATGTATTGTGAAGCATTGCAGTCCACTGCTGTATCCATGTCAGTCAAACAGTGCCATCTTGTGTCTTTTCTAGTCAGAATCAGTGTAGTCTGGTCAGGCTGATTCTTCCAGTGCGTGGATGGATCCTAGTTTTTTACAAAAACTGCAAAATGTGTTGTCAAAATGTGTAAATCTGTTCTGGACTTTGCTGGCAGGAAACTCAAGTGAATTTTATGTGTGTGTGTGTGTGTGTGTGTGTGTGTGTGTGTGTGTGTGTGTGTGTGTGTGTGTGTGTGTGTGTGTGTGTGTGTGATCCACACACACCTGTATATCCACTCATGGGGAGGGACAATGGGCCGCTGACATGGAAACTTTCAAAGCACTCCATATATTTATAGAGCTGGCATTATCAGAGAAATTGCTGGCAGAACCTCACAGCCTTACTCACAGCTCTTGTCTCTCAGCACATTATAAAACACACTCCATGACCTCATGTCGTATTATTCATGGCATTAACAGCCAATGGAGTTGCTTAGGGCCACTCATTGTACATAACAAACAAAGCAAACAAAACAAAACACCTGGTTGAAACTGTGTCGTTTCCTGTCTACCAAAATGGTCATGTGAATTTACACCTCTGAATCTGAACCTTGTTGGACTGCGTTTCACAATGAAAACGCATATAAAGGACCCCAATGGAAACAAGGCATAGGCTTTTTATGATATTATCACAGTTTGTACTTGTATTATGTAGTATGACAAAGTATATAGTCTCTGTCATTAGTCTATATGTCGAAAACTATTACTTTGCAGGATTCAGATTCAACAACAGCAAAATATGCAGATCTACAAGCTTAAAACACGTGGATCTGCTACTTTGGATGCTTTTGTGTGACGCTAAAGGCATTAGGTTACGAAAAAACACAAACTGTTAAAGAGAATATGGACATAGAGGTTTTGATCTGCCCTGCAGCAACAATATAGGTCTCGAGAGGTTAAAAATATGCCCCCCCAACCCCCACCACTCTCAATCCACCACTCAACATGTATCTGTCTGACTACAGGCGAACATGCATAGCAAAGTACATCTCCATCAGAGTGCTCATAATGATAAAGAAAACGGCAGCCGTCCGCCCACCCACCACCCATCGACCTCTTCGTCACCTATGCATGATTCACAGTTGCAAATAATTGCCTCGTTGGAAGTGAAAAATATTTGTGATTAACGTCTCTGTCAGCGTGCAGTCTGTCATCCACCAACAGCAAGCCAGCAGCTGCTTACAGCTCAAGGACAGAACACAGCATGGGTGTGTTATTTCTCACTGTCAGTGTTGGTCCCTGGATCTGCATCAACCGTTGGTGAAAAAGAGGACAGGATTAGGTGTGTTAGAGGGTTCACGATGATGTAATCTGAAGTGTGAAGCATAAGCATTATGTTACTAATTACTATACGTTGCTTATTTCTAACCTAAAATGTTTTCATATATGTTTTAGTGTACAGTTTAAGTTTAAAACGAGTAATACACTGTCTGGACATCTTCGATGATATTCAAAACAGAGTAGCCCTGTATAATTTAAATCAGTTGTGTTTGGATTGAGGAACATGATCTATGTAAATCACACCTGTGAATACACTATTTATATTTATTCATGTCATCACACAGTGTATTTTCCAACAGGTCTTTTAACAGGAACACGCCCGCATATAGGCCTACTGCACAAAACACCTCAAACAGACACTGGAAAAGTGGTCCTCCAACATTTGCATGTCAGACCCTCAGATTGATGTACAGGTATATGGCCACAGACCCTTAGCTGAAAATATGTACCACAGACCCCCATGAAGGAACATTTGTGTTAATTTTCTTCTCATCAAAGTGTCTAGGTAATGTGACACATTGTGAGCTTGTAGATCAGCCATTTTTAGTAGCTGAAATAAACTAAAGGGCATTTTTAGTTTGAGATCTTCAAAAATAGCAGACCTACGACATCGACCTCATAGCATGCTATGAGCTTGTACGTCTGCTATTTTTAAGTCCAATAACCGCCACCTCGCGAACCACCTGCTCTAGAACCTAAATCACCACTGGACCTGACAGACAACCTGCCACATCAACTCAAACTCAAGCAAATACACAAGGTTTTTACAACCCAGTTTTTATAGTGTCTTGAGCTCGTTAGCCAACCTAGTTCATCTGGTCCTCACAGGTGATGACACTCAGGCTCATCAAGGCTTCAGGGAGAGGAGAGTGGAGATAAGAGAGGCAGAGAGAGAGGACGGTGGTCATCAATATGTCCCAACATGGACATTTGTCCGTGGCAAATTAAAGATTTTGTTTTTACATAGGCTAACATCATCATGTTTGATCATAAGTCCCAATTACTGAATGTTAGTCCGTTTTTCTTTTTTTTTTTTATATATTTTTTATCCCACGATTTTGTAACCCATTTTTCACCCCTGTGTCAATCATCTAATGTGATCCTGGGCTCTACACACCCTCCACCAACCTAGTCCCCATATATGGGGGACAAGGGGTTGGTCCGTTTTTCTTCAGCATATGTATGCCACTGATTTACTATGACACTTTATGATAAGTCACGTCACACCTCCATATATGGTCACGCCTCGTGATATCACACCTCCATATATGGTCATTCCTCAGTGACATCACGCCTACATCTCCATATATGGCCACCAACGTAATCAAAAAGGTCAACCAAAGAACAAGAGATCCTGTATAGGAATACAGGATCTCCTCACTGGTCAACAAAAACACCTTGAAGACCCTAACAGGAGCCCTTGTGCAAGGTTTCTTCGACTACGCTTGCACCTCCTGGTACCACAGCACCTCTAAGGCCCTTAAAACAAGGCTCCAGACTTCCCAAAACAAACTGGTCAGGCTACTACTTGGCCTCACTCCACGAACCCACCTCACCCCTGCCCACTTTGACAGGCTGGAATGGCTTAGGGTTGACGACAGAGTACAGCACCTTGCAATGGGTCTGGTCCACAAGATTCGCTACACCACCAAGATACCCATGTACTTCCTTAATGTCAACGAAGTCCACAACCACAACACCAGAGGGAGTTCAACAAACCATGTGCAACCCAAATTCGGCACAACCAAGGGATTAAATTAAATTCGCTCCTATGCCACCAAAATGTGGAACGCCCTACCAACAGTCATTAAGACATTCAAATCCCTTGACTCCTTCAAAACTGCTCTCAAAGGGCACCTACGGACGGCTGCAATTTGAAACTGGCCCCCGTAAAATCTGAATCCCCCACCCACCCCTGTTTCCCCTCACTGTTTTTACCTCCTATGATGATTTATTTTTGACTATATAGTTGTGTATATTCCGATATTCGTACGTCTCTAAATGTTTTGATGAATTGAAAATGGTGGGCCCTATTGTAAACAAGTGTAATGTTTTATGGTGACTGTTAACAGTGAGTGGCACTGTTAACAGTTTTTGTATTGAGTTGTACTTGAAATGTACTATAATTCTGCAAACTGTTAATAAATCAATCAATCAATCAATCAATCAATCAATCAATCAATCAATCAATCAATCAATTGATTGCCCAGCAGGAAAACGCTCCCGGGAATATAGATGTATGGTGACGTCACAGCCCAGCAAGAAAACAGGTCTGCAGGCGGGAATAAAGATGTATGATGACATCGAAGAGCCCAGTCGCTATTATTACGTATAATAAAGCATTTGCTTGATTATCTAGAAGTGTACACAGTAAAATCCTAATTTTGTATTTATATATTTGTACTGTAACTAGAGTATACAAATGTAACCAAATGGACACTAACAGGCCCTTTTGTTACATTTGCATACAAAAATGAATGTTGTTAAGCATTTGTTGCAAACAGCTGCAATGACTGACACTGCTGCTGCTGCTGCTGCTGGTGGTGAGGGGATTGACACACTGGCAGCTGTCATTGACAAACTCCAGGCTTCCTGCCCTTATATGGTCATTCATTCATTGATAATGGATTCGTGATAAGGCGTTAAGCCAGCTGTCAAAAAGTGTTGCATTGACTAGAATAGCCAGGTTGATAAAACACAGCACCATACCTCCAAAGACTATAATTTATCTTTTTGTTTGTTTCTTTGTTTGTTTGCCATTCAATTCTGAATAAAGTAGTTTTTGTAAATGCCCTAGAGGCTGTGTCATGCAGTGTAATAATTGTGTGCATCCTTGACAGTTATTAAGTTGCATGATTGAATGTAAATAATGTGAAATGTTAGGTGGAAAATAGCTGCCAAAGCAATCTATGTGTGTTGAAAAGAATCCTTACAAATAGGCCTATTTGACTTTGTGTCGTTGATTTATCCAAGACATCACACCCTCTACGTTTCATTCTCAAACTGTGATCCTGTCACACGCAGTTGAATAATGTTTTCGTGGCCATTGTTGAGCCCTATTTTACACCTATTTTAAACAATCTTAATTTTTTTTTTACAATTTGGAAATATTTCTCCTATAATCACTTACTCAAAATAGGGATGCCAGGGTTAATGTGGTTAACTGTTGTTGGAGACGGATCACAGGCCAGGCCAGGCCAGGGGAATCCTGAAGGATGGAACCAAACAGACTATCTGTGCCACTGGCATTTCTGTGAAAACTGCCTATTTTTAGAAGCTTTACAGCAGCCTGTTGGATAACACTGAGTTCAGATATACTCGCACATAATCCTTGTGTGTTTATAACTCTGAACAAATACAGATAGATACAGATAGAACCAATCCATTTGGTCCATTTGGTTCCCTATTTGTTTTTTATGCCACTCAACGTGCAGGCATGCAGCACAGCACGGTATCAGAATAAACTTTATTATCACACCATCAGTGTGAAAGAGTGGGTTAAATTATATTTTTGTGTGCAAGCTCTCAACATTGCATTTAAATTACGAGTTGGAACGGGGGAGAGAGGATAGATTGAGGAAAGGAACACAGTACAAATACTGTAGGTCGTTAGTGTATTATGTCCCTCTGAGGTAGATTACACATCTACAAATGGAGTATTTGAAACGGTTAGAGGCAGGGCTGCTGGTGGGAGTCCTTGCATACTTATTGGGTCTGTACTCTGCAGACCTGATTTATACACACTGGGCGGCGTTGCATGCCGTGATGCTGGGAATAGCAGATCTTCAAGCTCACGGCGCGTCACATTTGTGACCCGTAGTGAGTTTGTAGATCTGCTATTTACTGAGCACGACACCGGCATGCAACTAAGTATAACTGAGGCTTTAGACTCTGGTTTAAAAAAGAGAGAGAGAGAGAGCAGCCCTGTGGCCTGATAGGGCCTCAGCGCAGGCAGGCACTACCGTAGTAGAGCGGGGGGAGGTGACCAATAAGGCGCCCACAGCTTCTCAGCGCTCACACAGACTGTGGCGACGCACGGCCACCCGGCACCTGTCACACGCCATGTCCCTAAAAGGAGAGAGCGGAGCCAATCGGAGCCCAGAGCTGCGTGCCGACGTAGCTGCCAGCCACGGGCCATCCCAGGGATCTGTGGAGTGACGGAGGGTCTGGACGTTAGGCTCAACACCCAAACCCCCCCCCCCCCCCCATCCCACCCGCCCACCCACAAGCTCTACTCTACTGTCCCCCCACTCCCTCCCCCAATCTGGCCTCTTCCAATCTCTCAGCTGTCTGGCATGTTTTTGCACCCCTATCCCCCCCAACAACATGCATGCAAAGCGCGCACACACACACACATACACACTGGGCGAACAGCCAACGGCACTCTTCCTAGACTGCACTGAGAGCCCCTTAGACGGCTTCCTTAAGCCGACCGCCTTTAGTGACCTTTGGTATTACTCTCACTCCCTCACGCATGCTCATGTGTGCTCACACACACACACACACACACACACACGCACACCTTCTCAGCCCTCCGTTTGAGCTTAGTCATATTAGCACATCTTTGAGGGACATGATGGGCAGGCCTTTTGAGTGCGAGTAGGAAAGAGATGCTGCATTCCATAAAGGATTATTTTGCCTTGAGTAGATTCAAGGTGAATGAGCTTTTAGTGTCAAGATACACAACAGGAGCTATAAATGATATATTCATGGAGAAACGGTTCATAACACATTAAGCAGGAATGTGCCATTCATAAAAAATGCCTAATTTAATTACACAAACAAAATTATAACTAGATTTGTTTTATTTTCAGTGTTAGCTAATTGTTTTAACCATTCAACCCAACGTCCCTATTCTTGGCTTGTCATCACTCACAATAGGCTAAATAGTTTGGTGAAAATAGCCAATCTACAAGCTCACAACATGTTGCAAAGCGACACATTGTTAGCTTGGAAACTGGCTATTTTCAGCAACAAGATTTGGTGTAGTGGGGAAAAGGAGGACGAAAGTACGGACAACTTTACTCTCATACTTTTTATTTTGTATTAAGTTCACATGTCCTTTATTATTTAAACACTTTGAATTGACTTGTTTAAATATGCTATACAAATAAACTAAAGCTCCTCAACTATAGGGGAGAATTTCACATGTCACAGATGACTATTACAGCATTCACCTTTTTGCTTCTTGCAGCCCAACGCCCCTTTCAACGATCATAAACATACTGTACGTCATGGTGGAAATGATCTTCATAACAACCCCCTCTTGAACCCCCCCCCCCCCCCCCCTCCTGGGCAACATCACATCAGTTTCAGTGGTGTCCCTGACACAGGATCCACTTTACTGAACCATTTCACCCAGTGGCTTTTTTTGGGCTTGTGTGAACTCCTGAAGCCCGCCCCCCTCCACCACCTCCCAGCCCCTCTTCCCCCCACCCCCCTAGTGTCGGGCCCCCAGCATGAGGATGTCGGGGCATATTTAAGGAGCCCCTCTCACTCTGGTCCTTTGTCCCGGTGCGAAACTCCAGTCTTGCAGTCCAACTTGGTGAGTGTCTCTACAACTTCTCTTCTGTTGCATTTTGCCGTGCTGTGCTGTGCTGTATAGGCTCCTGGTTCTTCTTCTTTTATGGATGTACTTACAGAGAGGCCACGGCAATACTGGCTATAGTCCAAGTAGGATCTACATCGGCTACACTGTGGATTTGTGACCGCGTTTTGTTTCTGTCACTGCAGAATTCTGAAGCTTCCGATTTATTTAATTTATTATCACAGTTTTAATCCTGCGTTATTTTTAAAGATTTTTAAATCTCTCACTCCGGATGTTACTGTGTAGATAATTTGAATTGTGAGCAGAAATCAATTGGTAGAGCAGTGCAGTGTTGGCGATATCTTCGTGAATACCAGTGAAAGAGAACCAGGAAGTGATGGAGAGCAGAGACCTTGAAGTGAAAATGACAGTGATCTCAGTGACAGAGGGGAGAGAGAAAGAGAACACACTCTCCCTTTATTTTTCTCTCACGCAGAGATAAATTAATACTCAGTCTTACTACTAGGTGGAAGAAAGACAGGGACCGAAATGGTTTGCAGTGAATTTAACAGGATTGTTGTCATTGACTGACAGCTCAGACTGATGTGTGAACAGTGACCTGTTCTCTTTGAGGATTATATGAGATGACTGCTGCAACTTCCACACACTCTCTGGGGGATTCATTATGGACAAATCAACTTAGAAGAAAGACCATAGTGGAGACTGGAGAGGAATCTTGAAAATACAGCTGACAGAAAAGGATACATTGATTTATCACTGTTGTTCACCAAAGAGGGATGTCTTCAGCATTATGAAAATGTTATCGCAGTCAAACCCTGACTGTTAATCTAACACTGAGAGTGTACAAATATAACCAAATGGACCCTTGCAAGCCCAATTGGTTACATTTGTACACTCTCAGAGTTACAAATGGATAAATGAAGACTGAGGATTTTACTGTGCAATGTTCAGTGCCTTCCTTTGTCAAGGTTACGCATCACATTTCTCATCAGACTCATGCATTGCATCATTACTTATCTTGGTGTGTGTGTGTGTGTGTGTGTGTGTGTGTGTGTGTGTGTGTGTTGGTGGGTGGGTGGGGCCGGGGGGGGGGGGGGGGATGAGAAGTTACAGGTCCCTTTTTTGAGTGGCGCTATATGCACAGCTTTGTGTGTAAACATGTGTACAGTATGTATGAGTACGGAATGTGCTCAGCTGATTGGAATGTGATGTATGAACATGTATGATGAATGCTGCTCAAATATACTCTGAGTTAAATCAGTGCTGGGGATTAAATGCAGTACAGTAGCTCAGCCATTTCAAAGTGAAGGAACTCATGGTTGGCTTGAAAATGGTCAAAGCATTTTCAGCTCTCTGAGCGGGGAGGAGGGGATGCAGACAGACAGACAGACAGACAGACAGACAGACAGACAGACAGACACAGGAGCCGTATTGGCTGGCCCTGGAACGGTCGGCGGCACATGGTCACAGCTAGGCTCTAAACACAGGAGGCTACTATTCTCTAACAGCTGTGGATGGACCCCTGGATCCTCTGTGGCACTTGTCAACAGTTCTCAGCTGTTAACTAGCACCCAACTTTACCAGGGAGGGATGGGGGAGGGAGGATGACAGTCAAGGGCCGCCAAGGCTTAAAATAGAATGGTGTGTGTGTGTGTGTGTGTGTGTGTGTGTGTGTGTGTGTGTGTGTGTGTGTGTGTGTGTGTGTGTGTGTGTGTGGCCTGGAGGGCTGCTCTGCTAGGCCTATGTCCCTCTTTGGAGATGAACCATTGTTACAATAAGGTTATCATAATGTGTAAACACAGCGCTGCATCGATTCGTTTCACACACACACACACACACTGCAAAGTCTGTTCTGTGTAGGTTTAAAACAGCAGACATTATTCATGACTACTACTAGTAACCTATTATTGTTGCTTAGTCTTTTATTTTCTTGGCAAAACATTACAAGAACCACGACTTAAAATAAAGACTAAAGCCTGATTTATAATTAGGCTATTTGCACAATGTGTCTCGCACCGAAAAAAGCAGATCTATAAGCTCACAACATATCACAGTGTGATGCTGTGAAGGCACACAACTAATCTGGTAAAAGATGAGCAATATAGCCTATAAACAACACATCAAGTTTTAGTTAAGTCCATAGTGTGTCCAACATTGTCGATGTAGCGCTCCAGCTCAAGCCTTGTTAGTTTTTTTAAATACTTCATCGTACGACGGTGCTAACCTCCTTGCCTCTTCTCCTTGCCTGTTCTGCAGAAGGCCATCCGAAACAAAGACCAATCATGTGTGACGATGATGAGACCACCGCCCTCGTGTGCGACAACGGCTCTGGCCTGGTCAAGGCTGGGTTTGCCGGTGATGACGCTCCCCGCGCCGTCTTCCCCTCCATCGTGGGACGCCCCCGTCACCAGGTGAGAATCATTGTTGTAACAGTAACAAATGTCAAGGGGGTGACATAGTGATTGCAAAATTACAAAATAAATATGTTGCTATACAGTATACTGTATTATAAGGAATTGGGTTGTTACTTTTGTTACTGTTTATATAGGGTGTACTGTGCATAAGGCGAGATGTATAGGCTACTGTACTGTGCCTGAAATATGTCCTAACTGTTGTGTGTGTGTGCAGGGTGTGATGGTGGGTATGGGTCAGAAGGATAGCTACGTGGGAGACGAGGCCCAGAGCAAGAGAGGTATCCTGACTCTGAAGTACCCCATCGAGCACGGCATCATCACCAACTGGGACGACATGGAGAAGGTAAGAAAATATGGTCAAAAATATCATATTAGATTTTTATCCCACATCATCCAGCACTACAGCAGAGTAGCCTTATTTGAGCTTCATATTGCCCTCACCCACTCATCTTCCCCTTCTCCTCCGCTGCTCAGATCTGGCACCACACCTTCTACAACGAGCTGCGTGTGGCCCCAGAGGAGCACCCCACCCTTCTGACTGAGGCCCCCCTCAACCCCAAGGCCAACAGGGAGAAGATGACCCAGATCATGTTTGAGACCTTCAACGTCCCCGCCATGTACGTGGCCATCCAGGCTGTGCTGTCCCTGTACGCCTCCGGTCGTACCACCGGTGAGTCTTTCTCTTTGTACAATAATGCCACACTTTGTGTTACCATAGGCCTATGAGTGCATAGTTCATCACCCAGGCATTCATCATTGTGATAACAGATTTCAACCTGGTGTCAGCCTGGTGTCCCAATTTGCTAATGGTAATTACAGGTACTGTGCAACACGTACAGACTTAAAGTATAAATCGGGCTAAAGTTGCTAAACAAGGTCCGGCATATCATCTGGGCCTGAGGTCATTTGTTTATCACTTCCTCAATAATTTAAAGGAGACAATAGCATTCGATCAACATGATATGTTTGTCAAGCCAAGTTCCATCTCTGTGATCTTTTTCACTTCTGCAGCGAAATAGTACAAATATTGAAAGGTTATATTTCCCACACTGCCTTCCTCTAATGAAGTGCTGTTTCTCTGTATATTCTGCTGTATAGGTATTGTGCTGGACTCCGGTGATGGTGTCACCCACAACGTGCCCATCTATGAGGGTTATGCTCTCCCCCACGCCATCATGCGTCTGGATCTGGCCGGTCGCGACCTTACCGACTACCTGATGAAAATCCTGACAGAGCGTGGCTACTCCTTTGTAACCACTGGTAAGTCACAAATCATCAGCATCACATAGGGCCATATAGGCTATAATTATAGTCACGTATAATCTAGCATATACAAGTGACTCTTTGAGTGTCAGGTCACTGACAATTTCCACTCAGGACTCGTTTATTGGCAGCTTAAGTTGAAGGAAGTGTAGTTGTAAAGGATGGATGTTTGAGCACTATGTTCATTGAAATGATGGAATCAGAAATGTATACAGAGAAAAAGCCAATGTTAATTGATCTATTGACAGTGTAAAAATAGCCTTTATCTCACTTTTCGAACCTTCCTCCCCTTAGCCGAGCGTGAAATCGTGCGCGACATCAAGGAGAAGCTGTGCTACGTGGCTCTGGACTTTGAGAACGAGATGGCCACCGCCGCCTCCTCCTCCTCCCTGGAGAAGAGCTACGAGCTGCCCGACGGCCAGGTCATCACCATTGGCAACGAGCGTTTCCGCTGCCCCGAGACCCTGTTCCAGCCTTCTTTCATCGGTGGGTGTCCCCTCCCCTCCCTGCCCTCGGCCCACCTCGCTGTCACCCTTTCATGAACCTCCACATGGCATTTACCAGCTATAGAGTTACTTCCTCTCAGGAAGACATATTCTGCAAGTCATAACTGTGTGATCATGTTTCATAATAGGCCCATGGTTGAGTGGCTCTGTTGCAATGCAGGAAAAACTGCTCCATCTAGTGGCTAACCGATGACACATACACACACATTTCTTGACCACATTAACCCTGGCATCCCAATTTTTGGCATGTCATTAAACAGGTTAACGTTCTCCAAATAATGTACATGTAAAATGTGCCACGAGACAACTTGGGATTTGGCACTATATACATAAAATCAATGTAATTGATTGGGTAGGTGAGCAATGTGGATGCTTGATTGACTAGTCTCTTCTTGTCACCAGGTATGGAGTCTGCCGGTATCCATGAGACCGCATACAACAGCATCATGAAGTGTGACATTGACATCCGTAAGGACCTGTACGCCAACAACGTGCTGTCCGGTGGTACCACCATGTACCCTGGTATCGCTGACCGCATGCAGAAGGAGATCACTGCCCTGGCCCCTAGCACCATGAAGATCAAGGTGAGGCGCCCACATGGCAACAAAGCAACACAAGCTATACACAACACATACTAGAAAGAATCTGCACGCTTGCAATACGATGTGTTGTGAGATTCTAGATTTGCCGTTTTCATAAAGACATTAGATGCAGAGGGGAAAAGGAGGTGGCTAAGTACAGAACCCTTAAGGGACCTCATTCAACAAAGAGGTTTTAAGGTCCCTGGGCCTGCACACAGAGCACGTTTTTTAGAGGCGTTTCTCCATCGGTTTTCCGAAAAACGCGGCCAGTGTGCAACAACCTCAAGTGTTTAAAAGTCAGCACTGTGCCTGTAGGTCTACACTCTACACAAGCACAAGGACAATAGTGACAGTCTATGCTGCTGCCAAATACACTACGCACCGCAGCCTAAAGCATGCATGGCAGCTTGAATCTTATTTGTCACGTGTACAACGCATGTCGCACTGAGCAACATTGCAGGCAGTGAAATATGTGTGCTTCAGCTTTTTACAATCACAGTGCACTCCACTTAAAAGCATGCACTTCTAGTTTCTACGACTGACTCACACCTCCATCTGCCTTTCGCTCTTTCCAGATCATCGCTCCCCCCGAGAGGAAATACTCTGTCTGGATCGGAGGCTCCATCCTGGCCTCTCTGTCCACCTTCCAGCAGATGTGGATCAGCAAGCAGGAGTACGATGAGGCAGGACCATCCATCGTCCACAGGAAGTGCTTCTAAAAAGCCTCTTTTACACTCTATTGTACGACGGTTGCCGCCAAGGGCCGATCTAGAAGCTCCACGCGTGAGCTTGTAGATCGGCTCTCGACAGCAAGCGGCAAGCGACACCGTCACACCGCGTTACACCGTCGTATGTCGGAGCATAAATGAAGACTAACATCTCCAACCACAGAACACTCCAAAACAAAAACTTTCCTTCTGTCTGCATTTGTACTACTGTGCCGTTTACTGTATATACATGTACTGTTGTAATAAATATAGCCTGTGAGCGTATGTGACAAGATTCTATGTCTCTGTGTCTTTCTGGGTACCATAAGAATTCCAAACAAAACAACAAAATATGTGTAGGCTTATTAACACCAGGCTTACAGTGTATAATTGGCTATATCACTGGCCTGTTTATGGTTCGTTGTGCAATTATTTGAACTGTGCCATGCAAAAATCGTAAAACCATTAGTTTTACCTTGTAATCTTTGATTACACACAATTTATACCATGTAGTTAGTACAATAGATAAATGTGTATTGTAATACCAGGCATTTACATGTGCATGGCACATTTTGTAATGTTAATAGGGTTTTAGTGACATCTAGTGGTCTTGTGGCAATCTACATTATAGGCACATGATTTCTTTTTTCATACTGGGAGGCAACATAAATAACAAGATCTGGACCAATACAGTATAGCACGACAAACACTTTAAAAAAGACTTAATAGATGTGTTGTATAACTGTAACACATATAGTAGGCTACGACATCCAAATTACAGCGTTACACTCAACATTTGCATATTAGGCTACATTTCCGTTATCAGGTTGGGCTCAGGGAGTGAATGAAGCAACGGAATGATTATTTATTTATTTTTAGCCAAAGTCAATCTCTGGCACTTTTTAACCTAGTGAGCTAACTCCAAGTCGCAGCAATCATAGCACTCCGTTTGTAAGTTAGTCAGAGTGACTATGGAAATGTATGTTTATCAGTGCGTCACGTGCTGTTGCAAAAACAACATTTCAACTGCATTCGATGGCTAATAGGAGCCATGCACTGCGCAGCACCAAATTCTTTCATGGTCTATTAATTTCATTTTCAATTCTCAAACACACACCCACCCACCAATATTATGGAGCTTCAGCTTGTTTTTGACGATATGCACACGGCTGCCATCTCCTGTGCACCTTCCATAGACAGCCCATTCATCCAAACAGAAAAGTCCTATAATTGTATTAATTAAATAACGTCAAACTCACCAACATTGCAGGCAGCTGTACAAAAAGCTTGAATTTCCGTCTTACTATCTGCAAAGTGTTTCATAACCCCCCCCCCACCACCACCATTGGTGTCATGGTGAGGGGGGGGGGGGAGAGAGAGAGAGAGAGAGAGAGAGAGAGAGAAACGAAAGAGCTGTGTTGCAAAATCTGACAACACTGTTTCACATGTGATAGGATGAGCATAATTAGACCAGGTGCATATATACAGGCTCTGATTATTGGCTCTGATTACCATATCAGTTCCCTGAATGAGCAGATCAAGCACTGCGTTCTTGTTATGTTACCATGATGGACATTACATATAGGAATGCCATTCTCTTCCAACTACAACTTGTCTATGGCATATCTGTTCAGCTCAACTGTCAGAGGAAGAGGAAGATAACGTTTACAGGTAGAAGAAAGGTATTTGGGCTTCCTCTGGAGAAGCTACCTGGATGCTGTATTCCAGAGTATGGAGTGGTTCCCTGGTGAGTATAAACTGCAGTATGCACACTTCTATAGCCACAATTTGCAAAACCAACTATTGTCCATATACATCCAAACAGAACGTCCTTTTTGTTTGTATTAGACGTTAAACCAACATTGCAGCTGTAGGAAAAGCTTGAACTATAGTACTATACTCTTATCTGCAAAGTGTTTATAAAAATCCACTGTAGACCTGTTCTATGAGCTACTTTCTGCCAAGAAATTCAGTGCAGGTGATAGCTTTCAATAACGCAGCCTCCTGCATTATGTGCAATTTCAGGTGGTATAGGCCTACAAGACCGCTGAGTGATTTCCAACAAGCACTTCCTAACTCGGAACACTTCGAAAAATAATCACCTGCATGGAATTCATTGACAGAAAGTAGCTCATAAGCCATAACATGTCTACCTGGATTTTTACAAAACTAAAACTTTGCAGAGAGAAAGGGTCCAAAGGGATGATACAAGTGTTCCATACAGATGTGATGTTTGAGTTTACTCGTTTAATGCAATCCTACAGAACTTTTGTTTAGATGAATGGGCTGTCAATGGTTGGTGTTGCAACTAGATTAAACATAATAACAAGTCTAGTAGGCTAGGCCTAGTTGCAAATTGTGGCTAACTCCAATGCCTCATTTTGACATATTGTGAGCTGGTAAATGACACAACTCTACTAATTCATACTTGTTTACATGAATATCAATCCTGCTAGTTTATCACACCTGTCAGATAAAGTTTTATGCCTTATGCTGTGGCTCAGAGTCATCATACCATACATACCGGTATGACATATCACACCTTATGATAATCTATGACATTTTTCTATTTCCCCTCAGCATTTTGCTGGAAGCTTGTTCATTCCTTCTGGAGAGAGCGGGGACAGTGGGCTTGTTTAGACAGCCAGGTTCTTCAATTCGCATTAAGGCACTCAAGGTATGCATGCATTTACTTTTGATTCTTATATTAAAAATAATTATAAAACATTTTAACTGGTGTTTTGTGTTCACAGTACAGAACGTTGTACCTGTTGTGCTGTGACACACCGCCTTTGAACTCTTCTTCATGAGTCATGACCTTATTTTTGTCCCACTACTCCCCAGCTGTCTGAACAGGCCCCTTACAGGAACACATACAGTACCTGAACAAACAATAACCCAAATACAATGATCACTAAACACTGTAACCTAAACCTGTGTCCACAAACCATGTCCACATCACAGAATTTCACTGCATATACTTGCACTTGCTTGAGGAGAGAACCCACACATGCTTCCACTTTTATTTATTCTCCTCAGTTGTTTTTTACTTTGAACTGGTCCTGGTCTACTCCTTCATACTTTAACATATAGAAGCTTCATTCAAACTGAAGTCTAGCTCATGCCCTGCACCTGTTCCTTTTACTTGTCTAATTGGAGTCATCAACGCTGACCTGCTGCTACTGCAACCATAAACTGGCTTCCAAAACAGCAGTCTGTCAGCATGATATATTTATATATCAATGGAGAGGCAAATAACTCCACATGTGGACATAACATAACGCATCACAGCAATGAGTTTCTTTAGGAACAGTACTTCATAGTCGCTAGGTATTGCTGATGTGAATTAAGCTTTTTATTTTATCCAGTACAAAAGTTGTGGTGTACAAATCTCCTGCTTTCAGGCGAAGCTGAATGTTGGGGAGGGGTCCCTGTCCACAGCCCTCCCCTCTGATGTGGCCAGTCTCCTCAAACATTTCTGCAGAGAGCTGCCAGAGCCCCTCTTCCCCTCCGAGGTCCATGCAGCCCTGCTCCAGGCCCAGGCACTGCCCAAACAGGATGAGAGGATAGCAGCCACACACCTGCTGTCCTGCCTCCTGCCTGCCCCAAACACCTCCCTTCTGCGTTACCTCTTCACATTCCTCTCCACCATTTCTCAAAGGTTTGGGATGCTGATTTTGGGATCAAGGGGACCTTGACAAATATGATACAACACTAACAAATATGATTTATACCAATTGAACTTCCTCCGCAAAGGGACCCAAACTGAGTGAAATTAACAATTGCTTGTTCTGGACTCTTACAGATGTGCTGAGAACCTGATGACCAGCAGTAACTTGGCCGTAGTTTTCACTCCGTGCCTGTTAGCCCCCATCAACACAGTGGAGATGTCTGAAGGACGCCTTGAAGCAAGGGTTGAAGTTCTACACTTCTTCATTGACAATCCCCACATATTTGGTAATTGCTACATTTGCTAGTGCACTTATGGAAGGATTGTTGTGCATATTATAATAAGTCAGTTTGGTCTAGTCGACAAAGTAATCTGTCATGTGGCTTGATTAGTGCATGTTTTTTATACATTTTCTAGATTCAACATACCGGTAATCCTTTAACAGTATTACTGCCAGGAATGGTTTAATCCAGGTTACTGTCGCTGCGATATACGACATACCCGCCTTTTGTTTTATGTGTTTAATCCGCCGTATTGTAATAAATAAAAAAACTCAGTCTTCGCCGCAGAGATAGAGACTAGATGCTTTCGTTTTGATGACTAAACCGGAAATCGTCACATGCAGTGGGCTGCTAGGGCTTCTGGGAAATTGAGGCCAGTGCAAATGAATGGGGTACAACGCCTCATGGAGAGGGAGGGGTCTTGTGTGCGTCTTCCGGGTGCACCAAGATGGTTTTGATTGATTGATTGAAATATTTATTAACAGTTTGCAGAATTACAGTACATTTCAAGCACAAACTCAATACAAAGACTGTTAACGACCCAATTAAGCATTACACTTGTTTACAACAGGGTCCACATTGTTCAATTCATCAAAACATTTAGAGACATACAAATAGACACTTCTATGTAGCTAAAGAACAGAACAGGAATTCATCATATAGGAAGCAAAAAGGGAAAAGATACATATACAGTGAGGGGAAATGGGGGGGGGGGGGGGGATTCAGATTTTACAGAGGCCAGTTTCGAATTGCAGCCATCCGTAGGTGCCCTTTGAGAGCGGTTTTGAAGGAGTCAAGGGATTCACATGTCTTAATGACTGTTGGTAGGGCGTTCCACATTTTGGTGGCATAGGAGCGAAAATAATTTAGACCCTTGTTTGTGCCAAATCTGGGTTGTACATGGTTTGTTGCACTCCCTCTGGTGCTGTGGGTGTGGACTTCGTTTACAAGGAAGTATTTAGACAGGTACATGGGTATCTTGGTGGTGTATCGAATCTTGTGGACCAGACCCATTGCAAGATGCTGTACTGTCGTCGACCCTAAGCCATCCCAGCCTGTCAAAGTGGGCAGGGGTGAGGGGGGTGAGGCCAAGTAGGAGCCTGACCAGTTTGTTTTGGGAGGTCTGGAGCCTTGTTTTAAGGGCCTTTGAGGTGCTGTGGTACCAAGAGGTGGATGCATAGTCAAAGAAACCTTGTACGAGGGCTCCTGTTAAGGTCTTCAAGGTGTTTTTGTTGACCAGTGAGGAGATCCTGTAAAGGAATCTTGTTCTTTGATTGACTTTTTTTTTATTACGTTGGTGGCCATTTTATCACCGGAAAGATTGGCCTCCAAGATGGAACCTAGGTAGGTAATTTGATCTTTTCGTGTGGATGGTACGATCGAATCATAACAAACCGAGAAACCTTTTTTCGCTGGATTTTCGCGGATTAAAAGCCCAAATAATTCAGTGTATGCTCTAAAGGTAATACAACAATCTCGGCAGTGAAGGGGGGTTGATTAAAATGCGGGTTACGCGTTTAAAACAGTCAAACTGTTTTAATTATGCCACTAATTTCAAATGGCCATTGTGAAATCATATTGGAATGTTCTGTTCTCACTTAAACCCTGTACTGTACTTACGAATATTCCGCCAGCATAGGTTGATCTAAAAGCGTAGTCAGGCTATTAGTCGATTAAGAACCTTGCTGTGATGCAACTCCAAATATTGGTGCGATAATTTTGCAAATGTATATTTAAAAAATGGTCTCATAGTCATAGTCTTCAATTGAACAATGAAACTGCTCCGAAATTCACTCTTTCTGCGAATGCAGTCTGACTCTTGAAAGTAATAGTTCTGGGTTTTGTTAACCCATTGATACTTGGTACCACCTATACATTGTTTTACCTTTGAATACGGATGCTACCTAGTTATTGCTATACTGTACATGTAGGAATATCATTGATCATGATTTTTGAATAAGAATTTGAAAGAGTTTTTAGAATCCGCCTCGGGTATCAATGGGTTAATGCAGAAGGATATCAAAC
This sequence comes from Protomyctophum parallelum, assembly GCF_964188405.1. NCBI lineage: Eukaryota > Metazoa > Chordata > Actinopteri > Myctophiformes > Myctophidae > Protomyctophum > Protomyctophum parallelum. The sequence continues at coordinate 32,124,559 of NC_139717.1, forward strand.
CAAACTTGGAGTCTCAACATGGTATGGTAACCGAAACCTCAGGGAAAAACCAGGGACAGCTCTAGGTTTAGGACGGCTCTAGGTTTTGATCCCCAAGGCAACCCAATGGTAATGTTGTTCTCCATGGTGTTCTAATGTACAGGTGTGGTTCCAAAGGCTGTGATGGATGGTGTAGAGTTTCTCAACTTCAGACCCTTGCAAGACACTGTCCCCATAGGGATAGGAGGAGGAACACGCACAAAGGGGCACTGTCTAGGTATTTATGTCATAAATCTTTGGACTGTAAAATACTCAATTTCTGCACTGTCTGTCTGGGTTAAACACGGATGGTTTGACCATAAGTTGACTTGTTGATTTGTAGAAAAAATTAAGCCCTATACATTTTTGACTAATTTAATGCATTTAATGTTGTCTGACCAAAAGCAGGGAGAACGCATATCGCCACTGAACATAGAAATGAATGACCAGAAGGGGGATATCAAAAGCAGATGCATTGATATTTTAGTTTTGTTTATCTCACAGCATTGTCAATTCTTCATGACTTTCTTTTCTTTTCTTTTTTAAACGAGTGCAGTGACCCCACCCAGGACCCCAGCGATGGAGCAGGTTGGAGAAAAAAGACCCCTCAGGAGGAGTCTAGGTGTGGAGACCTTCCCCAGTGTTGTACAGTTCAGGAAATACACACTTTATACAGGTAGGTAATACTGTACATGAATACAACTGAGAACCTTGCAGGATAGAAATGTTAATCCTAGAGTGTGTATGAGTCTGTATTTGAAACTATGATTCTGCTACACTTGGATTATTTTTTAAATAGAGGAACAAGACAAAGAGGAATGCAGGATGCCAGATGAAACCCCAGAAAGGTAATGAAAATAAATTAGTTTTCCACAAAAGTTTAGTTTTCTCATTGGGCTAAAAACGGCTATAGCCACTTGCCCAAATGTGCTGACCTCAATCTTCACAGTCGTATGAAGCAGTGTTGTAGTATGGCGCAGCTTAACATTGTAGTCTTGTGAGTCTTGCTGTCATTTCAGATTTTAACAACTATTGGTATATCTGCTATTCAAAAATGTCAGATATACTGTACAAGCTCAGAGCGTTTTTTGTTTTTTGGTGGTCTCTGTTCCTCTTATCAGGACACTGTTGAATGTTCGTTGCTTCCCCACACTCTCCAGAGGACAATCCACGGACGGCTGTCCTGTTCTCCTAAGGGTGGGGAAACTGAACATGACTACATGGAAAAGGCGTCGCACATTGTAACTTTAACTAATGACATTTGTTTTAAATGTGTTTTATCTATGTTTTTTATGTCTTATTTGAATAAACTTTTTGCAGATTAAATGGCGTTTTTCAGCCCTGTATTATTTGCAGTCTTGATTGTATAGACCTTTTTCTGTCTTGTATGAACTTCCTTGTTTTATTTCTGCTTTTATTCTCTGTATGTAAAGCACATTTTTCTCTGACCCCTTTTCCACCGGTTGGTTCCCAATGGGAACCGGTTCAGTTCTTTTTGGTTTTTAGTCCATGAGCCAGAGCTCCAAAATTGATGGGCAAACTATACCCTATATTAAATTGTTTATAGGATCAATACAAGTAAATTAATGCATGATAACCCTTCCACAGTAGTAGCTTTTTCATATTTTTGATTATTTTGCATATTCTCCTACATAATGCCTCATTTGCATATTTAAAAATGTAAAATTTGTAATACAATAAATCATTGTCTTCGTGTAAGTACTCAATTGGGGAAGTTTAATGGTGATAACAATCTAATATAGGTATGGTTTTGCCCACTCAATTCATAATTAACGTTTCAATTTTGGAGCTATGGCTCATGGACTAAAAACCAAAAAGAACTGAACCGGTTCCCACTGGGAACCAACCGGTGGAAAAGGGGCCTCTGTGGTGCTACAGTATATAAATAAAATTTACTTTAAGGAGTAAGTAAAAGTTATAAATTACACACACTATAACCTTGAATCTAAAACTAACATCACAAATGTTCACATTGGTGTGAATAGAGCAACTATTTAAAATATCCTGCCAATATTTGGAGTCCCTTAATGACAAGGACTGCACAACTGAAATCTCTACCAAAGCATAATTGTGCTAATTCTAAATGAGTAACGAAGAGATGTGCATTGGCACTGCCCTCAACACTTCGATTATGATTGACAACGTAATTATTTCATTCTATGATGCAATGCATTACACTTCTATATTGCTGCACAACATGGAAAATCTTCCATCAGTCAAGACCAGGGGGGCAGTCAGACAGATATTTTGTGAAGCCACAAGGAAATCGGGATTTCCTGAAAGTTCATATAATGGCCTGTTGTGGCGCTGTCACTGGACCCAAAAAAACCCATAGCCCCATAGAAGTCCATGTATTTGGGCACAACTTCACCTAGACTGTATTACCTTAAACATGGTCATGAATACTTTCTGCTTCCAGTCACTAGTTTAAAGTCTAATTTCTAATGTCATAATATTCTTTTTGGAAAATTATGGTCCCATTTATAAAATAAATGACCATAAAGTCGCGTATGTTCTGAGGGGCGTGGTTACCGTTACAGTCTATGATCGGGAGTCCCCACCCACTCGAGTCAAAATAAAAACCAACGGAGAAGAAGGGGGGGAAGTCCCGCCTCGTTGTCTGGGCAGCCAATGGCCAGCTGGGCCCAAACGGAGCCAGCCAATGGCCAGCTGGGCCCAAACGGATCTAGAAAGATGGCGACTTACAGTGCAGGAATAAGAGGCTTCATTTTACGTCCATGTTAGACCCGGGGAACGCTTTGTCCATATTTTTTACAGTCTATGGTCAAGACAAGCATTCAGATATACTGAACAACTTATAATTAAGCGTATATTGCTGCATGGCCAAATCTATTTCTGATGCCACTAAAATAATTGTATTTCTTAACGCACCCCCCTGCCAATAACAAAACTATAGTCTATAATTTGACATACCGTAACATTACCGTTCTGCTTAAATAAACACAATATTCAGTCTGATGCCACCAGAAATATATTTAAAGGGAGTAGGGACTGTCTTATACATTATTTTAAACCACGCCATGCAGTAAACACAATCCTGTTAAGCTGGCTTGCCAAAGAAGATGACAGACAAAAACAAATACTTCCAATCAATTGTAAAATATTGAGGCCTAGAGAACATCCAGAAATGAAAGGAGGGGAAAAAAGAGAACAACCTGTGTTCCAATGGATCCAATAGTTATTTAACATATATCATTGGTCAAACATTCAAAACCCACAGACACACTTTAACCACTTCAACTTTAAATTCTTTAAAAAAGAGCGAAACTAGCAGATCGACAAGCTCACAACATGTCTGTAGATTGGCTATTTTTTTCAACTTTTGTGTGATGCCATTGCTGTAGTATGATATAGGGCATTAATTGAAATATGGAGATGCAAGGTTACTGCCCGAGAACAATTTCATGCTTCTAAAAGGCACTGCAGTCAGGAAGCTACCACTCATGTAAATACTGTAGAACAATAAGAGACACAGATACAACGTAGAAAAATATATTAGGCTGTAATTAAGTGTAATTAAGTAGCCCTACATGAAACAGGTTAAAAAAAACTTCCAGAGTTCATTTCCTCTGTTCCTCCACTTAAAAGTACTGCACTTGTGATGTATTCATTCACTTAATCGCACAAATATGAAAAATAACCCTCAACAGACAAGACAAGTAAATAGACTAGTAAATGTAATCACACTGCACAGCTTTGATTACAATTTTTTGTTTGCTTGCATCATTTATCATATCTTTTGGAGAATTAAACTACTCTATTACTGACTATGTTCTCAAAGTGAGGTCCTGGAACCCCCGGTGGTCCCTGAGGCTGCCCAGCTATTGGTAGTGACTGACATTTGGTTGTTTCTACACTCTCAGAGTTAAGGGGGTCCGTGGCCACAATTCATACTAATCCGGGGGGGGGGGGGGGGGGGGGGGGTCCATGACATTAAAAAGTTAGAGAAGCAGTGATGCAGAGTGCTGCTCAGGCAGCGAGAGCAGGACAGGACATAGGCTGGACTCCTTTCATCTCCAGGCCTTTGTTGAAGTGGACCTCCATGGTCTTGCCGCCCTTGGTAATCTTTAGGTTTCTCATACAGCCTCGGAATGAGGCGCTGGTGGAGAGAGCTGCCTGATGAAGTCCATCTGGAGAGAGAGAGAGAGAGAGAGAGAGATAAAGAGATGAGGAGGTGCCCTAAGTGAGTGATTCAGGTAGAAAAGACATGAATAAACACAATGAAGACAGGAGAGATTTGACGTGTCTGAAACCACATAGTGATAGAAAACTTTCCTTGTGACCACGCACTCTGACTTATGGTGCATTACCCGTTCAAATCACATTATAGAAATAAAGGTAATGCTGGCTTTTCGTTTTTATTCTTTCATGATGGATCAATGACAGACGTTTCGACTATCCATTTTCGGCTATCCGGCTATCCAGCCGGACACTGATGAAGGCTGGATAGATAGCAAAGATAAAAACTAAAACGCAGTCTTGGTGTGTGCGACCCATTCTTTTTATTTCTATAATGAGAAACCACATACTAACATACTACATGCTACACATAGTCATTAACCATATTAGTCAGCACCATAGTCGTCACTAGTATGTGACTTCGGACGGGGTCATTTTGTGAGCGAGGGAGAGGGTGTTCTACGTACCAGGGTGTCCCCCTACGTAGATGGGGTCGTTGGTGTCGCAGGCGTTGGAGCGAGCATTGGGACTCTCCGCTTGGCTCTTCTTTCCGTCAACCTCCAGCTCCAGCCTGTGGCGCTGCTTCTTGGCAATGACCGAGTGCCACTGCCCGTCACACAGGCCCGCCCCCTCTGGCTCGTGCTCGGCTGTGATTCGTCCGGCTCCGTTGTCGACGTGGAACAGCAGCTGGGGGGATGGGGGGGCACAGAGAATGTTAATTAACTCAGTGGTTCAAAGTGGGTGCGGGGACACCCAGGGGACCCTGAGGGGTTCCAGGGGGTCCGCAGCTAAATGATTGATAGAAGAACCATTTGTACCCTTACAGGTTTGAGGTTTCTCACTCTGTTACTATGACTACAAAGGGAAGCACCGAACCTTTCATAACTTGAAACCTTCCAGAACCTGTTAAGTCCCGTGATGGTGTTTGTTTTAGTTTTTTCCAGAACCCCCCCTAGAGGGAGAGGTACGTCATCAATTTTTTTTTTTTAACTATTAAAAGAATATCTGATTTACAAGCTCAGTCACAACGTGTCACATCACAGTGTGCTGTGAGCTTGTAGATCTGATATTCTTGCTATAATAGAGAACATTTATTTGGAAAGTGTAAGTTCTGAGTTTTGAGTTCCCAGAACTGAGGTTTAGCAGCACCTTCTGAGCAGGGCCCAAATGAGGTTCTGAGGACATGAATGTGAAACCTCAAACCGAGCCGTATAGCGTTATATGGAAATGAACCCTGAACCTGTCCTCTGGAATACTGTATGTTAGACAGGCATAACAAGCTGCCTGGGAGGCATTCAAATGAAAAGGTTTGAGAATCACTGACTTAACTATTGGAGCGAGCAGCATAAATATTCATGGCATTTTCTTTTGGGTTATTTGATGAATCATTTTTATTCGTTGAACATGGCATCAGTGCCGTCAGGGGATATTGGGGATGTTAACCCAATATCAGGTTGACTTACGGACTTGGGATAGGCTTTGTGTGTGTGTGTGTGTGTGTGCGTGTGTGTACATGTGTGGGTGTGTGTGTGTGTGTGTGTGTGTGTGTTTGCACGTGCGCACACGCTCACGCACCTTTCCCTGATTGATCTCCAGGCCCAGTCCCTCGTTGCCCTGGTTACTGACTGCCAACAGAACCCCGTTAGTTCTGCTGGTTCTGAACTCCAGAGATACACTGACATCTAGACCCACTCTGTAGGTCGACACTACACACACACACACACACACACACACACACACACACACACACACACACACACACACACACACACACACACACACACACACACACACACACACACAGAGACAGAGACAGAGGCAGAATGGATATTAAACGGAGTTGCTTCCCAAATTAAATATTATTGTTTTAATAATGGATGACTGTGATGAAGTGTTGCAGCCACAGTAGAACAGGAAGCCCACCTGCTTTGAGGAAGCCACTGCCATGGAAATAGGTCCCCGTCTCTGTGGAGGTGAAGCAGCTTCCCACCATGTGACTGCCAGTGGGCGTGGCCATGTCCAGGTTGAAGTGTTCCAATTCTGGTTTCTCTGCTGGTGTCAGGAAGTGTTCAGACGTTTTACTCACTACCAACATGTACAAATACTCTGTTTCTCTGCTGGTGTCAGGAAGCGTTCAGACGTTTTACTCACTACCAACATGTACAAATACTCTGTTTCTCTGCTGGTGTCAGGAAGCGTCCAGATGTTTTACTCACTACCAACATGTACAAATACTGTACTTGTAGTACAAGTCCTGCGTTCAACAATATGACTTGAGTAAAAGTACCAAGACATTCTAAAATGTAATAGCTAATCTACTGTGGAAGAATTCCAATTGTAGACGAAATGGACAGACCGGAGTCGACGGTGCAATCAAAGAAAGGTTTATTTAATCCATAGAAGTAGTTGTCAGACGAGAGATGTCATCTCACAAAGGTCAAAGGTCCCATGCACAGATAGCAAGATCGGCCGGAGTTCAGCAGCCAGCCGGCAGAACTGACTGGTAATGGTAAGATCCACCGTATTTATGCCCAAATCAAGGACCTCCTCTCTCTGGTTCGATTCCTTATTAGGCAGTATCAGGCCAAACATCTCCGGATGACCGCACGGGAAGAGTCGCCAACACCCCGTTCTGTTTTCACCACGGTTACACTCTGTTCAATAACAGTCGTCATAACCGTCGTCAACCGTTCAATAACAACCATTAATCAACCGGTCCTGAGGACCACCATACGTAGAAGTTTCCCTTGGCCGGCCTAAACTGCGGGTGCTCTTAGCCAATTTCCCCGGGTGATGGACTTTTTGTTCGCCACCTCACCTCTCCGTTCCCTCAATAACAACATCTGGATAACAGATGTGCTTTGGTCCGATGAGGAGAGAGGCCTGGTTTAACTGGAGAGGTCAGATGAGGAGAGAGGCCTGGTTTAACTTGTGCATCGGCGGTATCGTTAACAGTACATCAGTACAGTACATAGGGGTATAGGATACAGAGTGAACAGAGCATATTCTACAGTCCACTGAACATTACTAGGGGTACATGTGGAATTGTGGAACTACAGTATATAGTATTGAACATTACTAGGGGTACATGTGGAATTGTGGAAGTACAGTTTATAGTGCCCATCATGGTACCGGCTGGATATTAATGGTTTACATCCGGGGGTCTCCTATACCTCAATTATTCCCCAACACTACAAGCTCACGTTATTTAGATCAACTGTTTTAGCTATTTAATCCCACACTTACTCCCTATATACCCCTGAGTCCCTCAGGGGTCTATACTACTAGCACCACTCATTTCTACATCAGTTATATCTTACCCCTTATCTGCGTCGATGCAGATCGGCTAGTTGAACTATTAAAATGTTTTTCAAAATAGTAACACATGGCAAATAAGTTTATGGATAGGCAAGATAGGGCCCCAAATCTCTTCTCCAGAAATAGGCTTGTCGGAACAAACTGTTCTGCTATTTTTGCCATTTTTTTAATTTGAATAATTTGAACATAAATGTTATGACCATAATGATGTTTCCATCCAACAGCAACGTTATGGAACACATGCATCAAACTAAGTGTATCATACATGATACAACCACCAACCACTGACACAGTGTGATGAGGCTGATAGGATCACAATGGACTCTACATGATACAACTACCAACCACTGACACAGTGTCATGAGGCTGATATGATCACATGATACAACCACCAACCACTGACACAGTGTGATGAGGCTGATAGGATGACAATGGACTCTACATGATACAACCACCAACCACTGACACAGTGTGATGAGGCTGATAGGATGACAATGGACTCTACATGATACAACCACCAACCACTGACACAGTGTGATGAGGCTGATAGGATCACAATGGACTCTAACCACTGACACAGTGTGATGAGGCTGATAGGATCACAATGGACTCTAACCACTGACACAGTGTGATGAGGCTGATAGGATCACAATGGACTCTAACCACTGACACAGTGTGATGAGGCTGATAGGATCACAATGGACTCTAACCACTGACACAGTGTCATGAGGCTGATATGATCACAATGGACTCTAACCACTGACACAGTGTCATGAGGCTGATATGATCACAATGGACTCTAACCACTGACACAGTGTCATGAGGCTGATATGATCACAATGGACTCTAACCACTGACACAGTGTCATGAGGCTGATAGGATCACAATGGACTCTAACCACTGACACAGTGTCATGAGGCTGATATGATCACAATGGACTCTAACCACTGACACAGTGTCATGAGGCTGATATGATCACAATGGACTCTAACCACTGACACAGTGTCATGAGGCTGATATGATCACAATGGACTCTAACCACTGACACAGTGTCATGAGGCTGATAGGATCACAATGGACTCTAACCACTGACACAGTGTCATGAGGCTGATAGGATCACAATGGACTCTAACCACTGACACAGTGTCATGAGGCTGATATGATCACAATGGACTCTAACCACTGACACAGTGTCATGAGGCTGATATGATCACAATGGACTCTAGTCTATAGAATAGATAAATAGATGCATTACCTGGAACCGATGGTTTGAGGCTCACACCATGTCCAGACATCCTAAAGTTACGAATGCAGCCGTTGATACTGTAGAGAATCTAGACAGAGAGAAACACACAATAGCTTTACTGTAGAATGTTTTCTAGTTCGTGTGTGTGTGTGTGTGTGTGTGTGTGTGTTGTGTGTGTGTGTGCGTGGCTGCGTGCGTGTGTGTGTAATTACCGGTCCTATCCTCTTGGTGGAGTAGTTGGGCGGCAATCCACCCAAATAAACCGTTCCCACCACATCCAGCAAGTCAGCCTGGAGAGAGAGAGAGAGAGAGAGAGAGAGAGAGAGAGAGAGAGAGAGAGAGAGAGAGAGAGAGAGAGAGAGAATTATTGTACAAATAGAAATTCTTAAAATATATTTATTTTACACTTCCTTTAAACTAACTATACACTCATAGACAGTATGAAGATAATTGGGTACTGGAGTACACAGATTTATCTTGAGTCTAACTATATCATGCAGGTCATGTGGGTTATGTGTGTGGTTGCAATTGTAATTAATGATGTTATACTTGCAGTTGTGCACAGGTTTCATGCACCAAGAATAGGCAATATTCGTTCAAAACGGGTCGCGCTGCCATGTGTTGCGATTGTCAGCTTGTAGATTGTCTATTTTTCAGTGCATGACACCAGTGTACAACTACCGGTAATTATGAATCACAGAGACGTACTGTAAGGCTAACAGAGACAGTAACGTACCTTCTTTGGACTGAATATCACTTTATTGTATTTATTGTCCACGGACAGCTGACCTCTCTTCTGGTTACGCAACACCTTGACCTGATGTCAGACGAAACATTAAACACAGTGAGGATAGAGGTAAGTACAATAAAACATATAATAAAAACCAACACCAAGTATCATTGTAAGCCTTGTCATAAACAAATACGACCACTTAAAGGGTGATTTATTTTTTAAAAGCTAAATATTGTGTGACACAAAATTAAAGAAGCCCAAAACGTCTTATCCTACAGTATAATGTCCTCAGTGTGCCTGCAGTGTGTCACTGTTCCCTGCATGCACATGAACTCTGACTGCTTCTATCTTGTACCAAAACAAGCCCAGATTTTATATTAAATTAATATTATTCAAAGGCGTTATTTTTTATTTTACTATTATTATTACATTTTCCAATTTACATTCATTTCAAAGACCATATTTCAGGTTCAGGCGAGCTTTCTTGGTTTATTCAAACATGACATGATTTATGGCCCGTCACTTGTCAAGGACAGCTGACTGACTAACAGTGGAGGCTGGCTTCAGTTCTCACCGAGCAAGAGAAGAATAGGTGACAGGAGGCCTACAAATGTGTGTATGAAAATGTAATCTAAGGTAAAAACTGTTGAACACAACTGAAAGCCTAGCAAACGTGTTAAAGGGATAAATGGAAAATGAATGGACAGTGAGTGAATGAGCCAGCTCACCTTGTGCCAAGTCCCATCGCTGATGGAGAGAGGAACGCAGCCAGATATGTTCCCATTACCCAGGTCAAAGGCCAGACACACCTGGCCATCCTTTATCTGAGGAGAGAGAGAGAGAGAAATGGCTAGATATTAGATTTCTTTCATGTCTCAGATCGTAACACATGAACACACACATGTCTCCCCCCTCCCCTTTATTGGGTTAGCCCAAACTTTGCAAAGTCTGTCTGTATGTTATAATACAATGGAGGTTAGGAGTGACGGAGCAGTAGATAGATACCTGGATGGTAACAAAGTCTGCATGGTTGAATCTGGCCATGTAGAAAACCAGTCCAGATTCC